>NC_138726.1:1521832-2121832 GCF_965113295.1 Leuciscus leuciscus
AACAACAACAGAGCCTCTGCTTTTAAACAACAAACTCAGTTTTATTCGAGCTTCCTGGGTCGACATTTCCAAATATTAAGCAGCTTTGATTTAAAATGCTGTTTAATGTGATAATCGGGTTATTATATATATATATGCATATGATTACATATGAGATCGCTAATTTTTGCATCTTCTCCATGTGTGTTTTTGATCAGGAGATTCTGTACTCTTTCAGAAGATGTGTAATAGCGCCCCCTACCGTATAACAGTGGAAACACGGAAAGCCGGAGATTTCCGTCAATGGCGGGGGAAAGAGTTAAATATTTGTTTAAAGGCATCTTTGTAATGTACTGTGAATGAAGGCAGAGTCACTGATGCTGATGATTGTTTTCATTGGGCTTTATGCACTGCTGCACTACTTCCTGAACTTCAGCCAGCTCTTTGTTTCCTGCCTGCCATTATTGGACAAACTGATTAATCCAGGTGTGCCTGACCTCAGTAACAATGACACACCTGGATTAATCAGTTTGTCCAATAATGGCAGGCAGGAAACAAAGAGCTGGCTGAAGTTCAGGAAGTAGTGCAGCAGTGCATTAAAGCCCATTGTAGCCACAAATTATAGCCATTCAACATTACAGTCAATTGAAAGCCATCATTTTTTTTTTTTTTCATTTAATAGGTTTTTAAAATATAACAACTTAAGTTTAAATTGAACACAGATTAATCCGTATTAAAGCTAGTAAAGTTATTTAGTCGAGTGCAGTGAGTGCAGAAGGTATATTAGGCTGCCGTCACTTTAAGACCTGAAGCACATGACGCAGATCTGACACGTATCCATTCATTTCAGACTTTTTTTTTTACTCATTTAAGACTTTGTTTAAGAGGATGCTCACCAAAAACTGGCATTTTGACATCGTTTTTTGTGTTTTTGTTCGTTCAAGTGTGAAAGAGAAGTCAACATGCTACTGTCGTGTTGTCTGAAGCGGCGTTCTGTGTGCGCGTTTCTGAATGATAAAATAGCCTTGATGAAGCCTTGTGTATACGCTGTCTATATACGCTTATTTAATGTATCCTTTAAAGTCACACAAAATGCACTTTTAACTCTTTCCCTGCCAACATTTTTTGTTTAAGTTGCCAGCCACCGCCAGCATTTGTGATATTTTTGCATTTTTGAAGATGTGTAGCAGCGCCCCCTATCGTATAGCAATGAAAACATGGATTGCCGGAAAATTCTGTCAATGGCGGGGAAAGAGTAAAAAAAAAGGTTCAAAAGGGGATTTTCACAGTGATACCAGACAACAACAATTTTTAGTTTTCCCAAAGAACCTGGATGGTGGCTTTACTGGCCCGAGTCAGAAGTCATACAGCTTGGGCTCGGAAAATATTTGTGAAAAATGTAAAAAATATTTAGTGTTCATCAGAGGTGGTCCAAGACCCCAAGACTTTTGTTGCACTTAAACCACGAATACATATATATATATATATTTTTTTTTTTAAGGATTCGAGGAGTTTTGTGTAACAAATCCTTCCCTCGCGGGTCAATTCGACCCCCTTAGGAATGAATGGAATGTGAGAAATGCTTCAGTTCACAGAAAAACCTAAAAATACTCAATTCTAACTAAAAGTGCTAAAACTTTACAAGGTTTTTTTTATTTTTTTTTATGTCTACATGTATATCTGAATGCACACTGAAGGGAACTGACTTTAGGACCCAGAGGAACCGCTCATTTGCTCCATATAGAGCTATAAGGACATCAAGAGTTATGAAATATCATCTTATATTATTTTGTTTCCACAAGAGGTCAGCAAAGACACCCAATGTATGATATTTTGAGCTATTATTTTACAATACGAGTTATTTTGGATAAAAGTTGAAAGAATGTGAGGAATGTGTGCGCGTTCGCGCGTGCGCGTTCTGCAGCTCGTCTTGTCTTCAACGAGCCCAAGAGGGCCCACGTCACTCCTCTGTTCATCTCTCTGCACTGGCTACCTCTCGCTGCTCGCATCAAGTTCAAGGCACTGACGCTTGCTTACAGAACTATCACAGGCTCAGCTCCCTCCTACTTTCACTCACTCCTACGAGTCTACATCCCTACCAGACACCTACGATCGGTCAACGAGCGACGTCTCGTGGTTCCATCACAGAAAGCCACAAAATCACTTTCCAGAACATTCTCATTCACAGTTCCATGCTGGTGGAACGCTCTCCCCACCCTCATCCGGAATGCAGAATCCCTGACAACATTAAAAAAACAGCTGAAAACCAATCTCTTCCGTGAGCACTTAACCTTATAGAGAAAAAAAAATAAAAAAATAATCCTTTCCCTTTGAAACATCACTTATCAGGCTTATGCTACTCTGAATAATACCTGAACTTTGTATTTTGAGCACTTCCTGCGTTGTTGTTGCTTTTGCCTCTTTATGATGACTCGCTGAATTTAGTCCTAATTTGTAAGTCGCTTTGGATAAGGGCGTCTGCTAAATGACTAAATGTAAATGTAAATGTGCATAAATTACTATTTATTTATTTATTTATTTATTATGTATTGATCAAATCTAGTCATTTAAAGGTAAATAAAATCTAAAATAACAAAAAATCTCTAAAAATTGCATTAAAAAAAATAGAAAGTTTATTTCAAAATGAAATAAAATAAGCTTTCTGGAAAAAAGAAAATCCAAGTATAATTTTAGGGCTTCGGGTCATTTTGACCCGCGAGGGAAAGATGTGTTACAAAGTGCGAGGGAAGGATGAGGGTTAAATAATTTCACATGTTTTATCATCTGACGGTGTGTAAGTTATAGCACACGTCCCATCAAAACTTTGAGGGATCATTCTTATCTGTAGTGCAAAAGGTGCGGGCTTGTTGTGTGCCAAAGTTTAATACTTCAGATCTAAGTATGAGCAAGTTCCTCCGGTTCTTCTTATCAGCAGAAGAGTCAAAGGTCATCGCACCCAAACGATTAACACGTTTACAACACGTTTACAACACGCTACACTTGTTCATAACTCAGGGCGTTTGCAAACATCTCTTCTGTTGTTGTGTGTTATGTAAGGTTAAGGGTCACAGGAGCATTTCACAAGATTATTTAAAAATTGTGGATGCCAGTTTTACTGATACAAAAATGTTCAAAATCATCATTTAAGTACTGTAAGTACTGTAGTTTTATTTAAAATATGTCTGCATTTAATATAGTTAGTAATTCTGGCCAATCCAGTTCATGGTTAGTGCACTACATTATATGTGGAAATGCATAGTTGCATAACGCATACTTTTTTACAGTTTTTGGTCGAGCATTGGCCATTACTGTCACTTTATCAAAAGTCTTCATAAAGTCTGCATTATAGTTGCCTTCTAAACTCGCTTAAACCACAGAAACACAACATAAGCTTGTTTGACACTGGAAACAATTCTCACTACTAACTCAGAATGCATACACTGCATAGTCACACAACACACTGACCTCAACATGCTAACAACAGGGAACATCACATAAATAATGAACTTTTATATTTGATGCTTGATTTTTTACATAAATATGTCAATATAAAGCATGAATATGGTAATAAAGCCTTTGAATTATGGTCATTTACTTCATATGATAATTTAAATTTGTCATTATACTATTGTGAATGTGCTTTTAACAGGTTTGAAAGCAGTGTGTTTGTTAGCATTTTAAAAATGCGCTGCAAATGTAAATGTAGTTCAGTCATGAAACACTAGAGGGCGTCCTTTACATGCAATCACATCATCACCACATGACACAAGCTGATTGGCTCTGCTGATCCTGCAGCCAATGAGATCGCTTGCTCATCATTTAAATAGTCTGGTTGAGTGTTTGAGCTCCTCTGAGCCCCTCCACCTCCCCCAGCTCCACCTGCCTAGATCTGATACAGCATTCATGTCTATTCATGCAGATCTTACATGTTCACAGCAGTGTGTCTGAATTGACTGAACTGGTTTTATTCGAGTCAAACATCATATTTAAAGTGACTATAATCAAGCTGACTACATTAAGGCCTTATTTGCACTGCAGGTCTTGATTTGTTGACTATATCTGATGACCAGCTTACATCATCTTTTAAAAGTGACCCATATCTGATATCTGCATTTACACTTTACACTCGACAAAACAACCCAAGGTAGATGTACTGACCCGAAGCTCAGGCCGAGAATGAAGCACACACACACACACACACACACACACGTATATATCATCTACTCACGGGGCTGTTGAGGATCATGAGACACTGGTCGAAGTGGTGATGCTCCATGGTGGAGTGGCAGTAAAGCTGGGCCAGTGGATGCTCACTTCTGTGGAAACAGTGAAACATACATCAGTCGCATCTTTACATCGGTAATATCACACACACACACACACACACACACACACACTAAACCAAAGCACAAACCTCTTGATGTAGGAGTTGTTGACACCTCTGTGATCCAAATCATGGCTCAATGTTGCAATCATTAAAGCTAAAACCTCCAAATCACTCAGATTATTCTGTCAACGGAAACACAGCTTTATTACAATATTACAACAACTCTGAAAGTCACTAAACACTTTATGGTAAACACTCTTCCTCCATAAATACTGCGTCTGAAAGGGAAACTCCTACAAATGCATTTGCAATAAGATCATCCGCAAAAATAACCCTGTCCTCGCCTTTCAGCGCTTATTTCTTCAGCAAATCCTGACTGTAGTTTAACATCAAAAGAGGGTTTGGCCATAAATCTTCTGCCAAATTAAACAATATTGCGAGTCAGGGATTGGTTACAAACTGTAAAATACAGCAATGCTATCTAAAAACAAATGTAGTCACACTTTATGTAAATCCAAATAACTGGGAGAACTTTCCGGTGAACAAGCAAACTAAATCCAGTTAGCATTTAGCTGGCATGTCAAAACCAGGCTTAACCCTTCAGTCGGTCAAAAATTACCCAATTACATTTTTTTGTAATGTAATGTACAGGAATGTACTATATTTCAGTTTTTTATTTCATATGTTGTATTTTTTAGGGGATTTTATGGTTCTACATTATGTTTACGCATAAGTTATAATCCATTTATTCACTTTTTGAGCATAGACCTGAAAATGTAATTTCCCAAATTAAACTGTGGTAAATCTTGAACGCTTTAGAGCGACAGACTGAAGTTTGATCTCTTTTCAAAGACGACACTTGGCAGATTATTGCTGAAGTGACAAAACGTTAACTTAAAAAAAGTTACAGAATTTTACGTTTATTGTTATGAAAAATGCACAAAAATACTATTTTCAATTATTATATGAAATCTATATTTTCAAAAACATGTTTTTCTCTAAAACTGCAAAAAACAAAACAAAGCCACAAATCTAAACAAGTTGTGTTCCACATTTGAGGCTGATATCTCAGTAAATGATCTTTCAGTGAGAGTGTGTTCGGCTGCAGTACCAAACGCTTCCACTAGAGGAGATTCGTCTCATTCATTTCCAATGCGCTCGTGTTTGACCGAGAGGAGCACAAGTTTGACTGTTTTTTACAGGACCATTTAACCTTTTAGAATCATGTCCATGATTTTGTTTGTGTTCACACAGCAAGTGCCAAAACCTTTACCAAGTTTCAAACCATCCCGAGGAAGTAAAAAAAAAAAAAAAAAAAAAAACGTAAAATTATTCGGTCAAAAATGACTGAAGAGCACCAGAGGGTTTAGTTCTCAATTCATAAATACCAAATAATTCACAATTGTAAGAAGCTGACAACATAAAGCTCTTCATAGTTTTTACCATTCAAAGAAAGCAGGCATTTCCTCTCAGTGCAAGAGTGTAAACGCCAATGATTAAGTACCAGCGTAAACAACAGAAGACGTTTACAGTGGAACGCACAATAAAAACCCATCCGCTAGTTTCATGGCTTAACTGGTTTCTCTATAAAAGGAAACAAACATTTCAAGAGAGCAATGGCCACAACTGCACATCTCACTGTAGATCATCAAGCTCAGTTAGTGTGTTATAGTTGTGTTTCCTGATTTATGGCACGACTGGCGCCGGCGTTGATCAGATCCACTGACCTGAACCCGGCCAGACCTCAGCACAGCGAACATGCACTGCGACGTGTTGAAGGCGTGTCTCCAGTTGTGATAAACCACGTTCTTCCTGTAGTTCTTCTTCACGCTTAAGATCCACTGGCACAGGCTCTGGAACGGGTTAACAACACCTTTACTTCTAAAGCTATACAGATTAGACTGAAAGACATGTGCTCCAGCTAAAACACAACAAAATATGATATATACAGTCAAACCAACATTTATTCAGACACCTTTCTCACATTATCACAGTTTATTCGCTATAGTTTAGAATATGGTAATAAAATATGATAATAACTTTCACTAGTTTTGTCCGTCCTTCTGTTAGACTGTCTCACACATGAATTATGTTGAATATCTGTCAGCTGTTAAATTTAACTACACAATTAGATAATACCAGTTTAGCTCAACCAATCACCAAGCAATGCTTCATTTTGTTCAGTCTGTGTGTAAAAAGAGCATTAGCAATTAAAGACAAAACACTTCAGCAAAACATGATCAGGTCAAAGTGTCTGGGGAATATTTGCTCCCAGATGTGTATAAATGTCACTGGTAGTCACTGTATGAAGAATATTTGGGTATAATATCTCACAGTTTACTTTATTTATGCTCTCCTCACTTACATAAATGAACTATAGTGTCCCGCACACACTAGTAAAGAAATATCAAAAATGATATCTGGTGTCTGAATAATAAATAAATAAAAATAAATTGTTAAACTTAATAACTACTATTAATTTAGTATTTAATCATAAGTGATATATAATTGTTCAGGAAGGCTGGAAATGAAAAACGCCTTATATTCAGGTGTGCGTTATTAGGCACGTTTTCTTTTACAGATAAAATAAGACAAAAAAGAGATTTAACTCTGACTGAAAAGTCAAAAATTATTAAATGGCCACTTATAAATGATTAAATACAAAATGAATAGTAGTTATTAAGATTAATGTGGTTTGGAATTGGTCAAATATGATCAGAAAATCCACGTGTCTAATAATTCCGCACACACACACGACTGGGTGTTTTCGCTCAGCTATTGGTGGCAAAAGCTTATATATTGAGATTATACAGTAGTCAGCATTTGAAGTGGATTAAAAGAGTTCATCAAAGTTGTCCAGAGACAAGAACGGGTTTTGTTCAAAATTCATGTATAACTTTGATGAAAGGTTTTGATCCACTTCAAATGCTGACTAGTGTATTGATGTATTGATATCATCAAACACACACAAACCTTTTTATACACTGTGTATCAGCTAGATTTATATTTAGATTATGAAAAAATACGTTGCATAGTCCACCCAAAAATGAAAATCCAATCATTTACTCGTTCCAAACCTGTATGAGGTTTTCATTTTCGGGTGGACTGTCCCTTTAACTGTGGAAGATCCTGCTGTTGCCAGAGCACGTTTGTGAAGCGATGTGATTGGCTAGGATTCATAAAATAAACAGTAATAGTAATAGTAATGAGGTCACAGCAATGTGTTAATTTTTTATTTTCTGAATAAACGCACCATGTTGCTCTGAAGTTGCTAAGGTGTTTATAGATGCGAAAACATAGAAAAAAAACATTGTTATTACTTTTTTAACCTTTAAAGAGAGATCGACTGCGAGTTCTAATGTTGGTAATCAGAGGTATATGCTTTTGTTCACATTATTTCAACTTATTTTTAAAGCAATCGTGAATTCGTGGTGAAAAACTACATTACCCATGATGCCGTACAGAATATTCCACCAATTAGAAAAGTCACAGCAAGGACATCAAGGATAAAGAGCTCTTTAGCTCCGCCCAATGACCGAGTCGCTCTCACAATACTTGTGCGTAACTTGTGAAATTATTAGTTTTATATTCCTATGTCATTTTTCGTTTGATTACGCTGTTCGCAATGCCTCATGGGATTGTAGTTCTTTCCCTCACTACAGCTTTTAAGTTCACAGTCTTTGTATTTTTCTCGGGTTTTTGAATACTTAATGCTGCGATTCACCTCTGGTTGGCTTGGTTCATGGCTTATATATATATATAACCTTTATTTAAACAGGATATATGATATATGGCTTATATCACTTTAACAAAAATCTCATAAATTAATGGAAAAAAGACTAATATTCAGGTCCCTATCACTGCAAAAAAAGATTTTCTTGCTTAGTATTTTTGTCTTGTTTCTTAAATCAAGAAGCATTTACTAGATGAGTAAAATGCCATTAGATATTATGTCTTGTTTTCTGGGGAAATAAATCAAAATGAAGTGAGTTTTTGCTTAAAACAAGCAAAATTATCAACCAATTGGGTAAGAAAAATAATACTGTTTCCGTTTGAATTAAGATTATTTTTCTGACCCCATTGGCAGATCATTTTGCTTGTTTTAATTTGATTCTCCCCCTCAAATATATCTTATGGCATCTTGATTTAAGAATCTTTAGATATTTGGACTGGAAACAAGACTGAGTAAGAAAAGCACTTTTTGCAGTGTAGAAATCATTTACTCTATTCATCTGCTTTTCATCCATTTTATCAAATGGTGTGATCAGTTATAGAACGCCTCCCCACATCAGACCATAATAATATAAAAAATGATTATTTTCCTGATGGGTACCTTGTACTTCATCTGGAAGTTCTGCACGAGCTTGAGGTCCACGAACATGCGTATGGTGGCTTGAGTCGTGTCAGCGTCCGACAGGTCGAAGTCACTGAAGCTGAAGTCCATCAGTCTGAGAGACTGAGCCGAGGGGATCGTGGCGGCCTGTGGATTCAGGACATTATTACACATCATCTCATGAATCACTCACTCACACACACACACACACACACACACACACACACACACACACACACACACACACACACACACACACACACACACACACACACACACACACACACACACACACACACACACACACAACCAAACTGCAAGTGGGGAGATCACTGTCTGAAAGGCATTAATAATCAATGATCTGCCATCCGCACAGTTTGCAGTGCTCAGGATATGTCTCCTCTTGCAGAAAACCATAACCATCGCATAATGCAGAGTCCATAAATCATGTCTCTCTGTTGATTCAGTGAGCAAACAGCCTGCAGAGATAACATAACGTTCATGTAGCTTCATCTAAACACATGATCAACTACAGTTCAGGGATGAATAGCCACATGCTATCTGCATCTGCAGGTCTCAGAACTTGCAATTTAATACTTTTCCGAAACATTTTAAGATCTGAACATCGCTTCAATGCGAAGTCATAAAATCCCCCTGCAACACATTTCTGTGCATTAAAGCAATGAGCCAAATAGACAAAAATGCACACACAAAAAAAACATGCATTCTCTAATAATGAGAAAGAAAGACTCTAAATGCGAGATACAAGCCAGTGCTTTACTGAGAAATACCAAAGGTTTCGCTCACACGACCTTCCTCAAAGCCTGCGGGCATTTGCCATTTCTCAGGAAAGCACTGGCTTTAATCTCGCATTTAGAGTCTTTCGTTTTCATTATTAGAGAATGCATGCTTTTTTTTGTCTATTTGGATCTTTTCACTCTATGCAACTCGTGAGTTTTTGGCTACTTTTCAAGCATTTAAGCTTCCCAAAAATGCACGCTGCAATTTACCATTACGCATTTACACTCTGCCAAGAAATAAATATATATGAATGCGCTGTTGCATCTTTAATAACTTCTGAGGCTTAGTTTGCGGTGTTCTTACGAGCCGTTTGCTCGGTTACACTCACTGTGTCCAAGACTCGGGATCTATAGAAGAGAACTTATGCGACGCAGAAACTCTTACAAAGCAAAAGCAAACACTCATTTGTGAACAAAAGCGTCTGTCGTGGGAAATCAACGCGAGCTGTGGTGTTTAATTGAGGCGTCTTAACTAGTTTCCTTCTACAGTTAAAACTAACGGATGGTAACATTGTCTTCTATGATGATCAACATGCATAACTCTGTTAAAATCTCAGAAAATGTTATTTAGTTGCAAGACTCTTAAATGCTAAATGACAAATAAAGATATTTTCTTCCAGAAGAATAAATTCTGAACTGCCGAAACGAGTCGTCAGTTATTTCAGTCTCACTTCCTGTTACAGACCAATGTAGCTCATTTGCATAATGCCAGCCTGTGATCTTGATTGGCTGAACAGCGTCTCTTAGCTCCGCCCTCAAACACTGTAGTGTATCTGAGACTGGAGGAGTTTGGTTCGTGTTGTTCGTGTGGAGAAGACGCTGTTTTCTGAGGTTGATACGGTAAAACCCTCGACATCGTCACTGTTCGTATCACTGTGATCAAGAGCTGAGAGTCAGATATGATAATGAGCGTTTGCTTTCTGACCAATCACAACAGAGAGGCGGGGTTTAGAGAGACTGAATCTACGAACGAAGCGTTTCAGACACTGAGAGAAAAGAGCTGACGCTGTAATGGAGATTATGAGGAAATTAAAGTGTTTTCGACCTTGGATGAATGTAAATGTATTGTAGGAGACTTCAAAACACAATCTAAGACACTTTAAGACTTTGTAAGGATCTGGGGACACCAAATAAATAGGGGTTTACATCCTATTCCATCATCTTCAAAATGAAGCATATCTTCAGCTGTTTTTACATGCTTTATGAATTACACAAATAGTGCTAAATCTGCATGCTGAACTTCGCTTCATAAGACTAATTGGTTTAATTAACTCTCATTTAAAGCAGAAATTCTGCCTCTGTCTGCGTTTTAATTGCCTGATTATTCTCAGTTGTAATCAGAGCAGGTTTTCCCACACGCTGTGTCCTAGCGACCGGTGCTTCTGGGAAATCCCCACAGGGAGTCTGAAGCTATAGGAAATTCCTGGTTTCTCCACAAACACAGTGTAGAATAAGACACAACTACAGCAGTACGCCACGAGAGACCGTGAGTTACTGCAATTCTATCATGGATATTTATTAAAACGTTATTTTACTAAGTGCCATCCTTCCTCAAAATAAATAATCCCTAAAGAGAATATTGATAAACAACAGTTTGCTATCGGATATGGACAGGTGTTTCACATCACATATGTGATTCTGTTGTATTGTTAAATTAAAATAACCCACAGTTGGAAAGGCGCTATACCAACCCATCGATGGGATATCTACTGGGTTATGTTTAACCCAACATTATTAAGGGAATCGTATAATGTGTTTATCGGCTATTTTACACCGGCTTTGAACATGGGTTGTTTGTGTCATGAACAGACAGGAAAAGTAATGCTTGATAAAAGCACATTTCAATATGATATAATGATGAATTGCAATTTACCGCAGATACCTGGAGCGCCCGCGTCTCTTCTTCTTCAGCCGACGCGTGATAGGAGAGAACCTGCAGAAACACACACACACACACACACACACACACACACACACACACACACACACACACACACACACACACACACACACACACACACATGGGATGTTAATGGGTTAATGGCCAGAGAATATGTTCACATATGTTCTGTTACTGTCACTGTAAAGCTGCTTTGAAGCAATGTATGTTGTTAAAAGCGCTGTATAAATGAAGGAGACTTTACTGGACTGGACTGGACTGGACTGGACTGGACTGGACTGGACTGGACTGGACTCGACTCGACTCGACTCGACTCGACTCGACTCGACTCGGACTCGGACTCGGACTTGACTCGACTCTACAATGCAATTCTACAGAATGTCTCCAACAATGTAGTGCTGTTTAATTAATCTCCAGTGTAACTGACTGACTGGAAGTCATCGACCACATTCTTATGGCATCTCTCTCTCGACTCATTATTTGTTCGGACTCTTGTCTTCAGTTTTTCAGTTACTAGTCTCTGATTTCCAAGTATGAAATAATTGCCACAATGTTCAGTATTTGCTCTGGCTTTTTTTTTTTTAAATGACTTCAGTTGTTGTTGCTTGTTGTCGTCGTCTGCTGCAGGACGTGCTGATTGGTCAGTGTGGTATTAGTCCCGCCCCTCCTCCACTGTGATTGGACAGCTGTGCAAAAAAGTGACGAGTGCTGAAGTGATGGACTTTTACCCAACGTTGAAAACTGTTCCACAAAACTCAAATGATTTTGTCTCATTATAACAGCGGAAACGACTTAAAATACTCCGTCATCCCGGTTTCCTTTCCGTGAAGTTTGCGGAGCTTGTCACAAAAATGTATCAAAACTCGATATTGCACGATATTGAAGAAAATTGCGATATGCGATAACTTATTAAATAATGCGATATTCGATAATGCTTAAAGTGTGTAAAATAAACTTAAATTATCTTTAAAATATGTTTAAAATGATATAACCTTCATATGTGTTTCACATTCTTTTAGTGAGGAGAAAACCTCCCTCCAGCTTCTGCCAGTGAACATCAGTGTTTTACTGTAGCGTAACATCAGTGTAAACCTCGGGGTTCAGGGGTTCAGGTTATCCTACATTAGGGTTATTTAACAACACAAACTCAATCATCAAATGTAATAATAAAACACTGCTTAGTTTTCACTGTATGAATTAAATATATCCTGATTCTTATTAAAGCTACAAAAGTTATTCAGCCGAGAGTGAGTGATTTTCTCTTCATCTTTTGCTCATGACTCCAGTTATTACAAGCCGTTGCGATATCCATATCGCGATATATACATTTGCGATATTTCGATCATTTCTATATATTGTGCAGTCCTATAGGCTACTAACAAGCTCTTGTGAGACATCTGAAATCTTGTTTTGGGTTGATGCATGGATCATCTCTTCTTCTTCTGCTCTTTTTCCAGTTGTGGTGGCTAGTAAACCTCATTGCATTACCACAAGCGCCCCCTTCAGGACTGGAGTGTGGATCGCCTGTGACTGACTGTACTCGTCGTCTGACTGTATGCATGTACCGTTACACCCCTGATATCTAGTGTTTGGTATGTTTCAGTCCTGAACCGGTGTTGTGTCAGCTGTAGGAGACAGACGGAGCGCTTCTGACTCTGACAGCTCCCGTACGCCGGGATAAAAGAACATGGAGGAGTGGGAGGATCATCCACGAGTGTGTAGCAGCAGATTAAAAAACATCTCATATACTTGAAGTTCAATCTGCTATATTTAACTTCCAGAACTCAAATGCCTTCCATTTATTAAAAAATAAGCTGGAAAACTAACTTATTTTGATCTTTTGTAAGGTCACAATCGAGGACACATTTCTCAATAGGTCAAAACTCTTCACACAGTTCTCATAACCCACTTTCAGCTCGACACAGCCTAAATTTCACATACAAAATGCACTTAAACTACCAAAACACGTCAATCATGTCTCAAATTATGAACTAGGAAAGATTTCACCCAACAAACACACTTTGTCATTCATTCAACACTAACAACAGGCAGAATTATACAATGATTTCTTTTGTAAAATGTCAGTTTATGTTACTTACAAAATTATCTAATTGTTTTGATGGTGTTTCATGTTTTAGATTCAGAATATATTTCAATATGGTATTAATGTAGAAATGTAGCAAACTGC
Organism: Leuciscus leuciscus; assembly: GCF_965113295.1. NCBI lineage: Eukaryota > Metazoa > Chordata > Actinopteri > Cypriniformes > Leuciscidae > Leuciscus > Leuciscus leuciscus. The sequence continues at coordinate 1,535,360 of NC_138726.1, forward strand.
TGCCTTATTCAGTTTTTATTATGTTTTGTACTTAAAATTGACATCTTCACCCTTTATTCAAATATTATGAAATATGTGTTAAAGATTTTGTAAGCATATTGAGGAGCTGTGCTTGGAATCAATTGTTTTATTTGTGATAATAATGCAATGAACCATGACAAATTGTGCAACTAATTATGAACATGTGCAAAAACAAGAGAGAACCAAAGAAATATTAATAACTGATTATCTTGTAGTCAATGCTTGCTTTTTCCTGTCAGCTTTCGGTTTTTTACATGCATTTCTTTTTTGCATATTAAAGTGTAGTTTGACTTTTTTCGCCAAATAAGTTTGTCATATATATATATACACCTTAAACAAGTTTAGTGTTTTGTTCTTCCCTCATATTTAAAATATTTTCCTCATATTTTGATGGTCATTAAATACAAATATCGCCTCCGGACATCACTTTTGGCCACTACTGTACATGTTTGTGTCTGACTGAGAAAATAATTCATATAATTTGCATGTAATGCATTTTGTGCCAAAACAATGATAAATGATTCACAGTTTAGCTCACATATAGATTTCTGTTGTGCTCAATGTGTAAAGAGTTTAAGTGATCTAAGCATTGAGAAATTGTATTGTAAAAAACCTGTAATACCACCGACAAATTAAGGCCATCCTATTTGTTGTTCAGCAACTTTGCGGCCCAGTCACAATAAAATATTAATGAGTGGATGGAAACTATTATTCTAAACACCCAAAAGAAAAAACATATGATACGTAGTGAAGAATTCAGACTTTTTTCTAGCAATTGCGAGTTATAAAGTCTGAATTGCGGGATATAAACGTGCAATTCTGAGAAATAAAGTCAGATAAAATTGAATTTTTTTAAATTCCATGGCAGAAACATGGAATAAAATCAGTTAAATGTATAAAATCGGACTCACCTCAAGCGTGACCTCTTGCTTGGCCATGGCTCTTTCCACGGCTTCGTACATCTGTGTGTTCTGGATGCCCAGTCCACAGAAGATCGCAAAGGCCTCGAGAAACTGCTCATCGTTCCTATTAAAGGCTTTGACTTCTCCCGAAGCGTCGTCCATCTTATTGACCAACTGGCAGACACCTGCATTCAGAGGCCAAAACACGTATATGTGAATATTAAGCATAAAATAAATATATTTTTGTATATATTGTTGTTTTTGACCAACTGTATAAGACTTTCATTTTTCCATAGAACACAAAAGGGGATTTTCTAAAGAACAAACTTGAAATATGGTGAATATGGGCTGATTTTGAGACACTTTCATGGTATTTTGTCTCCGTTTACTTTTATTACATGGAAAAAGGTGCCAGCACTTTCTTTATTAATTCACTTTTTGTGATGCATGAAAGAAAGAAGTTCATACAGGTTTGGAATAAATGACCATTTTAATGTTCCACTATTCTTTAAGGCTGAGATCATTAGTGGTTTATCAGCTGTCAGCAACTTAATTAACCTCTATTGTAAGTCTAGATGAAAGGAGATAAAGCAATCAATTAAAAAAAGATTTATTTTCATCACGATTGGCTCAATGAGACTATACAAAATAAGACATAAACCCTTCAGAAGATGACATGCTAAATTATTCTAACCAATTCAGACTTTAATTTTTATACGGTCAATATTGCACTTGAATTCGACCAGCATCACAATGGTGATCATTGTTTAGAAACTTAATGACGTCGGTTAAAAATGCATGAGAAATGGTGCGGACTGAAAGCCAATTATAAACTATGTTTTTATGCATTCAGAAGAAAATATGAGAGGTGTCTAAGGTGCAAATACAAAAAAAAAAAACACCATCAGATGATATTCTGGTCCCTCCGTCCATGTAAATCTAGGAGATTTTGTTTTCACTAATTTTCTTTTCTTCTACGCTTTCATCTAGTTTCACAATTTGAGGTGTCATTTATTGGTGTGGGATGATTAAGCGTCAAAGTTTGTCTTAGTAGCACCACTAATAAATGCTTTTGATAATTTTAGGAACGATGTTTGACTAACAGCTCAGATTGTGGAAATATTGAAAACACACATACCTATCACTTTATCTTTCTTCCCATTCCTGATTGGCGTGCAGAGAAGACTTTTGATTTGACCGTTCGAGGACTCTAGATTTTCACTCTTCCGAAAAGAAATGAGGGAGAAAAAAACAAATGCAATTGCAAAGTTTAAAACTCAAGCAGCTTTGGGGAAACGAGGAAGTTTACAGTGCAAAGTGTGGGATGTGAATGTTTGAATGAATAAGAGCTCTGTTAAATCCCAGAAACATCCAACCCGATCTCACGGCAATTCTTACGAATTTTATGAGGTGGCTAATTCGTACGAATTCATATGACCTCACTCGTATGAATTCGTACAATTTTTGCTAAATCGTGCATATTTTACGAGTTGCCCAATTCGAATGAATTCGTACGAATGACCCACACTTGACTCCGCCCCTAGACAAATCGTACGAATTTGTACGAATTAGCCACCTTTTACTCACTCGTACAAATTAGATACCTTTTACTCACTCGTACGAATTAGCCACCTTTTACTCGCTTGTACGAATTAGCCTCCTTTTACTCGCTCGTACGAATTAGCCACCTTTTACTCACTCGTACGAATTAGCCACCTTTTACTCACTCTTACTCACTCGTATGAATTAGCCACCTTTTACCTTTTACTCGTTCGTATGAATTAGCCACCTTTTACTCGCTCGTACGAATTAGCCACCTTTTACTCGCTCGTACGAATTAGCCACCTTTTACTCACTCGTACGAATTAGCCACCTTTTACTCGCTCATACGAATTAGCAACCTTTTACTCATTCGTACGAATTAGCCACCTTTTACTCACTCGTACGAATTAGCCACCTTTTACTCGCTCGTACAAATTAGCCACCTTTTACTCGCTCGTACGAATTAGCCACCTTTTACTCGCTCGTACGAATTAGCCACCTTTTACTCGCTCGTACGAATTAGCCACCTTTTACTCACTCTTACTCACTCATACGAATTAGCCACCTTTTACTCACTCTTACTCACTCATACGAATTAGCAACCTTTTACTCACTCTTACTCACTCGTACGAATTAGCCACCTTTTACTCACTCTTACGAATTAGCAACCTTTTACTCACTCGTACGAATTAGCCACCTTTTACCTTTTACTCGTTCGTCCGAATTAGCCACCTTTTACTCGATCGTACGAATTAGCCACCTTTTACTCGCTCGTACGAATTAGCCACCTTTTACTCACTCGTACGAATTAGCCACCTTTTACTCACTCGTACGAATTAGCCACCTTTTACTCACTCGTACGAATTAGCCACCTTTTACTCACTCGTACGAATTAGCCACCTTTTACTCGCTCGTACAAATTAGCCACCTTTTACTCGCTCGTACGAATTAGCCACCTTTTACTCACTCGTACGAATTAGCCACCTTTTACTCGCTCGTACAAATTAGCCACCTTTTACTCGCTCGTACGAATTAGCCACCTTTTACTCGCTCGTACGAATTAGCCACCTTTTACTCGCTCGTACGAATTAGCCACCTTTTACTCACTCTTACTCACTCATACGAATTAGCCACCTTTTACTCACTCTTACTCACTCATACGAATTAGCAACCTTTTACTCACTCTTACTCACTCGTACGAATTAGCCACCTTTTACTCACTCTTACGAATTAGCAACCTTTTACTCACTCGTACGAATTAGCCACCTTTTACCTTTTACTCGTTCGTCCGAATTAGCCACCTTTTACTCGATCGTACGAATTAGCCACCTTTTACTCGCTCGTACGAATTAGCCACCTTTTACTCACTCGTACGAATTAGCCACCTTTTACTCACTCTTACTCACTCGTATGAATTAGCCACCTTTTACCTTTTACTCGTTCGTATGAATTAGCCACCTTTTACTCGCTCGTACGAATTAGCCACCTTTTACTCGCTCGTACAAATTAGCCACCTTTTACTCGCTCGTACGAATTAGCCACCTTTTACTCGCTCGTACGAATTAGCCACCTTTTACTCGCTCGTACGAATTAGCCACCTTTTACTCGCTCGTACGAATTAGCCACCTTTTACTCACTCTTACTCACTCATACGAATTAGCCACCTTTTACTCACTCTTACTCACTCATACGAATTAGCAACCTTTTACTCACTCTTACTCACTCGTACGAATTAGCCACCTTTTACTCACTCTTACGAATTAGCAACCTTTTACTCACTCTTACTCACTCGTACGAATTAGCCACCTTTTACCTTTTACTCGTTCGTCCGAATTAGCCACCTTTTACTCGCTCGTACGAATTAGCCACCTTTTACTCGCTCGTACGAATTAGCCACCTACTCGCTCGTACAAATTAGCAACCTTTTACTCACTCGTACGAATTAACCACCTTTTACTCACTCTTACTCACTCGTACGAATTAGCAACCTTTTACTCACTCGTACGAATTAACCACCTTTTACTCACTCTTACTCACTCGTACGAATTAGCAACCTTTTACTCACTCGTACGAATTAGCCACCTTTTACTCACTCGTACGAATTAGCCACCTTTTACTCACTCTTACGAATTAGCCACCTTTTACTCACTCTTACGAATTAGCCACCTTTTACTCACTCTTACTCACTCGTACGAATTAGCCACCTTTTACCTTTTACTCGTTCGTACGAATTAGCCACCTTTTACTCACTCGTACGAATTAGCCACCTTTTACTCACTCGTACGAATTAGCCACCTTTTACTCACTCGTACGAATTAGCCACCTTTTACTCACTCGTACAAATTAGCCACCTTTTACTCACTCGTACGAATTAGCCACCTTTTACTCTGGTCGTGAGATAGCGTTGAAACATCGGGATGATCCCATCCCAATGTTTGAATGAATAAGCATTTATGAGCACTTACAGTCCATGGAAATCGCTGGTCCTCGGTGACATCGGTGATGTTCAGCGACTCCATACTGTTCTTGACATAATGAGCGTACATGTAGTTAATCTTGTTGACGTCACATTCCCTGTAAAAGACATCCACAAATGATGAAGCACTCCTGCTTATAACTACACATCATCACAATCATTCTCATAGATGTGCAACATTGCTAATACTAGCAATGCAGAAAATGGTTTTAGACACAAAAACTACACTACTCTGTAAAAAGTGATCAGCTGACTTAACTTTTTAAGTGAGGAAATATGTTGCCTTAAAATTACTAAGTAAATAAACCATGTATAATTGCCAAAAATCCCAAAAATTCTGTCGGTGTTTACTCATCCTAATGTTGTTCCTTTCTTTCTTCTGTGGAACATAAAGGTGAACTGACACTCTTTTCTAATTATAATGAGAGTGAAAATGAAGGGGATGAGGATGTGAAGCTCCAAAATGACCAAAAAAAGCCCCATAAAAGTGTTCTTGTAAGTTATATTGCAAGTCTTTTAGGGTGTGTTCACACTTGTAGTTTGGGTTATTTTGGTCCAGATCAAAAAACAAAATAATACATTTTAGTCCTGGTTTCATTTTTAAGGCCGAACCTAAAGATGCAAAACCAAAAAAAAAGGCTTTTATGACATATATTTTGCGACGAAACGTACCGAACAGACTGTGTGCTAAACATGCTCCTTGGGGGATTGGGATGTGCACCGTAAAAGTATCACAAAAGTGGTCTTGTTTGTGATATTGCAAAGTCCTGTAGGGTGTGTTCACACTTTTAGTTGTGTGTTTTAGTTCTTTTAGTTGTGTCACTTTTAGTTCACACATCACATCCTGTTTAGGGTTGGTTTAGATGTCTTTGGTCCGTGTCCATATTTCAGTCGAACCGCACCAGAGTTTGTTTTGGAAGCGAAGCGAGATCCATCTTTTCAGAGTCTCGGCTTGTTTGGTTCAGATGGCGGCGTTCACACTTACTGAAATGAGCCGCCCTTACAGTTCGCTTTAATCCAACCAATCCTGCCACGTGTGAACACACCCTTGAAGACATAGCTTTGTGTGAGGAAGAGAATATGAAAATCACTGAAAATCTTGACGTCTAGTTTAAAGCTCCTTGTCGTTTCATGAAATATACAAGGATGTCCGATTCTTGAGTCGTTTAAAGTCCCCCGTGGTCAATAAATGTATCCTCTCAAACTCATTTTTGATCACCAAAATTCTATTTTTTAATTCCTTAAAATATCTTGAATGTAACTCGACACCCTTGCCTCATTAAGTATACGCGGTTCTATGAATATGCAAATGAGCCCCGCCTCCACTCACTCACTCAGCTCAGAGATCCACTGGTTGACGATCACACGTTGATCTGATTGGTTACAAGGTAGTTTGTGAAGTCAGAAACACCAGCGATTTCAAAGCGTGTCTTTGGTTCACTGCAGTTTTAAGGAGAAAATACTCAGCAAAGGTGTCGATTTATGAACTTACACATGGTTTGTCTTAAAGCAGATTAAAAACACCACATAGATGGATGGATTTTCACCACAGGGGGACTTTAAAGGGTTCGTTGCATGAGTGTGAGTTGATTTATCTATAAGAGATCAGCATAAGTGAACCTCAAGCATCATATTCAAATAACAAAAAAGATATTCCACTAGAAACAAGGCAGGTGTATTGAAGCTAAAGTCTGTAGTCTAAAGTCCATATAGCTTAACTTGTATTGAACATTCCTGCCACTTTGCCTTGCATTACATAATAGTAATCTCTATGATAACCCCACCTGTTCGGGAAGTCCACGGATCCTGCAAGCTCCTCATATTCCATGTGAAACACACTGGAGAATGTGTTCTGTAACACAAGCAGAACAGCAATTACTTACACTGCAACTTTAGAGAGGTTTACCAGAGAAGTAGGCCCGTATTTCTGAGGCTTTTTTTAATGCTATTAGTGTCTGGCTCGCTTGTGTAAACTCAACGGCAGTCACATGGTTTAATGTGCCCGTGTTTGTGCATTTCTGGAAGGGTTAGAATGTCCCGCTCATGACGAATGAAGCACAGTTCAGTACGAAACGCATAAAAAAAAAAAAAAGTTTGAAACAAACATGCAATAAATTATGAGTTCCATTTCCACATTCCCGACCACATAACAAACACTGAATATGGGTTTGTTGGCAGACTTCGCTTTCCCTAAATCTGAAGACACTTGGAGGATTGCCTATCTGTGATGTGATCGTACATCTCTGTTTTTCACAATGTTAATCTGTTTCCATAACACTCAACGTGACTGCGACCTGGAGAAGGAATTCACAGAATTAACAAGCTTTCTTTTTTCACTTTATAGCTGAACTTTAGTGCAAAGTCCGAGGACTATAAACACTTTGTGTAAAGTTGCGGAAACCCAGAGCAGAACTAGGTTTCTAGGTTAACACATGACAGCTATGAATTATGATACACAGAACTCCCTCATAAAGATAGCCTTGATCCCCTTCACAACAGCTAACCTAGACATCTAAATGTAGAAGACAGTTCCTTCCTATACGCCTAACCGACGTAAATATGTAAATATGTGCTGGACGCTTTCCTCTCAATAACAAAATAAAATATGGAAATGTTTGGTCTTATTTATTTGCTTACTGAATTGTGATTGGTGTTCTCCTCCTTGCATCTTTGTATGCTGCCTTTACACTGCAAATGCAGCGTCATTTACATGTTGATTCTTGCTGACAGAAAACAAGAGCTGATTTGCTGTTTCCATCCTGTTGTTATGCACATTTTGGGATATCGCATAAAAAACGATGGATGGTAAAGCCAAGATGTGCATAAATTCTTGTAATTAAGTGCATAAGAAACGTATATGCCCAACTGACGCGAATACATTTTCATCCGATGCACATAAACTATGATGGAAACACATTTACAGGATAAATCCCTCGATGCGCAACAATAAACTCATGTGGCCTTTTCTCAGCGTCAGCTGTGATTGGATAACTGGAGTAGCCAGCGGACCAATGGCATCGCAGCGTCTCTAATGTTGGTTTGGTGTTTCTGAAACGCCGGAGTCGAAGTGTGTGATCAGAATGATTTGGTTTAACTCCCTCCAGAAGCGTCTCACACACACGAGTGTGTTCCCGAACACCAGAGAACACGACAGCGTTTACTGTGTTTCGCCTGACGCTCTGAGACATTCTATTCTCTGTCTATTCTCTTGAACACATGGGATGAAAATGCTTTGCTTTATTAGCTTTTTCCAATTTTGATAAAATTTGTAGGTAAATCTGCACATTTGAATGGAAACACATCTAAGTTTAAGACAGTGACGCAGCACAGAAAGCCTGAAGCCTAAGATTACCTACTGTAAAACTGATTAAACACCATTGTTTTCGTGCTTTGCCAGCACTGGTATTTCCTTCAGAAAATGCAGATGTGATTTTAAAATGTTTGGTATTTTGGGAACATTAGGTAAATGTCAGTGGCAAATAAGGAAGCAATTCAGTCTGCTATAAAGGACGGGAGTGTGTCTTAACTCTCTCACTCGGTTCTGGAAATATCCAACACAGCCTCTCTTTTATAATGCCTAAATGCTGAGAATTAGCAGTGGCGAACTATTACCAAAACATAATATTATTGGGGGGAAAATATACAAGAAAGGGGTTGCTCTGTAGAGACTAGTCATGCACCATTACATTTCTGGAAGTAATCGAAATAAAAGAGATTTTGTATTTTATATATTTGAATCTTTTAAACAACCCCATAGTTCAGATGTTCTCAATGTTTTTTGGCCCAAGATTCAGAAAAGCTCAGCTCGTCGTTTCCTCGTGAAGCTTTTGGATACATTTTGGATAGCCAATGTCTTCTAAAGAAATGCAAAACATGCTTGATATTCCCATGTTTCATGCTCACACCAATTCTTTGAAAGTTTAAGCTTTTTGGAAGTAAATGTGAAATGCAATATGTTGGTCTTACAGCCGTTTCTCTGTCGGTAATGAAGACGGTGCATTCTTGAGCCTGCATGAAGGACAAGATGGTGGCCACAGTTTTCCTCAGTAAAACCTCCAATGACTGCTGCTCCTCAAAGATCAGACTCGCCAGATCCAACAGCACCTACAACACAAGCCCAAACACGCCAAGTCACGGTTTATCTGCATCTATACACACTGATTTCTTACTAAATTATGTGGAAATCAGCATACCTGATTTCGCCGGTTCTCCAGCTGCGATGTCTCGTAGAGTTGTGCGTTGTGTAGCACTATACCAGAGAAAGCCAGGTACGAAGAAAAGTCCTTTTCAGATGAAAAATAAAGCCATTGTTATAGAGCCAGAACGAGACAGATACAATAAAATGACTATGATATAGAAAGTGCAGAAGTGTTCACCCTCTCGTCCTGCTCTGTGAAGGTGCTGTTCTCTCCACACCTTTTATTGATCGCTTGTGCGACACCGACAACCTTTAAGCATAACATCAGACTCAGCACTCAAGTTTTGGTGGTAAATGTTACATATATAGTGTAAAAATGTAAGATTTTTGATCTCTTACCTCATCTCGGTGGTTTTTGATGGGCAAACACAAGATGCTCTGCGTCTTATATCCAGTAATTTGGTCGACTTCTGCATTAAAGCGTGGATCCTGATGCGGGAAAAACAGTGGGAAAAATCAACCACAAATCCGAATTTACCCTGGCTTACATTAATATCAGCATTTTAAAAATCAGCTTCCCATTTAATAAGACAATGCAATAAAGTGGCCCTATTGTGCTTTTTCCAATTTTACCTTTTGTGAATGTAAAAGGTCTGCAAAGCTTTAAAGATCAAAGTGAAAGATCATACATTTATTTTCTCCTAAAAGAAAGAAGTGATTCTGAACTGAAACGAGTCGTCAGTAACTCCAGTCTCACTTCCCGCTGAATCCACGTAGGTGTGTAGCTAATTTGCATAATTCCAGTCTATGGTCTTGATTGGCTGAACAGCGTCTCTTAGCCCCTGCCCTCTTTTCCCCTGGTCTCTTAGCCCCGCCCTCTTTTCCCCTGGTCTCTTAGCCCCGCCCTCTTGTCCCCCTGGTCTCTTAGCCCCGCCCTCTTGTCCCCCTGGTCTCTTAGCCCCGCCCTCTTATCCCCTGGTCTCTTAGCTCCGCCCTCAAACACTGTAGTGTATCTGAGACTGGAAGAGTTTGGTTCGTGTTGCTCATGTCGAGAAGACGCTGTTTTCTGCTGTGTATCAAGAGCTGAGATTCAGATATGATAATGAGCGTTTGGTTTCTGACCAATCACAACAGACTGAGTCATCTGACCAATCAGAGCAGAGCAGCTCTCAGAGAGGCAGGGTTTAGAGAGACTGAATCTACGAACGAAATGTTTCAGACACTGAGAGAAAGGAGATTATGCTGCAATGTAAATTATGAGGAAATTAAAGTGTTTTTTGACCTTGGATGAATGTAAACCTGTTATAGGAGACGCCAAAACAAATCTAGGAGACTTTAAAAAAGCATAATAGGGTCACTTTAATATTGAGTTTCTACCCCAAAAATCATTTTCACTGCCTTGTTTGATCCCCAATGTAATGTTTAGCTCAAGCTGAGGACTATGATGTGTCTGGTTAGCATGGCCTTCGGACCGTGTGTCGATTCTCCTATCAACATTGTCATGATTTCCTTTTCTTCTTCATATCTTGTGGCTCCAGTGATTCATTTACATGACATTTACAGATTTAGCAGGTCCTGCAACACCAGAGCAACTGCAGTTCTGCAGCACAGAAATTACATACTTCACCTTTAAGTAATCAAGACAAATTAAGACAAATAACTTTTAAAAGGCACCATTTCTTGATTTCATCATGTTCTAATATTCTAAAACCTCATCATGAAGTTTTTCACCTTGCATCTTCATAAGACACAGTGTCTCGCAGGCAAACATGGTTCAGGATTTGTGTTCACCGTAATCAGACACATCCTGTTCTCCACTTTAATCTTTCATTCTTTCTCTCTCATTCCCTGCGTCTGGGAGAAGCGCAATTAAACTAAATTACAAAGAGCTAAAAATACCTGCTATCATTATACAAACTGTTGGTTAGCAACTGAATTGCGTAACATTTAAATCTAATCAAAGGCCTTAAGAGATATAGCCTAAACTGCGTTTCTAAGGAGACTTTATTATTGACTAGGAGGGTTTTATAAAGCAGCAAATGTTATTTAAGTCTCTCAAACTGAAGAGTTTTCTTATTTGCACATGACAAAATAATATAGAAGTATCAGATAAGACATTAATCTGTTAAAATATGACTCATTATCAGTGCAAACAATTCTGTCTGAGATTGCTGAGATAAAAGTACATTTTAAATTTGAACAACTTTGTCTTAATAGTGAGACATTACCTTATTCTTAAGTAACTAGACCATCTCATTAAGACACAAATGTCTTAAAATACAAGCAAGAGTGTGTTTATACTATTTTTAGTTTAAATTTTTAGTTTAGCATTTTTCATTGTGAGCACATAAAGAAGAAAACTAGCATTGTTACTAGAATAGCTTTGCTGTTTTCATGATATTGTTGCTGATGTAGCCACCAATAATTTATATTTATTTTATGCAATTTGTAATTCATTCTCATTTAAAGTCCCCCTGTGAGTCTCAAAAACACGCTTTGAAATCGCTGGTGTTTCTGACGTAACAAACTACCTTGTAACCAATCAGATCAACGTGTGATCGTCAACCAGTGGATCTCTGAGCTGAGTGAGTGAGTGGAGGCGGGGCTCATTTGCATATTCATAGAACCCCGCATACTAAATGAGGCAAGGGTGTCGAGTTACATTCATTTCGAGTTACACGGCATTTTCCAAGGAAAAAACTTTTAAATATGTCATTTTGCTGATCAAAGATGAGTTTTAAGGGATAAAATAATTGACTACAGGGGGAATATTAAAATGTCAAATGATGATCAGCACAGAGATGAATTTAGGTTGTCTCATTTATAGTCAGCACTTAAATGAAATGACATTCTCACCTCATATGCGTTCTTGATGTTCAGAGGCTGTCCAGTGGCTGCCACATATCCCACAATTCCTTTGTTCCATTCGAGGCGAATGCCGCTGTTTGAAGCCTCTTCAAGAGTGGATCCTTCCGCGACATCAAAGAGCCGGCTAACCAGGAACTTTCTGTTTGAACTGTCCTCTCCAACCAAGAAGAGCGAGTAGCGATCGGCAGCGATCAACTCGTGAGTGTGTAAGAAGATCTTGTGGCAGAGGGCAGTAAGATCCAAGTGACTTGAAACATCGCGTACAAGGTCCAACAAACGAGCACAGCGATCACCATTTTGGCGATCTCCTGAATTCATAATCCCTCCGCCCACATCTGCGCGCTGGGAAGGAGGAAGAGGCATCTGAACCCGTTCTGCGTCGCTTAGGAAAGTGAGCGAACCCTCTGCGTCTTTCACCACAATGGGGCGAAGCGGCCTGTCGAACTCAGACGCTGAGATCTTTCGTGTTGGAGTGGATGGAGCCGGACTCGGGGCATCGGCTGGATGAAGGACCGTTAAAGATTCCTGCGGGGCTTTTGATGCTTCCCTAGACGGTTGAATGGAGTGGACACGCTCAGCAAACCAAGCGTTGACCATTTCCCTTCAAAAGAAAAGCAATCAAAAACATTAACGTCTCTTGCCCTGATTCTCAGCATTTACTACAGATGCACGATTAATCGTTAAAAGATGCCAATCTTGATTCAAACATCCATGCGATCTCATGACAATGATTCATCTATGTCTACAAAACCTTTGACAGATCTGCGTTCTGATCCAGAGAGCCGTTGCCATCAAACAGCTTTTTAACCACACGGTCTCATTATTTCAGATAATCATTCAAATTATCACTGAAGTACTGGGATAAAAGTATATTGTTCGGATAGAAACACTGAAGTCTACGGGAGAGATCAAAATAGAGGGAATTAACTTTTGGAAGTAACTTGATGCTTCAAATGAAGATTGTATCAATTTCATCGTTACACCAGTAGGTGGCGCCAAGTGACTGTTAAAAAATGTGTTTGTCATTGAATCATTCATTCAAGAGATTTGTTCCAAAACGCTGATTCATCTAGTAATGAAAAGAGTCTTTATGAGTGAGTCATTGAATTATTCACTCAACCTGATTTTCTTGTAAAATTTCTAATTAATGAAGCATTTTTTTAAGACTGCATTTTGTCAGAACCTCTAGTAAACTAAAACTTGTTATTTTGTTTAATTGACTATTCAGAATCGTGGGAGAATCATGATCCCTATTTTTAACAAACAAAATAATGTATCCTCAATTTATCCAGAATAGTGCAGCTACCTAGCATGAGAATAACAACTGGATGCATTTTATATGTGGCGTGTACTTCACTAGTGGCAAAGTCCTTTAGGACAAGTCAGGTCATTTGGTCATCTCTACGCTTTCATTAGAGGTTGAATGGGACCTTGAGATTAACTGGAAAACCTTGGAGTCTATAAGACCCCACAATCATAACATTAGCTGGTGGATTACATCCAAAATCTGCTAAAACAACACTATGCTTGGCTTTTGTTAAGCTAACATTACAATGCAAGCATTAGAATAGACCATAACAAATGCTTCCAATGAAATGTTTATTATCCGGAGAGGATATTCAAACTCCACCACAGTCTCTATGGACTCAACCTAAATTGTCCTTGGCTAGAATAGTTTAAATACATAACATGAGACACCATCCAACCATTTAATAAACATCTAAGTTACTAGTGCTAAGCGAGGATATCCTAGCCAATCAAATCATTAGGATTTGCATGGCCTGTTTTTTCAGTGGTCCAGAAAAAATAACAGTTGGCCAGATGTGAGAGTTAAATGATTCAAGCACGACACAGACAGGTTCACAAAACTATTGACTTTTAACAATAACTCTGGCGACTTTCTCCATATGTTGGGATTCTCGGAGTGCGGAGCGGTAGACGGAGACGCTACACACTGACAGAAGCAGAACAAGGTTTGGGAGAATTTATACACTTTAACTCAAATCTCAAATCAAGATCTCAAATCTGATGACGCATCTATAATCTGGTTTGTTGAAAATAACAATGCGTAAAACAGACAGTTCCGCTAATGTATGTTCCTGTGGATGGATGAACATCGGTCACTCTTTGTAAACTTTGTTCAATGCGAGCGCCGTTCGCTCGAACATGACCGGTCATTTACCCTGAACTACACACGTCGCTATCTGTGTTTTTAATCTAAACTCATTTAAGCTTTGCCAATTTAAACATTCAAGAGCAAGACGCGAAAGAGAACTCACGTGCGCAGTGAGAAGATTAGTGTGTGTGTGTGTGTGTGTGTGTGTGTGTGTGCACTCATCCGAAGTGTGTACACCTCTCAGACAGCGCTTTCTATCAAGTCTTCTGCCAAAATGTCAACATGCCCGTCTTGGTGAGAATCCTAGCAGACATAGTAGTTTACGTCTTCTGTGAATGAATCAGTCGAGGCGTGTGTATCAGTGTATTGGATCTGTGCATTATGTCTTAAAGGGACAGCAGCCTAATATTCCTGCTGTCGGTGTTTTATAATGTTAATCAAACATCAAAAGACAAGGAAATCACTCACAGCTCTGGACTGAATAGCTTTTGTAACTTTAATAAGGATTCATCTTTCATTTATACAGTCAGATATGCAACGTTATTTTACATTTGATTACTTCTGTACTTAAAAAGCACGGTTTATTTTATTAGTATCTTTGCTCTATTGGATTTATTTGTGCTGTTGCTAGTAGTTTGATAATTTGTTCTTATTTTCTTTATTTGTATTTAACAGCAGTCCTCTTTTCCCTGAACATAGCACATACCGAACCGTACCGAAACCGTTAAGATGAAACTGTGACACAAATCTGAACCGTTACACCCATAGTCTCAATGCAATTCGTAACTATTTTTATGTTTTGTTGAATCGATGGCTAATTTGTATGCATTCATGATTCATACGTTTGTAGATGATCTGCCTTCGTCCCACTGAGAGGAGATCCTTCATGCTCAGTTTTTTCCTAAAAATCTTAGATTTCATATGAATTTGGTTCGTACGAAAATGTTTTTTTCCCTTTTTATACTGTTTTCATAAGTTCTTATATATTTTTCTTCATTACTTCGCCTTTACTGGACAGACCAAATTTCTAACACACAATAGTCACCTGGACATGCGAATTCAGGTGTTAATTCATCTAATATCGCAGTTACGGCAACTTATTTGTTTAAGCTCTGCATTAAAGTGCATTTATAACATCAAATCAATATATCAATCATATCAGTATTTAAAGGTACACACATTTGATTGTCTGTTGGTTAAACAGTGTGTGAGCGGTGAGTACAGTAGCTGTGTGTATATCAACTCTACAAAACTGATTATGTTAATAAAGAAGAGCATAAAACAACCTTACAATGTGAATGAAAGGCTACACACAAAACCTCAGATTTGATTCCTCTTATAAATCAAGTTTCACATTATGTAACATAGGAAATATGCAGGAGCCTATATACTGACCCTTTTCTTTACGCAGTACAAAGGTAAAACAGTTCAACTGTAGATGTGTCGATAATGATAAAGAATAAGCAGCTGCAGCGATTGCTCTACATTCACCCCCATTACTCCAGAACTGCCTCGTCTTTAAACTGATCCAATAGTTGCCAATCTGCGCCTTAAACTCACCGAGAAGCCTTTCGTACAAAGTAAGAATGTGCGAACTCTCGGTGGTCGTCGAGCCAAGCCTCCATCATCCCTTCAGTGTCTGGAGGATAGACCTCCATTCCGCAGATACACACACACACACACACACACACACACACACAGATCAGATCAACCGGAGAATCTCATCCGCGCTCACTCTCTCTCTCTCTTGATCTTCAGTCACACACACTACAACCAGCCACAGCGTCTCTCTCTCTCACACACACACAGATCAACCGGAGAATCTCATCCGCTCTCTCTCTCGATCTTCAGTCACACACACCACAACCAGCCACAGCGCGTCTCTCTCTCTCTCTCTCTCTCTCTCTCTCTCTCTCTCTCTCTCTCTCTCTCTCTCTCACACACACCACAACCAGCCACAGCGCGTCTCTCTCTCTCTCTCTCTCTCTCTCTCTCTCTCTCTCACTCTCTCTCTCACACACCACAACCAGCCACAGCGCGTCTCTCTCTCTCTCTCTCTCTCTCTCTCTCACACACACCACAACCAGCCACAGCGCGTCTCTCTCTCTCTCTCTCTCTCTCTCTCTCTCACACACACCACAACCAGCCACAGCGCGTCTCTCTCTCTCTCTCTCTCTCACACACCACAACCAGCCACAGCGCGTCTCTCTCTCTCTCTCTCTCTGTCACACACACACCACAACCAGCCACAGCGCGTCTCTCTCTCTCTCTCTCTCTCTCTGTCACACACACACCACAACCAGCCACAGCGCGTCTCTCTCTCTCTCTCTCTCTCTCATGAAACAAACCTCTTAAATCTTGTTACACTCTTTGAAGCTATCTGTATACCTTCATTCCCGGTAACAAAAATAGTTCAAAGAGAGTTATGAAAACGTTATTTCTGAATGTTGTCTAAACGCTAAAAACGTTTTTTTTAATTATTTTTTTATTTTTTTTATTTTTTTTAGTTCATATGTTAAAAAAACGTTCCATTTGTTTCAGGAATAAACCTTCCGTGAATGACGTATTAATAATGTTTTGAGAATGTTATTAAAAATAAAGTGATTATGATTTCACATTAGTAAAATTAACCGTAGCATTTATCAAAATTATAGTATATTCTACATCACATCACATTTTTGGCCCTCTTTTGTGCTTCTTTAATGTAAAATGATAATTTATACACTTTTCACCACCATTTGATATTTAGAAATAAACTCCTCACAACCATTTCATCAAATAAATCAATATCCGTAAGAGACCATATGGGAAGTTGGCATGTCAGTTAGTGTCTGTCAGTCCCTCATGCTATTCAGCTATCAACATCTTACAAATATTACCATTAACTATCATCAAACATACAGATTGTTATGAGCTCAGATTATAAATACAGCATGGAATATCTCAATGCAATATTAAAAGTTTAGACAAAATGCATTGCTTTATAACCTACATATACACAGTCAAACACAAAATATTAAAAATAATATTAAAAAAATGTGTTTACCCAAACACCATTAGACTTTATTATTAAAAGAACAACTTTGAGAACCCTTACCAGACATTGATCCCTTTGATTTTTTTTTTGCTAACCTATTGCCTATTATTGACCTGCAGCTCGACCCAGCCCTACTCCAGCTCTACTCCAGCTCTACCCGTGGTGTAGTTTTACCAGCAGATGGTGTCGGCTCTTCTCCCGGGACACACACACACCACTGAAGGCATATGTGCTCTCCTGGGAGCAAACGTGATTCTGCTGTGAACACGGTGGCCTGGATGAGCTAATGACAGTCTCTGGAGACACGTCATGTCAGAGAGAGTCAACTGTATTGGAAAAGGTTTCAAGAAAACATTTTTGCCGTTCATTCATCAACGACTTGCAACTCCAAGCACTTCCGAATCCGACTATCTTCAACAGAAGATGGGAATAATCAGGACATGTTGGGATTCCTGTTTGCACCGCATGCAACTTTCACAAGTGTTGGTGCATAAATGCATAATTTGTTTTATTTAATATATTTAGTTGGAGTTTTGCATAGAATTCTGATTCAGCATTTCACTGATTTTATTCCTCAAAATTAATATTTAATCTTTTTTTTGTGCATGTGAGATTAATAAATGCATGCTCACATTTAGTCTAGATTGAACTACAATAACCATCATGTTCACACACACACACAACGCCTCGGCACTTCAGTTTGTCTCAGCATAAGGACAGGAGAGCTGTCAGTCAATAAATGTTGAAACATAGTAACTTGCGTTAAAAAGTCCATTTTAAAAGTAATGCATTACTAGTTACTTGAAAAAGTAATCTGATTACATAACTCAAGCTACTTGTAATGAGTTACACACAACACTGCATCCGACTCTCTTCAACAGAAGATGGGAATCATCATGCAACGTTCACAACCTTCTCCCCAAACGAGATGTGCACGAACACTCGAGTCCGCTCGCTGAAACACTGTCCAGATGTGGTCACTCAACTCACCCTAAGCTAAACTCCTCGCTTCGCCTTTCAGTCATAAGTCAAACAACACTCTCTTCCACCACATCATTCCCTGCGCTACATTAAACAGCTCAGCCGCTATTGTAAACGCTAGAGTCGGAGTCGTGGACGAGAGACTCGGATGGAGAGACGTCCTCCAGTGGAAACAATTCTGAGGGCTTAGTTTGCTCAACAAGACAAATATGGCAGTAAAATCATTTATTAACAGTCGCTTTAATGGAGACGGAGAGACTGGGAATGAAACTCTTATGATGTTTGAGGCCTACAGAGAGAACGAGGGACTGGAAGTGAAGATTCCCACTGAACACAAACGTCTGCCTTTGGATGACACCACGAGATCGGATATTCTACTCGATCCACCTTATTCTCGATGTTCCTCCCTGTGAATACCTCCTTCCCTTCACCTCTGTACAGATAAAACATTGTCAAAATGATTCATGGACTCGCGGAAGCGACAAAAACTTCTGTATTATGAATCTTTAAGGCCAGAGAAATCATTTATTAAGGGTCAATTTGTAAAGAAAGACCACATGTCTGCGCACATATTCAAACGCGCATATCTATAGACTAAACATGTGATGCGCATGTGAACGCCATCAGTGTTTTCACAGATTCGCATTTTTGAAGTTTACATGGCGATGATAAAGTTTTTCACAATTTTCAACGCTTGCAGCTTGAAGCATTTCAAAGTTAGCATTCTCGAGCTCCAAACACTGTTGTGTGAATGAGCCGAGCGCGTTAAGGGTTCGGCCGCTCATTAACGCGAGAACGGTGTTAGGATGTTAGAACAGTGTCGTGTTAGCGGCCCTTAAGTTAATAAATAATGATCTTTACAACGGAAGTGAATCAATCAAAACGAACTTTATCTAGACAATAACTTTATTCTAGAGCTGCTGTAAAGCCTAAACAATCTCCGTTACTGTAATCTCCTGTTATCACTGTAAAGAAACAGTCGATATTGTTAAAAGCGCTGTATAAATGAAGGAGACTTGACGAGATGTGGCTGTATTAAAGTGAACGACGAAGGAGAGATCTTCAGGAGACTTTTAATAGAGCAATCCAAACAATAAACCAGAATCAACAAGGAGAAAAATACCACATACATACCCATAATGTTAACTAAAGCTTGACCAAAAACAGACAGAAACTGAGTGCTTATATAAACTAGGGGAGCTAACGAGACTGATTAACAACACACAGCTGAACCAAACGAACTAATGAAGACGTGGTCATGGAAACGAGGAGTGGCGGGAAACTGAACACATGAACAGAAGGAAGTCCAAAAACAAAGACATGTCACAATTCCTGATGATTTTACTGTGTTTCGAATCATGGGTGGCACTTCCAGATTGGGGAACGTTCATTCATAAAGACTGAAACTAATCATTTCAAATCATAAGGTTGCCCTACAAATAAAGCTTGACTGGATGAGCTGTCAATTTTCCTTCATGATTTATTTTCAGACATCATGAGAATAACGTATCACTTGGTATTTTAACATGACAAGAATATCTATGGCAAGAGCTCTTTTCAGTCGCTGCGTTCTTTTCCTCATGATGATTATTTTCTTTTTACCCTTTGCATTAATAATCCACTGGAATACACAAAGAATCTCTACTTTTTCTCCTCAAATCCTCACGTCTCTTGCCAGGTTTGTTTTCACGTGTAAATACAGTTTATTATCTGTCACAATTACGGATATCACTTTGAAATAGTATCACGCAATGCTGAAGTTAATCAACATTTTTGATTAAGGCTCAAAATATGACATAGATCATAGATGATGTATGTTACATAATACAGATGTATATTACAGTGATAGGTCCGTTATTGCTGTGGAAAGAATCGTGCTTTTGGGATTATTCGGGATCTCTTGTTGAAAATACCTTGTGGATGCTTTTACATTTCTAAATGTCCTTTTAATGTTCGATGGTTGTAGGGTGAGTCGAATAATGTCATCTCATTCTACCCAGTTTATAAAATATATATTATTGTGTTTATAGAGCGAGCGTTTCACTGATTGTTTACAGCTTAACGGAAGTTACAGCCATAATTCGGGCAAAGCATCATGGGGCGAAGGAATAACCATTTACATGTTTCTGTCTTATCAAGCCCTTCTATGCAGAATCTCATTTTTTACCGATATCCAGATGAAGTGCATGCAAAAAAACAACAACATAAACACGGGAAATCTAAGAAAAGTCCCAGTTTGAAAACAATTTCTGTGTTGACCATTCACAGGTGTGTTATCCGTGTTTTAAATTACGCATTACTGTTACGGTTGAACAGGGATGATCAGAGGTGAGTATCTAATAGCAGCAGTTTATTAATCTAACACATAATCAGAAATAATTACAGGAACGCAACAGCTTTACAAAACACATGAAAGGACAACTGACCGAAGACAAGTGAAACACAGGCTAACAAGACACAGGTGTGGGTAATCAATAACAAGGGTAACTATAGAAACAAAGGCTGTGTCTGAAATCGTCCTCTACACTCTTAAATAGGGCACAGCCATTCGCAGTGGTGTCCGAAACCATAGTGGACGTTATTGAGTGCTCTCATTCAATCCCACAATGCACCACAATAAAGTGTACAACCGATGTATGCCCATCGGCTAGAGAATACCCATAATGCACTGTGAGAGCTGAATGCTGAATGAATTCCCGTGTCTGACCAGAAGATGGCGCTGCATTTGAATAATCATCATCATCTGACGACTGCTGGTCCAATGTGGGTGCAGCGTAATATCATACAGGTATACATGCCTTTTTTATTGATTATTAATTAAGGTTTATACATGCTAGTTTCCATGACAGAGTTCAAGATAAATTCTTTAATTTCTACTGGAGTAGTTTGCTAAGTTTCAAATGATTATTAAACAGCACAAACTATGTAAAAGCGACGGCTCTTCCAACACACCAGTGTCCGAATTCACTCACTCGTTTTCATTCACTTCTTCAAGTGAACTATATTAGTGGAGTAATGTAGGGGACACTGAATGATTTCGGACACTGCTAAAGTAAATCAGGCTCTAAACACAGGAAGAGAATCAGCAGAACGAAAGGAACAGAAAATACACTTCAAAATAAAAGTCCTAGAACACACAAAAAACACTGGGTACATCCTGACAGTTACATTGTGTTGTGTTTTAGAGTTGACAGAAATGTCTGTAAACGTAACAGGAAAGGTAATGGGGATTTTCTTCAAGGACATTATACTTTTTTTCCCCACTGCTACATAATTCAACATATTTATTGGATAATTATCTATTTAGACTGCAAATTATGGGGAGATCTGACAATCAAGGTGTGAGTAACAATAGGACGGTTTGGGAGCATTTTTGTTCAAATGTTTTTAATTATAATTTTTTTTCTATTTCAGTGACCACAAATAGTTAGATTACAAGTGATTAATGGTGCGTATTTTCAAGCAAGTATTGTTATCAGACAAAACATAAATACTGTTATTATTTATCCCTTTAGATTTGGATATATCACAAAAAGTTCCATTATTTTGTCTTTAAGTTAAAAAAAGATGAACATCTGCGTGAGATAAACATCATCAGATTGTCATTTCAACATTTCTTATTATAGAAGTTCCCTAAAACACACACTGAACGCGCCACCTATTTCCTTTTTGATTCAATACACACAACCAAATATCTTGACAGTTAGAGGGATAGTTCACTCAAATATGAAAATGTCAATCCAAACCTCTGTCACTTACAGCAGAACATAAAATAATATTTTTGAACTGTGTTTTGGACAGTTTTTATCCGTATACATTGAAAGGTCCTCGGGGGAAATGATTCTGGGTGAACTATTCCTTTAACAGCTCCTATTATAAACGCATGCACTGTTTATGCCATGACATGCACATCAAGACCTGCATTAGGCATATTTACCTCCAGCATGCACAGGGTTCTCCTGAATATCACATCTCCTCTAGGACCATGAAGGGTCACGAGTAGAGCAAAGCTTCCGAGTGAACAGATCTGAGCTCCGGCGGGATATTGTTAATATTGTTGGAGGTAGTGGGGGGTGGTGGGGGGTTTCAGGGGGTTGAGTCTTTCTTTCTGAGCTTGACGAAACACAGAGCTTTCCCTGGTAAACATCACCAAGGTCTAGCAAGACTTGGAATAAACACAAAGGAAAGTGTGCAAGGAGGAGGGTTCACCCGTACAGTATTTCCAGGCTGTTGTATGAGACGAATATATAACAAGATGTCTGATCTTTAATAATGCTTTAATAACTGGGTGAGCGAATCTCTTATGCTTCTGTAAATTAAGTGGAATTTATTTGCATCATCAATTAACATTCAAAAAGACACGGCCCACACGGTGTAAATTACCATGCATAAATGAACTCATCTGGTGTAATAATATTGCGGTGAATGTCTGGATCATGCAAATGTTGAATATGAATTTTAAATACATCTGTTTCCCATTAGTGCTGCTGCAAAACCTGCTATCATATGCTAGGGTTTTTATTTTTCGCCAGATTAATTGGTCAGAATAGTACGTTTGGTGACTTAGAAAATAGGAAAAAAAGAAAACATTTACATCAGTAGATTGTGAATATATAAGTTCCCTTTAAAGTCTATTTACTTCTAAAGCAAAAGGCCTGTTTCACGCAAGAACAATAACTATAATGCTAACTATATTAGCGTTCACACCGGCGCAAGATATGTTAAGTTATGTTCAATATAAGCGCTTAAATGTTGTGCTTTAAACGCTCGAGCTCTTTAAGGCAAGAATGATTCTGATTGACTGTCAATGTTTTTATCATTCAAAATTATTCTAAAAATGATATTGTGTCTCTGTGCCGTTTTAATTATAGATCTTATGCGCCAGAGAAATCTTTAACTTCTGTTTTTGCGGCAGCTCTGTATATTTCTATGGCATCGCTGTCAAAGAGTAATTAGCTGGTTTACGTATTGTGGAGTTAAAGGGGTGGTATAATGCCCTTTTCACAAGATGTACAATAAGTCTCTGATGTCCCCAGAGTGTGTGTGTGAAGTTTTAGCTCAAAATACCCCACAGATATTTTTATATAGCATGTTAAAATTGTCACTTTTTGAGAGTGAGCAAAAACACACCGTTTTTGTGTGTCCCTTTAAATGCAAATGAGCTGCTGCTCCCGGCACAGGGGGCGGAGCTTCAACAGCTTGTGTCCTTTTACCTCACACACACATGCACTGAACATTTAAAGAACTTTTAGCCTTTTATGTTCAAACCGGATTCAGACAAAGATGGAGAGACTCGAGAAGAAGAGACAACATGTAGAAGCAACAGGACATTTCTGAATGGTTAGTTGATGAATTTATGAAGCTGATGTGTAGTTATCTTCTAGTCATTGATTAGCATATTCTGTCTTGATAATCTATAAATAGTGTTCCGGGGGCAGGGTTTATGTAAATTCTAGTGTTGGTGATGTCACTAACCCGGGAGGAATGTGGTGTAGTCTCTACCAGCCGTTTGTTGTAGTTCTTAAAAGCGATTTCTTTAAAAGCAAATATCTCCCTTTGCTTTGAACTTTGAGCGTTGTAACTTTGCAGATGTTGTTTATGCTCAAACAGCAACATTACACACTAACTACAGTTAGAGAAGAGAAATCATATTCAACCACTCCTTTAACAAAAGTTATCATGAGCATTGTAATGTTTGAAACGGATGTCAGTAGACCGGGAAGATTTTTCATTCATAAATCTGTAAGATCTTTCTTTCATGCTGTGGAAATACAAAAGGGGTGGGGCTACATGAGCTCTATTGTGCTGATGCTATTCTTTTACATCTAAGAGGATTTTTATAACTTTATTTTAAGATTATAGTTATTGCAGTTGGTGTGAACGGGCCTTTACTCTGCTTATTGAACATTATATTGTTTCCAGGCGGTCTTCTAGACTTCGCTGTCCGTCTGCTGTGTCTGGAAATACGTTCAACATCCAGTCCATCTTGTATGAAAGATAATTGTCAAAACCCCAATTATGTCTGATTTATAACTATCTCCAGTTTAAACAGCTGTAAAATAGGGTCAAAAGTGCTAACAATAGAAGCACATCTGGAACACATTTATCCGTCCTAACACACAGCATTAGTGGTTACCTTTATATGAACCCCCATTTCTAAAACTTTGATTAGATGTTGCATAATGCTAACCCTGTTCAAGCCGTTAATTCAGTGGAAAGTGTTGATGGAAAGAACAGAGGAGCTCGTTCGGTGTGTGAAAACACTCTTGATTTCCCTCAGGCAGTGTCCAACATTTTGTCACGCTTCTTTTCACACACAAATAAAAGCTAAAATCCCACGAGTGTTGTTTCATGCTGCTCTTGTTTTGAGTTGTGATGAGAAGCTTATAGTTTAATCAAACACATTACAAAACTATATTAAGCTGATGTAATTAAGCTGATGATTGGATTAGGATTTGACAACAACAAAGGTATAGAACATAGAAAAAAGTCTGGAAACATGAAGTATTGGTCATAATTATTGTTTTATTATATATATTTATTTCTCTAAAAGTTCCACTGTGGTGAAAATCCAGCTTTTAATGTGGTGTTTTTAATCTGCTTTAAGACAAACCATGTGTAAGTTCATAAGTCGACAGCATTGCTGAGTATTTCCTCCTTAAAACTGCAGTGAACCAAAGACAGTCTCAAACACACGCTTTGAAATCGCTGGTGTTTCTGACGTCACAAACTACCTTGTAACCAATCAGATCAACGTGTGATCGTCAACCAGTGGATCTCTGAGCTGAGTGAGTGAGTGGAGGCGGGGCTCATTTGCATATTCATAGAACCACGCATACTAAATGAGGGGAGGGTGTCGAGTTACATTCAAGATATTTTAATGCATGAAGACCTTTTTTTCAAGGAAAAATTTGATATTTAAAAAAGAGACATTTATTTTACATATTAAATTTGTAAATTTGGTGTTCAAAGATGAGTTTTAAGGGATAGAATTATTGACTACAGGGGGACTTTAAATAACTAAATACAGCAAGTTTTCTTCAACTCTACTTCTAGAAAATGAAGATCGAAGAATGTGTGTTTTGCTTTTAATTAATTTATGAAACCACAGTAAACTTTAAAATGCTATTATATTTTGTGCAGGCAATATGCTTATTTTGGTGTGAATAAAAAAGTCTGACAATGTCACTGCTAAATAAATACGTGTAAGTATTGTGGGATTCTGCCAGGTTTCTCACTGATGCCCCAAAACTCATAAACTCTGGGCTTAGAGAAAATCCTGAGCTTCCCATTCGTAGTTACGAGTTTGTGGTGGAGTCATGTGCTTTCAACTAGTAAACATGATCTTTCTGACATGACTTGAACACACCGTTAGACATTTCCGAGGAGATCGAAATGTGGAAAATTCACTCGAGTAGGATGAGCTCGTGCCGACAAGGTTTTGAAAAATCACCAAAATATTGAAAGTAAAAGTCAGATGGAGAAATAAAATATGAATAAATGTTATCAAAAGCAGATGTCATAAATCATATATTCATTCTTGGCAGTGGCAGGAGTTTATGATGAGCCAGAATGCTTTGCTAAGGTTCAGACGGGATAAGCGGAGATTCACTGTGTTATTTATTTCTTGCTTTATTACTTCAGCGCATATGAGAAGCAGATAAACCTTTCAACATGTGGAATGACCTGCTTAGTGTAATAGTGGCTATCTTAAAAATGTGCACAAGAATGCAAGACATTTTAAGTGTTCAATATTGTTACAATTCATTTGAAGGAATTTTTAAAATCTAAGATGATGCACACAAAATAACATACGTGTCACGCAGGTGTTAACTGATCAAGTGTTACTGAGCTCCCTTAAAGGGCCGGGTATCCTTAATGTGTGGTGTAAATCCAGCTTTTAATGTTGTTTATGTGTCTATGTGGTGTTTTTAATCTGCTTTAAGACAAACCATGTGTAAGTTCATAAGTCGACAGCATTGCTGAGTATTTCCTCCTTAAAACTGCAGTGAACCAAAGACAGTCTCAAACACACGCTTTGAAATCGCTGGTGTTTCTGACGTCACAAACTACCTTGTAACCAATCAGATCAACGTGTGATCGTCAACCAGTGGATCTCTGAGCTGAGTGAGTGAGTGGAGGCGGGGCTCATTTACATATTCATAGAACCGCGCATACTAAATGAGGCAAGGGTGTCGGGTTACATTCAAGATATTTTAAGGCGTGAAGAAGTTTTTTCAAAGAAAAAATTTCTAAATATGTCATTTTGGTGATCAAAGATGAGTTTTAAGGGATAAAATGATAGGGGGACTTTAAATGTTAAATGTCAAATGATGGTCAGCACATTCATTCTCAATAAATTCAGGTTGTCTCATTTATAAGAGTAGCGGATCAGCCACTGAATGCAAAGTTTACAACAAGGAGCAAAACAATTAAGCAGACAGTCTACTAATACTCTAATGACTGCTAGTTGACATGTAGTTGCAAAGTTACTTATATCTAAAGTGGACCATCGAAATAAAGTGTTACCAAAATACCCGAATAATGCACTTAAATAACTGAAAAAACAAAGTGTGAAATGTTGGACACTTCATGCACTCGACAGTCGTAGTTTTAATTATGTAGAAGGAGGAGGGGCTTCAGACTCTGATGATGAATGACTAAATAACCTTATAAAGTTCATAAACTACACTGTGCAGTACATTTATATTCATTTTTAATAAATATAGGGAACAAGACTTAAACTTGGCTTGTCCATACTGTATCTGCCCAAAAGGCTATGGCTTAACAGTGGAAGTTTTGTTAACAGAGAAACCGAAATTCAGGCAAAGAAGCATTAATACCGCACACAATTCATATTAAAGATAAATATTTGGAAGTTCAGAATTCAATCATTTTTCTGGCTTCCATCAACAAATCTGCTCTCAGCAAAGCGTTTGCTCATCCCTTCACGGGTTTATTTTTAGTAAGAGGCCTTTGGAATAACTCTTGCCTTGAAATGGAAATTTAAGATCAACACAATGGGAACTTGGCTCTGCAGTTCTTTCCCCTGTGGGAATGTGTGACTTATACAAGTACTCAGAGTAAAAAAAAAAAAAAAAAAAAAAAATGCAATTCTTGAACATCCACACATCCAGAAGGGGATCTCCAAATACTAACAGAGGAAACTGGATTTCCTCTGAAGGGATCTGTGATATGCATGATCCTCTTTTTCCTGACAGTTTTGTCTATGGTAACTTCAGAACGTGTTTTAAGGACTCGAAGCGAATAATGGGTGTGCTATACTACAAATGACTGATTTGAGAAGACGCGTGCATTTATAATGCATGTGCCATTGGAGATTTGGAAAGTCTCTGTAGGCATGTAACAAATGCTAATGCAAATCATATATCAAACATGTATCCAAAGCATTCAGAAGGATAGGAAATACTTACAAAGCTCGATTTTCAAGAGTGAGTGTAATCGCAGATGCTGTTTCTTTAACACCATTATCTTCATGCGTTTGCATAATAACACTTTCACTATTAGCTAAACAAACCACCCAATCTACAATATTAAGAATAGTTCACCCAAGCATGAACATTTTTCACAGGTACTGTAACTTTGACCGGTTGTATGGCGAGAACTGCCTAATGATTTTAAAAAAACAATTCTACTTTTCATTTTCCAATGACAAAATTACATCATAAGGTTTGGAACGCAATGAGGGCGAGTGAATAGACTTAAAGGGATAGTTCACTTACAAATAAAAATTCTGTCATCATTTACTCATCCTCAAGTTGTGTGAGTCTTCTGTTGAACACAAAAGTAGATATTTTGAAGAATGTCAGTAACATAGTAGGAAAACTGGAAGTCAATGGTTACCAACATTCTTCAAAATATCTTCTTTTTAGTTCAACAGAAGAAAGAAATTCATACAGATTGGAAATTTGAAGTAAATGATTGCAGAGTTTTCATTATTTAGTGAACTATGCCTTTAATAAAATGAAACTGTTGGTGGTGAGAAGGATGTTCACTTCTAAACTGGTTTAGACTGTAACAGCTGTTTTATGTTGGCTAATATTACTCATGACCCAGATCTTCTGAAGTGAGGTCAGGGCAGCGCTGTGGCTTTTGTTTTATTTTGTTTTAGGGAAATTGTTACAAGAAAAGGACATTAAGTGTCATTTATGCACACATTTGTGTGTGAAATCTGCATACGAAGGTTTTCAAGAACAAATCACGGTTCACCAAAAACTTTCGTAGTAAAATTAATTAAAAATGTACGAAAAAATTGTAGGAATGTACGGAAAATATATGAATAACAGAAACCACACGTATGCAAAAAAAGCACTTTCTCTGTGAGGCCTTATAATCGTGAATATTTCATATACATAATTAAGACGAATATAATTACGAATATAATTAATATATTATATTATATTATATTTATATTATATTATATTTGTATATTATATCATATTATAAAATTAATAAACAGTCATTTAATTTAATCTTAAATATATTTCATCGTATGCATGAAAGCTGCGTTACAGCTTCAATATCGCGGTTTCTCTGAATAATGCAGATTTATCTATGTACAGCTGGCTGATGAGAAGTCTGTAATCTGGCTCTGTATAAAAGGTGTTTATTGTGTTTTTACTGGTTTTTGAGTGACTCGCTCGTCATTGTTCGAGGATCTTGTGAGAGCGCGTCTGTTTGACGAGAGTGATGACAGGAAAGCGTGTGCGGAAAGCCCTTATATGGACATGGTTTGGGCGTGTTTTATGCAAATAACTAACCTCGTGCACGCGGACGCTCATTTACAATACTCCAAATTTACTACGATAGAACAAGATTTGAACACATTCATGTGCGCACGCTTTTTCGTGAGAAGTTCTCCCGTGGAAATATGAAATGACCCACGCACTATTAGTGAAATATATGGATCCAATACCAGTGAACCAATAAAGGCAAGAAAATCCAACTATAGGTTTCTCACACAGCATTAGCAGAGTATAAAGAAGAAGAAACAAGTGATAAAAGCATTGCTGACGCACATGTAAAATAACACAATCATCAAACATGAAACAGCATATCAATCAAATTTAGTCTTTGACAAAAACTCAGCTTTTTGTTACATTTTTTGTACCCTTTTTTAATGAAACTTACCCACATTCAAGAGCTAATAAGAATACATGAAGCTAGAATAAAATTCATAACAATAAAATACCAAAATAGGAACATAGTAGTATACTTAAAGATCATATAGTAAACTATAAGTATGATGTTAAGTTCAATTAAAGAAAACTTACAAGTAGCTTAAACTTTTTGTTTCTGTTTGGGAGAGTTTAGCTCGTGTTTAATTCTGTTCCCTGTTTAAGTTTGTTTCCTTGGTTACTCATTGTTTGATTATCGTGTACACCCGTGAATCATTTTGTTGATTGGTTTGTTTGTTCAAGATTCTTTCAGTTACAGTTAATTGGTTGTTTTGTTGTTTCTAGTCCTGAGTTTTGTTAAATAAAGTGTTAAAGTGATGCGTTTAGATCCTTTCACTCATCTTTATTTCAACCAACAGTTTCTCTCTTCGGTCCATCAACTGCTTGGTTACAGACACTCTTCAAAATATCTTCTTTTGTGTTCAACAGAAGAAAGAAACTCATATAGGTTTGGATAAAACTTGAGGGCGAGTAAATGAAGACAGAATTGTCATTTTTGGGTGAAATATCCCTTTAAAAATATACTTGTATACACTAAAAAGAAGCCCTAATGAGTCCCAAGCAGTATTGAAATAGGGCACTTACAAGTATAGCATATTAGATATTAGTATTGATATTAGTATACTTAAAAAATACTTGAACTTTACAAGTGTACCTAATAAAATGATTTTTTTTTTTTTTTTTTTTTTGTAAGGGTTGTGTTGACAAAAAGACCAGTTGAGAGTTTTCATATCCTCAACATGATTCTAAGAAAATCATAAACAGAATAAATTTTATGTTTGTTTCCTTATGTTGTTACATAACCTCCAGCTCTGACAGAAGGCCTAGTGAAGTAATAAAGTGAGTAACACACCCACACCCACACACACACACACACACACACACACACACACACACACACACACACACACACTCAAACTGATGTCGAGAGGTGTATCAATCACCTCACAGCGCTGGAGCTCCTGCATTCTGAGATATTACTCACATTTACATAAACATGACTCAATTATGTTACAATTAGGTTTGTACACAATCACGCATGTTCAACTCACCCCATGTTGAATCTTCAGATGAAATATCTCCAGTGAAAACAGTGTCCTTTTCCTCGCTCTCCCTCTTCCAACTTTCTCTCTTGAACAGAGGCTTCAAGTAGAGCAGCTTTTATTTATGTCCTTTTTTGGGATTGAGTAAATGGAGAGAGCTTGCAGAACACTAGAGTACATTACTCCCTTGCTGTTTTACCCCGAGAAACTTTGCCTTCTCTCTCTCTCTCTCTCTCTCTCTCTCTCTCTCTCTCTCTCTCTCTCCCATGAATCTACTCCACCCAAGATATCCAATAGTCAAACCAAAAATTATTCGGACACCAGATATAATTTTTTATATATATATTTTTTTAGTGTGTGCAGGACACTATAGTTCATTTATGTAAGTGAGGAGAGCAAAATAAAGTAAACTATGACATATAGCTAATCGGTTGAGCTAAACTGGTATTATCTAATTGTGTAGTTAAATTTAACATCTGACAGATATTCAACATAATTCATGTGTGAGACAGTCTAACAGAAGGAAATATCAACTGATTTGATAACTCTGAGTTCTTGTCATATTTTATTACCGTTTTCTAAACTATATTGAATAAACTGTGAGAAATGTTGAAGGTGTCTGAGTAAATTTAGGTTTGACTGTATATATAACCGATCACATTCAGGTGTGTTTGTGTGAATGTTACCAGCCTGTGTTTGAGAGATTCACCGGCATTGATTTAATATGTTTATGAGCTATTGCGGTTTGTGTATGTCTCTCTGTTTGTCTTATGCCATTACACACTGGTGAAATATGGCAAGGAAAGGGTTCAAGTTCACTTGTCCAGGACACAAAAACATACCCGGTCATTAAGCGCTCTCAGAGGCTTGGTAATTTGGAGCAACTGGGACCCAGTGAGGATCAGCTTTAACAGATCCAGGTAACTAGACTCTAGGGTCGAACAGCGCTGGTAAACATGTAGGAGATCAGGCCACGGTCTCTGGAGAGAAGAACATCTTCCTCATCATTATGAAGAGAACAATCTGATCTGGACTTTGTCATTCATTTTCCTTGGCATGGTACCATTACTGGTGCATTTATACACATAACTTTTACTTTTATGCGCACAATGTGTCATATCCCTTACACAAAATAAATGAGTAACACTTTACAATAAGGTTCATTAACATTAGTTAACTACCTTAATTAATATGAGTTAACTATCTTAGATAACATGAACTATTAATGAACAATGCTTCTTCAGCATTTATTAATCTTAGGTAATATTAATTTCAACATTTACAAATACGTTATTAAAATCAAAAGTTGTATTTGTTGACATTAGTTAATGCACCGTGAACAAACATGAACAAACAATGAACAGCTGTATTTTTTATTAACTAACATTAACAAAGATTAATAAATACTTTAAAAAGTGTATTGCTCATTGTTAGTTTCTGTTAGTCAATACATTAACTAATGTTAACTAATGAACCTTATTGTAAAGTGTTACCAATAAATGTATTCAAGTGTACTATTAGTATGCTTATTTTAAACTATAAATAAGACACTTTCAGTCTACATTATGTACTAATTGCTACAGGTTAAATAGGTTAACTCCAATCGAAGTGTAGAAACATCTCAATGATGATCCAGTGAAATGGGAACGCTCCCAAACTCAGTTTCAAGTGTCACAGAAAAGGGTATAAATACTTATGTAATGTAATTGTTTTAGTTTTTCAAGCTGTCACAAATCTGTTTCATTATGGAGTGTGGAGTGATGTAGAAAAAAGTAAAAGTTTAAAATAATTTTTTTATACACACACACATTGGGTTTTCATGTTTTGTGGGGACTCTCCACAAACAATGTTTTTTTTATACTGAACAAACTATATTCTCTCTCCTTACACTAACCCTTGCATTATTTCTGCATTTTTACATTTTCCAAAAACATCAGTATGATTTATAATCTCTTTCCCTCAGGGAGCAAAAAACTTTTCATATTTTGAGTTTGCCACACACAGATGAATGCATGCACACACACACACACACACACACACACACACACACACACACACACACACACACACACACACACACACACACACACACACACACACACACACACACACACACAAAAAAAAAGAATCAACTTTTGTATGTTATACAAGACTCAGCTATTTTTTTAAGTCTTAATATAATTCAAGTTTAAATGACTTAAACATCCAAGTTGATTGTACTGAAAAATTAAAGGTAGCAACTCTTTTTACCGTGTGGTTAACAGAGGCCTGTTTTTAATAAGCCTGTTTTTACACAAAATCCATTCAGTGGAAGTGTTCCTGAAGCTGCTGATATAGGTAGGTGTATGATGCAGTTTCTCAATGAAATGTTTAGCAGTTTTTTCCCCAAATGCCTCTTCAGTTTCACCAAATCAGTCTTTCTTCTTCTCTCACTGAAGGTCATGAGTTTATGACAGTCACAGCCACTGATGCAGATGATCAAGAGACTACTGACAATGGTGTTATCAGTTACTCAATCGTCAAGCAAGATCCAGAATTGCCAAAACCAAACCTGTTTACAATCAACTCTGTTACCGGAGGAATTCGTGTGAATGCTTTAGGCTTGGAGAGAGAGGTGAGAAATGATGAATGGATCTCACATTGGTGAAGAATGATTTAATGTAAACAAACTCACCAGAAAACATCTTTCTTTTCAGAAATGGTCCAGATATACTGTGTTAATTACGGCTACTGACAGGGCTGGAGAAGGTTATGTAACCACTGGCACAGCTGTTATTACTGTGACTGACAGCAATGATAACGCACCTCAGTTTGAGCAAACCACGGTAATGTATATTAATACATTCAGAATATTATAATATGTGTTACAACTTTATTAATACTTATGTACACCATACATCTCTTTGTTTTAGCACAATGTATCTGTCCCAGAGAATAAAGTAGGAGCTGAAGTGGCCAGACTTACAGTTACTGATGGAGATGAACCTGGATCTCCTGCCTGGTCAACCAAATATAAGATTATTGGCGGTGACAAGAGTGGGTTTTTCAGTGTCAGTACTGGACCCAGCCAGCTAGAGGGCATCATCACCACTGTAAAGGTACTGTGTGTTGCTCGTGTGTTTCCACAGGCAATTCGTGATCATGTTCCTTTAGTAAAAGACACTTTCTTTTCCATTCAGCCCCTGGACTTTGAGAAGAACAAGCAATTCATTCTGTCTGTGATTGTTGAGAACGATGATCCATTTGTCGGTTCTTTGGCCACTTCCACTGCCACAGTCACTGTGAATGTAGAAGATGTGAATGAGCCTCCGGAGTTTAATCCAAAGGAGAAGGTTATTAACAAACCTGAAGATTCACCAGTTGATAGTGAATTAGTTACTTATAAAGCCACTGATCCAGACACTGGAAAATCACAGAAGATAACGTAAGATTTCATTATTCCATTTGAAAATTCTGACTGATTTCTTTACAGATTTCTAGATCTTAAACCGAATGTTATTATATATTTATATAATTACATTTTAACTATTTAATGATATAATTATTATAATTTTTTGCCTCACTAGGCAGATGTCAAATCTCTCATACCCAGAATTCAAATCATATCATGCCTGTATATCCTTTGAACTTCAAATGTTTTTAAACCACCAGGCAAGACTTAAGTTGTTCTTGCTGAACATTTCTAGGTTTAACCTGTATGTTTGGTTCCTTCCAGGTATAACATAGGCAGTGATCCTGCCGGCTGGCTGAGTGTTACTCCAGACACTGGAGTTATTAAAGTCAAGAGCCTTATGGATAGAGAGTCTCCCTTTGTCAAAGATGGCAAATATAGAGCTGTCATTTTGGCGTTGGATAATGATGGTAATTTGTGTTTCCTTTTTTAAGAGGAGAATTCTTGCTGGCCTTTTTCTGATGTCTGTGCTTGTGTGCAGGTGAAGCTCCAGCAACTGGCACAGGAACCCTGGTAATTGAATTGGAGGATTCAAGCAATACATTCTGTCTGAAATGATTCATCTATCAATAATTGTCCCCCTGTAGTGAAAATCCAGCTTTTAATGTTGTTTATGTGTCTATGTGGTGTTTTTAATATGCTTTAAGACAAACCATGTGTGTAAATAAATAAGTCGACACCATTGCTGAGTATTTTCTCATTAAAACTGCAGTGAACCAAAGACAGTCTCAAAAACACGCTTTGAAATCGCCTGTGTTTCTGACATCACAAACTACCATGAACCAATCAGATCAACATGCGGGCAGGCTTTAGCATATCATTACAATGACGTGAAGCAGGGCAGTCTCAAGAGAAGCCAGGTTAAGGCCAATTTATACTTCTGCGTCGGGTGCGCGTAGAAGGTACGGCGTAGCATACGCATTGACGTGTACCATACGTCGTACCCTTCGCCGTACCCTGACGCGCACCTCCTCAAAAATGTAACTACGCGTCGCGGCGACGCGGACCGCAAGATCTGTGATTGGTCGGCTGGATAGCATCGCGTTTCCTCCTACGCATTTCCGGAATGATCTTCTACACTCTGCACCGCCCGCCCGCCATTTTTAAATTCCGAAGATCAGTGAAGAGCCATGGAAATAGACCAAGTGACCGCGATTGCTTGAAGAAGTGCGAAAATACAGCCATCTGTATGACTCCTGTCCTTCAGTCGCCATTGCTCGTAGAAACCTAAACTCAAAACAGCCGCGAGGAATGTAAACACAGTGGAACTGGAACATTAAAACCCACCCGCGCCAACTAGCGTTTCGGCGGTGTAACTGCAGAGCAACACAGACATTCGCAGAAGTATAAATGCTCACGACGGCGTCGCCTACGTGCGTACCCTACGACGTACACTACGGCGTACACTCGACGCAGAAGTATAAATTGGCCTTTACACTGGCATATTTTTCTGTTGATATGAAAAATCAGGTACTTTAAGCAATATAGCAGGTGAATTATATATAGGATGTATATTACGATGATATGATGAACTATATGCCTTTGTTCAAAGCGTTTGTAAGGATGCTGATTTTTAAAAGACAGCTGTCTGACTCTGAGATGGTGAACGGTAACATGGTTTGTGTAACATTAGCAACACATTATTAGCTTTTTGATAGCATAGAGTAAAGCAAAATTTTAATCATATTATACTATAATATATAGCGTATATACGAATCCTCATATACTATATGTAGCAAGGGTGTTGATTTACATTCAAGCTATTTTAAAGCATGAAAAAAAAAACACAGAAAAAAAACGTTTACATATGTCCTTTTGGTGATCAAAGATGAATTTTAAGGGATAATATTATTGACTACAGGAGGACTTTAATTCCATTAATGGTATTAGATGATTAGTTAATTGCATTTGATAGATTATGTTTTCAATCAAACATTTGCAATGGGTTTGTAAAAGCTGTTTTCATGCATGTTTGGCCTGAAGTTTTGTTGCATTTACAGGGTTTTGACCAGCAGGCCCAGCATGTGGTTTCAAACCCTTCGAAACAGTGAATCATTTTGCGACTGATTTGTGTCTATTGATTCGAAGATTTGAAATACTTTGTTAACACACGTCACTGCTATTCCTTCTTTGACTTATTATAGGGTACTTCCTTCAGGTAAAACTACATTTTGCCCTCTAGGGGTTAGGATGAAAAGCATAACAGTTGGCTAAACTGTTACAAGCTTAAACAATGTTTGATCCCGTCTATCTCAGCGAACCGAGATTATGTTAGTAACCAAAAAGTTCCCTTTCGATTACTGTTCACTCACATTGCGTCGACATTTGATGCTATGGGAAACTCGGGTCATAAAACAGAGCTATATCTTTAAGCGCATGCAATTACTATTGTACTGTTTATTAATGTATCTATTTAGCACTCATAGGGCATCCTTTCCTCGTTTTTATCTCAAATCAAATCAAATCAAATCAAATCAAAGTTTATTGATAAAGCATCTTAAAAAACAAAGTGTGTACCAAAGTGCTGTACAATTTCAAACGGATTAGATAAAACACAGTAAGATACAAGGAAAAAAATTATACAATATAAAAAAATAAAAATAAAAAATAATAATACTAATATAATCATCAAATCAAAGCCTAACAGTCCTTACAAAGTAGCAAAGGCCTCATCAAACAAATATGTCTTAAGATGATTTTTAAACATGTTTACAGAGGTAGAGGATCTGTACTGTCAACACATTCTCACTCCCAACTCGTCACATATGGACGCTTGGCCAGGACCCCTTGGCGTCACTTTTCAACGATCTGGGTATACCTTTAGCGTCAATTTTCAACGTGCAGGGTAGTCCGATAGACTTCTATAGAACTCTGAACTGGAGCCTGCGGCGTTGAAATTTGACGTTTTGGGTAAGCATAACGCAGCCCGTTGTCTGCGATGAATGGGTCGAGACTACAATAAATACAAAATTAAAAGGAATAATCTACAGTAAATGATCTATGCCAGGTTCCAGTCAAATGGCAGCCCCCAGATTATCTTTATCTGGCCCTCCAACTAGTTTGTGATGTTCAAAACCTCTCGCAATCTGATATCAAAGTGCCCTCTGCGCAAAGGTTTAGCGCGTTCATAGGCAACTGCATTCAGCGGTGAGTTTAACAACGCATATGGTGAGCAACAGCATTCAGCGATGAGTTTAACAACGCTCATTGTGGTGAGCAACAGCATTCAGCGATGAGTTTAACAACGCATATGGTGAGCAACAGCATTCAGCGATGAGTTTAACAACGCTCATTGTGGTGAGCAACAGCATTCAGCGGTGAGTTTAACAACGCTCATTGTGGTGAGCAACAGCATTCAGCGGTGAGTTTAACAACGCTCATTGTGGTGAGCAACAGCATTCAGCGATGAGTTTAACAACGCTCATTGTGGTGAGCAACAGCATTCAGCGGTGAGTTTAACAACGCATATGGTGAGCAACAGCATTCAGCGATGAGTTTAACAACGCATATGGTGAGCAACAGCATTCAGCGGTGAGTTTAACAACGCATATGGTGAGCAACAGCATTCAGCGGTGAGTTTAACAACGCTCATTGTGGTGAGCAACAGCATTCAGCGGTGAGTTTAACAACGCTCATTGTGGTGAGCAACAGCATTCAGCGGTGAGTTTAACAACGCTCATTGTGGTGAGCAACAGCATTCAGCGATGAGTTTAACAACGCTCATTGTGGTGAGCAACAGCATTCAGCGGTGAGTTTAACAACGCATATGGTGAGCAACAGCATTCAGCGGTGAGTTTAACAACGCTCATTGTGGTGAGCAACAGCATTCAGCGGTGAGTTTAACAACGCATATGGTGAGCAACAGCATTCAGCGATGAGTTTAACAACGCATATGGTGAGCAACAGCATTCAGCGGTGAGTTTAACAACGCATATGGTGAGCAACAGCATTCAGCGGTGAGTTTAACAACGCATATGGTGAGCAACAGCATTCAGCGGTGAGTTTAACAACGCATATGGTGAGCAACAGCATTCAGCGGTGAGTTTAACAACGCATATGGTGAGCAACAGCATTCAGCGGTGAGTTTAACAACGCATATGGTGAGCAACAGCATTCAGCGGTGAGTTTAACAACGCATATGGTGAGCAACAGCATTCAGCGGTGAGTTTAACAACGCATATTGGTGAGCAACAGCATTCAGCGGTGAGTTTAACAACGCATATTGGTGAGCAACAGCATTCAGCGGTGAGTTTAACAACGCATATGGTGAGCAACAGCATTCAGCGGTGAGTTTAACAACGCATATGGTGAGCAACAGCATTCAGCGGTGAGTTTAACAACGCAGGTATAACGGCATTCAGAGGTGAGTTTAACCAAAACAACGCTCAACTGCAGGTAAAACGGCATTCAGAGGTGAGTTTAACAACACTCCATGGCGCGTTCAAGTAAGCATTTAAGCGTTTTCTTGCCATAGGTAACGTTAAGTGACACTGTCTGCTTTAACTAGAGCATGCTGGATAACGTATTTTTATCGGAGGTTGTTTGTTGATGTTAATAAATATAATATGCTACGATTGTGTTCAATTAATCAAAGTTTTGTTTATTTATTTATTTATATTTATTAAATCCTCTTAATTAATAACGCTGACGTCACTGTATGGGGCGATCCCAAGGTCCATTGCGATTTTCCACTCGGTAAGTAGAAGAGTTAATTAATAGAGATGGATACTATTCTTAAATGTACACATCAAAAACTTTTGAATCAGGACAATAAGTTGTGTTTAGAACCTTTAGACGTGTAAGGTGGCAATTTTTTCTTATGACGGTAAATGATATTGAAGATAACTGATAATGAAGACATTATTAAAAGTAAAACATATAGCTTGCTACACCAAATGTGCAGGCTAGCAAAGTTAGCTAATCAAATACTGAAAGTTAATTTTTGTCGCATATAATCATGCAAGGTGCAATTATAGGGGAATGTAAGATTTCCAGTATTACATTGGCCCACAATTATTATCCAACATTATAAATGTTCAGATGAAGAACGGTGTTGCCAGATTGGTTTGTTTTGCAGCCCAGTAATTGTTTAAAATCCACACAAAATTATATAATAAACACCCAAATAAATCTATAATAAACAAATTAATACAGATTAATTCATAACTACAACCTTGTGGCTCATCACAAGTTTTCAATATGAAATAAAACAATTAATGTGTATAATTAATGTAATAAGTATAACTTATTGACTGATTCATATATATATATATGGGTATATATATTTAAAAGTTCTGCTGTGGCTTTGGCTTTTTTTGGCGAAATAGAGCAAAACTTACATTATTAATTTTTTTGGTCTAAAATGTAATTAACCCTCTGGGGTCCTTCGTTTAACAGTCACACTTGGGACTTTCGGGTCCAAATGGACCCGGAGGGCGGGATTCATATATATAAAAAAAAAATCAAAAATAATTTTTTTTACTTTTTTTTAATAATATTTTTTCTTTTCTTTTTTGGTGTTTTGAGATAATTTTATGATTTATAATTAATATTTATGCAATAATTATGACCCATTTTTTCCCATTGAATATAATAGAATTTTTTTATATATAATTTTTTTTATTTTTTTTTTTTATTAAAGCTGTATTTCATTTTAGAGTCAAGCCTAGGCCTCATGAAAGCAATTTTTGAAATGAGATGGGTGCCACCAGGGGGACACACTGAGCATTTTTATCACGCAATAGCACATTTTTACCACTAGA
This sequence comes from Leuciscus leuciscus, assembly GCF_965113295.1. Classification (NCBI taxonomy): domain Eukaryota; kingdom Metazoa; phylum Chordata; class Actinopteri; order Cypriniformes; family Leuciscidae; genus Leuciscus; species Leuciscus leuciscus. Next base: position 1,574,895 of record NC_138726.1, read on the forward strand.
TGGATTTACAGCTCTCTGTAGAAAGGCTTGCGAATTCTAGTGATTTTTGCACATATTTGCCCATTTTTTTTGAGGTTGTTGATTTTAAAATATAATAACAGATTCTCAAAGACTATTTTTGTGTTTTTTTTTGTTTGTTTGGTTGGTTTAAATGGTAATTTGAAGTTCCAATTTTACTTTATAATACAGTCAAACCTGAACACTGCATTAGAAAGAGAACAAATGGAAAGCATTTTATTACCCAATGTTTAATTTTAACTTAATTCTAACTTAATAAAAATGCAATTCTTTTTGAAAATGCAAATATTTTTATTAATCTTTCACAATAAACATTTTGAATTCAATGAACAGTATTCAATGAACAGTAACTGAAAATTCAATGAACAAATTCAATGAAGAGTAACTGGTAACATCAAATAATGATCAAAAAACTAAAATAACAGTAAAAGTATAATTATTATCAAACAATGGAAAATAGAAAAATGTAAAAAGTGTTTTAAATATCATAACTATATATTTAAATTATTTTCATACTATTTACATAGGCTATTCTATTATTTCACACATTTCCTAAAATTAGCTTTCATTTGTGTGTGTGTGTGTTCTAGTGTGTATAAGTGTGTGTGTGTGTGTGTGTGTCTGTTTTGCACTCTTGATGTTTTAGAGATTCACCCCTTCACTGTTGAGTCCTTTTTTTCTGCATCCTGGCTGATTTGTAGATTGTATGCACAAAAAAAACTCTGTGTTTTCATATTTTTGACAATTTCCCATTCATTTCCTATGGGGGTCATTTTGACCAAAGAGCAGAAGTGTGACGACCACTTAGCATGCTTGGATCATGACCTCAATATTTTTGTGTGTTCACATACCTAATACCATAAAAGTCACCTAGTTTCGTAACAGTCCGATGAAGCTGTGATTTTTTAAAATTCAAAACAGATTTTTGTAATCTGAATTTATTAGTGTGTATGTGTATAAAAGTGTGTTTGTGTGTGTGTGTGTGTTTGTGGATGTGTCTGTTTTGCACTCTTGATGTTTTATAGATTCACCCCTTTACTGTTGTGTGCTTTTTTTCTGGATCGTGGCTGATTTGTAGATTGTACGCACAAAAAAACTCTGCATTTTCACATTTTTGCCAATTTCCCATTCATTTCCTATGGCGGGTCCATTTGGACCCGAAGGTCCTGAGTGTGACTATTTTTTTTACAACCACTTAGACTATTCAAATCCTGTCCCCAATTTTTTGGGGTGTTCATATACCAAGTACCAACAAAGTCACCAAATATCGGACCATTCCGATGAAGCTATGATTTTTAAAAAATATATATTTAAACACTTCGGGTCCATTTGGACCCGAAGGACCCCAGAGGGTTAACAATATTAACTTCTTGTTTATTGAACTGTATAAAATCAATACACTCTAGCCCATTCTGGCAACACAGATGAAGAGAATACTGGTGTAAAATGTTCAAATCTGTTGTTGTTTTTTCCTTTAGGTCCTTCAAATTTGGCAGCTTCAATTTCATTTTATTCTAACCCCACACCACATATACATACACACACACACACACACACACACACACACACACACACACACACACACACACACACACACACACACACACACACACAAACAAAGGCACTTTTAAGAGCCACGTCCGTCTTGTTAACCTGTACTCATCAGTCTCTCTGTAGCTATCTCTCTCTCTCTCTCTCTCTCTCTCTCTCTCTCTCTCTCTCTCTCTCTCTCTCTCTCTCTCTCTCTGTTTACATCTATATTTGTTTTATCTGTCCATCTCTTCGTTGTGAGTCTTTCTGTCTGTTTGTGTTTCTGTCCATCACAATGTCCAAGAGTGATTCAGAAATCCAAGAACACCTCATGATCTTGGATAACCTGGTTGATGACCAAGAACTGAAGGATGAGCTCCAAAGTCTTGATGACCTTCTTGGTGAGCTGCAAGAAGAGGAGGCAGCAGCACCAGTGAAGACGCCTGAGCCGAGGGTGGAATGGAGAAAAAGAGACATTACTGGAAATATTGTCTATGCGAGGCCAAGATCAAGCAGGAATCAGTCAAATAAGGGTCAGTATTGTTTTTCATTCAAGATATTTTGAAGATTTACATTGTTTAGGCACTTACTGTATGAGTGTATAAAATCAAGGAATATATGTATAGCTTGATATGTCAGGAAAACAATCAAACCAGAACCAATCATTTGATTTTTTTACATAAAAAGTAGATTTTTAGACTTGGATTAAGTGAAAGAGACAGATTAAGGCTAATATTACATAGTTGTGTAAAGCAGTATAAACTAGCAAGTTAGCGCATAAAAATTAGTTTTATTGTGGTTATTTTTCATTGTCAGAAAATCTTGTCAATATGGTTATGATGTCAAATGAGCTAGCTTGCACTAAATCTCTTGCAAGTTGTTGGTCTTGGCAAGGCTGTGTTTGAAACAGTTTGTTCTTCAGAGTGTGTTGTCAATGGCCAGCCAGCTTCCTTCTATATAAGCATTCCTATTTGTTGTCATCATCTAGTGACACCTTGTATGCAGATAACCGATAGTAATTGGACTGTCTCTGTTAGGGTTTGGGAAATAAAAAGTGTACTAGTATTTCTCTCTAGCTATATGTTAAACAGTGACCTTGCACCAATTTAGGCTGGTAACCAGGCCTTGGGACAAGTTGGAAATTTGAATGTTATAAATGCTGATTTGTGTTGTTTTTATCCTCTACAGCTGATCACATTCGGAAGACTGATCCTCCCTTCATTGCTCCTGACACTAACTGTGAAGTGGCCTTTACTCCAGAGACTGTTGGTGTGTACTTCATTGTGTTTCCATTAGCCCTTGTATCTGTGTGTGTGTGTGTGTATATATATATATATATATGACAGTGGGTTAAAATGTAAATAAATGTTTCTATTTTAAAATTTGCTAGAATACTGATCCTTTCGCAGACAAATAATGAAGTACACTTTAATATTGTAAAAATATATGTACATAGAAGGAAATTATTGTTTTTTAATATTCCTTACCATTTACAGAGTGTTTTCTACAAGATCTCCAGCACTCACTAAGCGAATCCTCAGGTGATGAGGCATCACCTCTTGAAACCCCAAAACTTCTGGCTTCCTCGAACTGGAGCACACGGCAAAGTCTCTTTTCAGAGAGGTGGAGGGCAGAGAGACCCCGTCTGGTGAACACTGCTGTGGCACAAGAAAATGTGGCAACACGCATCTGCCAACAGTGTGGGAGAAATCCTGCTGCTGTCCGGTGTTGTGACTGTCGACCACGTCCCTTCCTCTGTGCTGATTGTGACGTCAGCATGCACACCAGACATGTCCTCCACAACAGAGATGCCATGACTGCTGGATTCTTCCAGCCATTGCCTCCAACAACTTTCGTGGTGGATAAGGCTCTTTCCCACTGTGGTAAGTTCTGGTTTGTGTGTACAACATATATATCATTCTTAGAATAGTTAAGCTCATAAGCTTTACTATTTAAATTATGCCTTTTTGTCTCTTATTGCTTTATCTTGAATGTATGTGGATACTCTGTGTTTTCAGTCCGGCTTGTACCTGTGGAGATGCCTGACAAAATCTGTGGTTGTTCACCAGAGTCACTGAGGGTTAGTCCAGGAAAGATTGTTGCTGTGGTCACAATGAATGGTAAGAATGTGAAGAACTTTATTTTGTCCTGTTTGAGAAGCATCTTAAAAATAAATATCTATCCATACGCGACTCCCTACACGTTTGACATAGATATAAAACTTAAAAATATATATATGAAGTATACAAAGTAATGTATAAATTGTACAAAGAACCCAAACCCTGATTAATCAGCTATGGTTTACATTACAGTTGATGTGTTTTTTATATTTCCAGGACGACATGATCTAAGCATGCCAGAGTTAGTTTGTGAGGCATGCCAAGCCACTTGGACTGCTGGAGTCGCTGACCTAAACCGAAGTGACTACTGGCCTGCAACCCTTCAATTTGCCACAGTTTATGCCACAGATGTCTTTTTTTCATTTGAAGAAATGAAGATGGCGGCACCAGGACTGTCCTGCCAAGCATTTCTAAGAATGCTGAATCAGCCAACTGTCCGCTTTGGTCGTGTGAGTATTGAATTTATCTATCCTGCAGTGTTGTTGATATCTTTGAGTTGTGGGTTGATAAGCTGTTTGATGCTTATGTATTTGTTTTACATTAATAGCTGTTGGTTTCCTTACTTTTAATAGACTGGCAAGATCTCAGCAGACAGTTTTCAGAAAAGTTTTTTTGAGTGGGAGGCTGTGCGATTTGAGGTGGACAACATATGCAAGGAAGAGCCCTTCAACTGTCCTGCATGCACCCCAGATATGCTTGCAGTTTCAGTTGATGGAAACCGCAAGCATTACCGTTTCAAGAATGCTGCTAGGTACACCAAACTGTATCACAGTGTTTGTATTAATAAGAAAACATAGCTGTGAACCAAGTAATCTCAGATTCTAAGTTATCATAAATTGTTGTCAATCATCAATTGTTGTTTTTTGTTGTTTTTTAGATCTGAGGAACAGGCCATCTTTGAAGGCGTCTTCATAGCCAAGGACGAAGACGTGAAAAGATTTGTGGACCACATTCACAACACAACCAAACATGTAAAATTCTAGATGATAATTAGACTACAGCACTATAATAACCTCTTTCTGAAGAGTTTGTTTAGGAGAGTCTTATTTTCATCAACCATTTTCCATATTGTAGGTCAGTGGAAGAGGTGTTTGTGGAGGGGAGTGGTCAGCAGCCAGAGAGACCTCCCAAAGATCTGCCAGCAAGGTTGACGAGGAGGGATTGGAGCTTGTGGTGTGTCGGCACGGAGTCCTGCTCTCTGCCTTAAATATGTATAGGGGGGAAATTTTTGCCTATCCCCTGTACCTGCAAGAAAAGCTGGCCAGTAGGCAAATCACTTTTTTTTGTATGGATGTGACCTGCAAATATTGGCCTTACCTCCAAAGAGTTGCAAAAAGCTGTCCAGAGCTCCAGCATCTTCTTAACATGAAGCCATTTCTTTCGGTATTTCATGCCAAAGCCCATGATTTTAAATGCGAGGTAAGGAAATGTTGCTATGTGATAAATGGTAAACGGACTGCATTTATATAGCGTTTTAACAGACCCATGGCCACCAAAGTGCTTTACATATTGCCTCACATTCACCCATTCATACACTCATTCATACACTGACGGCGGTGTCAGCCATGCAAGGCGCCATCCAGCTTGTCGGGAGCAGCTGGGGTTAGGTGTCTTGTTCATGGACATTTTCATTTTATTCTTAACCAGGTGAAATGGAGTGGGGCTTATCAGGACGGTGCTGGTTTAACTCTAGGGGAGGAGGTGGAACAGTGCAATGCCTTCCTATCTAGGATTGCAGTAACCACTAAGCATATGTCAAAAGCAGGTAAGATGACCACATACTGCACTAGTTACATCCTTACATAATAAGTAGGGGGATATGGTAACATCATATTTTCTGTGTTTGCAGGACGCACAGACATGCTGACTCTCATGGCCATGCGCTGGAATCAGCAAAAGTTCGACAATTTCGACAATCTCACTGACCCGTCGATATCAAAAGGTAATGACATCAGTAGAATTAATTTTAGATGTTCAGTACTGCATGTTAGCAGTGTATGAAACTGTGCATTGAACATTTGGTTCTTGTTTCTTACTATTGTTTGTTATTGTAGACCACTAAATCTCTGCAAAGCCAGTTACAAAACCTAGAGTCCATGAAAGCCCAACTGACAGTGACAGCGAGCCAATTGGAAGACTGGGTGAATGATGTAAAGGATTGGGCTGAAGGTGAGGAAATTATTACTTGTAATACATTTAGTCACAAATAATTGTAATTGTTACTGGTATTGTAAAGTGCAAACCACACCTATTTATTCTCAGCATCAACAACAACAACTACAAATGATGCTGATGCCTTGGCCAGCAGAATTGAGGTGCTGGTAGCCAGTATCAAGAGACGTTCCCAGCGTCTCTATAAAGATGCCGATGGCAACAAAGGTCGTGCCAGAATCCGCCGCAAGATCAGGGAGGAGAAGGGACATCTGACATCTGTTGTGGAGAAATACAACAGAATGGTTCCAATCACAGAAACTCTTTGCCTGGAAACCATTCTGTCTGGTGAGACCGCCTGGCCATGGCAGCTTCCACACAGTGGTATGTACACTAGTCTGTTGACTGCTTCTGACAAATCTGATACATAATGACACATAACCCGCAATGCTTTAAATCTCATTCTGTAACCCCATACAATTTCAGAGTTTCTTTTAAGGTTGATGTTTAATACAAATTATTTATTTATTTATCATAAATGCATCCCAGAATCTGTCGATCTAAGGACAAAGAGAAGGGCGTTTGACATCATCATGTCAGTAAGGAGACTTGAGGAGGAGCAGAAGATTCTTGTTGCAGAGATGGACCACCATTGGAAATCTCTTTCAACTCGTCCCGATACCCTCAGAGAGCTGTCCTGCTTGTTTTCCAGTGAGACAATGAAAAGTATGTGTTTGTAATAAATTACATAAACATAGGGTTGCCCCGACCAAAGATTACTATTAGGGGGCAGCCCTAATAAATATACACAACAATGATGACTGTTTATAAAGTTTCTAAGGCTGGTCTTATATTCTTGTTTTCCTCTTTTAAGATTCGCAATGGAGCCTAAGTGAAGAGGGTTTGAAAGGTCTGCAGAGCATCATCCTCAGAAAGCGGCATCAAATCAAAGAAATGAAGGCGCAAGCAAGAGACTTTTACCTGCAAGTTTTGTCTGGAGCAGAGGACATCAACTTCTTGTACAGTGCTTCAGCTGATGAGTACGACAGTGACTACGAAATATCTGATGATGGACTGTAATCAACAAGAGTGTAGCACCTTTCATACTTCTGGACAATGACCCTTACTATGAATATAAAGCATGTAATAACATCTGCTTTTTATCACCATATAAATATAATGGTAACACTTTACAATAAGGTTAATTAGTTAACATTAGTTAATGTATTAACTAACATGAACTAACCATGAGCAATCCATTTGTTACTGTATTTGTTCATCTTTGTTAACGTTAGTTAATAAAAATACAGCTGTTCATTGTTAGTTCATGTTAGTTCACAGTGCATTAACTAATGTTAACTAACGAACCTTATTGTAAAGTGTTACCAATATAGCCAAAGTATTACCTCTTCTTTCACATATATAGAAATGTGTGCATGCATGCCTCTACAACCAGTCAGTGGTGGAAATAAATTGCATTAATTAAAGTACTGTACTGTGTGGGGTACTTTTGTTGAACTCTAGGGTACTCTGACTCTTCTGCAAAATCAAACAATTGCCTCAAAACCATAAATTAAACAATGCTCAGTCTCAATCATACACACAGTGGCCCTCATTTATCAATCTTGCGTAGAAACGGGCGTATATGTTGGCGTAAGATTATGCTTACACTCCTCTCGCCGCCTGATTTATGAAGCTGTGCGTACCTTTGAAATCCAGGTGTACGCAATACCTGCCCTTGATAAATGCCGCGGCTGAAAACGATCGTCATTAGAATAACACGCCCCTATATATTCAAGTCTCCGCTTCCCCCACGCCCTCATTTTACGCCATGGACACACGGAAGACGGCAAAGAAGAGAAACTTCTTTGAGAAAGAGAAAGCGAAACCAGGGAAGTGGAAAGAAACACAATTGATTTCTAGATTTTTATTATTAATGACTCTTATTGTTATTTAGAAGAAGAATGTCGTTATTATTATTATTTGTATTATTAGGCTATTATTATTTAAAAGAAGAATGTCATTTTTATTATTTTGTCAGTCTGAATAATTTTGTTGGTCATTGAAAGCCTTTCATTACTAAACCCAGTCCGTGCACACCTGCCGGGCCTAACCCTGGCCTAACCATCGTTATTCAGAGAATAGTACAACGGCGAGCACGTCGAGTATAAACGCCTCGTCCGTTTGGGGAGGTGCACGCGCAGTCTGCGGAGACTCGCGCTGCGGAGCCAGGCGAAAGTATTTAACAAGGCTTGAAACGTCAGGTAAACCGCTCAGGCTCGCAACTGAAGGAATACATATGCCTACAATTCAAATGCTTTGGTAAAGTCACACAACTTAAACATTGAAGTCCATGTTGCACAAAAATAAACACTGAAGTTTATAATTAGCCTACTATGTTGTTTTTTTACAGTGGGTCATAATATATCATATCTTTTAGTTTGTCAGTGCGTTTTGTGGTGTTAGGAATTGTTTTTCTGCGCATTCCCGCACTCAAAACGTGCGTACACCACCTCCTGAGCTGGCGTAGGATTTGAGCGTGCCGTACGCCAACGTTCATATTGATAAATCTCAAAGTCACCGTGGTTTTGGGTGTACGCCAGGTGTACGCTGGAAATTTGGTGTACGCACTTTTGATAAATGAGGGCCAGTGAGTCAATATTATAAACACTACCGATCATTCGTTAGACACTACAGTACATCAAACAATTAAGAACACAGAATCCAAAGCACGCAGTTACCGAAAAAAAAAGTGTATCGTAACTAAGTAAACAAATTTTGCAATTACATAGCAAAAGTATAGTAATTACAACTTACATAAGGTGAATAACTTGTATACTGTATGCACTGCAAGTATAGTATCGTACTGAATATTGTATAGTATTGAATGTCTGTATATTCAGCACTTGCATACTGTGAAAATATAGTGACCCAACTGTAAAAGACAAAAAGGTTACAGTAAAAAACTCTAAATGAAAAGCATTATAGTCACTCAGAAGAGATGTGCAACTGCAGAATCAAGGTAAGTGAGAGAGATTGATTCTGCTTCAGCATCACGTCTTCATGTTGGGTTCAGACTGAGGACTTTATTCACATCACAGACAATATCATCTCTGCAGGCAAAGGGAAAAACCCTAAAGCTGATCCAGCCTTGACAACATTCTCCACACTTGCTCTTTCTCATATTCCTCCTTGTTCACCATCTCTTACACACATACTCTTCCTCCTCTCCCTCTTATATTGTTTCCATTCATTGTTGGTATCAACATTCAGTGCAACATTTTGAGTCAATTTTGGCACTCTGAACTGACTTGTATTATGTACAGTTCGACAAATTAGATTAGGCTATTGAGAATTTGGGGGGTTTAGTGTTTTAGCAATTCAGAAAAAGTGTATTTTACAACGTTTGTAAAATATTACTGAATTTTTGTATTCCGAGTTCAGAGTCTTGCAATATAATCAAAACCTAACACAAGCATGATGTAAATATAGAAAAGGGGGGAAAGAAAAAAAAAAGTTCAGATATAAATGTGCCTCAATACAGTTTGTTGTCCATGATGAAGAGAGTACATCTGTGTAGGTTTTACTGCCCTTCCTCCCCCAGGGGTCCCGTAGCACCCCTGGAAGAGCATACAAATGCACATTCTGCAAAGTCTGCAAATGCAAAGTCTGATAAGCGTATCAAAGTTAAAATTGGTAGGACAATTATTTAGGTTATGTTTAATACATAATGTTGGACAGAGATGTCTGGCATACATGGAAAGGTGTTATAAAAACATTTTAAAAAGTGCTCACAGTAAAATACCAAATTTCAGTCTGGCTCTCAAATATGCCAAAGAGGTTTGTATAATGAACATATTTGGATGTCCCTTTGTTCATTAAAGATTGTATTTGTTTAATTATATTACTAGACGTTTTTAAACTACATTACCCATAAGCCTCTATTACTGTGTCGATAGGACGGGTAAGTAAATTGTAGTTCATTGAAGTGTGTAGTTACACTATAGGGTTAGGGTTAGGATCTCGGTAAACGTGTAATTTCTTTCAATATAGAAATACCTCATTGATAACTGACAGTATTACTGACGTCATAACGACAGCAAAACATAGTTTGCGATATGGAGCGCTTTTTATTCTGACCTAAACGTTAGTCCAACCACAGTTTGTCCTTCTGGCGCCATGGAAACGTCAAAGCCTCGTCACACTTGTCCATATATGGTATTTACAGGCTCTTCCGACTTTTGATGTACGCAAGTCCAGGATATTTATTTATTTTGTTGTTGTTGTTATTTTTCACTGAAAGAAATACAACAACGCTTAATTTCCCTGATCATGTATGTATAAGTTCTGCAATAAATAATTAAAAAAACAGGCTCGTTCCGACTGAAGATAGGATGTAACCCTACATGGATATAATTACAAAAAGTAGCCTACTAGTTATTCTAGCATGCAGTATTTTGTTTTAAACAGATGTAAGGTAATCTCTTAATCAAATAAAATGCGTCTGTAACATTTAAAGATGATTGCACACACTTTGTACTAATTTCCCAAAATGTATTGATATGCCAAACTATTTAAAGACTTTAATTTTTCTTTTCTTTATTAAAAAACAAACAAACCAGGAGCCACCAGAAAATACATTATTTTCTTCCCTTTGAAGAACACATTGTGCAGTTCTACCAGAAAGACTCGGGAGGCAAAATAACGTAACAAGTATGCATTTATTAACAGCCCAGCAAGCAAGTATTGAGATATAAAGTTCTTTGGCATTGGCCCCATGCGTAGCTCGCAATCCTCTGCATTTCCTGCCTGAAGACGAAGGCAGGGGCGCAGCCGACCCCCTGTGAGGTATGGGGAGAGACCATCCTGGTGGTGGTGGGGAGGATGGAGGTGAATGTAGGCGTCAGCATCTGTGAACTCAGACATGTGTAAGTACAGATTTTTTTTACTACAAGTTTTAGAACACGATTGGATAGATGAGAAGGTAATAAGTGACGTAACAATTGAGTCTTCCCGGCAGAACTTACGCTAAAGCTTTCATTTAATGAAAAATGCTAAAGTTTTTTTTTTTTTTTTTTAACACCATTAAGAAAATAAACACAAAAAGAGACTGGGTATTGTGCAAAAAACTTTAATGAACAAAAGCAAGAAAAAAAGAAAAAAAAAACCTCAAAAATAAACTTCCAAGTGAGAGTACAGGTGACTAGGCTGTCATGCTGAAAGCTGGTTGGGATCTGGGGACTTAGGCATAACATGTAGGAATTCACTGGCAGGCTCCCATGTGTCATCCCAGGTTTTGCCACTGTAAAATATCATAAGTGCACAACATTTCATTAGAACACAGAGGAAAAAAATAATAATAATCACTGTTGGGTTAAATTTAGAGAGTTTCTTGAAATGTATTGATGCTTGTTAAAGTAGCATTAACTCTGGTTAAGCCCAGTGGTGTAATGTAACTGAGTACATGTACTCAATTTACTTAATAACAAATTTGAGGTACTTGGACTTAATTGGTGTATTTTCATTTAGCACTTTTTTATACAACATTGCATCTCACAGGAAAATATGGTACTTTTTCCTAAACTACAATTGTCTGGCAGCTCTAGTTACACAATGTTCCACACAGTTCCTGTACATTGAAAGCCATGTATTTCCAAATTTACTGATTTCAAAATGTTTCTGATAAACTGAGGGATTAAGTTGTCATTAGTGGGATGAGGAAAATGTTATGTCATCTACAACAGTTTAGAACACAGATCTTATGTTTGATGTTCTTATGTTCCTTTGAAAATAACATTTCCAGCACATACAACAGGATTCTCCATCTTAGAAAAACTAACTTTTGACACATAAGAGTTTCAGATGCTGAAAAATTACCTTATGTGTGCATGAATCACTGCTACTTTTGTAATGCATTACCGAGTGGATGTCCTGCAGGCTCAATAAATAAGCTAGTTCAGAGCTAGAGCTAGCCGCTAGAGTACTTACTAGAAACAGAAAACATGATCACATCAGGACCATTTTATTGTCCATACATTGGCTGTCTGTCAGCTAATTTTAGAATTCTATTAATTACTCAGAAAGCACTGAATGGTGCAGCTCCTCATTACCTATAATCCATTGTGTTAATCACAAAATTCCAGGATATTACAAATAGAATATTCTAAATGAAGACAAGGAGGTAGATCATTCTCCCATTTGTCTTTAAAATTATGGAATAGTCTTCCGAGCATTCCAAATTAGGACACACTCTCTCAGTCCAGACTAAAGACAATCCAGAGATATTTGTCTTTAATTCAAATTTCAATTCAATTCAAATTTATTTGTATAGCGCTTTTCACAATACATATTGTTTCAAAGCAGCTTTAGTCTGGACTGAGAGAGTGTGTCTGAATTTGGAATGCACGGAAGACTATTCCATCATTTTTCATCATCGGAATGCATGTCCTAAATGTTCTGAGTACTGACAATCGACCTCACTCCAGTTTCTCTAAAGACTACCTCAGAGGATGATTTACTGACGGGATCAACTACAGGACCAGGGAGTTTTCTCTTGCCACAGACAACACTGACATGAACATCCATGCTGCTTGCAAGAAACCAGTTGAACTTTGCCTACATTGTATTAGTCATGGAATGGACTAATTTGCATTGCAATGGAATTAAATAATTAATAAAACATAACTTACCACACAGTGCAAGGCAACCAGTGGACTCTCAATTCGGCTTTCCCCTACACACACAAACACAAGTAATAAGTATTCTAACTGTTTAAGCAATCAATGAATAGGGCATAACATATTGTTGTATTATCCTTGAAAGGTCAGAATCAGTCATTGAGATAAGAAAGCAGCCTAACAGAACATATTTTACCTCATTTATCCGTTCCCCAGTTATACGATCAAAAAGGAACACCTTCTGCCTACTACATTTTCGGCAACCTGAAAAAATGAAAAAACAAGGAAAGCTTATTAAACCATGAATGCCATGCTTTGTAGCTGAATCAGTCCATATTTATAATTTCACATGTGAGGCGATATGCAGTCCTTTCCATTCATGTCAAAGTGAATTTGTCCCTGAATTTATGTCAATCAAGCAAAAAGTACAGGATTGGTTTTCCCAAAGTCCTCTTAGCTTAAGTCAGGGATTGACATTAACCACTGCCCTTGGACATTGGCCACAGCTAAATAACTAGATACTGTGAACTGGCTACCAATGATTCGGTAAGCCGATGAATCTAATTTACATTAAGTCAACTGTGACTGGGAGCAAATTTATTAACAGTGTAGAGCAGTGGTTCTCAACTCCAGTCCTCGGGACCCGCTGCTCTGCACATTTTGTATGTCTCCCTTATTTAACACACCCGAATCAGATCATCAGCTCGTTAAGAGAGACTCCATGAACTGAACTGAACTGAGTGTGTCAGATAAGAGAGACATACAAAATGTGCAGAGCAACAGGTCCCGAGGACTGGAGTTGAGAACCACTGGTGTAGAGTAAGTATGTACTATGCAAAAAGTTACCTTTTCTTCTGTTCTTCACACGTGGCCCCTCCGGACTCAAAGACGTGGGAATGGAAGAGGCAGATGGATGAGAGACAGAGGCAGAATAGTGTGAAGAGGTAGAGGTGTTTGTCCTTTTCATTTGTCGCAAAGACAGTGGAGGTGGCGAAGAAACTGAAGGAAGAATAGTTGTAAAAGTAGAAGAGGAAGTAGGAAAGAGAGAGGTTGGAGAGAGTTGGGAAGACAGAGGAACAAGGTCAAGAACAAATACTGTCTCAGACTCCTTGAGAGTCACGGTTTGACTCTCCTCCGCGGTTTGACTCTCCTCAGCGGTTTGACTCTCCTCAGCGGTTTGACTCTCCTCAGCGGTTTGACTCTCCGCCGCCGCGGTTTGACTCTCCTCCGCGGTTTGACTCTCCTCCGCGGTTTGACTCTCCTCCGCCGCGGTTTGACTCTCCTCCGCGGTTTGACTCTCCTCCGCGGTTTGACTCTCCTCCGCGGTTTGACTCTCCTCCGCGGTTTGACTCTCCTCCGCCGCGGTTTGACTCTCCTCCGCGGTTTGACTCTCCTCCGCGGTTTGACTCTCCTCCGCGGTTTGACTCTCCTCAGCGGTTTGACTCTCCGCCGCCGCGGTTTGACTCTCCTCCGCGGTTTGACTCTCCGCCGCCGCGGTTTGACTCTCCTCCGCCGCGGTTTGACTCTCCTCCGCGGTTTGACTCTCCTCCGCCGCGGTTTGACTCTCCTCCGCAGTTTGACTCTCCGCCGCCGCGGTTTGACTCTCCTCCGCGGTTTGACTCTCCTCCGCCGCGGTTTGACTCTCCTCCGCGGTTTGACTCTCCTCCGCCGCGGTTTGACTCTCCTCCGCGGTTTGACTCTCCTCCGCCGCGGTTTGACTCTCCTCCGCGGTTTGACTCTCCTCCGCCGCGGTTTGACTCTCCTCCGCGGTTTGACTCTCCTCCGCCGCGGTTTGACTCTCCTCCGCAGTTTGACTCTCCGCCGCCGCGGTTTGACTCTCCTCCTCCGCGGTTTGACTCTCCTCCGCGGTTTGACTCTCCTCCGCCGCGGTTTGACTCTCCGCCGCCGCGGTTTGACTCTCCGCCGCCGCGGTTTGACTCTCCTCCGCGGTTTGACTTTCTGGTTGCTGTGCTGTGGAGGTTGCTATAATACAAATTTACTTTCATTTAAAATCTGTACATATTAACAAAGAAATATAGATGTATTCTAAATATTCATAATTTCTAAACCAAAACATTACTTACATTTTGTCAAGATAAATTCATAGGCCCTCCGCATCTTCTCCAAAAGAATTTTAGTGACAGGAGTGGGGTCCAGATGGGTAATTATTTCTGCAACCCATTTATTCGAAGCCCTTTTATCTGGCTTGCCAATAAATAAAATCGGCTTGTATCCCACAGCTTCAAGTTTACTCACCTGAAATGAACAAAAGCAGAAATAACACATTAGTTAAACAAACCCACTGAATTATTCTAAACATCAATACTGTATAAAGCAATTTTAATTTAAGGACATTTAATGGAGTTGGAGTACAATGCAAGAAAATGTGTCGTAACCTGTTTCATTATAATTATTTTAGAAGAAACATTACTGAATAATGAACTGTATACAATCAATGGCCAGTTTCAGATAAAGCCAGAGGTACTCCTGCAGTTTCTGCCATTGCCATCATGACTTACTTACTTGACAGAGAACACAACTTATTGTTTCTCTTTAGCACAATTTATAGGTAAAGATGGATTCTTCTATGTATTAAATAATAAGACTATGTTTTTAAAGGCCAGATCACATTGGTACTTATCTGATATTCAGTATGAGAAAAACACGGGCTTTCAACTTCACTTCACGTAACACTAACTTGTGAAATATTAATACTTTTACTTACTGCAATACGGGCAGAATCAATTATACGCCCAGCATTTCTGCATTTAAGGACAGATTTCCCCCATTGGCTATCCAGTGACACCACTTTTTCTTTAATTTTCTTTTTGGTGGACAGGCTTGCAAAACAGACATGGCAAGTTTTCCTGCTTGCCTGATTGGGAGTCTGGCAAGAAGGGCAGGGCCTGAATTTGGGCCTTGTCATGACTAGACACCAAATATACACAAAAACAGACAGAAAGACTCACAACAAAGAGATGGACAGATAAAACAAATATATATGTGTAAACAGAGATAGAGAGAGAGAGAGAGAGAGAGCGAGAGAGAGAGAGACTGATGAGTACAGGTTAACAAGACGGACGTGGCTCTTAAAAGTGCCTTTGTTTGTGTGTGTGTGTGTGTGTGTGTGTGTGTGTGTGTGTGTGTGTGTGTGTGTGTGTGTATGTGTGTGTGTGTGTGTATGTATATGTGGTGTGGGGTTAGAATAAAATGAAATTGAAGCTGCCAAATTTGAAGGACCTAAAGGAAAAAACAACAACAGATTTGAACATTTTACACCAGTATTCTCTTCATCTGTGTTGCCAGAATGGGCTAGAGTGTATTGATTTTATACAGTTCAATAAACAAGAAGTTAATATTGTTAATTACATTTTAGACCAAAAAAATTAATAATGTAAGTTTTGCTCTATTTCGCCAAAAAAAGCCAAAGCCACAGCAGAACTTTTAAATATATATACCCATATATATATATATGAATCAGTCAATAAGTTATACTTATTACATTAATTATACACATTAATTGTTTTATTTCATATTGAAAACTTGTGATGAGCCACAAGGTTGTAGTTATGAATTAATCTGTATTAATTTGTTTATTATAGATTTATTTGGGTGTTTATTATATAATTTTGTGTGGATTTTAAACAATTACTGGGCTGTAAAACAAACCAATCTGGCAACACCGTTCTTCATCTGAACATTTATAATGTTGGATAATAATTGTGGGCCAATGTAATACTGGAAATCTTACATTCCCCTATAATTGCACCTTGCATGATTATATGCGACAAAAATTAACTTTCAGTATTTGATTAGCTAACTTTGCTAGCCTGCACATTTGGTGTAGCAAGCTATATGTTTTACTTTTAATAATGTCTTCATTATCAGTTATCTTCAATATCATTTACCGTCATAAGAAAAAATTGCCACCTTACACGTCTAAAGGTTCTAAACACAACTTATTGTCCTGATTCAAAAGTTTTTGATGTGTACATTTAAGAATAGTATCCATCTCTATTAATTAACTCTTCTACTTACCGAGTGGAAAATCGCAATGGACCTTGGGATCGCCCCATACAGTGACGTCAGCGTTATTAATTAAGAGGATTTAATAAATATAAATAAATAAATAAACAAAACTTTGATTAATTGAACACAATCGTAGCATATTATATTTATTAACATCAACAAACAACCTCCGATAAAAATACGTTATCCAGCATGCTCTAGTTAAAGCAGACAGTGTCACTTAACGTTACCTATGGCAAGAAAACGCTTAAATGCTTACTTGAACGCGCCATGGAGTGTTGTTAAACTCACCTCTGAATGCCGTTTTACCTGCAGTTGAGCGTTGTTTTGGTTAAACTCACCTCTGAATGCCGTTATACCTGCGTTGTTAAACTCACCGCTGAATGCTGTTGCTCACCATGTGCGTTGTTAAACTCACCGCTGAATGCGGTTGCTCACCATATGCGTTGTTAAACTCACCGCTGAATGCTGTTGCTCACCAATATGCGTTGTTAAACTCACCGCTGAATGCGGTTGCTCACCACAATGAGCGTTGTTAAACTCACCGCTGAATGCTGTTGCTCACCATATGCGTTGTTAAACTCACCGCTGAATGCAGTTGCTCACCACAATGAGCGTTGTTAAACTCACCGCTGAATGCTGTTGCTCACCACAATGAGCGTTGTTAAACTCACCGCTGAATGCTGTTGCTCACCACAATGAGCGTTGTTAAACTCACCGCTGAATGCTGTTGCTCACCATGTGCGTTGTTAAACTCACCGCTGAATGCAGTTGCTCACCACAATGAGCGTTGTTAAACTCACCGCTGAATGCTGTTGCTCACCACAATGAGCGTTGTTAAACTCACCGCTGAATGCTGTTGCTCACCACAATGAGCGTTGTTAAACTCACCGCTGAATGCAGTTGCTCACCACAATGAGCGTTGTTAAACTCACCGCTGAATGCAGTTGCTCACCACAATGAGCGTTGTTAAACTCACCGCTGAATGCTGTTGCTCACCACAATGAGCGTTGTTAAACTCACCGCTGAATGCTGTTGCTCACCACAATGAGCGTTGTTAAACTCATCGCTGAATGCTGTTGCTCACCACAATGAGCGTTGTTAAACTCATCGCTGAATGCAGTTGCTCACCATATGCGTTGTTAAACTCACCGCTGAATGCAGTTGCCTATGAACGCGCTAAACCTTTGCGCAGAGGGCACTTTGATATCAGATTGCGAGAGGTTTTGAACATCACAAACTAGTTGGAGGGCCAGATAAAGATAATCTGGGGGCTGCCATTTGACTAGAACCTGGCATAGATCATTTACTGTAGATTATTCCTTTTAATTTTGTATTTATTGTAGTCTCGACCCATTCATCGCAGACAACGGGCTGCGTTATGCTTACCCAAAACGTCAAATTTCAACGCCGCAGGCTCCAGTTCAGAGTTCTATAGAAGTCTATCGGACTACCCTGCACGTTGAAAATTGACGCTAAAGGTATACCCAGATCGTTGAAAAGTGACGCCAAGGGGTCCTGGCCAAGCGTCCATATGTGACGAGTTGGGAGTGAGAATGTGTTAGGCAAAACGCCGTAACATCATGTTTGGTCAAAAATGAGTTAGTGTCATTTTTGTGGTATTTGAGAATCATGTGAATAAATATTGTGAGTCAATTTGATTGTTTTAATGAGAAAATAAAGAGCTATGACAAGACAACCGTAACTTCCAAAACCATACGAGAAACCACAGCAGAACGCCGTAACAGTTGTTATGGCTCTTTGCCTTTGTTCCAGCACGCTGAAGCTTAGTTAAGGTGTTCTGACTTTGTTTAGCCAGGCATCAAGAGAGATGTTACGGTGCCGCTGTGATGTTACTGTACTCTGGCTTTGTCATACTGTCAAAGTTTGCAGCTCTTTAATTGTCACCAAACCACGTAACATACACACGACACATCTTTGGCCAGACAAACTGCTCCAAGTATGCAATCAGAAACAAAGCAAGGTGAACAAGCCATACTTAGATGGTATGCAAGCTAATAGGTTGTCATAAATGTTGTTATTTTCGTTCAGGGCGATGGTTCAGATCTATCAATGTCAGTGACAGCCCAGAGCTAGCTAAATTGAATCTGTGTCACGTAAAGGCCTATTTATACTTCTGCGTCGAACTTACGCCGTAGCATCGTCGTAGGCTGTGTTTAGTGCGCGTACCCTGACGCGCACCTCTCCAAAAATGAAACAACGCGCCAATTCTACGCAGACGCAAGCGCTGTGATTGGCCTGCTAGAACCCCTCCCTCGGGTTTCACATGGTCCCTCTGCATGAGTACATTTACATTTACATTTATTCATTTAGCAGACGCTTTTATCCAAAGCGACTTACAAATGAGAACAATAGAAGCAGTTAAACTAACAGTAGGACAACAATATGCAAGTGCTGTGACCCCTCTCAGTTTAATCCAACGCAGTTTTTTTTTTTCTTTTTTATAGAACAGAATAGAATAGAGTAGTAGAGAAAGTGTTAGTATTACTAGATCAAGTGCTGTCGAAAAAGAAGCGTCTTCAGCCGTTTCTTGAAAGTGGCTACGGACTCAGCAGCTCTGGTTGAGTTAGGCAGATCATTCCACCAGCAGGGAACAGTCATGGTAAAGGTCCGAGAAAGAGATTTTGTGCCTCTTTGAGATGGCACCACAAGACGTCGTTCACTTGCAGAGCGCAAGTTCCTGGATGGCACGTAAGTCTGAAGTAGTGAGTTAAAGTAAAAGGGAGCAGAACCAGTGGTTGTTCTGTAGGCAAACGTCAGTGACTTGAATTTGATGCGAGCGGCAACTGGCAACCAGTGTAATTTTGTGAGCAGATGAGTGACGTGTGCCCTTTTCGGCTTGTTAAAGACCACTCTAGCTGCGGCGTTCTGGATCAGTTGCAGAGGTTTGACTGTGCAAGCTGGAAGACCAGCCAGGAGAGTGTTACAATAGTCAAGTTTGGATAAAACAAGCGCTTGGACAAGGAGTTGAGTAGCATGTTCTGATAGGAAGGGCCTGATCCTACTAATGTTGTACAAGGCGAATCTACATGACCGGGCAGTTCTAGCAATGTGGTCTGTGAAGTTTAATTGATCATCAATTACCACACCAAGGTTTCTGACTGACCTAGATGGAGTAATTGCGCATCAACGCGGACAACGACGCAGAAGTATAAATTAAAACCAACGCGTTGCCTACAGCGTAGAGGCTCCGACGCAGAAGTATAAATAGGCCTTAAAGGGATAGTTCACTTTGAAATTAATTTTTGGTATGTTTTAGCTTACCTCAAGGGCATCCAAGATGTAGGTGTCTTTTTTCCGCAGTAGTTTCAATTTTGATATTTTTAGGTCAAACCGTTCTTGTCTGTCAGTCATATAATGCAGGTCTATGGTCACTGTCTCAAACAGCATGCACAGAGTCCAAATTAAAACAACTCGCCGTCGTCCAAATTAAACAATTCCCCAATGTAAGTACACATTGATGGCCTAAGACACGAAACGAGCGGTTTGTGTGAGAAAACGAACAGTATTTATATCGTTATTACCACTTATACACAGCCATGTCCAAGTGATCTGATCTGACGTGTACGCAGACTGGTGCATAGATATATACACTAGATGTCGCCTTAAAGACATTCGTTCCAATGAACTGCCGTAGACAAGGTGACATCTAGGGGGGTCTGGGAGGATTCAGTCTCTTAGCTCCTCTAAGGAAGCGGATGACCAATTCGTTCCTTCCTATTGACTGACCAAGCGTTGTTCCTGAGAACGCTGCTATAGCCGCCACATAAACTTTGAGCGTGGAAGGGGCCCTGCCCTTATCCAACAGCTCTTGTAGGAAGGAAAGCACCTCCGTCACTCCACAGTCTGTAGGTGACACGTCACGGGCTGTGCACCAGCCCGAAAACACTGACCATTTCGAGGAGTAGAGCCGTCTCGTAGACGGAGCTCTAGCCTGCGTGATCGTGTTTAATACTCCTTTAGGGAGTCCAACATGTACCCGTTGATGGCCCAGACATGAAGGGACCACAATTCCGGGTGAGGATGCCAGATCGAGCCGTGGGCCTGAGAGAGGAGGTCTCTCCTCACTGGTACTGGCCACGGGACAGTGCTTGCTAACTGCATCACGACTGGGAACCAAGGTTGGTTTTCCCAGAACGGTGCCACCAGCAGTACTGAGCATCCTTCTTCCCTGATCCGTTCTATCACCTGAGGCAGGAGAGAGACGGGGGGAAAAGCATAAAGCGGGCGGCGGGGCCACACATGAGCCAGCGCGTCCCTGCTCTTGGAGAAAAATTCCGGACAGTGAGCGTTTTCTTGAGACGCGAACAGGTCTACTTCCGCTCTGCCGAATTTCTTCCACAGCAGTTGGACTGTCTGTGGGTGTAAAGACCATTCGCTGCCGGAACATTGTTCCTGGACAGTCTGTCTGGTCCTATATTCAGGATCCCAGGCACGTGCGCTGCTCTGAGCGAGCGCAGGTTGCGCTGAGCCCATACCAGGAGGCGTTCTGCTAGCCTGTACAGGTTCCTAGACCTGAGGCCGCCCTGGCGATTTATGTAGGACACCACAGACACGTTGTCCGAGCGGACCAGGACGTGGCGTCCTTTTATTTGGGGACAAAAACGTTGACTACTGCCAGCATTTCGAGGCAGTTTATGTGCAGGAGCCTCTCCCGTTCCGACCACTGGCCGAAGAACGGTCTGCCCTCGAGCAGCGCTCCCCATCCCGAGGTGGACGCGTCCGTGGACACCACTTTCACCCTCGAGGAAGTCCCCAGGCGCACACCTGACTGGTACCAGTCGTTTGCTCTCCAAGGTTTCAGAGCTGTGACGCACTTCTGATTGACCTTGAGGCGAATCAAACCGGATGCCCACGCTAGGCGTGGGACTCGTGCTTTCAGCCAAAACTGCAGCGGGCGCATGCGGAGCAGGCCCAGCTGGAGTACTGATGATGCTGCGGCCATGAGACCCAGCATCTTCTGAAATCTCTTGAGCGGGACAGACGCGCCGCAGCGGAACGAGTTCGCTGTGCGTTGAATGTCGACCGCGCGCTGTGGCATTAGTCGCGCTATCATGGACAGCGAGTCCAACTCTGTGCCCAGGAAAGATATCTTCTGACTGGGTGACAGAGAGCTCTTCGCCTAATTGACAATGAGACCCAAATTCTCGAGGTGATCGAGTAAAACGGTCGTGTGTTCTATGAGCACTGCGCGAGATTGCGCTAGAATCAGCCAATCGTCCAAATGGTTCAGTACTCGCACGCCTCTCGTTCTGAGGGGTGCGAGCGCCGCATCCATGCACTTCGTAAATGTACGGGGTGCCAGGGATAAGCCGAACGGCAGGACTGTGTACTGATATGCCTGGCCCTCGAAGGCGAATCTCAAATATCGCCTGTGACGTGACGCTATCTGTATTTGAAAATACGCGTCTTTCAGATCTATTGACACAAACCAATCTCCTTGGCGAACCTGCGCGAGGATTTGTCTGGTTGTGAGCATCCTGAACCGTCGCTTCACAAGCACTCTGTTCAGTTGCCTTAGATCTAGTATGGGTCTGAGACCCCCGTCTTTTTTCGGTACCAGGAAGTATCTGCTGTATAGCCCTCCTTCGCTCTGAACTTGAGAGAGAGGCTCTATGGCCCCTTTGTTCAATAGTTTCGCCACTTCGGCTCGAAGTAAATGTGCTACTTCTGTTTTACCGTGGTCTCGACGCGCGCCGTATAGAGGCGAGGGCGTCGGCGAAACTGCAGCGAATAGCCTCTTTTTATAATGTTTAGCACCCACTTCGAAACCCCAGGCAGCTTTGCCCATGCATCTGCATGAATAGCTAGGGGTTGAATACGAAGCGTGCTCCGTTCGCTCAGCGATGGAGAGGCTTCGGTGTGCTGTAACACAAGCGTCGCGCTCGTGACATTTGAGGCAGGGGCGCGCTGATAACAGCGGGCAGATTACCCGTGCTCGACTCCTCTGCGGCGGTCAACCGAGAGGGGGAGGGCTGGGCGAGTCCCGTAGGAACTGTCATGCCTGTGCATGGATGTGGGCGCGGGATAGCGGGCACATTTACCACACCGAAAGCATTGATCGCTTGAGTGAAGCGAATGCACGTTGGTTTCGTTTTTACAGAAAACGTGAGACATGCATAACGTAGTGTTTGTGGGCACTGGGTAGTGGGCACATTTACCACGTTTGATGCGCAATCGATCTGAGTCGATTTATGTGCGCGAGCCCTGTGTGACGGGCTGTGCTTGTGTGTAGAGATGGGCACTGGGCAGTGGGCATTCTTTCTACACATAAAACACCATCGGCCGTGGCCGGGACACCAGAAAATTCTCACTTATGGGATTTATCTGGGTAGCCGTAAAAGCGGCGTTTGTGTGCAGGCAAGCGTGCTGCGTCGCCGACTTGTTTACTGCAGAATACACTGGAACAGTCACATTTACTGGAACTGAACGAGCGAGAAGTTGCCATAGAAACAGAGAGCGTCAACATGCTGGCGTTTATTGCAGGCCTGCGTGCATTACAACAGGCTTGTTCACTGCAATATTGACATTTCCAGTCGCCTGAATTTCAGAGGGGAATGAGAAATGTATAGGAAATGGAGGTCGGTCCGTCCGCAGCGGGACCAGAAAACTCTCTTTTCTCCTTACGCCAGTGACGCACGGAACACCATAGAAACGGTGTTTGGGTGCAGGCGAACGGGTTGTACAACGCGCTCATTGGCTGCAAAATACACTTCTGCAGTCGCCTTTTCAGGGAACTGACAGAGCGAGCATTGACGGCATAATTTTATCTGCCGGTAGACCCGGGATCGAACGCGGGTCTCTCGCACGCAAAAACCTGAGAGTCTGCCACTGGGCCACAGGGGGAGACACATTGTAACTCAGTTAGCGCGAGTATTATCAGAGAGCGTCAACGTGCTGGCGTTTGTTTGCAGGCATGCGTGTATTACAACAGGCTTGCTCACTGCAATACTGACATTTCCAGTCGCCCGAACTTCAGAGGGGAATGAGAAATGTACGAGAAAATGGAGGTCAGTCCGTCCGCGGCGGGACCAGAAACACTCTCTTTTCTCCTTACGCCAGTGACGCACGGAAACCATAGAAACGGTGTTTGGGTGCAGGCGAGCGGGTTGTACAACGCGCTCGTTGGCTGCAAAATGCACATCTGCAGTCGCCTTTCAGGGAACTGACAGAGGCGGCGGATGAGCAGTCTCGGAGAAGGATGCCAGGTGAGTCCTCAGAGTCACCATAGGCAGTAACTAGCTCGCAGTGAGGGCAGTCGCCGTCAGCGAGCGCGAGAGCTGCGTGATCCTCAGGAAAAGGGGCGTCTTCAAAAAGACGGCCAGCTCTTTTAGGCAATGAGAGTGTGTGTCGCGGCGGCGAGCACACACACATACATAAACACAGTAGCAGAGAAAAGGATATAACGGCGGAAAGCGCAGCAGGAAGGCAAGGAAGGCGACGTGGCCAGCGACTTCAGTGACTCGTCCCGCTGAAGGTGCTCTCTCTCAGACGGCGCGGCTTCTTCTCCAGCTCCAGCGATGCGTGTGCTTCGCTTGAAGGATGAAAAATCAGATAATAGCTGCCTGCGAGCGGTTTTTATAGGCCTAGACCACGCCCGTTTCGGCGGGACGTGACGCAGCGGGCGCGAAGCACCCTGATTGGGTCTGGCGTCACGCCAGGCCTCGCTCGATAGGCTGCTGCAGTTGCCGCAGAGCAGCCAATAAGCGCGCGAGCTGCCTCGCGTTCCGCAACGCGTTTTGCATTATTAAAAATTAAGGATAATTTTTTGGCTTCAATATCTCACGGAAAAGGATTTTCCCCTAGCGTAAGATATCTTACGCAGTACGAGAGACCTCTCGTAAGAGAACCAATTATTAAATACACAGGCATCCTACCTTTCCATGCAATCCGATATAATCCATGGAAGATCCATAATCCATAATCCATAGCAATGCACGTCATCTGCTGTATCCACAACAATCCATACGTGTTTGAGCCATATTTCCTTCTTGCAGGTGTTCATGTCAGATCGTACACAAATCCATATAGCACTAAGCTAGTTATCGCTAACGTTCGTACAAAGTAGGCTAACCTAAATGGTAAAAGTAATTCCAACTTTTTTTCGGTTGACTCTGTCTATATTATCTCAGAATTAAAAAGCAGTAATCCAAGTCGAGTTCGTTCGTTGACTGTGCATCTTGAGCAGTTTGGTGGCCCTTAACCCTTTAACTGTCACCACCCCCCACCCCTCCCCTCCCTTTTTTCGCATAGACATGAAAATCACTATCCAAACTTAAATGGTTGTAATTCAAGAATGCTTTGTAATAGACCTATGGACAAGTTGTGTTCCAAATTTTAGGTTGATATCTCAAAAAATTAGCTTTCAGTAAGATTTTTATTTGGGCGCAGTACCAAACTTTTTCACTAGATGGACAGCCAAGCTTCCTTACTGACCATATAACGGCGCCTCCATTTTCATATATGTTTTGAGTGATCTGAACCAAGTATTTCCATAATTTTCATACAATTTATGAAGTAGACATCCTATTCAGAAGTAGTATGGGTGGTTTGGCCTATATGATTTGAATTCAACCTCTAATAAACGCATAAAAAGAGCATATATGTGCTTTATAGCTGGCAGCCGCATCACAAATCGAGAATCCATCATATTTTTGTTTATATATATTTTAAAAAATCAGACTTTTTTTTAAAATAAAATTTAATTGGTGTTATTTTTTTAACTCTTGGTATGAAAACAAACTGAGGTTTCTACCAATCTTTCAAGATTTTTCATGTTTATTGCTATTTCAAAATAAAGGCCTAAACACGCCTAAAGAATATGAAATATTATTGTTGCAAATTGATAAATTACGGCTCCTCTGTAATTTATTTTAAAAACATTTGTATTCAATTATAATTAAATGATCTTTATTGTGAAAATATTTCTTGCATTTATTCATACTGTACATACTGTACTACAAAGTAACTTATCTGTCATACTGTTTAACTTTGTTAGTGTTGCCGCACTATCCTGATCATTATAGCACTAAATAGGAACAACCAAAGGTCTTCTATATAATTAAAAAAACATACCATGATGACTAGACCTTGGTTAGGTGTTCTTATAATGGATGTAAGTATGGGTAACAGCAAGCAAATATAGATTATGTCAGTTACTGCCTTTTGCCTTTGCACGACTCCTTATTTTTGGCATATGATACAAAGGCAGAGTACAGTAACTGCCAAACAAGGGTCAAAGGTCAATTTTGAGCTCAAGATTTTTTGCATACAAACATTTCTTCATTATAGCAACTAGTGGCGCTTTTCCACTGCATGGTACGGCTCGGTTCGGCTCGGTACGGTTCGACTCGGCGCGGAACGGTTCGGCTCGCTTCGCTTTTCCACTGTGTGGTACGACTCGGCTCGGTGCGGCACGGTTCGGTTCGCTTTAGCTCGGTTGCTTTTCCACTGCAGTTAGTACCGCTTCAAAGTGGGTGGGACTGATCGTTATAGTTGCCGTCTCTACTGCCATGACATCATCATATTAATGCAAATTTTTCATTCTGTGTTGCCCCATCCGCTCCTCGGCAATCAAAGTCTGCACCTCGTCCACTGACCACGATTCAGCCATTTCTTTTTTTGAAGTTTATACTCTTTCAAAACAAGTACTTTTAAAACAAGAGCTACAGCGTTGGCTGTTGTCTACTGGCTATTTAAATCTAGCGGGTTTAGTGTCTCGTGTCATAAATACAATGACGCTGGTAGAGATGATTCTGTCTGACCAATCAGTGATCTGCAGTGTTTTCACGTCACATTTTAGTATCGGTACGGTACGCTTGGAACCTCAACAGAGGTGGTACCATTTAAAGCGAGCCGAAGCGAGCCGTACCGTACCATGCAGTGGAAATGCGTCATAAGTGAGCCGTACCGAACCGAGCCGTACCGTACCGTACCGTACCGTACCGTACCGTACCGTACCATGCAGTGGAAAAGCGCCAAAGCGTGCCGTACCGAACCGAGCCGTACCGTACCATGCAGTGGAAAAGCGCCAAAGCGTGCCGTACCGAACCGAGCCGTACCGTACCATGCAGTGGAAAAGCGCCAAAGTGTGCCGTACCAAACCGAGCCGTACCGAACCATGCAGTGGAAAAGCGCCATAGTTGTCAAATTTTGGGAGTCCTACCTATAATACTTTTGTCTGGACAAAACAGAAACTTTAAAGTCATTTTTCTCAGTTTCACATTCTAGCGAGTTAAGGTCTTTTGCCTTTGCAGGGCAGTTTAAGTATAAGGACTCTAACCATCTGATTTTAAGTTATAATGCAAAAAAGTGAATTTGCTGCTAGAAGTAAAAAAAAAATGATCTGTACAGATTTAACAATGAATTTATGCTATATTTAATTCTGCTATATTTAAATCAGAGATACATGTGAAGGAAGACAAAATGATTAAAATACAGCATTGTGCATGGATCAGTTTGGATTTTTATACTCAGAGTTTCAAACCTTGTAAAATCTGTACCAAAAAACTGTAACAAACACATAAACGCATGTGTAACAAGAATCAATCAGAAATTCTGCAATTAGTTTTTTTTCCTTGTCTTTGCAAACAGTTGTCACAATTCGTAGCAAGAATACACACGAAGATGATGATTCAGGTACAAACAGTCTTAAAATAACTCTAAAGTTATCTCAAACAGAAGGCAGGC
This sequence comes from Leuciscus leuciscus, assembly GCF_965113295.1. Lineage (NCBI taxonomy): Eukaryota > Metazoa > Chordata > Actinopteri > Cypriniformes > Leuciscidae > Leuciscus > Leuciscus leuciscus. Next base: position 1,602,130 of record NC_138726.1, read on the forward strand.
AGGCAAACAAACAAGAACGGACAACTGGAAAACACAGAAACTTAAATACACAGGCAGACGAGGTGATTAATGACAACAGCTGAGCGTAATGGCAAATCATATTAGTGACCAAGACAACAAAGCGGGAAAACTGAACAAAGGAAAACAGAAACTGATGAATGCAAACGTCTAGGTTACTAATGTAACCCCCGTTCCCTGAAGGAGGAAACGGAGACGTTACGTCGACACTGGCGTATTGGGGTCTCACCTGGGAGCCCAATCACCTTCAAGTGGCAACAAAACAAGCCAATGAACATTGGCCAGTGAGATGTGCATGCCTCGTCACACCTACCCGAACATACGCGTATAAATAGGACTGGCATTACTCACTTCATTCATGTTTTGGTGTGGAGCCGAAACAAGAGCTCGGCCATTCAGCTATGGTTCAGGGTTGTGGAAGGAGGATGTAACGTCTCCGTTCCATCCTTCAGGGAACAGGGGTTACATTAGTAGCCTAGACGTTCCCATTCAGTCAGTCAAAGCCACTGGAAAGCCCCAAAGCCACTGAACTGTGTTTTGAGTGTGAGATGCAGATGCTGGCAAGCTGGCGCGTACCGAGTTAGAAAACTGCGTTCACAATGCCGTAGCCTACCCAGCGCCCCATGTAAGCCAGAGTGATCCTCCACACCAGGAGGGATGGAAGGACAGGGTTTACTCTGGGGGTGGTCAAAGCTGCTGTTCCTACCCCAGGGAAGAGTGCTTCGGAACTCAATTCCCATTGTTTTTCAGCCATGACCAAAACTCTGGGGAAGCGTGCCCAATCCCAAAGGAGGGGAACGCTAGGGACACCACACCTTGCCTGAAGGGAGGTAACGTGTGGAATTACACATATGGACTGACCCGTGGGGCAGTGTTACATACGGAAGGTCTCTGTGGTAGATCCTACCTAGCCAGAGAGGAGCTTCTACGGCACAGACACAGAGCAGAACGGAACGGCCCAGGGAAAGACACGGGTTATCAACAGGGAAACCGCAATGTTGACAATACAGATATGGGATTACAGAGCGGGAATCACATCATATGGACATCTAGTCCGGCTGACCGGCCAGACATGATTGCCGAAGGATACTGGAGGAACTCAATCAGGGTTCGCCAAGAGGGGAACTCACCTGAAGAGCAAGTAGGCGATTGTAACCCCTGTTATGGGGCCGCAAGCAAGAGACCGAGCCAGTCTTCCCGTACATTACCTGTTCGTACTCAACACACAGGAAGAGACCGGCTCCACTCTGAGATTGCAGAATCTTGCGAATGTGTTGGGTGTTGGCCAACCCGCAGCTATGCAGATGTCTGCCAGAAATGCTCCGCACGCCAACGCCCAGGAGGCGGCAAAACCCTGAGTGGAGTGAGCCCTAACCCCGAGGGGGCTCGGCTCGCCTTGGGACTGGTAAGCCAAAGCCTTGGCATCCACTATCCAGTGTGCCAACCTCTGGAGAAAGCCTTTCCCTTCTGCTGACCACCAAAGCAAGAGCTGCTCTGAGCTTCTGAAGCTCTGTGTGTGGAACACATGGTCCACAAGAGACAGACCACAGGGTAAACACCCTCTGCTGACCTCACTAACACCTATTGTGTGCGTGAGACATAATTTGCAATTTGTGAACACAGAGCAGGATCGAGTGCAAGAGATAAGCATGAGGTTTTGAAAGAGTGACTAGTGTGATCAGTTTGGTTTTGTGTGCTAAGAGAAAATGGTTCCCTCGAAAAATAGTACCAAGGACGGAAAAAAGTGGAAGTAGAAGAAGACAAGACTAAAACAGAACAGTTTGAGTAGGCTTTCAGCTGAAATTGCAAAGTGTTTGGAATGATTGTTCATTGTAAATATTTTACTGCTACGGTTTTCTATATATTTCAAGATTATACTGCAGAAATGCACAAAATGTGCTGTCATTCTGTTTTGGAAAGTAGTGTGTTAACATTTGACAAATGTGCTGCACTAATATAGGGATTTTTAGGGTTTATGGATTTTGGAAGATGCTGTCATTAAATGAAATGAAAATGTTTTCACTGTTTAGTCCTCACAGACTTCTGTTTCGCTGACTGAGAGAAGAGTTTTGACTGTGGCTTCAGTTTTGACCGATGCGTGTTAGCAATGGAGAAAAAAAAAAAGAAGAAGCGGAGAATAACAGTTTGGGCTTAGATTCAAGATGGTAATGCAGACTGTATAAAGATTTTTGAAAAGATGACCATAATCAATGATACTTGTTATCAATTTAAACAAAAGTTTAGTCACCTTTATTTGTATAGCACTTTATACAATACAGACCGTTTCAAAAGCAACTTTACAGTGATAACAGGAAAATAAAAAAAAAGAGAGTAAATGCTGTTTTGACCAGAATCTTTTGCAGGAGCAGCACGCGCTATAGTGCTTTCACACATGCTGCGTTTGCAGTGCGTGTAACTGATCCGCGGCTGTACCACAAACACATACTCACTATTTGTATTTCAAATCCAGAAGTTATCAGCAACTTTTATTTAAAAAAACCCGTTTTTTGTCAGCATTGCAATTCTCTTTGTACACATATACACTCTTTAATAGAAGTATTCACGTTTAAACACAATTGAAACAACGTATTATTCAATGCATTACTTCTATATAATTATATATTAAGTTGCTCAAGCAAGTGGTAAAATATTTAACCATGCACTTATATTAAAATCGCATAAATGTTTAATTAAAACTTAAAATTGACAAAAACAGCCGACTCATACCCTTTCTTTTGCAGAATTTAAATCTTTATACAATAAATCTTGCATGTCACAAAGAACTTGTTTTTCCACCTCCACGAATGAGACGAGTGTGGTTCATGAAGTTGCCTTGTTGAAGTTAATTGTAGTTTTCCTTGATTTACCCCGGTCTTAAAGTAAAAAGATGACTGTGAAAAACAGTAGTATTTAATTAAATGCATTTATGGTGAGATTACTACATGTTATATAATTAAATGCATTTATGGTGAAATTACTACATTTTCAGGTCAATCTGTGTTCATTTTGACCACTGTTGTGGCAGTTTAATTCACTAAACAATCATCTTTGGCGTAAGAGACAGTCTGGAATCAAATGATCATTAAAAAGTAATTTATTCTTGCAAGAGGCCCAGTTGCCACACAGAAGTCACAAGTACAGTCTGTGGAACAAGTGCGACAAGGAGGGAGGGGCAGGCCAGTCTTTATACTCTGTTATTGTTATCTTCCAAGGTTCTTTAAACTCCAGAGATGGATAAGACACCACCAGTGATCCTATTATACTGAACTTTAGTTTAGCTTAACTTACTGCCTGCAAGTCCTAAATTGGACAGCCCTTTGACCTTAGGGGTCAGGGCTTCAGCCTTCAAAGCTCTCCCCCTCTTTCTCCTGCCTCACAGAAGTTCCACATCAATCATTATATCACATAGTCAGCAACACACATAGTAGTCAATCTAGTGTATGTTAATGAAAATGAAAGTAAGTAATGAAAATCAAAAATCTCCCATTACACCACGAAACATGTGTATCCGCATGCAGTGTGAAAGCTCTAACCTGTTAACATGGGTACGGAAAAAAATACGCACGTGAAACGGGCTTTACAGTTTTACTCCAGCAAAATATTCTTCTTTTTTTTGCTTTGTTGCCATTAGTACACCACTGTCAAAAAGTACTTAAAAATCACTCTGTGGGAATATTTTTCACCAGGTTTCTAGCTGAAAAGTGTGTGACTGCCCTCGATGTTATAATGTTAACAGATACAGCCTTATTAAGATAGTACAGAACTCTTTGGCTCCAGTCATGTTATTAAAATACTGCACTAAATTGTGAAATACTTATATAATGAACCTTATATACACTGACAAATTCAAGTAGGCTAGTTTACATTTTGAAATTAATAATTTTTTGAATCTGACACCGTTCACACTCAAAACAGGAAATATACCCACGACCAGCAAACACAATTAACACTCCAACCCCCTGTGAAAAAAAGCCAACAATGAAGTAGGACCTGAAGGACATTTCAAGACATTTTGTTTCGAATCGAGACAATGAAGATTGGGAGATTGGGAGTTATTATTTTCCTCTGTAAGGTAGGATTTTATCCAAGACGATTTCCAAAACCTTTGGACGTCTGAGTGATTGTCCTCAATCATGTTCAGAGAATATGTATATATATTTATTTTTATTTCTTGAGAAGCTGATTTTATTTGACATTATAAATGCACTTTCTTTGATATGTTTTATGAAATTTAGAGCTAGAATTAAAAAGCTAAACTTCTTGACATCCACCAAAAAGCAATACCAAAGGTTTAAGACAGAAACATAAAATGCCATCTGCATTGTTGCCGCCAATGTTATTTTTATATTATAAGTCACCTTCATTTTGTAGGGGTTGATTTGATCAAAACAGGCTTCTGCCTTTTTCCTTTTGTTATATGGAGTCAAATGTTTTAAGACCTTTGGGTTTCACTTTATTTTAAGGTGTCATTGTTACAGTGTAATTATATATTTAAGTACTGAGTAATATTAAGCAACTACATGTACTTACTATAGGGTTAGGGTAGGATTAGGGTTTGGTTGAGGGTCAGTTACATGTAATTATACATCATTTACTGTTATTTCTATGGTAAGTACATGTAACATATGTAACAAGGACACTGTAAAATAAAGTGTTACCGACTTTTGTTAACTTTTGTTATGACGTAACCAGTGTGTGATTGTGGTGCTTCATTTACAAATACATAAAATCTCTGCAGTTTCTGCACCAATAATGTGCAACTTTACATTTTACTAATGAAACGCCTATAATTCATTTAAATTACAATGGAAAGTTTTTCTAGACATGACGCTTCATCTGTCAACAAAAGTTTATTTGTGAACTCTCCATGTACACTGTGCCTCGTTTACAAGACAAAATAATCCGCACAAACATATAATCCTCCAACACGATCCGGGTTGTGTCTGACTGACAAAAGAATTCATGTAATTTGAAAGATGTAGTCATTTAATACATTTGGTAACACTTTATAATAATGTTCAGTTGATAGTCATTTATAAGTGGTTAGTTAATGATGAACTAATCATTTACAAAACATTCATAAATGATTAGCAAGTGATATACTAACATTTTATGTTTAGTAAAGTCTATTTATGTAAAGTCATTTACAAGTGATTAGTAAATGATTAACTAATTATTTACGAAACATGACTGCGTTCATAAATGATTAATAAGTGATATGTTAATTATTGTATGTATGTTTTGTATATTCAGTTATAAGTCATTTACAATGGATTAGTCAATGCGTTTCATAAATGTATAATAAATTATGTTATTTTTTATTTTATTTTGTTTGTATGTAGCAATTAGAGGGTGCAGAAAGTGTTGTAAATGCCTTGAATACACGTACAGATAATCTGTAACAGGTCAGTAACAGTGTTCAACACAATTTACACATCATCTATAACAGGTGTTGAACACTGTAGTGTGTAGTGTAGTGTAGTGTAGTGTAGTGTAGTGTGTAGTGTGTAGTGTAGTGTAGTGTAGTGTAGTGTAGTACATGTAGTGTGTAGTGTAGTGTGTAGTGTAGTGTGTAGTGTGTAGTGTAGTGTAGTGTAGTACAGTACATGTAGTGTGTAGTGTAGTGTAGTGTGTAGTGTAGTGTAGTGTAGTGTGTAGTGTAGTGTAGTGTAGTGTGTAGTGTAGTGTAGTGTAGTGTGTAGTGTAGTGTAGTGTAGTGTGTAGTGTAGTGTGTAGTGTAGTGTAGTGTAGTGTGTAGTGTGTAGTGTGTAGTGTAGTGTGTAGTGTGTAGTGTAGTGTAGTGTGTAGTGTGTAGTGTAGTGTAGTGTAGTGTAGTGTAGTGTAGTGTGTAGTGTGTAGTGTAGTGTAGTGTAGTGTGTAGTGTGTAGTGTGTAGTGTAGTGTAGTGTAGTGTAGTGTAGTGTGTAGTGTAGTGTGTAGTGTAGTGTGTAGTGTAGTGTAGTGTGTAGTGTAGTGTAGTGTGTAGTGTAGTGTAGTGTAGTGTAGTGTAGTGTGTAGTGTAGTGTGTAGTGTAGTGTAGTGTAGTGTAGTGTGTAGTGTGTAGTGTGTAGTGTAGTGTGTAGTGTAGTGTAGTGTGTAGTGTAGTGTAGTGTAGTGTAGTGTGTAGTGTAGTGTAGTGTAGTGTGTAGTGTGTAGTGTAGTGTGTAGTGTAGTGTAGTGTAGTGTGTAGTGTAGTGTAGTGTGTAGTGTGTAGTGTAGTGTAGTGTGTAGTGTGTAGTGTAGTGTAGTGTGTAGTGTAGTGTGTACTGCAGTGTAAGTGCTGACTGGTGAGGGTATAGACAGCTGTCTTCTCTGAAACTCATGGAGTCTTTAACCACTGTGCACCTGATGTGAGCAAAACATAAAAAAAAAACATTAAAAAAAAATTAACAATTTATTAAACATTTATAAAATGCATAGTCATGTTTTGTAAATGATTAGTTAATAATTTACTAATCACTTGTAAATGACTTGTAATGGAATTTACAAAACATACATAAAATGTTAGTATCTCACTTGCCAATTATTTATGAATGTTTTGTAAATGATTAGTTCATCATTAATAACCACTTATAAATGACTTGCATCTGAACGTTATTATAAGTGTTAGTGTGTACATCTTGTGGCAAAATAATGGGAAATGATCCACAGTTTAGCCCACATATACTGCTGTTGTGCTGGAAGTGATTAAATAATCCAAATGTAAATTTCAAAATGTGTAAATGTTACAACATTTAATATGTTTCAAATTAGGTCCTTTTGTGTGGATTTGCGGAGGAGTCTTCATGTTCTCCAGGCTTTGAGTCGGAGTTGCTGGTTTTTAAAGTGCACAGAGATGACCTTCACCAAGGAAAAAGACTAGGAAGAGGTAGGCTGTGTTCTCTTTAAATAAAACACTGAGGCAACTGAACTTTTGGAGTTTTTGTTTAAATATTTTTAGTATTAGGCTAAATAATCTCTCTACACAATGCAATCTTTTTAACTGAGGTTTAACTGTGAAATACAGCAATCGGTTTAAAGGGATACTCCACCGTTTTTTCATATTAAACTATGTTATTCCCTTAACTAAGATGAGTTGATACATACCTCTCTCGTCTCAGTGCGTGCACTAAATCGCTCTGTCTTGCGGCGAAACTTTGTTAGCACTTAGCTTAGCCCAGTTCATTCAATATGGGCCAAGCAGAGAAGCTACCAAACACCTCCACGTTTTCCCTATTTAAATACAGTTACTCGCGTAGTGTAACTCGACCTAGGACGGTGACACAAAACAAAACGTTGCGCTTTTCTAAGCGTGTAAAATGGATAACTATATTGTATGGCGGAATACCATAGCAAGTGCTTGTAAGCACTTCGACTTGGCGCAGTAATATCTTCACTAGAGGGAGCGGGGGCCGGTGAGAGGATTTTTCACGAGTGAAGATATTACTGCGCCAAGTCGAAGTGCTTACAAGCACTTGCTATGGTATTCCGCCATACAATATAGTTATCCATTTTACACGCTTAGAAAAGCGCAACGTTTTGTTTTGTGTCACTGTCCTAGGTATGATAAAGTTGGTATCATTACGTTTTAAAAAAGGAAGTATTGACTTGCTAACCCTGATTCTCTGACTAATTGCAAAGTTGTGCTACTGGTATTTTTGACAACACTATTTTAGACCATCATAGAAGAATAGAATAGAATAGTGTGATCTTGTTCCCCACTCCAGGTTTACATACGTGACAAGATGCTTTATTGTGCCAATTGAATCTCTTTTTCTGACAGTCATTTTTAATGCATGCGATGGAAGAACAAGAACAAGAACGCTCTTCCAGTCCTCTGACAAGGGTTTTGATGTGGACACGGATGGGACTGTAACACTGAAGAGACGAGTGACTCTTCATGAAGGCCACAAGGTGTTTTCTGTGGACGCTTGGGACTCCAGTGGCAAGAAGCACACGGTATCTGTCAGAGTTGAGCGTGTCCATCATCATCATGAGGACCATCACATGGACACGGTCATGAACCTCTCCTCTCCACAGGTACAAACAAGTTCCTTCCAGAAACCACTGTCAGTACAGTACAAGCCTGTCCTGTTTGCTTTTGTTTACATTGCTGCTTTGTTTGTTGCCATAGTGATTCATTACTCACACCTGTTCCTCATTAGCCCTTTGTTATCTTATGTATATAAGGGTATGTTTAAACGACAACGATATGTTTAAAATGGATACGTTTTCCCTTCCCCATTCACATGGATCCGCTAAAACGATTAAAAACCCTGTATTCTGCTGCTAGGCCATTATATGGCGATAAAACACTATAGACTGAACAAATAATGCGCATGTGGCATGACGTCATCGTCTTCAGAGATTCGCGTTTTTGTTGTTTACAAGGAGACCGTTTTCAAAAACGTGCACTTTGAAACTTTTTTTCAAAACTTTTGCATTTTCAGGCACCCAAAATACCGTTGTCGTGCAAACGAACGGCAAAAACGCACAAAGGGCCCTATTTTAACGATCTGAAATGCAAGTATCAAGCGCAAAACGCAAGTAACTTTGTGGGCGGGTCTTGGGCGCTGTTGCTATTATACCGGCGAGATAAATGCCTCTTGCGCCCGACGCAAATCTAAAATGGGTTGGTCTGAAGTAGCTTCATTATTCATAGGTGTGGTTTGGGCGTAACGTGAAATAAACCAATCAGAGCGACATCTCACGTTCCCTTTAAGAGCAGGCGCTCTTGTTCTATAGCAGATTCCTATTATAACGGCGGATTTGCCAGACGCGCGCCAGGAGCGGTTCACAGCCGAGGAGACCGACGTTCTCGTCAGGGCCGTAAAAGACAGAGAAATGACGTTGGTGATGGAGAAACACACCCAAATTAGCTTCGGTTAAACAGGCGTATGATCATTTGGGTAAATGTGTAAGCTAGATGCATGCTTTTATAATAAACTATCTATCTATCTATCTATCTATCTATCTATCTATCTATCTATCTATCTATCTATCTATCTATCGTAATAATGTATGATTTGATAAAATGAAAACGGCTGCTTCTGTGTGAGAGAATCAAAGTGTATGCGCGTTGTGCACACGCTACATTGATTATGGCCAAGCATGCGCCCTTAAAATAGCATATGAATAACATGCGCAACGCGCCACTGACTTTAAACTAGTTTTTTTCGGTTAATGGCGGAATTATTTTCTAAACCTGCAAAATAGCATGAGGGAACGTTTGCGCCGGAACACGCCTCCTCTTTGCGCTGAACCGCCCCCGGGAGCGCAAGTGTATTTCTTAGTTAACCGACGTGCGTCTGTGGAGGGAAAAGGCCGCTGTGCGCGGGTGCAAAATAGGAATGATACATGCGTCGCTGTACAAAGTCAATTGCGCTGTGTGCAAGATAGGGCCCAAAGAGTACACCCAGCATTACAGTAAGGCCATGATTGAGAACATAATAGTGGCCATTATTTAATTGAAAATGTTATTGGCCTCTTCTATCTCTTCCTCTTGTTTTGCATCCCTACCCTTCCACCACCATTCATCCTTTCACTCCTCTTCTTCTTTCTGGTTATAGAAAATGGAAAGAAAATGTGCTTGATAAATTATAACAACTTGTAAATCTTAGTTCAAAAGTTAGTTCAAACTAGACCACTTTGGCAAGTTACTTGGGTTTATTAAACACAATTTATCTTTGGCGGTATGGTGCCTTATGGGGGTTCTTGCTCCATAATTAATGACATACAGAGCTTTAGCATTAACCCCCCATAGAACCATCAGCTTGAGTGATATACAGATGATTAAGACACTTTAGTAATGTCTTTAAAGTAAAACAGTTTTAACATGTAGACGTAGCAGTAAATCCCTGGACGTCTATAATGTAGCTTGGCTATGAGGATGACTGTCTCTCGGCGATGTTGTCCGTGACAGCTAGGACTTGAAAGCCTTGGTAATCTGAAACAAAGAGACGACAGCCAGAAGGTGCACAGAAATATGCTTGATGCTTATAGTGGTGAGGGCGGGAGGGTTGCGAGCAGTTTGAGCTTACCGAGCAGTAGTATCACGTATATCCTCCTGGTCTAATAGGAGAACGGTAGTGGTTGGAGCGATTTGACGCTGACCGCGTCAGCTGATCGCAGCCTATGTCTACGTGGCCTGTCTGAACTAACGCTGCGCTCGATTTCACCCAAAAATGAAAGAAAAAATCATTTCAGTTACTCACGCTTATGTCGTTCCAAACCTGTAAGACTTTCGTTCATCATCGAAACAAAAGAGAAGATATTTTAAATGAAATCTGAGAGCTTTCTGTCCCTCCATTGACAGTCCATGCAACTACCACTATATTGCTTCAAAAAGTTCATGAAGAGATTAGTCCACATTTTCTGAAGCGACACAGTTGCTTTATATGATGAACAGGTGTTTCACTAGCCTGTCTGAAATCCTGTGCTGACCAGCTGGCCCCTATCTTTACAAAGATCTTCACCAGATCACTGGCTTCAACTGTCCCACAATCATCCCCATCCCAAATAAATTCCTAAATCACAGGACTAACTGAATGACTACAGACCTGTTGTTTTAACGTCTGCGGTCATGAATTCATTTTAAAGACTGGTGTTGGCCCACCTGAAGTTCATTTTCAATAACTCAACAGACAATTATTCCACGTATACTACGATTTCCACCACACATACACTACCATTCAAAAGTTTGGAATAATTCGTTTTTTTTTTGTTTTTTTTTAGAAGTCTTTTATTTTCACTAAGGCTGTATTTATTTGATCAACATTTTTTGTTTTTAACGCTTCTGTGGATATTTCCATGGTGAGAAATTCATGGTAAAACTGTTTCAGGTTTTTACAATTTATTTTTGGTTAAAAACTCTAAAACTATATATGGTTTAACTTTGTTTAAAATTTCTTCAAAAGAGTTAACTGAGTAATTTTAAAAAAAAAACAACACAATCTAAAAAGTATATAATATGTGCACAGAGCAACAACAAAGAGCTTGTTTTCATTTTAAATGATACCGAACAGGACCACATGGAGAAGCCAAAAAATGCCTAAATCAAACTCCTTGACTGCATAAACGTACAATTACTAAACACAGCAACGTAGACATGACAAATCAAACATTATCCTGAGTGTGTGTGTGTAAACTGAAATGTGTCTGTACAGAAATGCAGCATGCGATCGGTGATCGAGAGCACACATACACAGTTTGTTGTTTGTGCATCAATATAACAGACTCTCACACACTTACTGTACGACTCCTGTACGTCACCAAAACTGCTCTTCAGAAACAATCACAGAATATGACAGAGCTCGTGTGTTTAAGCAAAGCTCACACTGGAATGAATAATACACTAAAAGCACAATGTGAGTCTCTATTCTCTCTGATATCTCTGATGTAATCAGCCTGGCCTTCTTTACATTAGCGCTGTTTTGGACTGATTATTTGAATGAATTTGATGACTGGATCACTGAAAACTTTCACAGAGTTTAACGGTTTAAAATGATCTGATTGCAAACAGAGATGCAGAATCGGGGAAATATCCTCCTACCAGGGTTACAGACACTTGTAGATGCTCAGTGTGATCTAACTGTGTGACGAAAATTACATTAATGGCGTACTTCACGCAAGTTATTTTCGTTAATTGTGTTAAATTATTTTAACGTGTTAAGGGTTTTTAAATTAATCACATGCGTTATCGCTAACAGCACTAATTATATATATATATATATATATATATTATTTTTGTTATCTGTGTCTTTCTGTCTGTGCACTGGAAGCTTCTGTCATGAATACAAACTCCTTGTGTTGTAAGCATACTTGGCAATAAAGTTCATTCTGATTCTAAAGATGCAATTATCCAGATATTTGATGGATTGTGTGCTGTGTTTAACTGTAAACAAAAATGTTTTGTTGCTCATTGTCTTTTACTAACATTTTCAGATGGAATCTCCCGCTGATGATCTGGTTCTGATGTTTCCAAAGTCTTCAACGGGTCTGAAGAGAGCAAAGAGAGGTTGGGTTATTCCTCCATTCTCTATACTTGAGAATAGCAGTGGTCCTTTCCCACAGAAACTGCACCAGGTGAGAGAAAGTCATGAAGGGAATGTTAAAATTAGATGGACGAGAAAAAGATTTGTCTGTCATTGACAACTTTTGTTATTGTCTCTTATTAACATGTTCTGTTATTGTATTTTATTGCTTTCTGTATTTAGATAAAGTCAGACTTTGATAAGGAAGCTACGATGCAATTCAGGATCACAGGTGAAGGAGCGGATCTGGAGCCTAAGGGGACTTTTTTTATAGAAAGATTATCAGGGAATCTGTTTGTGACTCGGCCACTCGACAGAGGAAAAAAAGCTTCATACAGAGTACGTTTTAGTGCATTTCAGCATTGGATTATCTGCTCGTTCTTAGTTCTTTGAAAGCTAAGATAAAAAAGTATAAAGAAAAAAGGCCTTGTGAAATAGCTTGACACACAGTTTACTTTTCATGTTTGAAGATACTGTACATTTATTGTAATTAACATTTAAGTCATAACTACACTTGCATATTGACGTATCAAAGCTAACAGACATGAAAAAACAAAAACAAACTACTAATCTAATTTATTTGTGTTTAGGTGCAGTGTGTAGATTTTAGCGGCATCTAGCAGTTCGGTTGTGAATTGCAACCAATGCCCGTTTAAGTTTTCTACTGTAGAAATATGGTGACGCAAAATGGTGACTTAACGTGTAAGGGGTCCCGCAGTGTATGTAGATAGAAATGGCTCATTCTAAGGTGATAAAAACATAACGGTTAATTTTGTAAGGTCTTTATAGAACACTCAAAACATAGTTATTTATGTATATTATAATGCATTTTTGTCAACAGATCCTCATAAATATTACACAATGCACCTTTAACATGCCTGTATCTCTTCTCCTGTCTTTAGCTTGTAGTTCATTCTACTGGAGTTGATGTGAATATTGTAGAAGCGCCAATGGAAATTATTGTAAATGTGATGGACCAAAATGATAATAAGCCTGTTTTTACTCAAAATCCATTCAATGGAAGTGTTACTGAAGCTGCTGGTATAGGTAGGTGTATGATGCAGTTTCTCAATGAAATGTTTAGCAGTTTTTTCCCCAAATGCCTCTTCAGTTTCACCGAATCAGTCTTTCTTCTTCTCTCACTGAAGGTCATGAGTTTATGACAGTCACAGCCACTGATGCAGATGATATAGAGCTTACTGACAATGGTGTTATCAGTTACTCAATCGTCAAGCAAGATCCAGAATTGCCAAAACCAAACCTGTTTATAGTCAACCCTGTTACTGGAGGAATTCGTGTGAATGCTTTAGGCTTGGAGAGAGAGGTGAGAAATGATGAATGGATCTCACATTGGTGAATGATTTAATGTAAACAAACTCACTTGAAAACATCTTTCTTTTCAGAAATGGTCCAGATATACTGTGTTAATTACGGCTACTGACGGGGCTGGAGAAGGTCATTCGACCACTGGCACAGCTGTTATTACTGTGACTGACAGCAATGATAACGCACCTCAGTTTGAGCAAACCACGGTAATGTATATTAAAGGAATAGTTGACTTTGAAATTAAATTTTGGTATGTTTTAGCTTACCTCAAGGGCATCCAAGATGTAGGTGTCTTTTTTTCCGCAGTAGTTTCATGAATACATCCAGAAAGCTATAATAAGCATTTTATAAACAAATTCTTTAATTTTAACTTTATTAATACTTATGTACACCATACATCTCTATTTTTTAGCACACTGTATCTGTCCCAGAGAATAAAGTAGGGGCTGAAGTGGCCAGACTTACAGTTACTGATGGAGATGAACCTGGATCTCCTGCCTGGTCAACCAAATATACGATTATTGGCGGTGACAAGAGTGGGTTTTTCAATGTCAGTACTGGACCCAGCCAGCTAGAGGGCGTCATCACCACTGTAAAGGTACTGTGTGTTGCTCATGTGTTTCTAAAGGCAATCCGTGATCATGTTCCTTTAGTAAAATACATTTTCTTTTCCATTCAGCCCCTGGACTTTGAGAAGAACAAGCAATTCATTCTGACTATGATTGTTGAGAACGATGATCCATTTGTCGGTTCTTTGGCCACTTCCACTTCCACAGTCACTGTGAATGTAGAAGATGTGAATGAGCCTCCGGTGTTTAATCCAAAGGAGAAGGTTATCTTCAAACCTGAAGATTCACCAGTTGATAGTGAATTAGTTACTTATAAAGCCACTGATCCAGACACTGGAAAATCACAGAAGATAACGTAAGATTTCATTATTCCATTTGAAAATTCTGACTGATTTCTTTACAGATTTCTTGATCTTAAACCGAATGTTATTATATATTTATATAATTACATTTTAATTATTTAATTATTTATATTTTAATTATTTAATTATTATAATTATTATAATTTTTTGCCTCACTAGGCAGATGTCAAATCTCTCATACGCAGAATTCAAATCATAGCATGCCTGTATATCCTTTGAACTTCAAATGTTATTAAACCACCAGGCAAGACTTAAGTTGTTCTTGCTGAACATTTCTAGTTTTAACCTGTATGTTTGGTTCCTTCCAGGTATAACATTGGCAGTGATCCTGCCGGCTGGCTGAGTGTTACTCCAGACACTGGAGTTATTAAAGTCAAGAGCCTTATGGATAGAGAATCTCCCTTTGTCAAAGATGGCAAATACAGAGCTATCATTTTGGCCGTGGATGATGATGGTAATTTGTAGCCTGGCAAGCCAGACGTACATCAAGATGTTAGGTCTGGAAACTCACCATAGACACGGCTCAATCCGATGGGCGGGATAAACGGCTGTCTTTCAAATTCCCTCTGCACGCAATAGGACAGCGCTTCAACCAACCAGAGCGTTTTCCCAACAGCGGAGCTAACGTTAATTGATAGATTAAACTTTTGCCATATCTGGCCGGAAAAACGACGAACACATCTTCCTTTTTTTAAGAATGACTTAAGTGCCGTTCTTTGCTCTTTTCTGAAAGAAAAACTTAACTCCAAGTCCTCCAGAGTCGCGGCCTAAGCCGATTCGAAAGACTGTTCTCCAGCAGCCGTCATTCTTTGTTTTCAAGTCGCAGCCAGGGAACCGTCGCAACTCTGTCGTCATATGTTAAGCCCGCCCCGCCTACTCTATAAGCGACGTGATTGGCCTGACCCAATTTAGGTTTTTGCAGCTCGAAAGTCTATGGAGAGTTGCTAGATTACCCTGGCTGCAAAATACATTTTGCTGCCGCTAGGGTGCGTCTAGATTTCTAGGCTAGGTAATTTGTGTTTCCTTTTTTAAGAGGAGAATTCTTGCTGGCCTTTTTCTGATGTCTGTGCTTGTGTGCAGGTGAAGCTCCAGCAACTGGCACAGGAACCCTGGTAATTGAATTGGAGGATTCAAGCAATACATTCTGTCTGAAATGATTAATCTATCAATAATTGTCCCCCTGTGGTGAAAATCCAGCTTTTAATGTTGTTTATGTGTCTATGTGGTGTTTTTAATATGCTTTAAGACAAACCATGTGTGTAAATAAATAAGTCAACACCATTGCTGAGTATTTTCTCCTTAAAACTGCAGTGAACCAAAGACAGTCTCAAACACACGCTTTGAAATCGCCGGTGTTTCTGACATCACAAACTACCATGAACCAATCAGATCAACATGCGGGCAGGCTTTAGCATATCAGTACAATGACGTGAAGCAGGGCAGTCTCAAGAGAAGCCAGGTTACACTGACATATTTTTCTGTTGATATGAAAAATCAGGTACTTTAAGCAATATAGCAGGTGAATTATATATAGGATGTATATTACGATGATATGATGAACTATATGCCTTTGTTCAAAGCGTTTGTAAGGATGCTGATTTTTAAAAGACAGCTGTCTGACTCTGAGATGGTGAACGGTAACATGGTTTGTGTAACATTAGCAACACATTATTAGCTTTTTGATAGCATAGAGTAAAGCAAAATTTTAATCATATTATACTATAATATATAGCGTATATACGAATCCTCATATACTATATGTAGCAAGGGTGTTGATTTACATTCAAGCTATTTTAAAGCATGAAAAAAAAAACACAGAAAAAAAACGTTTACATATGTCCTTTTGGTGATCAAAGATGAATTTTAAGGGATACTATTATTGACTACAGGAGGACTTTAATTCCATTAATGGTATTAGATGATTAGTTAATTGCATTTGATAGATTATGTTTTCAATCAAACATTTGCAATGGGTTTGTAAAAGCTGTTCCCTTTCAAGGGAACTCCCGTTGCGTCGAAAACTGACGCTATGGGAACGCTTTGCGTGATGACGTCTTGAAGCACATGTAAAATCAGTCCAATGGTGTGGCGGAACGTCAGAGGCGGGTGACGTCACGTACCAGGAAGCTATAAAAGCCGGCCCGAAACAGAAAACGAAAGCTTTCTGAGTCTTCAGTTGCGCTCTGTGTTGAATCTGTCCTTGTTATTTGGTGTTGTCTGTCTATATTATATATATATATTCAGTATGGCGAGCAAGCAGCAGTTTAGAGTGTGTGTCCATCCCTGCCCGCGTTATTTAACGGGAGGTGATACTCACACTCTTTGTGTTGTTTGTTTGGGTGAGGAGCATGCCCAGTCAGCACTCGAGGGTGGTGACTGTGTGCATTGCGACGAGCTTCCATTGCGCACGCTCCGATCCGGCTTGGCTCGGTTCAATCCCGATCGCGTTCCCCAGGGCTCGGGTCCCGCCGCTGCCGAGGCACGGCGGCAATCACAGACCTGGGGTTCGCAAATGGATCTATCAGTGGATGTTGAGACGGGCTCTGCCTTATCTCAACATCCTTCTGATAGATCCAGTGCCTCTCATCAGGGTGTGGAAGCACGCGCTGCGGTTTCTTCCCCCCCGATGGAGGCACCAATACTGCAATTGTCCAGCTCTGAGGAGTTGGACGTTGTTAGTATTGAAGCTGAGTCTGAGGATTCGCCACCTCAGTCTCACGCTTTTGAGGAATTGCTCGATGTTGTCACGAGAGCAGTTCACAGATTATCTATTGAGTGGCCAGAGGATAGGCAGGACGTTCGTTCGAAAAGTAAGCTCGACGAACGCTTCCTGCCATCTCGTACACAGCCTCAGCGAAGAAGCCTTCCGTTTTTCCCCGATCTCCACACCGAGGTGTCGAAATCGTGGGGAAAACCGGTTTCATACAGAGTGTATGCACCACAAACATCCCACTATTCTTCCATTCACAAATATAAAGAATATGGTTATGGGGAGATGCCGAAGGTGGAGGAGACGCTTGCGAGCTATCTCTCTCCAGCAACGGCATCTTCCCTGAAAGCTCCTTCACTTCCCTCTAAGCCAGTAAAATTCACATCATCTCTGGTTCATAAATCGTATGCAGCCGCTGGTCAAGCTGCAGCGTGTCTGCATACGATGTCTATTATGCAAGCCTATCAGGCAGAATTATTGGGGGATTTAGAGGAGGGCGGGGGAATTGGTCCTGACACAGTGGCTGAACTACGCAGAGCCACAGATCTGTCTCTCAGGGCCACCAAGGAGACCGCTAAATCAATCGGGCGGTCTATGGCAGCCCTGGTGGCCACTGAGAGGCATCTGTGGCTCAATTTGAGCGATATAAAAGAGAAAGAAAAGCACGTTCTCTTAGATGCTCCGGTTTCCACTGTTGGTTTATTTGGTGATGCAGTAAACAGTGCGGTAGCTAAATCTCAGGAAGCTGCTAAACAGGCAGCTGCATTACAAAAACTTCTCCCCCGCCGTTCTTTCATTGAGGCTGCTGAGCGGGAGCAGCCTCACTCCTCTAAAAAGAGCGCTGAACATCGTGCCACTCAAAAACAGAGTGTGTCCTCTCGTGCTCCCCCACAAAAATCTCGGGGACACGGAGGGCGCTCTCAAACCCAGCAGTCTTCGAGGGGTAAAACGGATCTGCGGACCGTTATTACCGCCAAGAAGGCTGCTGGGAAAAAGTCCTGATGTCTGAGGGCTCAGGACAAATGAGGGTAGTCCCCCCGAAGCAGAGCGGTTAACACCTCTTTTTACGGTGCCCGTCTCTCTTCGGTGCCCTCAGGGGACCGTTCTGCCAACCCTGCCACCTCTGGTGTTACAGGGCGCAGCGGTCTCCGGCGAGCACATATCTCAAGGTCCACCCGGAAACGTAGTGGCCTCGGGATGCCCGCCCCCTCTGAGGAGGGTGCTGGAGCAGTCTGTTTGGTCGTTCCCTGCCGGTGCGCCGTTACAGGGCGACGAACCGACTACTCAACAGCAACAAAATCCAGAAACCAGTCTCGAGAGACTGGTACCTCTAGTAGAATCTTTGACAGCGTGGAAGCTACTGTCAAATGTTTCTCGTTGGGTCCTGCAGACCGTGGAAAAAGGGTATTAGATACAATTCTATTAACGCCCACCGCGGTTTATGGGGGTCCTGCCCACAGTGGTGGGCCCCGAGCAGGTTCAGGTTATGGAACAGGAAGTAAACACTCTGTTAGAGAAAGGGGCCATAGAATATGTACCCCCCTCCAACAGGGAAACCGGGTTTTACAACCGGTACTTCATAGTTCCAAAAAAGGATGGGGGATTGCGTCCCATTTTAGATCTTCGAGTTCTGTACGAGTACATGCAGCTCAAGTTCAAAATGTTAACCTTGAGACAAATCGTGCCACAGATCAGGTCCGAGGACTGGTTTGTCACGATAGACCTCAAGGACGCATTTCCATCCGTCCGTGTCATTGGAAGTTCCTGAGGTTTGCTTTCGGGGGCAAAGCATACCAATATCGAGTTCTTCCATTCGGCCTGGCTTTATCACCCCGCACTTTCACCAAATGTGTGGATGCAGCTCTGGCGCCTCTGCGCCTCCGGGGTATTCGCATCACGAACTACATCGACGATTGGTTGATTTTAGCTCAGTCGCATTAGATGGCGGTTCAACATCGAGATGTTGTTCTCGCCCATATGAAAGAGTTGGGGTTACGGCTGAACGCCAAGAAGAGTGTGCTTTCTCCATTTTAGAGGACCACTTTTTTAGGCGTGGTTTGGGATTCAGTGTCGATGCAGGCGCGCCTGTCATCGCCACGCTTCGATTCCATCCTGGCAGCTGTGAGAAGTGTAAAGGTAGGCCAGCTACTCACTGTCAAACAGTTCCAGAGACTGTTGGGTCTCATGGCAGCAGCTTCCAACGGGATACCTTTTGGACTGCTGCACATGAGGCCCCTGCAGTGGTGGCTCAGGACCAGAGGGTTTTTCCCCGAGGGGCAACCCATTTCGCACAATCAAGGTCACGCGGTGATGCCTACGTGCCTTGGTTATGTGGAAGAAACCTTGGTTCCTGTCCCAGGGCCCAGTGCTGGGAGCTCCTTGTCGTCGCAAACTGCTAACGACGGATGCTTCCCTCACGGGTTGGGGTGCGATCCTGAGGGTCGCTCATCTCAAGGTCTGTGGGAAGACCATCATCGTTCCTGGCATTCTATAGCCTAGAGATGTTAGCTGTCTTCCGGGCTCTGAGGAGCTTTATCACAGGTCTCAGGGGACACCATGTGTAGTACATACGGAAGACACGTCGGTAGTCGCCTATATCAAGGGGGTTTGCGCTGGCATGCCATATCCTCTTGTGGTCCCAGGGGAAGTTGCTGTCACTCAAGGCAGCCTACATCCCCGGGGTCCAGAATATAGGAGCAGACACTCTGTCGAGACAGGGGCCGAGGCCCGGGGAATGGTGGCTCCACCCCCGAGGTGGTGGAGCTGATATGGAAATTATAAGTGGATCTGTTTGCGTCTCGAGAGACGTCTCACTGTCCACTTTGGTTCTCCTTCACGCATCCAGCTCCTCTGGGACTGGATGCTATGGTACAGACGTGGCCGAGGCTACGTCTGTACGCCTTTCCCCCAGTTGCTCTGCTCCCGGGAGTTCTGGAAAGAGTTCGCAGGGACCGGGTCCATCTACTTCTTATAGCCCCGCGCTGGCCGGGCAGAGTATGGTTTCCCGATATTGTGTCCCTCCTCGACGGGCATCCTCTGGAGTTACCCGTCAGGAGGGACCTTCTGTCCCAGGCAGAGGGCTCGATATTTCACCCTCGGCCAGAACTGTGGAACCTGTGGGCTTGGCCTCTGAGGGGGCCCAGCTCATAGAGTCAGGTCTCTCAACCGAGGTTGTTGAGACCATTCTACAGTCCAGAGCTCCCTCCACGAGGAAACTTTATGCCCTGAAGTGGAGAGTATTCACTTCTTGGTGTAGTGACCGTCGGTTGGACCCAGTCCACTGCCCAATTGGTACAGTGCTGGAGTTCCTGCAGGAACGGTTCACTGCAGGTCTGACCCCGTCCACTTTAAAGGTCTATGTGGCGGCCATAGGTGCTTACCACAGTCCTTTGGGTGGAATGTCTGTGGGGAAAGACCCCTTGGTATCTCGTTTCCTTCGTGGCGCTTGGAGGTCCTCCTCCCTTTCGAAATCGGACCAGGAGGCGAATAATTTGCTTTGCCCTGTTCGGGCGTTAGACGCGTATGTCCACAGAGCTGCCCTGTGGCGTAAAAGTGACTTTTGCTCCCCTAACAAGGGAGGTCCAGTGTCTAAGCAAATGATGAGCAAGTGGGTGGTTGAGACTATCTCACTGGCTTATGAGGCGGCTGGACAGCCTTCTCCTTTGGCTGTCCGGTCGCTCTCTACTAGGAGTATGGCGGCCTCTAAGGCCCTTATATCAGGAGTATCGTTACAGGACGTCTGTGATGCGGCAGGCTGGTCCTCACCGCACACCTTCGTCAGGTTCTACTCTCTGGATTTAGACTCTACTCCAGGGTCTCATGTTTTGTCTTCTTAGTGCTGCTCACATGATTACACACAGGACAGACATTTGTAGCTATGGAGGCGTTGGTATAGACGTTCCCATAGCGTCAGTTTTCGACGCAACGGGAGTTCCCTTGAAAGGGAACGCCTCGGTTACGACTGTAACCTCGGTTCCCTGAAGAGGGAACGAGCGTTGCGTCGCCTTGCCATATCTCCTTCATGCCTGTCAGCGCGACTTCAGACTTTACGAAGCTTTCGTTTTCTGTTTCGGGCCGGCTTTTATAGCTTCCTGGTACGTGACGTCACCCGCCTCTGACGTTCCGCCACACCATTGGACTGATTTTACATGTGCTTCAAGACGTCATCACGCAAAGCGTTCCCATAGCGTCAGTTTTCGACGCAACGCTCGTTCCCTCTTCAGGGAACCGAGGTTACAGTCGTCACCGAGGCGTTTTCATGCATGTTTGGCCTGAAGTTTTGTTGCATTTACAGGGTTTTGACCAGCAGGCCCAGCATGTGGTTTCAAACCCTTCGAAACAGTGAATCATTTTGCGACTGATTTGTGTCTATTGATTCGAAGATTTGAAATACTGTGTTAACACACGTCACTGCTATTCCTTCTAGGGATGGGACGGTATGAACATTTCATATCACGATTATAGTGACCAAAATTATCGTGATTATCAATATTATCACGGTTTTGTTAAAACGAGATGAAAGTGTTCAAAAAGAACTGATGCTCACACTAAAAACAGTTTAATATTTGAAAATCAACAAACAACAAATAAAACAAGCAGCTCTATGCACTTTTTCAAGCAAGATTATATTCTGTGGCATCTCCTTCCTTATAATGACCGTCGTCAATAGCAACGCATCATAACAGTGCACATCCATGTATCGCAACAACGGACGCGCACGCGCTCTCTCGTTTCATTCAAATACAACTTTCTTGGGCGATTGTTTTGTACGCTGTACAAAATGGATTTATAAACAGGTAAGATTTAAAACATTAATCTCAATTCAATATGTCCCCGTAATTGTGTGGTAAAAAAAAAAAAAAATCGGTGTAATAAGTGTACAATGATAGTCTTGTTTGAACTTGTTCACTCGTCTTTGGCTCAAAGCCACTTGCTGCGAACTTTTATTCGCGGAAGCTTCACGTTTATTTCAAGTGAGTGAGATAAAATATTTCAACTCAAAACAACATTTTGTGCCCAATTATTTCCCAGACGTAGTTTTTGGTAAGTTAACTTGCCTTGCGTTCGCTATAAACAGTGGGCGATGGTCACACAAGAGGACTCGGCAGATTTGAAGTGTTTCCCCCATATTGTAGTGACCATCCTCGATTAAGTTTCACTCAAGACTTTTGTAAAAGCCAAAATATGTCCACACCTCAGATTTGGTCCTCTTAAAAGGCTGAACAATCTCCCGAGCACGGCCACTGCCTTTCGCCATTCCTTCTCGAATAAAAAACAACAACATTGTGCGCTGCGCCTGCGTCAGACTGATGCTGACTGGACAGGGTTTACAGTGAGTTATTAAAATCGCGATAATCAAACACGGTTTTAATGATAATTAAATTTTGAACGATAATACTAACCGTCAGTACATTTTATCGTGGTTTATAGTGAAACCGGTAATCGTCCCATCCCTAATTCCTTCTTTGACTTATTATAGGGTACTTCCTTCAGGTAAAACTACATTTTGCCCTCTAGGGGTTAGGATGAAAAGCATAACAGTTGGCTAAACTGTTACAAGCTTAAACAATGTTTGATCCCGTCTATCTCAGCGAACCGAGATTATGTTAGTAACCAAAAAGTTCCCTTTCGATTACTGTTCACTCACATTGCGTCGACATTTGATGCTATGGGAAACTCGGGTCATAAAACAGAGCTATATCTTTAAGCGCATGCAATTACTATTGTACTGTTTATTAATGTATCTATTTAGCACTCATAGGGCATCCTTTCCTCGTTTTTATCTCAAATCAAATCAAATCAAATCAAATCAAATCAAATCAAAGTTTATTGATAAAGCATCTTAAAAAACAAAGTGTGTACCAAAGTGCTGTACAATTTCAAACGGATTAGATAAAACACAGTAAGATACAAGGAAAAAAATAATACAATATAAAAATTTTTACAAAAATAATAATAATACTAATATAATCATCAAATCAAAGCCTAACAGTCCTTACAAAGTAGCAAAGGCCTCATCAAACAAATATGTCTTAAGATGATTTTTAAACATGTTTACAGAGGTAGAGGATCTGTACTGTCCTACAAAGGCAAAACGCCGTAACATCATGTTTGGTCAAAAATGAGTTAGTGTCATTTTTGTGGTATTTGAGAATCATGTGAATAAATATTGTGAGTCAATTTGATTGTTTTAATGAGAAAATAAAGAGCTATGACAACCGTAACTTCCAAAACCATACGAGAAACCACAGCAGAACGCCGTAACAGTTGTTACGGCTCTTTGCCTTTGTTCCAGCACGCTGAAGCTTAGTTAAGGTGTTCTGACTTTGTTTAGCCAGGCATCAAGAGAGATGTTACGGTGCCGCTGTGATGTTACTGTACTCTGGCTTTGTCATACTGTCAAAGTTTGCAGCTCTTTAATTGTCACCAAACCACGTAACATACACACGACACATCTTTGGCCAGACAAACTGCTCCAAGTATGCAATCAGAAACAAAGCAAGGTGAACAAGCCATACTTAGATGGTATGCAAGCTAATAGGTTGTCATAAATGTTGTTATTTTCGTTCAGGGCGATGGTTC
Source organism: Leuciscus leuciscus (assembly GCF_965113295.1). NCBI lineage: Eukaryota > Metazoa > Chordata > Actinopteri > Cypriniformes > Leuciscidae > Leuciscus > Leuciscus leuciscus. The sequence goes on from NC_138726.1 coordinate 1,625,707, forward strand.
AGATCTATCAATGTCAGTGACAGCCCGGAGCTAGCTAAATTGAATCTGTGTCACGTAAAGGCCTATTTATACTTCTGCGTCGAACTTACGCCGTAGCATCGTCGTAGGCTGTGTTTAGTGCGCGTACCCTGACGCGCACCTCTCCAAAAATGAAACAACGCGCCAATTCTACGCAGACGCAAGCGCTGTGATTGGTCTGCTAGAACCCCTCCCTCGGGTTTCACATGGTCCCTCTGCATGAGTACATTTACATTTACATTTATTCATTTAGCAGACGCTTTTATCCAAAGCGACTTACAAATGAGAACAATAGAAACAGTTAAACTAACAGTAGGACAACAATATGCAAGTGCTGTGACCCCTCTCAGTTTAATCCAACGCAGTTTTTTATATTTTTTTTTATAGAACAGAATAGAATAGAGTAGTAGAGAAAGTGTTAGTATTACTAGATCAAGTGCTGTCGAAAAAGAAGCGTCTTCAGCCGTTTCTTGAAAGTGGCTACGGACTCAGCAGCGCTGGTTGAGTTAGGCAGATCATTCCACCAGCAGGGAACAGTCATGGTAAAGGTCCCAGAAAGAGATTTTGTGCCTCTTTGAGATGGCACCACAAGACGTCGTTCACTTGCAGAGCGCAAGTTCCTGGATGGCACGTAAGTCTGAAGTAGTGAGTTAAAGTAAAAGGGAGCAGAACCAGTGGTTGTTCTGTAGGCAAACGTCAGTGACTTGAATTTGATGCGAGCGGCAACTGGCAACCAGTGTAATTTTGTGAGCAGATGAGTGACGTGTGCCCTTTTCGGCTTGTTAAAGACCACTCTAGCTGCGGCGTTCTGGATCAGTTGCAGAGGTTTGACTGTGCAAGCTGGAAGACCAGCCAGGAGAGCGTTACAATAGTCAAGTTTGGATAAAACAAGCGCTTGGACAAGGAGTTGAGTAGCATGTTCTGATAGGAAGGGCCTGATCCTACTAATGTTGTACAAGGCAAATCTACATGACCGGGCAGTTCTAGCAATGTGGTCTGTGAAGTTTAATTGATCATCAATTACCACACCAAGGTTTCTGGCTGACCTAGATGGAGTAATTGCGCATCAACGCGGACAACGACGCAGAAGTATAAATTAAAACCAACGCGTTGCCTACAGCGTAGAGGCTCCGGCGTAGGTCCGACGCAGAAGTATAAATAGGCCTTAAAGGGATAGTTCACTTTGAAATTAATTTTTGGTATGTTTTAGCTTACCTCAAGGGCATCCAAGATGTAGGTGTCTTTTTTCCGCAGTAGTTTCAATTTTGATATTTTTAGGTCAAACCGTTCTTGTCTGTCAGTCATATAATGCAGGTCTATGGTCACTGTCTCAAACAGCATGCACAGAGTCCAAATTAAAACAACTCCCCGTCGTCCAAATTAAACAATTCCCCATCGTAAGTACACATTGATGGCCTAAGACACGAAACGAGCGGTTTGTGTGAGAAAACGAACAGTATTTATATCGTTATTACCACTTATACACAGCCATGTCCAAGTGATCTGATCTGATGTGTACGCAGACTGGTGCATAGATATATACACACTAGATGTCACCTTGTCTACGGCAGTTCATTGGAATGAATGTCTTTAAGGCGACTTCTAGTGTATATATCTATGAAACTTTAAAGTCATTTTTCTCAGTTTCACATTCTAGCGAGTTAAGGTCTTTTGCCTTTGCAGGGCAGTTTAAGTATAAGGACTCTAACCATCTGATTTTAAGTTATAATGCAAAAAAGTGAATTTGCTGCTAGAAGTTTTTATACTCAGAGTTTCGAACCTTGTAAAATCTGTACCAAAAAACTGTAACAAACACATAAACGCATATGTAACAAGAATCAATCAGAAATTCTGCAATTCGTTTTTTTTCCTTGTCTTTGCAAACAGTTGTCACAATTCGTAGCAAGAATACACACGAAGATGATGATTCAGGTACAAACAGTCTTAAAATAACTCTAAAGTTATCTCAAACAGAAGGCAGGCAGGCAAACAAACAAGAACGGACAACTGGAAAACACAGAAACTTAAATACACAGGCAGACGAGGTGATTAATGACAACAGCTGAGCGTAATGGCAAATCATATTAGTGACCAAGACAACAAAGCGGGAAAACTGAACAAAGGAAAACAGAAACTGATGAATGCAAACGTCTAGGTTACTAATGTAACCCCCGTTCCCTGAAGGAGGAAACGGAGATGTTACGTCGCCACTGGCGTACTGGGGTCTCACCTGGGAGCCCAATCACCTTCAAGTGGCAACAAAACAGGCCAATGAACATTGGCCAGTGAGATGTGCATGCCTCGTCACACCTACCCGAACATACGCGTATAAATAGGACTGGCATTACTCACTTCATTCATGTTTTCGTGAGGAGCCGAAACAAGAGCCCGGCCATTCAGCGGTGGTTCAGGGTTGTGGAAGGAGGATGTAACGTCTCCGTTCCCTCCTTCAGGGAACAGGGGTTACATTAGTAGCCTAGACGTTCCCATTCTGTCAGTCAAAGCCACTGGAAAGCCCCAAAGCCACTGAACTGTGTTATGAGTGTGAGATGCAGATGCTGGCAAGCTGGCGCGTACCGAGTTAGAAAACTGCGTTCACAATGCCGTAGCCTACCCAGCGCCCCATGTAAGCCAGAGTGATCCTCCACACCAGGAGGGATGGAAGGACAGGGTTTACTCTGGGGGTGGTCAAAGCTGCTGTTCCTACCCCAGGGAAGAGTGCTTCGGAACTCAATTCCCATTGTTTTTCAGCCATGACCAAAACTCTGGGGAAGCGTGCCCAATCCCAAAGGAGGGGAACGCTACGGACACCACACCTTGCCTTAAGGGAGGTAACGTGTGGAATTACACATATGGACTGACCCGTGGGGCAGTGTTACATATGGAAGGTCTCTGTGGTAGATCCTACCTAGCCAGAGAGGAGCTTCTACGGCACAGACACAGAGCAGAACGGAACCGCCCAGGGAAAGACACGGGTTATCAACAGGGAAACCGCAATGTTGACAATACAGATATGGGATTACAGAGCGGGAATCACATCATATGGACATCTAGTCCGGCTGACCGGCCAGACATGATTGCCGAAGGATACTGGAGGAACTCAATCAGGGTTCGCCAAGAGGGGAACTCACCTGAAGAGCAAGTAGGCGATTGTAACCCCTGTTATGGGGCCGCAAGCAAGAGACCGAGCCAGTCTTCCCGTACATTACCTGTTCGTACTCAACACACAGGAAGAGACCGGCTCCACTCTGAGATTGCAGAATCTTGCGAATGTGTTGGGTGTTGGCCAACCCGCAGCTATGCAGATGTCTGCCAGAAATGCTCCGCACGCCAACGCCCAGGAGGCGGCAAAACCCTGAGTGGACTGAGCCCTAACCCCGAGGGGGCTCGGCTCGCCTTGGGACTGGTAAGCCAAAGCCTTGGCATCCACTATCCAGTGTGCCAACCTCTGGAGAAAGCCTTTCCCTTCTGCTGACCACCAAAGCAAGAGCTGCTCTGAGCTTCTGAAGCTCTGTGTGTGGAACACATGGTCCACAAGAGACAGACCACAGGGTAAACACCCTCTGCTGACCTCACTAACACCTATTGTGTGCGTGAGACATAATTTGCAATTTGTGAACACAGAGCAGGATCGAGTGCAAGAGATAAGCATGAGGTTTTGAAAGAGTGACTAGTGTGATCAGTTTGGTTTTGTGTGCTAAGAGAAAATGGTTCTTCGAAAAATAGTACCAAGGACGGAAAAGTGGTAGTAGAAGAAGACAAGACTAAAACAGAACAGTTTGAGTAGGCTTTCAGCTGAAATTGCAAAGTGTTTGGAATGATTGTTCATTGTAAATATTTTACTGCTACGGTTTTCTATATATTTCAAGATTATACTGCAGAAATGCACAAAATGTGCTGTCATTCTGTTTTGGAAAGTAGTGTGTTAACATTTGACAAATGTGCTGCACTAATATAGGGATTTTTAGGGTTTATGGATTTTGGAAGATGCTGTCATTAAATGAAATGAAAATGTTTTCACTGTTTAGTCCTCACAGACTTCTGTTTCGCTGACTGAGAGAAGAGTTTTGACTGTGGCTTCAGTTTTGACCGATGCGTGTTAGCAATGGAGAAAAAAAAAAAAGAAGAAGCTGAGAATAACAGTTTGGGCTTAGATTCAAGATGGTAATGCAGACTGTATAAAGATTTTTGAAAAGATGACCATAATCAATGATACTTGTTATCCATTTAAACAAAAGTTTAGTCACCTTTATTTGTATAGCACTTTATACAATACAGACCGTTTCAAAAGCAACTTTACAGTGATAACAGGAAAATAAAAAAAAAGAGAGTAAATGCTGTTTTGACCAGAATCTTTTGCAGGAGCAGCACGCGCTATAGTGCTTTCACACATGCTGCGTTTGCAGTGCGTGTAACTGATCCGCGGCTGTACCACAAACACATACTCACTATTTGTATTTCAAATCCAGAAGTTATCAGCAACTTTTATTTTAAAAAAAAAGTTTTTTGTCAGCATTGCAATTCTCTTTGTACACATATACACTCTTTAATAGACGTATTCACGTTTAAACACAATTGAAACAACGTATTATTCAATGCATTACTTCTATATAATTATATATTAAGTTGCTCAAGCAAGTGGTAAAATATTTAACCATGCACTTATATTAAAATCGCATAAATGTTTAATTAAAACTTAAAATTGACAAAAACAGCCGACTCATACCCTTTCTTTTGCAGAATTTAAATGTTTATACAATAAATCTTGCATGTCACAAAGAACTTGTTTTTCCACCTCCTCGAATGAGACAAGTGTGGTTCATTAAGTTGCCTTGTTGAAGTTAATTGTAGTTCCCTTTCGAGGGAACTCGCGATGCGTCAATGACGCTTTGGGAACGCTCCTGCGTGATTGCGTCTGAAGCACCTATGTCAACTAGTCCAATGGCGAGAGTGGGCGTCACGGGCGGGTGACGTGACGACCAGGAAAGGATAAAGGACATCCGGTTTAGAACCGCGCTAGCTTCTGTGCCTCAGCAAGCGCTCTGTGTTATACTGTCTGTCATATTTATTGTTGTCTGTCACTATATCAGTCACAAGCATAGATATTATGGCGAACAAACAATCTTAGATCGTGTGTTCCTCCCTGCCCTCTTTCTATACGGGTGGGGATACACACGATGTATGTGTTGTTTGTTTGGAACGGAGCATGATCTGTCAGTGCTCGAGGGCGCTGACTACGAGCATTGCGAGTTCGCTTTACTCGCTCCGTTCCCGCTTGTCACTCTTTGAGGAGGGTGTTCAGGCTCGCGTTCCTCGCAGTACCGGCCCCGTGTTGCCGAGGCAGCATGGAAGCTGGTATTGTGGGGTTCGCAAATGGATCTCGCGGAGGGGTTAGAGACGGGCTCCGCCTTTTCTCTGCCTTTACCCGGGGGATCCAGCGCTCTCGCTCTGGGATCGGAAGCCCGCGCCCCGGCTTCTTCCGCCCTGGTTAGAGAGCCCGGTGTTTCAGCAGTCTATCTCTGAGGAGGTAGATGTGCTGAGCATTGATGTAGTCCACAACCACAAGTATATATCTAGACAGGAGTATGGGGAGCAAACAGCTTTGGATCGTGTGTTCCTCCCTGCACTCGCTTCATTACGAGTGGGGACACACGCGATTCATGTGTTGTTTGTTTGGGAGTGGAGCATGCACGTTCAGCTCTAGTAAAAGGGGGCTGACAGTGTTCATTCATAAATTCCCGACGTGTAACATTTGCACTATCGAGAGTTAGCTCTGCTCCTGATGGCTTTCTTCTCGAGGGAAGAAGTCAATAAAGATTCTTTGGCTCGGATCTCGCGTTTTGCTGAGGCAGCGCGTAGATTACGGGTCTGCAATAAATAATCTGTTACTCGACCTCGGATCTCGCGTGTGCTGAGGCAGCGCGTAGATTACGTGGTCTGCAATAGGAAAAATAGTGGACAGGCTACGTTCATTCATGAAAATTACCGACGTGTGTGCACTATCGGGAGTTTCCCCATGCTACTGTTTATTTAAAAAAAGACTGCAATAAGAATCCAGTGGTTATGCATTCATTAAGAGAGATACATAGTGTATTGCAAGCTATACATTTATGATTCTTTTATTGTATGTTGAAACAATTTTTTATATATAAGCCTATATACATATAAATATATATTCAGCCTTTCATCCAGACTATTTTAACTTGTCTGGTTGATTTTTTGCTGTTTGATTCTGAGGAATTAAATAAGTGGACTGCATTTAAATTTACTTATCTGACTTTCATTAGTTAGATTCATGTATATGTTCAGTAATTCATCCAGACCGTGTTAACTTGTCTGGTTGATCTTTTACTACATTTAATTTTTGAGGAATTAAATGGTATAATTTGGTGCTACAGCTGTCCACCTCCGAGGAGATGGATGAGCTGAGCATCGAAATTAAGGAAATTGAAGATTCTACATCTCAATCTCCTGTGTACAATGAGTTTGGAGTTTATAACTTTGTAATTGGGGCTGCTGGGCGGAGCAGCCCTAGCCATTAACAAACTCATTGTATGGGCAGAGTGTAATTTCCTGTGCTCCCCCTCAGAATGATTGGGGACCGGAATGGCATTCTCAACAGAAGCCTTTAAAGCAGAAGATGGATCTGAGGACTGTTTTTCTGTGAAAAAGGTTTCGGCCAAGGTCCTGATGCCACTGGTGTCAGACCTCTGAGGGCAACCCCGACCGGGGTGGAGCGGTGTACACCTCAGTATACGGTGCCCGCCCCACCTCGGTGCCCTCAGGAGGCCGTTCTGCCAACCCCGCCACCCTTGGTGCCTCGGGGCGCAGCGGTCTCCAGCGAGCACATGGCTCAGTGTCACCACGACACTGTGTCAAACTCGCACCCTCTGAGGGGGGTTGAAAAAGAGTCAGTTCGGTTGTTTCCTGCCAGGATGCTTCAGGTCACCGAAGTGGCTGTTACAATAACACCAGAGGCCAGTCTCGAGAGACTGGTACCCTTAGTAGATTTTCTGACAGAGTGGAAGAATCTGCCGAATATATCTCCATGGGTCCTGCAGATAATAGAGAGAGGTTACAGAATCCAGTTTCGTTCTCCTCCACCTCGTTACAACGGGGTGCTACTCACGTTAATACATCCCGAGCAGGCTCTGGTAATGGAGCAAGAAGTAGAGTCTCTATTAGCGAAGGGAGCTATAGAGCAGGTGTACTCGCCCGACAGAGATTCAGGGTTTTACAACCGCTACTTTATTGTTCCGAAAAAGGATGGGGGGTTGCGTTCCCATTTTTAGATCTTCGTCTGTTGTATCGTGCAGTCATGAAACTCAAGTTCAAGATGCTCACACTCAAACAGATCGTGACTCAAATCAGATCCGAGGACTGGATTGTCAAGATAGATTTAAAAGGCGCTTACTTCCATCCTCCCTCAACAAAGGAAGTTCCTGAGGTTTTCTTTTGGGGGCAAAGAATATCATTATCAGGTGCTTCTATTCGGTCTAACTCTATCACCCTGCACGTTCATGAAGTGCGTAGATGCAGCTCTGGCCCCGCCAGGCTGCAGGGCTACGCATTCTGAACTACATCGATGACTGACTGATTCTTGCGGAATCAGAGCAGTTAGCGGTTCGGCATCGAGATGTCGTCCTCGCTCAGATGAAGAAATTGGGGTGAGACTCAATGCCAAGAAGAGTGTGCTTTCTCCACTACAGAGAACCACTTTCCTTGGTGTGGTATGGGATTCAGTCACGATGCGAGCCACACTTCGCCCGTTCGTGTAGCTGCTATCCTCACAGCCACAAAAGAGTTGAAGCTAGGCCAGTCACGCACTGTGAAACAGCTCGAGAAACTGTTGGGCCTCATGGCAGCAGCGTCCAATGTGATACCCTTTGGCCTACTGTATATGAGACCTTTGCAGTGGTGGCTCAGAACCAGAGGGTTCTCCTCGAGGGGAAACCCACTTCGTACGATCAAGATCACGCGGCGGTGTCTCCGCGCCTTGGTTATATGGAGGAAATACTGGTTCCTATCCCACATGAGCAGTCACGCACTGAAACAGTTCGAGAATCTGTTGGGCCTCATGGCAGAAGGTCCATTGTGATACCCTTTGGCCTACTGTACATGAGCCCCTTGCAGTGGTGGCTCAGAACCAGAGGGTTCTCCCCGAGGGGAAACTCACTTCGTACGATCAAGATCACGCGGCAGTGTCTCCGCGCCTTGGTTATATGGAGGAAATACTGGTTCCTTTCCCAGGTTCCGGTGTTGGGAGCTCTTTGCCATCGAGTTGCTATCTCGACAGATGCTTCCCTCACTGGCTGGGGAGTGGTAATGGGAGGCCGCTCATCCCAGGGCCTGTGGAGGAGTCATCATCTTTTTGGCACATAAATTGCCTGGAGATGATGGCAGTCTTCAATGCGTTGAGACATTCCTCCCAGACCTGAGGGACCATCATGTGCTTGTCCGTACAGACAACACATCAGTGGTCTCTTTCATAAATATGTAGGAGCAGACATCCTGTTGAGGCAGAGGCTGAGGCCCGGGGAATAGAGGCTCCACACCGAGGTGGTGGAGCACATTTGGGGGGTTTATGGCCAGGCACAAGTGGATCTCTTCGCGTCTCAGGATACGACACACAGTCCACTTTGGTTCTCCCTCACACACCCAGCTCCCTTGGGGCTGGACGTTGTGTTATGGACATGGCCGAGGCTACGTCTGTACATCTTTCCCCGATTACTCTGCTCCCAGGAGTTCTGGAGAAGGTCCGCCGGGACGGAATAAGTCTACTACTAGTAGAACCGTACTGGCCGGGCTGACTGGTTCTCAGACCCGGTTTCTCTCCTCGATGGCTCTCCCTTGGAGATTCCAGTCAGGAGGGACCTTTGGTTTTAAGTGGGAGGGGTGTCCCTTCACCCCAGCCCAGAGATTTGGAACCTGTGGGTTTGGCCTCTGAGGGGGCCCAACTCATTGACTTTGGTCTCTCAAGTGAGGTTGTGGAGACCATATTTCACTCCAGATCTCCTTCCACGAGGAAACTCTATGTATTTAGTGATGGGTTTTCCCTTCATATTGCGGGTCTGTGGACAGTGGGGCCCAGTTACTGCCAGATTGGTACAGTGCTGGAGTTACTGCTGGTTTGTTTTTCCGCAGGGTTATCCCCTTCCACACTGAAGGTGTACGTAGCGGCCTTAGTGCCTACATGTCCCTTTTGGTGGTATTTCCCTGAGGGGGGGGGGGGGGGGGGGGGGGTTAGGGTTAGGGTTAGGGTTAGGGTTAGGGTTAGAGTGGGGGGGGGGGAACCTTTGGTTGTTTCTTCTGTGGTGCTTTTAGACCAGGACAGGAGTATGGTGGCTTAGAAGCCTTTTTATATGTAGATATCCCTGTAGGATGTGGTATGCGGCAGGCTGGTCCTCTCCGCTCACATTCGTAAGGTTTTGCAACTTCGACCTCGGCGCTTCCCCAGGTTCTCTATTGTTCTTGTCTTAGTTGTGCAGTATTCACACAGACAGGTTCTGGTTCGTATGGCGTGTTGGGCATTCTCGTTCCCAAAGCGTCATTGACGCATCGCGAGTTCCCTCGAAAGGGAACGTCTCAGGTTACGACTGTAACCCTAGTTCCCTGAGAAGGGAACGAGACGATGCGTCACTTTGCCATACTTCCTACATCCCTGTGATCGACTTGCTTCGGCCCTTTTCGAAGCTAGCGCGGTTCTAAACCGGATGTCCTTTATCCTTTCCTGGTCGTCACGTCACCCGCCCGTGACGCCCACTCTCGCCATTGGACTAGTTGACATAGGTGCTTCAGACGCAATCACGCAGGAGCGTTCCCAAAGCGTCATTGACGCATCGTCTCGTTCCCTTCTCAGGGAACTAGGGTTACAGTCGTAACCTGAGACGTTTTCCTTGATTTACCCCGGTCTTAAAGTAAAAAGATGACTGTGAAAAACAGTAGTATTTAATTAAAGGCATTTATGGTGAGATTACTACATGTTATATAATTAAATGCATTTATGGTGAAATTACTACATTTTCAGGTCAATCTGTGTTCATTTTGACCACGAAACATGTGCTGTCAACGCATCCGCGTGCAGTGTGAAAGCTCTAACCTGTTAACATGGGTACGGAAAAAAATACGCACGTGAAACGGGCTTTACAGTTTTACTCCAGCAAAATATTCTTCTTTTTTTTGCTTTGTTGCCATTAGTACACCACTGTCAAAAAGTACTTAAAAATCACTCTGTGGGAATATTTTTCACCAGGTTTCTAGCTGAAAAGTGTGTGACTGCCCTCGATGTTATAATGTTAACAGATACAGCCTTATTAAGATAGTACAGAACTCTTTGGCTCCAGTCATGTTATTAAAATACTGCACTAAATTGTGAAATACTTATATAATGAACCTTATATACACTGACAAATTCAAGTAAGCTAGTTTACATTTTGAAATTAATAATTTTTTGAATCTGACACCGTTCACACTCAAAACGGGAAATATACCCACGACCAGCAAACACAATTAACACTCCAACCCCCTGTGAAAAAAAGCCAACAATGAAGTAGGACCTGAAGGACATTTCAAGACATTTTGTTTCGAATCGAGACAATGAAGATTGGGAGATTGGGAGTTATTATTTTCCTCTGTAAGGTAGGATTTTATCCAAGACGATTTCCAAAACCTTTGGATGTCTGAGTGATTGTCCTCAATCATGTTCAGAGAATATGTATATATATTTATTTTTATTTCTTGAGAAGCTGATTTTATTTGACATTATAAATGCACTTTCTTTGATATGTTTTATGAAATTTAGAGCTAGAATTAAAAAGCTAAACTTCTTGACATCCACCAAAAAACAATACCAAAGGTTTAAGACAGAAACATAAAATGCCATCTGCATTGTTGCCGCCAATGTTATTTTTATATTATAAGTCACCTTAATTTTGCAGGGGTTGATTTGATCAAAACAGGCTTCTGCCTTTTTCCTTTTGTTATATGGAGTCAAATGTTTTAAGACTTTTGGGTTTCACTTTATTTTAAGGTGTCATTGTTACAGTGTAATTATATATTTAAGTACTGAGTAATATTAAGCAACTACATGTACTTACTAGGGATGTCCCGATCAGGTTTTTTTGCCCTCGAGTCCGAGTCCGAGTCATTTGATTTTGAGTATCTGCCGATACCGAGTCCCGATCCGATACTTCTATAATACATTAAAAAAAGAATAAAGAAGAGCGAAAAAACAGATCCAGGATGTTCCTTATTTTTTATTTAATTCACCTTATTTTAACATTCAACAACTCTGTTAACAAACAGAGCACTTCTGTGAGGTAGCTTGAACAATCAAGTAATAAATAACATAAATTCTTCACTTTTGGACTTTAGTGCAACAGTAAATATAAAAAAAGTCTAATATATAAACAAATAGCACCTCAACTTAAAATACCCGGCAGGCATGTAAACAAATAAAAGTGCCACAGTGTTTGCAAAGCCAGTAATGTGCTTTTAGGAACTGCACTCCTAACTCTTACGCCGGTTTCACACTGCACGCGTTAAGGCCAATTTATACTTCTGCGTCGGGTGCGCGTAGAAGGTACGGCGTAGCATACGCATTGACGTGTACCATACGTCGTACCCTTCGCCGTACCCTGACGCGCACCTCCTCAAAAATGTAACTACGCGTCGCGGCGACGCGGACCGCAAGATCTGTGATTGGTCGGCTGGATAGCATCGCGTTTCCTCCTACCCATTTCCGGAATGATCTTCTGCACTCTGCACCGCCCGCCCGCCATTTTTAAATTCCGAAGATCAGTGAAGAGCCATGGAAATAGACCAAGTGACCGAGAGATTGCTTGAAGAAGTGCGGAAATACAGCCATCTGTATGACTCCTTCAGTCGCCATTGCTCGTAGAAACCTAAACTCAAAACAGCCGCGAGGAATGTAAACACAGTGGAACTGGAACATTAAAACCCACCCGCGCCAACTAGCGTTTCGGCGGTGTAACTGCAGAGCAACACAGACATTCGCAGAAGTATAAATGCTCACGACGGCGTCGCCTACGTGCGTACCCTACGACGTACACTACGGCGTACACTCGACGCAGAAGTATAAATTGGCCTTTAGCAGAGCGTGCAGCGCGTATTTTTTTCGCCGCCCATGTTAACAGATTAGAGCATTCACACCGCACGCAGAGGTGGCGCGGCAGTGCGTAGCAGAGCAGAGCAGCAGTGCCGCGATCGTTTCGGCGCCGAGTCTATTTTTGCTGCGCCGCTTATGCTGAATTAAAGTGACTATGCATTGATCATGGCCAAAATACACCGCAGTTTTATCCAAAAAGTGCATTGATGATATCTATTGTGTTTTAAACAGTCAATCAAATGACCAACAGCAATTTAAAAAGAAAACAAATGTCCAAAAACAAACTTGTTGCCAGAACAATAAAAACAAAGATGAACCAAAAGTTAAATGAAATTATTAATAAAATAAGCTTCTTGACAAGTCTTTTCTCTTAAATGTATTTGAAAACGAAATAAAGCAATGCCAACTTATCCATTATAGAGTAACCTACTCTGTCTGTAGCCTACACAACCCGCGGTTCAGCCGCGCGTGACAAACGCTGCCAGTGTGAAAGCAAAACGCGCGTGTCCTGCTCCTGCTCACCATACGCACTGCTCCTGCGCTGCTTACGCTCTGCTCGCGTGCAGTGTGAAACCGACGTAACTCTGTGCCACCGCATAACTATAGATGTGTTAAAAAATAATGAGAATATATATACATATATATCCGAGTCCTGACCGGGAGGTAACGTCCGATTCCGATCGAGTCTGAAAACACGTGATCGGGCCCGATTTCCGATCACGTGATCGGATCGGGACATCCCTAGTACTTACTATAGGGTTAGGGTAGGATTAGGGTTTGGTTGAGGGTCAGTTACATGTAATTATACATCATTTACTGTTATTTCTATGGTAAGTACATGTAACATATGTAACAAGGACACTGTAAAATAAAGTGTTACCGACTTTTGTTAACTTTTGTTATGACGTAACCAGTGTGTGATTGTGGTGCTTCATTTACAAATACATAAAATCTCTGCAGTTTCTGCACCAATAATGTGCAACTTTACATTTTACTAATGAAACGCCTATAATTCATTTAAATTACAATGGAAAGTTTTTCTAGACATGACGCTTCATCTGTCAACAAAAGTTTATTTGTGAACTCTCCATGTACACTGTGCCTCGTTTACAAGACAAAATAATCCGCACAAACATATAATCCTCCAACACGATCCGGGTTGTGTCTGACTGACAAAAGAATTCATGTAATTTGAAAGATGTAGTCATTTAATACATTTGGTAACACTTTATAATAATGTTCAGTTGTAAGTCATTTATAAGTGGTTAGTTAATGATGAACTAATCATTTACAAAACATTCATAAATGATTAGCAAGTGATATACTAACATTTTATGTTTAGTAAAGTCTATTTATGTAAAGTCATTTACAAGTGATTAGTAAATGATTAACTAATTATTTACGAAACATGACTGCGTTCATAAATGATTAATAAGTGATATGTTAATTATTGTATGTATGTTTTGTATATTCAGTTATAAGTCATTTACAATGGATTAGTCAATGCGTTTCATAAATGTATAATAAATTATGTTATTTTTAATTTTATTTTGTTTGTATGTAGCAATTAGAGGGTGCAGAAAGTGTTGTAAATGCCTTGAATACACGTACAGATAATCTGTAACAGGTCAGTAACAGTGTTCAACACAATTTACACATCACCTATAACAGGTGTTGAACACTGTAGTGTGTAGTGTGTAGTGTGTAGTGTAGTGTAGTGTAGTGTGTAGTGTGTAGTGTAGTGTAGTGTAGTGTAGTGTAGTACATGTAGTGTGTAGTGTAGTGTGTAGTGTAGTGTGTAGTGTAGTGTAGTGTAGTGTAGTACAGTACATGTAGTGTGTAGTGTAGTGTAGTGTAGTGTGTAGTGTAGTGTAGTGTGTAGTGTAGTGTAGTGTGTAGTGTAGTGTAGTGTGTAGTGTGTAGTGTGTAGTGTAGTGTAGTGTAGTGTAGTGTAGTGTGTAGTGTGTAGTGTAGTGTAGTGTAGTGTAGTGTGTAGTGTGTAGTGTAGTGTAGTGTGTAGTGTAGTGTGTAGTGTGTAGTGTAGTGTAGTGTAGTGTGTAGTGTAGTGTGTAGTGTAGTGTAGTGTAGTGTAGTGTAGTGTGTAGTGTGTAGTGTAGTGTAGTGTGTAGTGTAGTGTAGTGTAGTGTGTAGTGTAGTGTGTAGTGTAGTGTGTAGTGTAGTGTGTAGTGTGTAGTGTAGTGTAGTGTGTAGTGTAGTGTGTAGTGTAGTGTGTAGTGTAGTGTAGTGTAGTGTGTAGTGTGTAGTGTGTAGTGTAGTGTAGTGTAGTGTAGTGTGTAGTGTAGTGTAGTGTAGTGTGTAGTGTAGTGTGTAGTGTGTAGTGTAGTGTAGTGTGTAGTGTGTAGTGTGTAGTGTAGTGTGTAGTGTGTAGTGTGTAGTGTAGTGTGTAGTGTAGTGTAGTGTAGTGTGTAGTGTAGTGTGTAGTGTAGTGTGTAGTGTAGTGTAGTGTGTAGTGTGTAGTGTGTAGGTTTACTTCATACATTTCTGATCGCACACAGTTCATACAATTCAAATCCCAGAAATCCGTTACCTTCCCCGTCTCTGCTGGAGTGCCCCAAGGCTCTGTATTGGGGCCTCTCCTTTTTATCATCTACATCCTCCCTCTTGGTCACATCCTCCGTAAACACAACATTAAATTCCATTGCTATGCGGACGACACCCAGCTCTACCTCTCTACTAAACCTTCCTCCTCACTCCCACCAACCTCCCTCACCCTCTGTCTCCAAGAAATTCACTCTTGGTTCTCATCCAACTTTCTCAAACTGAACAGTTCGAAAACCGAAGTCCTCCTGGTAGGCACACCTCATACCCTCTCCAAAACTAATAAAGTTTCCATTGCCATTGATAACTCAATTGTCCTTCCCTCCCCTCAGGTTAAGAGTCTGGGTGTCGTCCTCGATAGCACACTATCTTTCCAGTCTCACATAAATAGCATCACCCGGTCTGCCTACTTCCACCTACGCAACATCTCTCGTCTCCGTCCCTCTCTCACTCCCCAAACCACCGCCATTCTGGTTCACAGTCTCGTCACATCTCGGATAGATTATTGCAACTCACTCCTGTTTGGTCTCCCCAATAAGTCGCTCCAGAAGCTGCAGCTCCTCCAGAACTCTGCTGCACGCCTGATTACTCTGACCCCCGTCTCTCATCACATCACTCCCATCCTGCAACAACTTCACTGGCTTCCCATCAAACAGAGGATCATTTTTAAAATAATTCTCATCACTTTCAAAGCAGTTCATAACATGGCTCCTCCATACATCTCAGATCTCCTCCATTTAAACATCCCGACCCGTTCACTCCGATCCTCCCATACCTGCCAGCTTTCCGTTCCCCCTGCCCGTCTTGTCACAATGGGGAGCAGGGCGTTTAGTCGCTCTGCTCCCCATCTCTGGAATTCCCTCCCTCCTGACCTCCGTACTATGGACTCATTTCACCTCTTCAAATCCAAACTCAAAACTCTTCTGTTCAGACAGTCATATTCCACCTGACCCATATCAGCTCATTGTTGTCTTGCCGCGGTTTAAACTTATTTGACTTTTTTAATGTTTTTATCTGCTTTGTACAGTGTCCTTGGGTGTCCTGATAAGGCGCTTTGAAATAAAATGTATTATTATTATTATTATTAGTGTAGTGTAGTGTAGTGTGTAGTGTGTAGTGTAGTGTAGTGTAGTGTAGTGTGTAGTGTGTAGTGTAGTGTAGTGTAGTGTAGTGTGTAGTGTAGTGTGTAGTGTGTAGTGTAGTGTAGTGTGTAGTGTAGTGTAGTGTGTAGTGTAGTGTGTAGTGTGTAGTGTAGTGTAGTGTAGTGTGTAGTGTGTAGTGTAGTGTAGTGTGTAGTGTAGTGTAGTGTGTAGTGTAGTGTAGTGTAGTGTAGTACAGTACATGTAGTGTGTAGTGTGTAGTGTAGTGTAGTGTGTAGTGTAGTGTGTAGTGTAGTGTAGTGTAGTGTGTAGTGTAGTGTAGTGTGTAGTGTAGTGTAGTGTGTAGTGTGTAGTGTAGTGTAGTGTAGTGTGTAGTGTGTAGTGTAGTGTAGTGTAGTGTGTAGTGTGTAGTGTAGTGTAGTGTAGTGTGTAGTGTGTAGTGTAGTGTGTAGTGTAGTGTAGTGTAGTGTAGTGTGTAGTGTAGTGTAGTGTGTAGTGTGTAGTGTGTAGTGTAGTGTAGTGTGTAGTGTAGTGTAGTGTGTAGTGTAGTGTAGTGTAGTGTAGTGTGTAGTGTGTAGTGTAGTGTAGTGTAGTGTGTAGTGTGTAGTGTAGTGTAGTGTAGTGTGTAGTGTGTAGTGTAGTGTAGTGTAGTGTGTAGTGTGTAGTGTAGTGTAGTGTAGTGTGTAGTGTAGTGTAGTGTAGTGTGTAGTGTAGTGTGTAGTGTGTAGTGTGTAGTGTAGTGTGTAGTGTAGTGTGTAGTGTAGTGTAGTGTGTAGTGTGTAGTGTAGTGTAGTGTAGTGTGTAGTGTGTAGTGTGTAGTGTAGTGTGTAGTGTGTAGTGTAGTGTAGTGTGTACTGCAGTGTAAGTGCTGACTGGTGAGGGTATAGACAGCTGTCTTCTGTAGTGTAGTGTAGTGTGTAGTGTAGTGTAGTGTGTAGTGTAGTGTAGTGTAGTGTGTAGTGTAGTGTAGTGTGTAGTGTGTAGTGTAGTGTGTAGTGTAGTGTGTACTGCAGTGTAAGTGCTGACTGGTGAGGGTATAGACAGCTGTCTTCTCTGAAACTCATGGAGTCTTTAACCACTGTGCACCTGATGTGAGCAAAACATAAAAAAAAAATGTAAAAAAAAAATTAACAATTTATTAAACATTTATAAAATGCATAGTCATGTTTTGTAAATGATTAGTTAATAATTTACTAATCACTTGTAAATGACTTGTAATGGAATTTACAAAACATACATAAAATGTTAGTATCTCACTTGCCAATTATTTATGAATGTTTTGTAAATGATTAGTTCATCATTAATAACCACTTATAAATGACTTGCATCTGAACGTTATTATAAGTGTTAGTGTGTACATCTTGTGGCAAAATAATGGGAAATGATCCACAGTTCAGCCCACATATACTGCTGTTGTGCTGGAAGTGATTAAATAATCCAAATGTAAATTTCAAAATGTGTAAATGTTACAACATTTAATATGTTTCAAATTAGGTCCTTTTGTGTGGATTTGCGGAGGAGTCTTCATGTTCTCCAGGCTTTGAGTCGGAGTTGCTGGTTTTTAAAGTGCACAGAGATGACCTTCACCAAGGAAAAAGACTAGGAAGAGGTAGGCTGTGTTCTCTTTAAATAAAACACTGAGGCAACTGAACTTTTGGAGTTTTTGTTTAAATATTTTTAGTATTAGGCTAAATAATCTCTCTACACAATGCAATCTTTTTAACTGAGGTTTAACTGTGAAATACAGCAATCGGTTTAAAGGGATACTCCACCGTTTTTTCATATTAAACTATGTTATTCCCTTAACTAAGATGAGTTGATACATACCTCTCTCGTCTCAGTGCGTGCACTAAATCGCTCTGTCTTGCGGCGAAACTTTGTTAGCACTTAGCTTAGCCCAGTTCATTCAATATGGGCCAAGCAGAGAAGCTACCAAACACCTCCACGTTTTCCCTATTTAAATACAGTTACTCGCGTAGTGTAACTCGACCTAGGACGGTGACACAAAACAAAACGTTGCGCTTTTCTAAGCGTGTAAAATGGATAACTATATTGTATGGCGGAATACCATAGCAAGTGCTTGTAAGCACTTCGACTTGGCGCAGTAATATCTTCACTAGAGGGAGCGGGGGCCGGTGAGAGGATTTTTCACGAGTGAAGATATTACTGCGCCAAGTCGAAGTGCTTACAAGCACTTGCTATGGTATTCCGCCATACAATATAGTTATCCATTTTACACGCTTAGAAAAGCGCAACGTTTTGTTTTGTGTCACTGTCCTAGGTATGATAAAGTTGGTATCATTACGTTTTAAAAAAGGAAGTATTGACTTGCTAACCCTGATTCTCTGACTAATTGCAAAGTTGTGCTACTGGTATTTTTGACAACACTATTTTAGACCATCATAGAAGAATAGAATAGAATAGTGTGATCTTGTTCCCCACTCCAGGTTTACATACGTGACAAGATGCTTTATTGTGCCAATTGAATCTCTTTTTCTGACAGTCATTTTTAATGCATGCGATGGAAGAACAAGAACAAGAACGCTCTTCCAGTCCTCTGACAAGGGTTTTGATGTGGACACGGATGGGACTGTAACACTGAAGAGACGAGTGACTCTTCATGAAGGCCACAAGGTGTTTTCTGTGGACGCTTGGGACTCCAGTGGCAAGAAGCACACGGTATCTGTCAGAGTTGAGCGTGTCCATCATCATCATGAGGACCATCACATGGACACGGTCATGAACCTCTCCTCTCCACAGGTACAAACAAGTTCCTTCCAGAAACCACTGTCAGTACAGTACAAGCCTGTCCTGTTTGCTTTTGTTTACATTGCTGCTTTGTTTGTTGCCATAGTGATTCATTACTCACACCTGTTCCTCATTAGCCCTTTGTTATCTTATGTATATAAGGGTATGTTTAAACGACAACGATATGTTTAAAATGGATACGTTTTCCCTTCCCCATTCACATGGATCCGCTAAAACGATTAAAAACCCTGTATTCTGCTGCTAGGCCATTATATGGCGATAAAACACTATAGACTGAACAAATAATGCGCATGTGGCATGACGTCATCGTCTTCAGAGATTCGCGTTTTTGTTGTTTACAAGGAGACCGTTTTCAAAAACGTGCACTTTGAAACTTTTTTTCAAAACTTTTGCATTTTCAGGCACCCAAAATACCGTTGTCGTGCAAACGAACGGCAAAAACGCACAAAGGGCCCTATTTTAACGATCTGAAATGCAAGTATCAAGCGCAAAACGCAAGTAACTTTGTGGGCGGGTCTTGGGCGCTGTTGCTATTATACCGGCGAGATAAATGCCTCTTGCGCCCGACGCAAATCTAAAATGGGTTGGTCTGAAGTAGCTTCATTATTCATAGGTGTGGTTTGGGCGTAACGTGAAATAAACCAATCAGAGCGACATCTCACGTTCCCTTTAAGAGCAGGCGCTCTTGTTCTATAGCAGATTCCTATTATAACGGCGGATTTGCCAGACGCGCGCCAGGAGCGGTTCACAGCCGAGGAGACCGACGTTCTCGTCAGGGCCGTAAAAGACAGAGAAATGACGTTGGTGATGGAGAAACACACCCAAAATAGCTTCGGTTAAACAGGTGTATGATCATTTGGGTAAATGTGTAAGCTAGATGCATGCTTTTATAATAAACTATCTATCTATCTATCTATCTATCTATCTATCTATCTATCTATCTATCTATCTATCTATCTATCTATCGTAATAATGTATGATTTGATAAAATGAAAACGGCTGCTTCTGTGTGAGAGAATCAAAGTGTATGCGCGTTGTGCACACGCTACATTGATTATGGCCAAGCATGCGCCCTTAAAATAGCATATGAATAACATGCGCAACGCGCCACTGACTTTAAACTAGTTTTTTTCGGTTAATGGCGGAATTATTTTCTAAACCTGCAAAATAGCATGAGGGAACGTTTGCGCCGGAACACGCCTCCTCTTTGCGCTGAACCGCCCCCCGGGAGCGCAAGTGTATTTCTTAGTTAACCGACGTGCGTCTGTGGAGGGAAAAGGCCGCTGTGCGCGGGTGCAAAATAGGAATGATACATGCGTCGCTGTACAAAGTCAATTGCGCTGTGTGCAAGATAGGGCCCAAAGAGTACACCCAGCATTACAGTAAGGCCATGATTGAGAACATAATAGTGGCCATTATTTAATTGAAAATGTTATTGGCCTCTTCTATCTCTTCCTCTGTTTTGCATCCCTACCCTTCCACCACCATTCATCCTTTCACTCCTCTTCTTCTTTCTGGTTATAGAAAATGGAAAGAAAATGTGCTTGATAAATTATAACAACTTGTAAATCTTAGTTCAAAAGTTAGTTCAAACTAGACCACTTTGGCAAGTTACTTGGGTTTATTAAACACAATTTATCTTTGGCGGTATGGTTCCTTATGGGGGTTCTTACTCCATAATTAATGACATACAGAGCTTTAGCATTAACCCCCCATAGAACCATCAGCTTGAGTGATATACAGATGATTAAGACACTTTAGTAATGTCTTTAAAGTAAAACAGTTTTAACATGTAGACGTAGCAGTAAATCCCTGGACGTCTATAATGTAGCTTGGCTATGAGGATGACTGTCTCTCGGCGATGTTGTCCGTGACAGCTAGGACTTGAAAGCCTTGGTAATCTGAAACAAAGAGACGACAGCCAGAAGGTGCACAGAAATATGCTTGATGCTTATAGTGGTGAGGGCGGGAGGGTTGCGAGCAGTTTGAGCTTACCGAGCAGTAGTATCACGTATATCCTCCTGGTCTAATAGGAGAACGGTAGTGGTTGGAGCGATTTGACGCTGACCGCGTCAGCTGATCGCAGCCTATGTCTACGTGGCCTGTCTGAACTAACGCTGCGCTCGATTTCACCCAAAAATGAAAGAAAAAATAATTTCAGTTACTCACGCTTATGTCGTTCCAAACCTGTAAGACTTTCGTTCATATTCGAAACACAAGAGAAGATATTTTAAATGAAATCTGAGAGCTTTCTGTCCCTCCATTGACAGTCCATGCAACTACCACTATATTGCTTCAAAAAGTTCATGAAGAGATTAGTCCACATTTTCTGAAGCGACACAGTTGCTTTATATGATGAACAGGTGTTTCACTAGCCTGTCTGAAATCCTGTGCTGACCAGCTGGCCCCTATCTTTACAAAGATCTTCACCAGATCACTGGCTTCAACTGTCCCACAATCATCCCCATCCCAAATAAATTCCTAAATCACAGGACTAACTGAATGACTACAGACCTGTTGTTTTAACGTCTGCGGTCATGAATTCATTTTAAAGACTGGTGTTGGCCCACCTGAAGTTCATTTTCAATAACTCAACAGACAATTATTCCACGTATACTACGATTTCCACCACACATACACTACCATTCAAAAGTTTGGAATAATTTTTTTACAAATTTTTTTTTAAGAAGTCTTTTATTTTCACTAAGGCTGCATTTATTTGATCAAAAATACAGTTTGTTTGTTTGTTTGTTTTTAACGCTTCTGTGTGTCACGGTTTTGGTCTGGTTTTGTTCTTGTCATGTTTGCTTCCTTGTCTGTCATGTGATCCCTTGTAGTCATGTGATCCTGCCATGTGTCTTGTCATGAGTTTATTGTCTGATTGTTTGATCATTGTTCACAGGTGTCCCTTGTCTAGTCATTAGTCTTGTGTGTATTTAAGCCCTCATGTTTGCCATGTGTCGGGGTCTTGTATTGCTGATGTAACCACTAAGTAAGTTCATGTTTCTGAGATTGTTTTCGCCACGCCTTGCCATGTTCTTTTGTTTCTATGTCTGATTCTGATTTTCATTAAACTGCATTTGGGTTCTACATACGCTTGCTTCAGTGGACCTAGTTACACTGTGGATATTTCCATGGTGAGAAATTCATGGTAAAATTGTTTCAGGTTTTTACAATTTATTTTTGGTTAAAAACTCTAAAACTATATATGGTTTAACTTTGTTTAAAATTTCTTCAAAAGAGTTAACTGAGTATTTTTTTTAAAAAACCAACACAATCTAAAAAGTATATAATATGTGCACAGAGCAACAACAAAGAGCTTGTTTTCATTTTAAATGATACCGAACAGGACCACATGGAGAAGCCAAAAAATGCCTAAATCAAACTCCTTGACTGCATAAACGTACAATTACTAAACACAGCAACGTAGACATGACAAATCAAACATTATCCTGAGTGTGTGTGTGTAAACTGAAATGTGTCTGTACAGAAATGCAGCATGCGATCGGTGATCGAGAGCACACATACACAGTTTGTTGTTTGTGCATCAATATAACAGACTCTCACACACTTACTATACGACTCCTGTACGTCACCAAAACTGCTCTTCAGAAACAATCACAGAATATGACAGAGCTCATGTGTTTAAGCAAAGCTCACACTGGAATGAATAATACACTAAAAGCACAATGTGAGTCTCTATTCTCTCTGATATCTCTGATGTAATCAGCCTGGCCTTCTTTACATTAGCGCTGTTTTGGACTGATTATTTGAATGAATTTGATTACTGGATCACTGAAAACTTTCACAGAGTTTAACGGTTTAAAATGATCTGATTGCAAACAGAGATGCAGAATCGGGGAAATTTCCTCTTACCAGGGTTACAGACACTTGTAGATGCTCAGTGTGATCTAACTGTGTGACGAAAATTACATTAATGGCGTACTTCACGCAAGTTATTTTCGTTAATTGTGTTAAATTATTTTAACGTGTTAAGGGTTTTTAAATTAATCACATGCGTTCTCGCTAACAGCACTAATTTTATATATATATATATATTATTTTTGTTATCTGTGTCTTTCTGTCTGTGCACTGGAAGCTTCTGTCATGAATACAAACTCCTTGTGTTGTAAGCATACTTGGCAATAAAGTTCATTCTGATTCTAAAGATGCAATTATCCAGATATTTGATGGATTGTGTGCTGTGTTTAACTGTAAACAAAAATGTTTTGTTGCTCATTGTCTTTTACTAACATTTTCAGATGGAATCTCCCGCTGATGATCTGGTTCTGATGTTTCCAAAGTCTTCAACGGGTCTAAAGAGAGCAAAGAGAGGTTGGGTTATTCCTCCATTCTTTATACTTGAGAATAGCAGTGGTCCTTTCCCACAGAAACTGCACCAGGTGAGAGAAAGTCATGAAGGGAATGTTAAAATTAGATGGACGAGAAAAAGATTTGTCTGTCATTGACAACTTTTGTTATTGTCTCTTATTAACATGTTCTGTTATTGTATTTTATTGCTTTCTGTATTTAGATAAAGTCAGACTTTGATAAGGAAGCTACGATGCAATTCAGGATCACAGGTGAAGGAGCGGATCTGGAGCCTAAGGGGACTTTTTTTATAGAAATATTATCAGGGAATCTGTTTGTGACTCGGCCACTCGACAGAGGAAAAAAAGCTTCATACAGAGTACGTTTTAGTGCATTTCAGCATTGGATTATCTGCTCGTTCTTAGTTCTTTGAAAGCTAAGATAAAAAAGTATAAAGAAAAAAGGCCTTGTGAAATAGCTTGACACACAGTTTACTTTTCATGTTTGAAGATACTGTACATTTATTGTAATTAACATTTAAGTCATAACTACACTTGCATATTGACGTATCAAAGCTAACAGACATGAAAAAACAAAAACAAACTACTAATCTAATTTATTTGTGTTTAGGTGCAGTGTGTAGATTTTAGCGGCATCTAGCAGTTCGGTTGTGAATTGCAACCAATGCCCGTTTAAGTTTTCTACTGTAGAAATATGGTGACGCAAAATGGTGACTTAACGTGTAAGGGGTCCCGCAGTGTATGTAGATAGAAATGGCTCATTCTAAGGTGATAAAAACATAACGGTTAATTTTGTAAGGTCTTTATAGAACACTCAAAACATAGTTATTTATGTATATTATAATGCATTTTTGTCAACAGATCCTCATAAATATTACACAATGCACCTTTAACATGCCTGTATCTCTTCTCCTGTCTTTAGCTTGTAGTTCATTCTACTGGAGTTGATGTGAATATTGTAGAAACGGCAATGGAAATTATTGTAAATGTGATGGACCAAAATGATAATAAGCCTGTTTTTACTCAAAATCCATTCAATGGAAGTGTTACTGAAGCTGCTGGTATAGGTAGGTGTATGATGCAGTTTCTCAATGAAATGTTTAGCAGTTTTTTCCCCAAATGCCTCTTCAGTTTCACCGAATCAGTCTTTCTTCTTCTCTCACTGAAGGTCATGAGTTTATGACAGTCACAGCCACTGATGCAGATGATATAGAGCTTACTGACAATGGTGTTATCAGTTACTCAATCGTCAAGCAAGATCCAGAATTGCCAAAACCAAACCTGTTTACAATCAACTCTGTTACCGGAGGAATTCGTGTGAATGCTTTAGGCTTGGAGAGAGAGGTGAGAAATGATGACTGGATCTCACATTGGTGAAGAATAATTAAATGTAAACAAACTCACCTGAAAACATCTTTCTTTTCAGAAATGGTCCAGATATACTGTGTTAATTACGGCTACTGACGGGGCTGGAGAAGGTCATTCAACCACTGGCACAGCTGTTATTACTGTGACTGACAGCAATGATAACGCACCTCAGTTTGAGCAAACCACGGTAATGTATATTAAAGGAATAGTTGACTTTGAAATTAAATTTTGGTATGTTTTAGCTTACCTCAAGGGCATCCAAGATGTAGGTGTCTTTTTTTCCGCAGTAGTTTCATGAATACATCCAGAAAGCTATAATAAGCATTTTATAAACAAATTCTTTAATTTTAACTTTATTAATACTTATGTACACCATACATCTCTATTTTTTAGCACACTGTATCTGTCCCAGAGAATAAAGTAGGGGCTGAAGTGGCCAGACTTACAGTTACTGATGGAGATGAACCTGGATCTCCTGCCTGGTCAACCAAATATAAGATTATTGGCGGTGACAAGAGTGGGTTTTTCAGTGTCAGTACTGGACCCAGCCAGCTAGAGGGCATCATCACCACTGTAAAGGTACTGTGTGTTGCTCATGTGTTTCCACAGGGAATTCATGATCATGTTCCTTTAGTAAAAGACGCTTTCTTTTCCATTCAGCCCCTGGACTTTGAGAAGAACAAGCAATTCATTCTGTCTGTGATTGTTGAGAACGATGATCCATTTGTCGGTTCTTTGGCCACTTCCACTGCCACAGTCACGGTGAATGTAGAAGATGTGAATGAGCCTCCAGAGTTTAATCCAAAGGAGAAGGTTATTAACAAACCTGAATATTCACCAGTTGATAGTGAATTCGTTACTTATAAAGCCACTGATCCAGACACTGGAAAACCACAGAAGATAACGTAAGATTTCATTATTCCATTTGAAAATTCTGACTGATTTCTTTACAGATTTCTAGATCTTAAACCGAATGTTATTATATATTTATATAATTACATTTTAACTATTTAATGATATAATTATTATAATTTTTTGCCTCACTAGGCAGATGTCAAATCTCTCATATGCAGAATTCAAATCATATCATGCCTGTATATCCTTTGAACTTCAAATGTTTTTAAACCACCAGGCAAGACTTAAGTTGTTCTTGCTGAAGATTTCTAGTTTTAACCTGTATGTTTGGTTCCTTCCAGGTATAACATAGGCAGTGATCCTGCCGGCTGGCTGAGTGTTACTCCAGACACTGGAGTTATTAAAGTCAAGAGCCTTATGGATAGAGAATCTCCCTTTGTCAAAGATGGCAAATACAGAGCTATCATTTTGGCCGTGGATAATGATGGTAATTTGTGTTTCCTTTTTTAAGAGGAGAATTCTTGCTGGCCTTTTTCTGATGTCTGTGCTTGTGTGCAGGTGAAGCTCCAGCAACTGGCACAGGAACCCTGGTAATTGAATTGGAGGATTCAAGCAATACATTCTGTCTGAAATGATTCATCTATCAATAATTGTCCCCCTGTAGTGAAAATCCAGCTTTTAATGTTGTTTGTGTCTATGTGGTGTTTTTAATATGCTTTAAGACAAACCATGTGTAAATAAATAAGTCGACACCATTGCTGAGTATTTTCTCCTTAAAAAACTGCAGTGAACCAAAGACAGTCTCAAAAACACAGTACGAAATCGTCTGTGTTTCTGACATCACAAACTACCATGAACCAATCAGATCAACATGCGGGCAGGCTTTAGCATATCATTACAATGACGTGAAGCAGGGCAGTCTCAAGAGAAGCCAGGTTACACTGGCATATTTTTCTGTTGATATGAAAAATCGGGTACTTTAAGCAATATAGCAGGTGAATTATATATATATATATATATATATATGATGTATATTACGATGATATGATGAACTATATGCCTTTGTTCAAAGCGTTTGTAAGGATGCTGATTTTTAAAAGACAGCTGTCTGAGTCTGAGATGGTGAACGGTAACATGGTTTGTGTAACATTAGCAACACATTATTAGCTTTTTGATAGCATAGAGTAAAGCAAAAGGCTAATCATATTAATTACCGTTATGTGTCCGACGTTGTAAATAGCGATACCATTGTGCTGCATTAACCTCAGTAAGTTAGCCGAGTGAATCTGTGAGCTGGCGTGAGTGGAGGCGGGGCTAATTAGCATATTCATAGAACCGCGTATACTAAATGAGGCAAGGGTGTAGAGTTACATTCTGTTGTAACCTTTCTAGTTATTTCGGATCGAACCACACATACACCAGATTTAACTTCATCCATCCTTTATCTCAACTTTGTACATAATGACGTTGATGACGTCACATCAATACACAACATCCCCCCTCTACTTGAATATGAACTTACCCCAACTAAACAAGTTCTCAGTCACATTTTCTTACAACTTAAGACAGTTCAGAACATTCAAAGTACATGTAACTCTGTACATCTTAATAGAACATCAGCAATGCTTTCTGAACAGGTGCACCACACCACAACATAACTCTTAATCTGATTTTTACTTGTTTTCCTTCTTACATAACCTAGCTTTTATCAGTCACTCAACAACATAGTCTCTAAACCTTTCAGGCAATCTGATTAGTCTCTGGGGTCTGCAAGGTTTAGAAATCTGTTCCTCTCTCTGAAATGTTTCACAGTTCTCTTTGCATTCCTCTGAACTTCCCTTTTGCTCTTTATCATAACTCGGCTCTTGAGCACATATCATTTCACCATCCAATGTTGGTGTTTCCGCAGACAGAAACTTCTTGACAAATGTTATATTCCATGCATACTTTGCTCCAGTGGGTGACTGAACGACAACGCTGTTACCTTCTCTGCTTACAACCTTGTGAGGAGTGCTGTGAAATGTTGTTGTTAATTTGTCTGTTTTATCCTGTTTCACAAGTACTTAATCTCCAACCTCTATGTCTGATGTCTTAGCGCCTTGTCTGTGGTCTGTGTATATCTTGGCTTTTCCTTTCTGCTCTGCGTCTTTGTCTCGAGCTTCAAGGTCACTGTGTGGAGTTGTGATGTCTGGTAACTTTCCTCTGATCTTCCTCTGAAAAAGAAGTTCTACGGGGCTTTTGCCCGTTGTGGCATGTTGTATGGACCTGTAGACAGTCACATATTTGCGTAGCTCTTTTTTCCAATCCTGGCCCTCAGCTTGGGCAATCCGTACTCGTTTCATCAGTGATGCATTTTGTCTTTCCACTTCTCCATTTGCTTGCGCCCACTTTGGAGTTGTTTTGATATGGTGTATTCCGTTCTCCTGACAAAAAGCCTGAAACAGACTGGACTTGAATTGTGGGCCACAATCTGACCTGATTGTTAAAGGAAGTCCGTGCCGACTGAAAATGTCTTCCAAACGGTCGATCACTTTTTCCGCCGTTGTTGACTTGAGGATTGCATATTCATAGTACCTGCTGTAATAGTCGACAACAACCAGAATCGAATGTCCATCCGGTAAAGGATCAAGTAAATCTGTGGCTAAGTTTTGCCATGGCCCTTCAGGCATCACTGTGGGCGACAGTGGTTCAGGAACATCTGGTTTCGCTACCAACTGACAACCGTGACATGTCCTCACAAGTCTTTCTGCGGCCCTGTCCATTCCAGGCCACCAAACCTTTGTTCTCAGGTATTGTTTTGTTCCTACCACACCAAGATGGCCCTCATGTGCCAACTGTAATGCTCTTCCTCGCAGCGACTGTGGCAAAACAATTCTTGTTCCCCTGAGTATTATTTGGCCAATGACACATAGCTCACCTGCAATATGTCTGTATGCAGAACAGTCATCAAAACAACCTGTTTGAATAGCAGTTCTCAGTCTCTGTAATTCCACATCATTTGCTGAGATCTGCTCGACTTCCTTGGTTGTGAGGGCGCTGGGTGTTGCACAAACTGCTATAAACCGCACATATTCCTCTACTTTATGTGTGTGCATCTCACCTTTGGCTGATGGGCCCAGCAGACGTGACAGAGGATCTGCAATGTTGTGTGTCCCAGGTATATGAATCACCCGGAAGTCATAAGGCTGTAATCTCAAGACCCACCTTTCGATTCGTGCGCATGGTTTTGAGCGAGGGCTATAAATTGCTTCCAATGCTTTGTGGTCTGTGACGAGATCAAACTTCCGACCATAAACATAAGGGTGCAATCGTTCACATGCCCACACCAGAGCAAGTGCTTCGCGCTCAGTTTGTGAATACCTTTGTTCGAACTCTGTCAAGCTCCTGCTCACATAGCAGACAGGAACCATTCCTTCTCGTTGTTCCTGAACTAGTACTGCTCCAACGCCTTTTGGTCCACCATCAGCAATGACTTTTGGTGGTGCATCCTTGTCGAAGTAAGCCAGTGTTGTTGCCTCGGCCAACTTATCTTTGAGAGTTTTGAAAGCTTTCTTCTGATCAGTTCCGAAATGAAATTTGGTGTCTTTCTTTGTCAGTCTGCGCAGAGGTTCTGAGATGCTCGCAAACTGAGGTATGAAACGGCTACTATAGCCAGCTAAACCGAGGAAACTTCTCACCTCTGAAACGTTTTCAGGCTCTCTTGCCTCCACAACTGCTCTCACCCTCTCTGCCGTTACCCTCTATGCCTTTCACTGACAGCAGCATGCCCATAAACACCAATTTGTCCATGTTAAACTGGCACTTCTCTACATTCAGAGTCAAGCCGCAGCTTTCCAGTCTCTTTAGTACTGCATGCATTCTTTTCTCATGAGTCTCTTTGTCAGGTGCATGGATGATGATGTAATCTGATATGTTCTCTACTCCTTCGATGCCAGCTAGAACAGTGGCTATTTCATGCTGGTACTGCTCACTAGCTGATGACATTCCAAACACCAGTCTTTTGAACCTATATATACCATTATGAACAGCGAACGTGGTGATGTCTCTTGATTCTGGGGTCAATTCCAGCTGATGGTACCCCCATTTCAGGTCTAGTTTGCTGAAAACGACTGACCCATTCATTCCTTGCAACAGTTCATCCACTGTGGGGATCGGGAACCGCCCACGAATGATTTCCGTGTTTGCTTGTCTCATGTCCAAACACATCCTTATTTCCCCATTCGCTTTGGGTACAATGACAACTGGGTTTACCCAAGGATTTTTTCCTCAACAGCCTCTCTGAGGTGGAACGGAACGCGTCTAAGGGGCTGTGCAACTGGCGTCACTGTGCTGTCTATGTGTAGGCTAATTTGTTTTGTATTTAGTTTGCCTACTCCACAGAATAATTTGGGGTACTTCTGGCGGATCATGGACTTCACATCGCTCACCACTGCAACATTAGCTCCAATCCTCAGCACTCCTAATTTAACTGCTGTGTCTTTTCCGAGCAGTGGCTCCCCTCTCCCGCAAATAACTGTAAATTCAGTTGTTGTGCTGCGTTTTCCGATTCCGACCTCACACCAGAAAATTCCTTTCACTGGTAGGGGTTCACTTGATGAGTATGCATATAGTTTTTTGTCTGATTTGGCAGAACTGCATTTTATCTTTTTTCCTTTAAGCATTTCCCACGTTCCTTCATCCACTATGTTGCTTGTTGCTCCTGAGTCAACTAACATGGGTAGTCTGACACCTCCAACTGAGAACGTTATTCTGTCCATGTTGCTCTCTTCTCTTACAACAAATACAAAGTCTTGATTTTTCACATCTGATTCAACTCTTTTCACTGTCTGTCTCACACTTTCCTTTGTTTTACACATTTTTGCAAAATGATCTCTTCCATTGCACTTTCTGCATGATTTTCCACGTGCGGGACATTTATAATCTTTTGCAAAATGACCTGTCTGTCCGCATCTGTAGCAGGTTTTGTTTGAATCAGCATTACCTTTACTACATTACATTCTTTTTTTCTGATCTCTCACTCCTTTTCTGGATACCAGACTCACCGTCTCTTTCACTTCCGTCTCTGGAGAAATGTGCAACGCCGCCATCTGCAGTTCAACACATTCGCACTGCGCTGCGATTTCTAGAGTAAGAGCAAGTGTCAAAGCCATACTCAGAGCTGCACCGACTCAGAACAGCATCCCTTATTTGATTGTCTTTATCAGCTCCAAAATCACAATCTTTTGCCGCTTGCCTTTGAAGGGTTAAAATTTAAGAATCTATTTCAAATATGCTTCCTTACATAACATCACGGTAAAGAATATTGTATTTAGTTTTTAAGGGTAAGATAATGATTCTGCTCAGCAAAGTTGCCTTTCCTGTTTTCTCCTCATTGTCTTTAATGGCTCTTTGAGTCCCAGTATCACTCAGACTGATGGGATTAGCACACGAATGATTCACTGAGAATCTCACCTTTTGTTCTGCAAATGGCTTTCGGACCCAAATGGCTCTTGGAGCCTTATGCGGATTGAATTAGGATTGGCCAGACCCTCACAGTCTAGGGTGTTACCTTAACCTGTATACTCATTTACATGCTTTGTTTGAATTTGTCTCCACCTTCAAAAGTCCCTCCTCCTAAAATGCCTATAAAGACACCATGTAAATGTATATACTTTAGATTATGTTGGACGAAACCGCAGCCGCGCTCAAATAAAGAAACTCTTCTGTTTGAACGTGATCCCAACTGTCTCCTGGTCTCTGCTTCGATAAAAGAAAACTTTACAACAGATGGTGCCGTGTGACCCGGATGGAGAAAAAGGAAACTGAATCTTGAAACTTCAAGCTCAAAGATCTCAACAAAGCCTGACTAAGTTCCAGACTGAATCTTCTGAATCCAGATTGAAAACTTCAAGCTCCAAAAAGATCTCAAAGACTGAATTTTTTCCAGACGGAATCTTTCTCTACAAACGAAAGACTTGGTGAGTTTCACTCCAATTTAAAGAACCTTTGCAGACCAGTACAAAATAGTTTTCCTCTGCGACGACAGAGAAGAAGTTAACAAACAGCTGCAGGGTTTTGTTAACTAAGTTATCCTCTAAAGTTGTCTTTTAGAGATGAAATTTATCCTTTGTTGTTCAGGCAGGGAAGTTTAACAGTTACATGTTAATATTGTGTGTATCCTCTTGCTAGAGAAGGCCTGTCCTTTGTAAGCTAGAGAAGATTAGCGTCATGTGCTAATAAGATTGTACCCTCTGTTTGTAAGACAGTAGAGAGAAGTTTAGTGTTTGTTTGTGTGGTAACATAGAAATTCACAAAATGTTTAGGAAAAGTACTAGACTGATTCCCACAACTGAGAAAGCTGGACTAGCTACACCTTTAACAGATAGTGAATTCAAGTCTTTGTTATCAGAGCACATAGACTCCATCGTGACTGAGCCAGTCAGATTGAATTTAACAAAGAAATTTGGCATTGATCCAGAGAAAGTGTGGTCAATTGAAGATTGTAAGAAAGTACTAGGAGAAAGTATTCGCAAGAACAGTGTGAAAAGTTTTATCTGTTGTCACAGAGAATTTGGTTTAACCCTAGCTACAGAACAGTCTAAGCGCAACTCAGAGCTAGAGAAACAGATCAAAGAGCTCCGTGCTAGAATATCTTCGTTGACTAAGAAAGTAAACCGCAACAAAGATGCAGAAAAAACTGATGTGGAAGAAGTTAGTCAGCCTGATAACAATTATCCTGACTTAAAAGCTTTCTTTGAAACAAATGTAGCCATCCAATCAGTAACTGATCAGCCTGTAGATTCAGTGCAGGTTTGTGGGGCTAGGAGAAGATCTCAGGGAACTAAAAGTGTTACTCCGAACTCTTCTGTTGTCCAAATACAAACGGTTGCCAAAACATCTTTAGGTCCTAAGGATATAGATAGACTCTCCCAGAGTTTACCCTCAGCACGCACAAATTTTTCTGAATTTAGAAGAGCATTGTTCAGTAAAATGCATCTTTACGACATGTCGTTACCAGAAGTCACACAGCTGATGTCACAAATTCTAACTGAATCTGAATTCAACAATTTTGAGTCTGCTGTTACTTCCGAACTGCAACATGTCAGTAAAGGCGATTTGAGAGAAGGTGTTTTGAAAATCCTAAAGAATATCTTAGGACCCAAAATCGATTGGTCGAGAGTTACTAGCTGTGTACAAGAGAAAGAAGAAACTGTGAGTGAATATACTGAGAGGTTCTGTCAGGTAGCGGTAACGTACAGTGGAATAGTGGATGATTCCGAAAGTGTGTTAGCTGACAAAGGAGCTCTAATCCGAATTTGGGCAGATGGTCTTGTAGCTGAGTACAGAACAGCCTTGCCATTCCTAGATATTACGTGGGCTAAAAGAACTCTCAGAAGTAACCTAGAAAGTTTAGCTATTTGGGAAAGAGATTCGGATGTCAAAGAGAGAGTAAGAATTGCAGCAGTTTCTGTTAAGGTCAACTCAGAGAAGCCAAAGAAACGCAAAAGTCCTAGAGAAGCCAGTTGTTCTTACTGTGGCAAGCACGGACATTTTGGAAAAGAATGTAGAAAAAACAAAAATAACTTAAGACAAGTTAACAAGGTTAACCAGCTTCTGCTGAGCCTGCTTGATATTCTGAAGCAGCCCCTCCCCTCCTCGTTAAACTCGTGGGGCAACTTGATACGGTGTTAACCATTTAGGCTGTGATTGCTTAATCTCCCCAGTAACTTACAACAAAGATGAAAGACTTATTTTTGTTTAATAGAACAAAAGGAAAGTGACTGTCACAGTCTTTGTTTGGGGGACATTCAGAAAACTCACAGCCTTAAATGTTATACCACAGAAATATTCCAGTCAGACCCCCATGTTCTATATGATGTCTTTTAAGGGCGTTTTTCCACTGGGTTCGTTTGCTGCGGTCCGAACCCGAGTGCGCTCGTTCCCGGCGCCCCCCGCAGCGTTGGTCTGGTTTCACACTCAATTAGTTGTAACGAACCCAGGTGCGTTTGCAGTGATCTTACGTCATCGCAAACGCACACGGAAAATGCATGGATAATACAACTCGACTGAGCATAGCTGTAATTTGTCTGTTTTTTTGGTGCTATTATGCACAACATAGTGAGAGACATCACCTCTTCAGTGTCCCACAACGTTCCCCTGCCACTCATGGTTGTCGTGTGTGAGGAAACAATGATATCCACAGTGATACGCATGCGCGGGATACTATACTTCCTGAACAAGCGCGCACCCGAGTCCGTGTTGTTTGCACATTAACGCGAACCGCGCCACGGTTCGGGAGCAACCGAGCTCAGACCACCTCCTCCAGGTAGTCTCGGGTTCGGTACTCTAGTGCGCACCCGGGTCCGATGACAGCGTTCACATTAGCGATTTTTCATGCGAACCGTGCCCCGGTCCGCACTAAACTGCCAGTGTGAAAGCGCCCTAAGACTGATGTTTCACTGGAGAATGGGAAGTGCCAATTTTCTCACACACTGTACAGTTGTTTCCCCTACAGGGATAGGATAGGACACATGGACCAGTGAGGAGCCCAGGAAGAACTGGAAGCAACAGGCTTTCGGGGGCCAACCCTGTGGTGAAGATTCCCTTATAGGCCCTTCCCAACCATAGTCCATCCTCACCTCACTGTTCCTTTTAGGTGTCTCAAATCAATTAAGAAACAGGGAAAGAATGAAACGACCACAGTAGACCCTGAAAACGATAGAACCATAGTGTTTAAACTGCTACAACCTTAGTGTTTTGAAGAAATATTGCTCTCTGTTTTTCTGTTTTCTGTCTTACAGTGTGCAGATACAACTTGATGGTTTTTTCGAGATCCATATGCAACGACCGTCTCATCTGCGGATGAAGCCCCAACCTCAAGAAGACAACCAGACCCACTGCTGAACAAACTATCACAAAAGAAAATGAAAAATACACAACGCAGAGAAATTCACGGACCCTAAATTGCATGTTTTGTTTCTGTGTCAGCATGCAATTACAGATGAACAACACAGAGCAAGTTATATGTGCCTGTAACTTACACCAGTTACAAGAATGAACTTTATGTGCCTAAATTTGTATTTTTGTGAGAGTTTTTAAGAACTCTCAAAGAGGGGACTGAAGGGTTAAAATTTAAGAATCTATTTCAAATATGCTTCCTTACATAACATCACGGTAAAGAATATTGTATTTAGTTTTTAAGGGTAAGATAATGATTCTGCTCAGCAAAGTTGCCTTTCCTGTTTTCTCCTCATTGTCTTTAATGGCTCTTTGAGTCCCAGTATCACTCAGACTGATGGGATTAGCACACGAATGATTCACTGAGAATCTCACCTTTTGTTCTGCAAATGGCTTTCGGACCCAAATGGCTCTTGGAGCCTTATGCGGATTGAATTAGGATTGGCCAGACCCTCACAGTCTAGGGTGTTACCTTAACCTGTATACTCATTTACATGCTTTGTTTGAATTTGTCTCCACCTTCAAAAGTCCCTCCTCCTAAAATGCCTATAAAGACACCATGTAAATGTATATACTTTAGATTATGTTGGACGAAACCGCAGCCGCGCTCAAATAAAGAAACTCTTCTGTTTGAACGTGATCCCAACTGTCTCCTGGTCTCTGCTTCGATAAAAGAAAACTTTACAACACCTTAAACATGTGGTAAACTGCTGCACGGTCTGTCCCATTTTCTGCTTTACCTGATAAAACGTCTGTCTTGCAAACGTCGTGTTTACCTGAGGCACAAAGTATGCGTTCAGTGTTGTTACTGCCTGTCTGTTGGCCCTCCTGTGTCAGCGAGTGTGGAGAAAATATCCTGCACATCTGTCCCAGCGTGATGTAAGAGCAAGGCTCTCCGTCTTTGCTTTGTAGCGTCGGGTGCATCATCAGTCAGGATCAAACCCTTTCCATCGGCAAAAAGTTCAAATGCATTTAACCATCTTGTCCACCGCGGACCCAACGTGGCTGGATCGCTGTAGCAGTCGAACTTGGGGAACAGTACCGTCCATCTTTAACGCGCGCCGTCTATCTCCACTAAACTTTGTAGTTAACTGAGATAAAATACTCGGCGTGACGCATGTCTAACTCACTTTCAGATTTAACTGACGAGTGAGTCTTTGTTGCAACATCCTCGTCGCCAATGTTGTAACCTTTCTAGTTATTTTGGATCGAACCACACAGACACCAGATTTAACTTCATCCATCCTTTATCTCAACTTTGTACGTAATGACGTTGATGATGTCACATCAATACACAACACATTCAAGCTATTTTAAGGTATTAAAAAAAAAAAAGTTCCCTTTCGATAACTGTTCACTCACATTGCATCGATATTTGATGAGAATCGCAATCCAATAGCTTCATGTTATTAGCGCGGGACTGTTCAAGCCCAAAAGACTCTACAAGTAACAATCCTTCAGACTGTTCAGATGACAAACTCCTTCTGATTTATATAAATTTTTTTATTTATAATTTTTTTCAACAATCCTCCTGGAGTATTGGCCAAAAACCATTACAACAGTTCCCCTTTTTGCATTAAATCAGTCTGCTGATCTCACAGAAGTGTAGACTTCCACTTTTAGGAGCCAGCCACTTCCACTGTCCAAGCCTTTCACACTCTCTTTTCCTCTCTGGTGGAATGAGCTACAAACTTCTATCCAAACTGTTGAGACCATCACATCTTTCAAGAAGCAGCTTAAGAAACCTCTTCTGCACTTAAGCAACCACAACATTAAACCAAGGCACTCATGCACTTAAACTTTTCTTCACTGCATTTCTTTTTTCTTCCTAATCTAGTTGTCAGATTAACCTGGAATTGTATAATATATATATATATATATATATATATATATATATATATATATATATATATATATATATATATATTGTTGGCTCCTTGACGAATTCCTCTCTTGTAAGTCACTTTCAATAAAAGCATCTGCTAAATGCATAAATATCAATGTAACGGTGTATAAAACTTTTCCAATTAACATAAGTATTATGTTTTCTTTTCTTTTTATGATTAAATCAAGTCCCATTTACCAACATTCTAGGATTATTGTAAAATGTCTATTATACTGTATGTATGTACAAAATTCACAAGTTATCTTAGTTAACACAAACCAAACCAATCTTTGCAATGGATCCGTTCCCTTTCAAGGGAACTCCCGTTGCGTCGAAACTGACGCTATGGGGAACGCTTTGCGTGATGACGTCTTGAAGCACATGTCAAATCAGTCCAATGGTGTGGCGGAACGTCAGAGGCGGGTGACGTCACGTACCAGGAAGCTATAAAAGCCGGCCCGAAACAGAAAACGAAAGCTTTCTGAGTCTTCAGTTGCGCTCTGAGTTGAATCTGTCCTTGTTATTTGGTGTTGTCTGTCTATATCATATATATATATATTCAGTATGGCGAGCAAGCAGCAGTTTAGAGTGTGTGTCCATCCCTGCCCGCGTTATTTAACGGGAGGTGATACTCACACTCTTTGTGTTGTTTGTTTGGGTGAGGAGCATGCCCAGTCAGCACTCGAGGGTGGTGACTGTGTGCATTGCGAGGCACTTCCATTGCGTACGCTCCGATCCCGCTTGGCTCGGTTCAATCCCGACCACGTTCCCCAGGGCTTGGGTCCCGCCGCTGCCGAGGCACGGCGTCGATCTCAGACCTGGGGTTCACAAATGGATTTATCAGTGGATGTTGAGACGGGCTCTGCCTTATCTCAACATCCTTCTGATAGATCCAGTGCCTCTCATCAGGGTGTGGAAGCACGTGCTGCGGTTTCTTCCCCCCCCAATGGAGGCACCAATACTGCAATTGTCCAGCTCTGAGGAGTTGGACGTTGTTAGTATTGAAGCTGAGTCTGAGGATTCGCCACCTCAGTCTCACGCTTTTGAGGAATTGCTCGATGTTGTCACGAGAGCAGTTCACAGATTATCTATTGAGTGGCCAGAGGATAGGCAGGACGTTCGTTCGAAAAGTAAGCTCGACGAACGCTTCCTGGCATCTCGTACACAGCCTCAGCGAAGAAGCCTTCCGTTTTTCCCCGATCTCCACACCGAGGTGTCGAGATCGTGGGGAAAACCGGTTTCATACAGAGTGTATACACCACAAACATCCCACTATTCTTCCATTCAGAAATATAAAGAATATGGTTATGGGGAGATGCCGAAGGTGGAGGAGACGCTTGCGAGCTATCTCTCTCCAGCAACGGCATCTTCCCTGAAGGCTCCTTCACTTCCCTCTAAGCCAGTAAAATTCACTTCATCTCTGGTTCATAAATCGTATGCAGCCGCTGGTCAAGCGGCAGCGTGTCTGCATACGATGTCTATTATGCAAGCCTATCAGGCAGAATTATTGGGGGATTTAGAGGAGGGCGGGGGAATTGACAGATCTGTCTCTCAGGGCCACCAAGGAGACCGCTAAATCAATCGGGCGGTCTATGGCAGCCCTGGTGGCCACTGAGAGGCATCTGTGGCTCAATTTGAGCGCTATAAAAGAGAAAGAAAAGCACGTTCTCTTAGATGCTCCGGTTTCCACTGTTGGATTATTTGGTGATGCAGTAAACAGTGCGGTAGCTAAATCTCAGGAAGCTGCTAAACAGGCAGCTGCATTGCAAAAACTTCTCCCCCGCCGTTCTTTCATTGAGGCTGCTGAGCGGGAGCAGCCTCACTCCTCTAAAAAGAGCGCTGAACATCGTGCCACTCAAAAACAGAGTGTGTCCTCTCGTGCTCCCCCACAAAAATCTCGGGGACACGGAGGGCGCTCTCAAACCCAGCAGTCTTCGAGGGGTAAAACGGATCTGCGGACCGTTATTACCGCCAAGAAGGCTGCTGGGAAAAGGTCCTGACGTCCGAGGGCTCAGGACAAATGAGGGTAGTTCCCCCCGAAGCAGAGCGGTTAACACCTCTTTTTACGGTGCCCGTCTCTCTTCTGTGCCCTCAGGGGACCGTTCTGCCAACCCTGCCACCTCTGGTGTTACAGGGCGCAGCGGTCTCCGGCGAGCACATATCTCAAGGTCCACCCGGAAACGTAGTGGCCTCGGGATGCCCGCCCCCTCCGAGGAGGGTGCTAGATCAGTCTGTTCGGTCGTTCCCTGCCGGTGCGCCGTTACAGGGCGTCGAACCGACTACTCAACAGCAACAAAATCCAGAAACCAGTCTCGAGAGGCTGGTACCTCTAGTAGAATCTTTGACAGCGTGGAAGCTACTGTCAAATGTTTCTCGTTGGGTCCTGCAGACCGTGGAAAAAGGGTATCAGATACAATTCAAGAAACGCCCACCTCGGTTTATGGGGGTCCTGCCCACAGTGGTGGGCCCCGAGCAGGTTCTGGTTATGGAACAGGAAGTAAACACTCTGTTAGAGAAAGGGGCCATAGAATATGTACCTCCCTCCAACAGGGAAACCGGGTTTTACAGCCGCTACTTCATAGTTCCAAAAAAGGACGGGGGATTGCGTCCCATTTTAGATCTTCGAGTTCTGAACCAGTCAGTCATGCAGCTCAAGTTCAAAATGTTAACTTTGAGACAAATCGTGCCACAGATCAGGTCCGAGGACTGGTTTGTCACGATAGATCTCAAGGACGCATATTTCCATATTTCCATCCGTCCGTGTCATTGGAAGTTCCTGAGGTTTGCTTTCGGGGGCAAAGCATACCAATATCGAGCTCTTCCATTCGGCCTGGCTTTATCACCCCGCACTTTCACCAAATGCGTGGATGCAGCTCTGGCGCCTCTGCGCCTCCAGGGTATTCGCATCATGAACTACATCGACGATTGGTTGATTTTAGCTCAGTCGCATCAGTTGGCGGTTCAACATCGAGATGTTGTTCTCGCCCACATGAAAGAGCTGGGGTTACGGCTGAACGCCAAGAAGAGTGTGCTTTCTCCACTTCAGAGGACCACTTTTTTAGGCGTGGTTTGGGATTCTGTGTTGATGCAGGCGCGCCTGTCACCGCCACGGATAGATTCCATCCTTGCAGCTGTGAAAAGTGTAAAGCTAGGCCAGCTACTCACTGTCAAACAGTTCCAGAGACTGTTGGGTCTCATGGCAGCAGCTTCCAACGTGATACCTTTTGGACTACTGCACATGAGGCCCCTGCAGTGGTGGCTCAGGACCAGAGGGTTTTCCCCGAGGGGCAACCCATTTCGCACGATCAAGGTCACGCGGCGATGCCTACGTGCCTTGGTTATGTGGAAGAAACCCTGGTTCCTGTCCCAGGGCCCAGTGCTGGGAGCTCCTTGTCGTCGCAAACTGCTAACGACGGATGCTTCCCTCACGGGCTGGGGAGCATCGCCTAGAGATGTTAGCTGTCTTCCGGGCTCTGAGGAGCTTTATCACAGATCTCAGGGGACACCATGTGTTAGTACATACGGACAACACGTCGGTAGTCGCCTATATCAACCACCAAGGGGGTTTGCGCTCGCGCCCATTGTCCAATTTGGCACGCCATATCCTCTTGTGGTCCCAGGGGAAGTTGCTGTCTCTCAGGGCAGCCTACATCCCCGGGGTACAGAATATAGGAGCAGACACTCTGTCGAGACAGGGGCCGAGGCCCGGGGAATGGAGGCTCCACCCCGAGGTGGTGGAGCTGATATGGAGGGAGTTTGGCCAAGCACAAGTGGATCTGTTTGCGTCTCGAGAGACGTCTCACTGTCCACTTTGGTTCTCCCTCACGCATCCAGCTCCTCTGGGACTGGATGCTATGGTACAGACGTGGCCGAGGCTACGTCTGTACGCCTTTCCCCCAGTGGCTCTGCTCCCGGGAGTTCTGGAAAGAGTTCGCAGGGACCGGGTCCATCTACTTCTTATAGCCCCGCGCTGACCGGGCAGAGTATGGTTTCCCGATCTTGTGTCCCTCCTCGACGGGCATCCTCTGGAGCTTCCTGTCAGGAGGGACCTTTTGTCCCAGGCAGGGGGCTCAATATTTCACCCCCGCCCAGAACTGTGGAACCTGTGGGCTTGGCCTCTGAGGGGGCCCAGCTCATAGAGTCAGGTCTCTCAACTGAGGTTGTTGAGACCATTCTACAGTCCAGAGCTCCCTCCACGAGGAAACTTTATGCCCTGAAGTGGAGAGTATTCACTTCGTGGTGTAGTGACCGTCGGTTGGATCCAGTCAACTGCCCAATTGGTACAGTTCTGGAGTTCCTGCAGGACCGGTTCACTGCAGGTCTGACCCCGTCCACTTTAAAGGTTTATGTGGCGGCCATAGGTGCTTACCACATTCCTTTGGGTGGAATTTCTGTGGGGAAAGACCCTCTGGTATCTCGTTTCCTTCGTGGCACTTGGAGGCTGAGGCCTGCAGTTCGCTCTAGGGTGCCACCATGGGATTTGTCCGTTGCGCTGCAAGGCCTTTCCCTGGCCCCCTTTGAGCCCATTGAGGAGGTTCCTGAGAAGTTTCTAACTCTGAAAGCTCTGTTTCTTCTCACCATCTCTTCTCTTAAAAGAATAGGGGATCTCCAGGCATTGTCGGTTGCTCCGTCATGCTTGGAGTTTGCTCCGGGTATGGTCAAAGCTTTTCTTCACCCTAAACCGGGCTATATCCCCAAGGTCCCCACTAATGTGGCTAGACCTATTGTTCTGCAGGCCTTCTGTCCTCCTCCCTTTCAGAATGCGGACCAGGAGGCTAATAATTTGCTTTGCCCAGTTCGGGCGTTAGACGCTTATGTCCACAGAGCTGCCCTGTGGCGTAAAAGTGATCAATTATTTGTGTGCTTTGGGTCTCCTAACAAGGGAGGTCTGGTGTCTAAGCAAAGGATGAGCAAGTGGGTGGTTGAGGCTATCTCACTTGCTTATGAGGCGGCTGGACAGCCTTCTCCTTTGGCTGTCCGGTCGCACTCTACTAGGAGTATGGCGGCCTCTAAGGCCCTTAAATCAGGAGTTTTGTTACAGGACGTCTGTGATGCGGCAGGCTGGTCCTCACCGCACACCTTCGTCAGGTTCTACTCTCTGGATTTAGACTCTGCTCCAGGGTCTCATGTTTTGTCTTCTTAGTGCTGCTCACTTGATACACACAGGACAGACATTTGTAGCTATGGAGGCGTTGGTATAGACGTTCCCCATAGCGTCAGTTTCGACGCAACGGGAGTTCCCTTGAAAGGGAACGCCTCGGTTACGACTGTAACCTCGGTTCCCTGAAGAGGGAACGAGCGTTGCGTCGCCTTGCCATATCTCCTTCATGCCTGTCAGCGCGACTTCAGACTTTACGAAGCTTTCGTTTTCTGTTTCGGGCCGGCTTTTATAGCTTCCTGGTACGTGACGTCACCCGCCTCTGACGTTCCGCCACACCATTGGACTGATTTGACATGTGCTTCAAGACGTCATCACGCAAAGCGTTCCCCATAGCGTCAGTTTCGACGCAACGCTCGTTCCCTCTTCAGGAAACCGAGGTTACAGTCGTAACCGAGGCGTTTTCAAACAGTGTCCCAGGGATTATGAGACGCATGTTTTAGACATCTTAAAACTCAGGTCATAAAACAAAGCTATATCTTTAAGCACATGCAATTACTATTGTACTGTTTATTAATGTATCTATTTAGCACTCATAGGGCATCCTTTCCTCGTTTTTATCTCAAATCAAATCAAATCAAATCAAATCAAAGTTTATTGATAAAGCATCTTAAAAAACAAAGTGTGTACCAAAGTGCTGTACAATTTCAAACGGATTAGATAAAACACAGTAAGATACAAGGAAAAAAATAATTCAACATAAAAATGAAATAATAATAATAATACTAATACTAATATAATCATCAAATCAAAGCCTAACAGTCCTTACAAAGTAGCAAAGGCCTCATCAAACAAATATGTCTTATAAATGACAGGACTCCCTGATGATGTTTATCAATAATTAATTAATTCATTCCATTTATAATGTAATATAAATGTAATTAATTAATTAATTAATATAATTACCTTATTACTCATTAATCATTTATTCAAAAATAATATTTTTTTACATTATTTTACATGTATTATATCTGTCATCTAAATATTGCTGTAATCATTGTTATCTAAAGGATAATACAGCCAGATGGTTTATAATATCGTTTTTTAATGGCTTTTCTACTGTTTTACAATTGGTTTTCAAACATTTAAAAATATATTCTGTTGACGTATAGACAAGACAGAGGTAATACTTATCGGTTCAAAAAACCGCCCACAAAACCTCGCACAATACAACTTTAACATCATAGGATGTCCTGTTACTTTATCCTCTACAGTAAAAGACCTGGGTGTTATACTCGATTGCAACCTGTCTTTTGAAAATCATATTTCATATGTTACAAAAACGGCCTTTTTCCACCTTAGAAACATTGCTAAACTACGTAATATGCTATCAGTTTCTGATGCAGAAAAGTTAGTTCATGCATTCATGACCTCGAGACTGGATTACTGTAATGCTTTATTAGCTGGTTGTCCTGCATCCTCAATAAACAAGCTACAGTTAGTCCAAAATGCCGTCGCTAGAGTTCTTACGAGATCAAGAAAATATGATCATATAACACCGATTTTATCATCACTGCATTGGTTACCTATAAAGTTCCGTATTAATTACAAGGTATTGCTACTGACTTACAAAGCCCTAAACGGCTTAGCTCCAGTCTATTTAACGGATCTTCTATCACCCTATAATCCATCGCGCTCTTTAATATCACTAAATTCAAGGCTTTTGGTCATACCTAGGATATCCAGAACCACCAAAGGAGGGAGAGCATTTTCACATTTGGCTCCAAAAGTCTTCCTGATACTGTTCGTTGCTCAGACTCGCTCTCCCAGTTTAAAACTAGATTAAAGTCGCATCTCTTCAGCCAGGCATTCATATAATCCTACAGTTCAAACTACAATCCGGCCTCTAGCTCATAAATGCCAGAGGAGAACTGGCCCCCGACTGAGCCTGGGTTCTCCCAAGGTTTTAATTACTTCTCCATTAGGTCACCTGATGGAGTTTTAGGACACCATTACGTCACTTGATGGAGTTTTTCGGTTCCTTGCCACTGTTGCCTTTGGCTTGCTCAGTTGGGGATATTTTGGGGATATTTAATTTAATTTTATCAATCAATAAATTCCACTTGAAACAAACCTTGTTGTATTATTTTAATTTAATACTGTGAAGCTGCTTTGATACAATCTGTATTGTGAAAATACAAATAAACTTGACTTGACTTGACTATCAACTGGTGAATCTTCAGGTTTGTTAATAACCTTCTCCTTTGGATTAAACTCTGGAGGCTCATTAACATCTTCTACATTCACAGTGACTGTGGCAGTGGAAGTGGCCAAAGAACCGACAAATGGATCATCGTTCTCAACAATCACAGTCAGAATGAATTGCTTGTTCTTCTCAAAGTCCAGGGGCTGAATGGAAAAGAAAGTGTCTTTTACTAAAGGAACATGATCATGAATTCCCTGTGGAAACACATGAGCAACACACAGTACCTTTACAGTGGTGATGATGCCCTCTAGCTGGCTGGGTCCAGTACTGACATTGAAAAACCCACTCTTGTCACCACCAATAATCTTATATTTGGTTGACCAGGCAGGAGATCCAGGTTCATCTCCATCAGTAACTGTAAGTCTGGCCACTTCAGCTCCTACTTTATTCTCTTGGACAGATACAGTGTGCTAAAACAAAGAGATGTATGGTGTAAATAAGTACAAATAAAGTTGTAACACATATTATAATATTCTGAATGTCTGTCAGTCACAGTAATAACAGCTGTGCCAGTGGTTACATAACCTTCTCCAGCCCCGTCAGTAGCCGTAATTAACACAGTATATCTG
This sequence comes from Leuciscus leuciscus, assembly GCF_965113295.1. Classification (NCBI taxonomy): domain Eukaryota; kingdom Metazoa; phylum Chordata; class Actinopteri; order Cypriniformes; family Leuciscidae; genus Leuciscus; species Leuciscus leuciscus. The sequence continues at coordinate 1,669,589 of NC_138726.1, forward strand.
GACCATTTCTGAAAAGAAAGATGTTTTCTGGTGAGTTTGTTTACATTAAATCATTCTTCACCAATGTGAGATCCATTCATAATTTCTCACCTCTCTCTCCAAGCCTAAAGCATTCACACGAATTCCTCCAGTAACAGGGTTGACTATAAACAGGTTTGGTTTTGGCAATTCTGGATCTTGCTTGACGATTGAGTAACTGATAACACCATTGTCAGTAAGCTCTATATCATCTGCATCAGTGGCTGTGACTGTCATAAACTCATGACCTTCAGTGAGAGAAGAAGAAAGACTGATTTGGTGAAACTGAAGAGGCATTTGGGGAAAAAACTGCTAAACATTTCATTGAGAAACTGCATCATACACCTACCTATATCAGCAGCTTCAGGAACATTTCCACTGAATGGATTTTGTGTAAAAACAGGCTTATTATAATTTTGGTCCATCACATTTACAATAATTTCCATTGGCGCTTCTACAATATTCACATCAACTCCAGTAGAATGAGCTACAAGCTAAAGACAGGAGAAGAGATACAGGCATGTTAAGAGACAAATATCTGAGGTTGTTTGAAAACACAAATAAATTAAGAGTGATATATTTTAGTCCATTGTCTGTTAGTTATGAGTTAATATAAAATTGCAGTTGAAGAAAACTGACTTTATTTTTAGTAGATATACACATAACAAAAACCTTTTAGAACAAAAAGTTGATTTTAAAAGTTAGAGAATATAAAAAATCAACTTACTCTGTATGAAGCTTTTCTTTCTCTGTCGAGTGGCCGAGTCACAAACAGATTCCCTGATAATCTTTCTATAAAAAAAGTCTCCTTAGGCTCCAGATCCGCTCCTTCACCTGTGATCCTGTATTCAGTGGCGGAGCCAGAGGGGGGTCCGGGGTGGCACTGGACACCCCTGACATGCGATTGGCCACCCCGGGTGCCACCCCAAAATGTTATTTGCTACTATTTGCTGATGCTGATTTAAAAAATAAATAAAATTACGTTCGCCGGCAGCGCGTCGCGCGCGCAGTTTTCAAACGGACGAGCAGAGGACGAGAGATGGTTGCAAGATACCGAACTTCACCGAATAAGAAAACATCATATTTGAAGTAAGTTTTCAAGGTTTAGCATCAGGGTGGTTTGCTCCGAATACATTAGGCCTAATACACGCATACAGTAGGCTACCTTGCCGTGTTACAAGTACGTTACAGTATACAAATGTTCTAATGTGAGGATAGGAGATCAAAACGCAGTCAAAGAAGAGCAGAAACAAGCGATATCATAATGCGATCACTATAATAGGACTATGAAGCTTTATGGGTGTAGGGTGTTGATGGACTCGATCTACTGTGTTTTTATCGTCATTAAATCTGATCTAGATGTAGTCTTTGATAAAAATGCGATTTTCTCAGCTTTTTGCTCTTGTTGCTTTTTATGAAACTTGCCAACATTCAAGTGTTGATAAAAAAGACGCACGAAGCTAGAATAAAACAGATTTTTTTTTGTTGTTTAAAAGCACAGGGTCTGTTCTTTCTTTTGGTATGTTCAGATATTCATACAACAAAATATTTTGGGGTGCCATGAAATTGTGAAAATGACCAAAAACACCTTTTATATATATATATATATATATATATATATATATATATATATATATATATATATATATATAAAAGGTGTTTTTGGTCATTTTCACAATTTCATGGCACCCCAAAATATTTTGTTGTATGAATATCTGAACCCTGTTCAAAAATGACACATATATATATATATATATATATATATATACTGGCGAGAAAGAGTTAAGATAAAAATGTTGGTAATTGGATGATGATTAGAATATGAATATGATTGGAATTTGGAATCATATTTTAAATGTGTCATTTTTGAACAGGGTCAATTAAACATGAAAAGAAATGGAGAGATAGGCTATCAGAGATCTTTTTAAATAAGCACAAACATAGTCCAGTCATTTTTATGAAAAAAGGTTGAACAAATTGCAACAGAAGCAAACTCAAATAATTTTGAATCCTCAATATGTCCTGAGTAAGGAAAAAAAGTCCAGAAGAATCCCATTTGGGGAAAGTTCCGAAAACTGTTTCTGGGGATTCACTTTTTATTTTACCTACCTTTTGTCTTCTGCATTCTCCTTACCATTGTCTCCTGTTCTTCCCTCAGACTCGTCCCCCAGAAACAGTCCCACGGACCCAGCCCCAAACCCCATCTCTTAAAAATGAATAAAGGCTGGTTTCTAAAGTACTTCTTCCTGCCTCTATGTATTAATGCTCATGGGTAGCCTAAACGGGTTCCATTCAGACCTTAACATTTAGTATTTTGCTGTTATGTCTCAACAAGATTCAACAAGACATTTTCACCTGACTATACTCAATGTTTAGATCTGCTGTGGTATTTATGCAAATTAGCACATTAGATTATGCACCGTTTGTCCATGTTAACAAACAATTAAAAAAAACTTGTAATACATTTTTTGTTCGTCTTGATGTAAGTAATCAACTCAGTAATTTTCATGGTGATATCTAAAGGTTAAACATTTTACCCTATTTATGTGAGAGAAAGAATGAATAGGCTATATTTGGGTCTTTTTCGAAACTTTCCCCTAATGGGATTCTTCGGGACTTTTTTTTCCTTACTTAGGACAAAATCAGTTGAGTTTGCTTCTGTTGCAATTTGTTCAAGGTTGACCCCCATTTTGGCTTAAAAAGACTGGACTAACAGGCAGATCAGGTGCAAACAGACCCCAGCCCTTGCATCACCACTGGCTAGTCAGAGTCAGTGTGGTCAGACTTCAGAACAGCAACAGGTCAGAGCATCTACCAGACACAGGCAGTCAATCACATACCCAATTCAGGAATTTAAGTTGAGATGATTTTGCCAGATTAAAAGGATAGTTCACCCAAAAATGAACACAAAAAAATAATTATAAATTAAATAATTATAATTAGAAAGAATAATTATAAATTATTATAAAGAAAGAATTATGTTGTATTAAATCTTCCTAGGATAAGATTTTATATTGATGGGCAATATAATTGTTTAAATTTTTCAAGTAGGCCAACATGTCTGCTTGATGCCTGCTATATCTAATTTAAATATATATTTTTTTTTTGTAAATGTGAGGTTTTTTTGTAAATAAACGCAGCAGTTCATAACAGACACATGCTACGGTATCTTATCTCCTTGGTGCTTCAGCTTTGTTTTCTGCAAATATTTTGGATGTTCAACAACACTTATAGACACAAACAGAGTGACCCAATTCCTTCCATAAGCTTTTCCACTGTCTGGGTACAAACCATCTTGCTGGGCCCCCGTACCAAATACCATAGTGATACCAATGGGTGGGGTATTGCATTTTTATCATAAAAACACTTAAAATGTAAACAAAATAAGCCACACTCTGATTAATGAATTTTTGTTTTATTGTCAAAAGTACAAGTTAATTGATGATTATTTAAAATAAATGCAGACTATAGAATCACAGGGTACACTAACCGCCAAACTAGACATTCAGTCTTTGAATTACGTTTTTAAAATAAGTCATTTTCAATCATTAAGATGTGCATTAAACTGAGAACAATCCTGTACTTAATGTAAGAGCGTGCGCGAGCTAATTTGCATAACAATGCGGTAAAATCGGCGCTAACGATCTGTGTTGTCGCGGGTGTTAGATTTTGACAATGGAGGGAAATATACAGTGTTTTCATGTAAACTTCTGACTCTGGGGAGAACTGCAGCAGAAGAGGAGACAAGCTGCGCAGCTGCCTGGAGTGGCAGTGTGTTGAGCTCCCAGCTCCGCCTCCGTCTGCTTCTCACTCCGTTATTTACCCAGAAACATTGTTTGCTCGCTATGTAGGGTGTGATACTATAATGTATTGGTATATTATTCAAATAGAGTACGAACATAAATGTAGGCTATTCTACCTGGAGTAGATATTTATGTTAAAACAATGTCAATGCTCGATGATGCATTTGGAGCTCACCTTTCTTTTCAAAAAACTGAGTGAGCAACTGCTTGCCCTCATTTGCCTTTCTCTATTTAATCTTCTTTTCTTTTCGTTTTTGAGGCCCTGATTTTCCTTTCTTAAGGAAAGACATGACTCTTCCCCTGTCTTCCTAGTTCCTATCACGGCTCACTCCAGCTCCTGTCTCATCAACTGATTCCATAGACAGTATATAAAATGGACACAGCGACCCCATTGGATTCAGAATCAGAATCAGAATCAGAATCAGAAAGAGCTTTATTGCCAAGTATGCTTGCGCATACGAGGAATTTGTCTTGGTGACAGTAGCTTCCAGTACACATACAATATAAAGTGACAAGACAAGTGACAAGTAACATAGGTATAAATAAAAAATAAAAAAAATAGAAAAAATAAAAATAAAATAAAAATAAAAGATTATAAATTATAAATATATATAAAGTTATAAGGTGCTATAATGAAATGTCTGAGGGAAGTATTGCACATGTTTGTTCCACAGTAGGGGAACATTTAAGTGTTCATGAGGTAGATGGCCTGGGGAAAGAAACTTTTCCTGTGTCTGGTTGTTTTTGTGCTCGGTGCTCTGTAGTGTCGACCAGACGGTAACAGTTCAAACAGAAAGTGTGCTGGGTGTGACGGGTCCAGAGTGATTTTGCGAGCCCTTTTACTCACTCTGGATGAGTGCAGTACTTTGAGAGTGGGAAGGGTAGTGCCAGTGATTCGCTCAGCAGTCCGAACTATCCGCTGTAGTCTACGGAGGTCGGTTTTGGTAGCAGAGCCGAACCAGACGGTGATGGAAGTGCAGAGGATGGACTGGATGACAGCTGAGTAGAACTGTACGAGCAGCTCCTGTGGCAGGTTGAATTTCCTCAGCTGACGCAGGAAGTACAGTCTCTGTTGGGCTTTCTTCACAATAGAGTCTATGTGAGTGTCCCACTTCAGATCCTGAGAGATGGTGGTGCCCAGGAACCTGAATGACTCTACTGCAGTCACAGTGCTGTCCATGATGGTGAGTGAAGGGAGTGCAGGGGGGTTTCTCCTGAAGTCCACGATCATCTCCACTGTTTTGAGCGTGTTCAGCTCCAGGTTGTTATAACTGCACCAAAGAGCCAGCTGCTCCACCTCCTGTCTGTACGCAGACTCGTCACCGTTCCGGATGAGTCCGATAACAGTAGTGTCGTCCGCAAACTTCAGGAGCTTGACAGAGGTGTCTTTAGAGGTGCAGTCATTTGTGTACAGGGAGAAGAGCAGTGGTGAGAGAACACATCCCTGTGGAGCACCGGTGCTGATGGTGCGGCTGTCGGACGTGATTTTGCCCATTCTGACTAGCTGTTGTCTGTCTGTCAGAAAGCTGGTGATCCATTGACAGATGGAGCTAGGGACAGAGAGCTGGGTCAGTTTGGTCTGGAGCAGTGATGGGACGATGGTGTTGAAGGCAGAACTAAAGTCCACGAACAGAATCCTTGCATAGGTCCCTGGTTTGTCCAGATGTTGTAGGGTGTAATGCAGTCCCATATTGACCACATCATCCACAGACCGGTTTGCTCTGTAGGCAAACTGCAGGGGGTCCAGCAAGGGTCCAGTGATGTCCTTCAGATATGCTAACACCAGTCTTTCGAATGACTTCATGGCCACAGATGTTAAGGCAACAGGTCTGTAGTCATTGAGTCCTGTGATCTTTGGTTTCTTCGGGATTGGGATGATGGTGGAGCGTTTAAAGCAGAAAGGGACTTTGCACTGCTCCAGTGATCTGTTGAAGATCAGTGAGAAGATAGAGGCCAGCTGGTCAGCGCAGGTTTTCAGACAGGCTTTCAGACAGGATTCAACGGAGACAAGTGAAGTCAAATAGAAGCACTAACTTCCTGATGGTCGAGCGTACTGCGCAGACTCACACTGAGCTTGACGACGTAGATGTGATGTGAGCAACCCGTCTATCTACTAGTAGCTGTGCCAAGAGAAATCTGAATCATTCCCTTCCGAATCTTGCAGAGACGGAGAGTGTGAGTAGGAGGTGTCCATGAGCTAGGAGCAGGAGAAAAGTATTCTGATTAATTACTTTGTCATTTTGCCTCCACGTCCCCCCGATTGCCCGCGAGCTTCTCCTCCTGTCCATACGGTAATCTCTCTACTGTGCGACAGCGAGTCGCGTGGTTATGACACAATCGTTAGCCTATTTTTACAAAAACTGCTTCTACGGGGCCATAACGTAAGATACAAGGTAATGGAGCCTTTTATACATTTTCGTGTTTCTTTAGAAATAAATAATGGACAAATGGAGTCTTTAAACGCCTCAGATGTAAAGTTATTCGCTGTCAAAGTGACGCCAAAATGAATGGGAGTCAATGGGATGCTAACAGCAGGTGATGGTCCGCTAGCCAATGGCGGCGCCCGGGGAAACTTCAAAATAATATGAAACCCTGCCCCCCTGACTGATTCACCGCAGGTCCACAGCAGAAGCACCTGACCTGCGGGTCGTACCATTTACATTGATTCGAGAGGGGTGCTGGGGCCCTGCACAGCATGAAAATGACTTTTTTTTTATACCAAACCAGTGCCTTACTACAAGTTTAGTTTTGCACAGGAACTTTTTTATTTGTATATAAATGCTATACAAATGTTAGTGCATGTATATGTATGTATAGAAAACTGACTTCTAAGGGCCCTCCCCCTGCCTCGGGCCCTGGGTACTCGGTACCCTTTACCCCCCCAGTCCGACGCCCCTGTGTGTGTGTGTACTGTGTACCCTCAAAAGTGGCAGTGGCCACCCCCTGGCCACCCCATGTATAAAACTCTAGTTCCGCCACTGCCTGTATTGCATCGTAGCTTCCTTATCAAAGTCTGACTTTATCTATAAAAAAAATAAAAAATAAAATAAAAAAAGATACAATGAAAGAATATGTTGATAAGAAACAATAACAAAATATGAAGATAACAGACAAAACTCTCTTGTCCATCTAATTTTGAACTTTTCCTTCATGACTTTCTCTCACCTGGACCAGTTTCTGTGGGAAAGGACCTTTGCCATCCTCAAGTATAGAGAATGGAGGAATAACCCAACCTCTCTTTGCTCTCTTCAGACCCGAAGACGAATTTGGAAACATCAGAACCAGATCATCAGAGGGAGATTCCATCTGAAAAAGTTAGAGTAAAAGAAACTGAGCAACAAAACATGTTTGTTAATGTTGAAGATTTTATTATTTAGAAAATAAGTAATTTAACTGTTTTTTGTACACTATTATTTCCTTTCTGTCTGTGTATGTCTTTGGGTGACTTTGGAACCTGAGAGCTGTGTGGTTACAGCAGAGAATTCTATTTCAGTAATGTCACATGGTACAAAACTATTTCTCAAAATACCTATAGAATGTATTACCATATTTGGGAGAAGGATGTAGGTATATACGTTTGCTGGACAATCATACAGGAGGGTCTTTCTGCAGGGTCTTTCTGTAGAGGGGCACTCGGCTTTGTTTGTTAATAAAGTCTAATATTTCTGGTATCAAAGATCTCTGAAGTCATTCCCTGAAAATAATTAAACCACAACAAATGGCGACCCCGGCAGGACGTGGCTCAGGAGCTGAAGAAGCCACGAAGGGATCGCTGGTGACTTACACAGACAACAGTGGCCGCTGTACTTTGAGGTGAGCAGTTTTGCTTTTGAATAAGGTATGTGTTAGTCACCAGTGGCCCGGATGTGGTAAGAAAAAGCTTCTCCAAATTTAAAGAACTTAAAAACTGAGATGTTTGATACCAGAAATAATTGCATGCATTGTCTTTGTAAATGTCAAGTAGTTGGTAATAGCGTGGGGGAGCTCCCGATAGTGTTTGCCAGTACTTGTTTAATCCTGAGTGGATTCTATAACTACTGGGGATGCTGATTTAGCGCTAAGAGTTTTGACGTACGTACGTACGTAAAGTTCTGTGTTTGTTCATCAAGAGGGCCTTGAAGGATGATGAGCAAAAAGCATGCACACAGAGGGTTTGAATTTATTGATAAGGATATCAATTGGACTGTGGGTTCTTGTAAGTGGGCCTTGATGGATACAAGAATAGCATGAACACAGAAGAAGTTAGGTCTTATTTCACTCTGTTGTGTTGAGGAAGTGAATCACAGAGGTTTATGGAATAGGATAGTTATGTCTTACTTGTCAAGTGGGCCTTGATGGATGACAAGCGTACTGATATAAGGATATCAGTTATTGATGTTTTATACCTGTAAGTGGGCATTGATTGATACAGGTGTAGTTTAGCTTATATAGATGGTTGATCTGCAGACATTTTAATGTATTGTTCAGATCTGACAGAGTAGAGAAAGAAGAGTGTGTGAAATCATGTTGGTGTGCCTGTAGGATCCTGTGTGACTGTGGTTGAAAATAAGTGACCTCTGACCCTGGTTGCTTGAAGGGACAGAGAACGTGTGAATGACCAGTGAATGAAGGGGACTGAAATGGTGTGTATTAGAAAAAAAAAGAAAGAAAAGTAAGGGAAAACAATTGTTTCAAGATATTAACTATATAGAATGTTGTTGTATAAAACAAGTTAACATAATAAGATTTATGTTTAATCAATAAATGTAATGATATATTAATAGATGAATATAAATAAGATTGCACGTGCTTAATATATTATATATTATATCTGAAGACGTCTAAAATTTGTATCTCATTATCCCTGAAGACAGAGTGGAAAAAGTATTCCATTGCAGATTAATAAGTTTGTGTTCAGAGAAAAATAACTGGTGCAGTGCTGAAGGTTAACAAGATTGAGTGACCAAGTTTCAAAAGTCATGAATACTTCAGAAGTTGATGAGAGTAAATAATAAGAGGAATTCCTTGATGTTTGTTGAGAAACATACTAGATTATTGTGAACACTGCATGCAAATATAGAAGAAAGATTGAAGTCTAATTTTATGATAGGGAACATTATTCAATTGTATTATTCTTAGATCATCAGAGTTATTGATGATATAGAAAAACAGAACTAGCTTGCTTTTTCCTGCAATGAAGAACTGCTTTACTAATAGAATTGGGGAAATGCTATTGTCAACCAGTGAGATTTTTTATATAAAAAGGAATAGTGAAAAGATGCAGGTTAAAAAGTGGAATGTGATAAAGAACTAATAGCTTATATGTGAAAGTTCAATTTGATTCATGCAGATCTCTGAGTGTTCAAATTGCAGATGGCTTCAGTGTCCTGTGGAAGCAACAAGAGGGCAAAGGGCAAAGACGCAAATGCAGAGAGAAGAAGAGAGAGTGGGTGAGGGGTTCTCAGCTCCCCTCCTGAAGTTGACCAATCAAAAAGACTCAGAAAGACTGAATTAATGTGGGAAAAGGTGAAACTTTCACTTGAGATTTTTCCTGAGGACAAAGAGAAATACTGAGATGCAAAACTGGCAGGATCGATAAAAAGCCCAAACTAAGAAGAGGCAGAGAAACAACAGAGCCTATTCTCCACTCTGCAATGGCCTTTGAGTGACGGCTGGCAAAACATGCAGAGCGACAGCCAAGCTAAAAACAGAAGAACTGACCCTTACGACACGACAGGTGTGACAAAACTTATGAACACTCTAGAGACTGCTTCAAATTTGGTTAATTATTATATTAACGTTATTCATTCTGATTATTCACTGGTCTCATAGCAATTCTTTATATTCTCTGCTAAACTAACCCTCTCTGCTTTTTCAGTAGGTACAAGTCCAGCTCTATAAGAAAAAGAAAATACAGAGAAGTGGGTGCTCAACTCACCAAATAGTTAAAACTGAGGCTGGATTTGGTATAGTGAGGGCTATTATATTAGACATATAGGGCAAAGAAAAAGATAGACACAAAATGTCAAAGAATTATTATTTTTGTTTGCAAAACCATGATACTGGTCACTCCATCTTGTTTTAATAATTTTCTAAAGATAGATTGGAGAAGAAAAAATTATGAAATCAAAAATGCTGTCGAAACTGGGAGAATGAGATGGAAATGTTATTGGCCATGGATCCAAGATTAGGTAGAGATCTCCAATTTTCTTCTTAAAGCAGCTCATGAGCAAAAATAAAAAGAATATGAAAAAGTAGACCAAACAAATGAAAGAAAAAATGCATTTGAGAAATTACAATTGGCGGTCTTACTCTCAACTGCACCATACTAAGGCCTATTATTCTGAAATATTTAATCTATTAGAGTTTGAAAAAAGAAAAAGAAAAAAGGGTTTATAACAACGGTGGTAAACTAAACGTTAAAATCACTGACACTTCTGAATAGTGTTTGCGTAGCTGTGTGTGATGTTGTCCGTCAGACCTTTGGAATTCCACAGCTAAATTTACAAGTTCCGCATATAGAGCACAACCTGCCGAAGAAGAATGTGTGATGGCCAATGAGTGACTGAGTATGAATGAGTGAGAGATGGTGTACACCAAGGCAAATCAATTATTTTGCCTACAGCTGTATCTAAATTTGATATGTGGGCCCACAGGCATATTCTGCCCAATAAAATAATGACCATGGATGGATTTGGTTAATTTCCTGGTCGAAACTGTAGTGACAATAGAAAATAAAATAAAATAAAACAGTACTGCATTTTGCGCAGCGCCTAACACATCTGATTTCCTTTTCAGAATATCATGAAGGAGCTTACGTTTTGTCAAAAGTATGAAATATTGTTGTGTAACTTTTTTCTTGTTGCAAAGTGGGTTGAGTGTTGATGCCAACACTCTAAGATGCCTGATAACTAGTATGCTGATAGTGGGACTCAAAACAATGAGATAACTGAGCTGAATTGACTAATTGTAAAAAGTAATATAGGGGGTTAAGACCCCCAAAAGGGGACAGAACACCACTCAGCCCACATGATCATTTTACAGGTGACAGCAAGAAGGACAATGGGCCAGATGAGCAGATGATTTAATATGTTGTTGTCACTAACTGAACTAACAGAAATAATGAAGGTTTCATTCACAGATGAGAACAGTTCAATTCCAGGAAGGTTTCTGGAACGATTCAGACAAAAAGAACCAGTGACTGCTTTGTCAACTCAGAAGAGCATTGATCAGCAAACTGACATTTGAGTCCATACCTCTCAACTTAAAATACACCAACAAGCCTCAACCCTGCACAACAGGAAGTGAGGGATCAAGAGGGCTCGTGCTAGTAACAGCCTCCCTCGCCGTCGAAGGAAAGCCCATTGCAACGGCTCGTAAAGAGTCACCCTGGTGAAACTGAATGAACAGAATGATAAAAAGACGACAAACGACCAGAAACGCAAGAATGAAAAGTTGCAAAATTCTAAAGAAGAGAGAATCAACAGAGATGAGTACAAGTTCAAAGTCAACATCAACCAAACTTTATTTAAAGGTAATGTTAAAGCCCTTGAATATACTAGTAGCAACTTAATAATAACCCCACCAGAAGGAAAAATATTGAATTAAAGAATATATCAAAAACAACGTAGAAAAGAAATTATAAATGATTTAAAAAGAAACAAAATAATGAATAAGCGACTAATTATAAGTAATTGTCATAGCATAGTGAGAATTAAGACAAGTCATGAAGGAAAATACAACTAGAACTAAATGACATTTAAAAAAAAAAGATCATAAATGGTAGGCCTACTCGAATGTAATTTGTCAATACAGGAGTATAAGTAATTAATTTAAAGCTACAGTTGAAAATTAAAGAAAAGATTAACACTGGCTATTAACAAATATCTGATTTCAATTTAAGTTATAAGATTATGATTTGATTCAATATGCTATTGACTAATTAAATGTATTTTAAATGGTGCTAATAGAACGACCACCTCAGTTGTAAGTTGTTCGAATTCAATAACAAACAGGCATTATGAACAATTTATATGGTACCAGAGGAGGGTAAGAATGACAGGTTATTGCACAAAAACATACTTTTGAATATTCTCAATCCAGATGCGCATGGTTTTGACCAGTGCGCAAGGGGGGAGTAAGGAGGGATTAAGAATAAGGAAAGAATTAAAAGGCTAAATTAAGAATTAAAGGAAAATATTAAGAATAAGGAAAGAATTAAAAGGCTAAATTAAGAATTAAAGGAAAATTAAATAAAAGGCATTTCTGGCAATTTCTGACTGTACACATATGAAATTTGTGCCAAAAATTAAGGTAAAAAAGGAACAGTGACACAAATAGGCCATATATCAGTACCAGAAGGACTAATAAAACACCTGGTAATGGATTATATGAGCAAGATAGAGAAAGGTAAAGGCAATGAAATCAGCAGAGGAGGGTCAGGAGAAGTAATTAAATATTCCCAAAGGTATTCCTTAGATTTTAAATTCTATCAGAAATAAGTTTAGATAATGGGACAGCAGTCATTCCAGAGAAATTGAAGATTAAAATTATTTGTGTGCAGAAACTTAAATTACAGAAAGGAAGTTTTAAGTTATAATGCTTTATGTTTGAAATGATTAAGATTAAAATTAGATATACAGAAAAAGAAATGTACGTACAATGAATATGTAAGATAGTATAAAAAGTTATTTTTGAGAGTTATTTTTTCTAATTGTCTAATGAGTTTATTGAATGACTTGTATGAAGTAAATGTAACATTGCTCTTAAAGCTTTCTTAGTTTGAGTGATTACATGTGACATAATTAAGTTTATTCATGATAGTTCATTTAGAAATTAGTAGAAAGGAAGAAAAGGTATTCAGTTAAAGTATGCTTGAACTGAGGAGCTATAATGAGAAGAAGCTGCAACACGTGAGATTAAACATTTTATTTATTGTTTAAATTTGGTAATAAAGTAGACAGAATTTGAAATGTAAAACGTTATAACGAAGCATATTGCGATTGAATGGATAGAAGGTGCACTACAATGTTATGTTTGTTTAATCAACTATAAATGACTGACTAAAAGATTGATTCTTCAAATTTAAGAATTGATATTCCTTCATAAAAATAAGAAGCGAATAAAAATGAGAGGAAGTAATTTTTCCCCAGACCTATTTTAAATCAAAATTCATATGGATTATGCAAAATGAAAAAGCAAACTAAACCAATGATTCTACTATAATCAGCAGAGATTTATTATAATGATTTGCCTTTATTATAATGAAAACAGTCAGAGTCAACAGAGTCAAACAGAGTCAAAAAGTTAAGGAAAACTTGATTTAAAGAATTAGGAATGTTTTTTGGAGTTGTAATATTGAAAGGGGGTTATTATTCTGTTGTGTACTTTCCATATTAAGAAGATAATGGAGAGGGCAACTAAATCATATATTATTGAGGATGAAGAAGATAATGAATAAGCCAGATCCTGGGTGTCTGGGTCGAAGAGGATATCTACATTGCAAGAAGAACTTTTAATTGCATAAGGGATTTTTATGTTTGACATATTATACATAACTGTGACAATAAGACAATGCTGAACCAAAATACACGCTCACGCTTATAACAATGTTTGATGTTTGATTAGGGAGGATTCGAGTCTTTTACTTTCTCCATTGAAAGAAAGAAAAACAACTGAAAGAAAGAAAAATGTATGGAGAAAGATGTTTGGCTCGATTGCTCCTCCAGGAGTGTGGTGGCATAATTTCAGTCATTGAAAATAAGAATGAGTGATTTAATTTAGTCACTAAGGTAGTATAACGGAGGGGACTGGATTTTGAAACTACACTCTGGAAAGCGATAGTGAATGTGGGGCTTAAATAAGCCCCAGAGGAGGGAATGTTGAAGATTTTATTATTTAGAAAATAAGTAATTTAACTGTTTTTTGTACACTATTATTTCCTTTCTGTCTGTGTATGTCTTTGGGTGACTTTGGAACCTGAGAGCTGTGTGGTTACAGCAGAGAATTCTATTTCAGTAATGTCACATGGTACAAAACTATTTCTCAAAATACCTATAGAATGTATTACCATATTTGGGAGAAGGATGTAGGTATATACGTTTGCTGGACAATCATACAGGAGGGTCTTTCTGCAGGGTCTTTCTGGAGAGGGGCACTCGGCTTTGTTTGTTAATAAAGTCTAATATTTCTGGTATCAAAGATCTCTGAAGTCATTCCCTGAAAATAATTAAACCACAACATTAACAGTTAAATAATGGATAATGTTTACTACAGCTACTGACTGTATTCAAATCAGTCTGTAACAGTATTAATATATGAGGAGGGTAAAATAGTTGGGTCCCTTTTCAATAAACCAATTTAGGGTGATTCGAGACCTCTTCACTTCATCTCTGGCGAGTACAATATAAAACAGTGTAAAGTTTATGTAATCTTAGGTTTTAGGCTTTAGCTCTGCATAAATAAAACATTGGAATTTTGTATTTGAGACTGATCAGAGAGAGCTGAGACAAATTACATTCATCAGCAGGGATTGGAAACATCATCAATTTAACACAGGCCTCCAATAATTAGTCCTAAACATGTACAGAAATTGAATTGTCCATTTACAGAACCATAAACCACACATAACAACTGAAGTGTCCAATAGAGGTCAGGCTTGTACTGACAGCAGTTTCTGGAAGGAACTTGTTTGTACCTGTGGAGAGGAGATGTTCATGACCGTGTCCATGTGATGGTCCTCATGATGATGATGGACACGCTCAACTCTGACAGATACTGTGTGCTTCTTGCCACTGGAGTCCCAAGCGTCCACAGAAAACACCTTGTGGCCTTCATGAAGAGTCACTTGTCTCTTCAGTGTTACAGTCCCATCCGTGTCCACATCAAAACCCTTGTCAGAGGACTGGAAGAGCGTTCTTGTTCTTCCATCGCATGCATTAAAAATGACTGTCAGAAAAAGAGATTCAATTGGCTCATTAAAACATCTTGTCACATGTAAACCTGGTTCCCTGAGTTTTAAGGCTACATGCTAATCTCTTCATGTATTATTTACTTATAAATATTAAAACATTGTGTTCAGAGTGGAAGGCAATGGTATTAGTGGAAAGAGCAAGATAAGCAAATATAATAAGACATGGACAGGGGAAGGGAGGAGCAAGGTGTAAGACGAGGGAGGAGAGGTAGAAGGATAGGGAACAGACGGGTTTCATATTAAATCACAGCCACCCTAATTGACCATGTCATAAATGGTCATTTATAATACGGTCTTTCCTTGAGAGAAGCTGGAGAGAGAGCCCATCCCAATAAACACATTGTGCCACAGCTAATGTCCTGGACAACAACTTCTGCAATCTCCTGGAGTTGTGGCACACAACACTAGCCCCGTTTCCATTACTCTTCAAATTGCGCAAATTGAAATTGTGCACTTTCAAAAGAACTGACAGAAAAACACGCATGAGCCAAAGCATCTATCCCCAGAGGCAATGGAAGAGGCAGAGTGGACAAGGGGCGCACTGGGCTGTCTCGCTCAAAGCGATCAGATCCACCTCTGCCAAATGTCTTAGCCCTTACCTTGAGAGAAGATTTTTACATCACGCGGACCCTCCTGCACTCGCACACGTGGAAAGTATAACACAGCTTTATTAGTTATCAGCCTCAGGTCTGTGCACTTTAGAGGGTGCAAATGCTTAATCGAGTGAGGCCCGTGACCCCAGAACTTCTTGGAACACTTAAAGTATTTGTGAGCTAAACATTTTTTTTTTATAGTCCTCAGTTAAACGGTGGTTAAAAAGATTGCATTTCGTAAAGAGAGATTATTTAGCCAAATACTAAAAATATTTTACTATTTTCAGTTGCTTCAGTGTTTTGTATAAAGAGATCAGCTTACCTCTTCCTAGTCTTTTTCCTTGGTGAAGGTCATCTCTGTGTACTTTAAAAACCAGCAACTCCGACTCAAAGCCTGGAGTACATGAAGACTCCTCCGCAAATCCACAGAAAAGGACCTAAATTGAAGCATATTAAATCTCTTTATGTAACACATATACACTTAAAATTGAAGGTACTTCCAGCACAACAGCAGTCCATGTGAGCTAAACTGTGGATCATTTATCATTGCTTTGGCACAAAAATGCATTCAACTACTAGCTCTCAACTTCATTAAACCTCTTAAAAAACACATTTAAAATGTCAAATAAAATCAGATTCTCAAAAAATAAAACAATTCTCTGAACATGAGTACAATCAAACACTAAAGAGATCCAAAGTTTTTGGAAAGTGCCCTGAATAAAATCCTACCTTACAGAGGAAAATAAGAACTCCCAATCGCACAATCTGCATTGTCTCAATTCGAAGCTAAATGTCTTAAAAAGGTCCTTCAGGTAATACTTCCTTGTTGGTCTTTAAGATTGCACAGCTGTTTAATTTCTAGAGTTGCACCAATCCCTGCACATTTATTATCTTTTTAGGGGGGTGGGGGTGGGGGTGGAGTCGCCTAAAGAGTCGCTCTAAATACCTGCCTTTTTCAGTGAATGAAGACTACAGTATATCAGCATTTCACAATTTAGGACAGTATTTTTATGACTTGACTGGATCTAAGGGGGTCTATGATATGGAAAGCTGTATCTGTTAGCATTTTAAATAACCTCAAGGGCAGTTTCTGGACTCACATGTTTTTCAGAAACCTGGTGAAACAAGTGTTTGGGAACACAAGTAACACAATAAGAAAAAGTTTTAAAGTACTTTTTAACAGTGTTGTACTAATGGTAACAAAGTGGGGAAGAAGTAAAACTTTTATACTTTTATACATTATTTACCATTATTTGCCTACACAAAACATTCTGGTCAAATTTGTATGAAGTCACTTTGCACAAAAATCTTTATACAGTCTGCATTACCATCATGATATCAATCTTTGCCCAAACTGTTATTCTCATCTTTTTTTCCCATTGCTAACACGCATCGGTCAAAACTGAAGCGTCAGTCACAACTCTTCACACAGTCAGAGAAACAGAAGACTGTCACTAAACAGTGAATCATTTAAAATTTTTATTTAAATACTGCATCTTCCAAAATCCACAAACTCTTTTCTCCATCATCTTCTACTACAGTTTGTTTTTAATTCACTTAAACAATTTTTAAGTAAAATGTACAAAAACAAATAACACTGCTAGTCACTCTATTATAGCTATAGCTTTCCTGTAGCTCAGTGGTAAGAGCATTGCGTTAACAACTCAAGGTTGTGGGTTCGATCCCAGGGGATTGCACATACCTAAGTATAAATGTATAGGATAACGCAATGTAAGTCGCTTTGGATAAAAGCGTCTGCCAAATGCATAAATGTATATGTATTACTCGATCCAGCTCTGTGTTCACAAAATGCAAATGTCTCACACACACAAACTTTATTTCATTATGTAGACATAATGGTTTTATACTAAGCTAATGACAATTTAATATTTTATTTTAATAGAAAAAATTCCATTAGAGTATTTTATTTTGATTAATTTGATGAGCAAGTAGTTGTAATTTGTAACAAGAAGTTTTTGATTTTCTTTTTCATTGTAACATATAATGTGAACATTTGGTTTAATCACTAGAACACAAATATGATCTTCTTTCAAATCAGTACTTTTAACAAAACGTTTATTCAACAGCAAACAATGTCAAGTCACCTTTACTTATATAGCGCTTTATACAATACGTGTTTCAAAAAAAACTTAACATGGATAAATAATGATTCGAGCCAAACAAAGTTCAATTATGTAAAAAGTAAAAAGTGTCATTGTTCAACTAATATATATATATATATATATATATATACATATATATATATATATATATATATATATATATATATATATATATATATTCATATATATATATATATATATATATTCATATATACTTTTATGACATTGACAAAATTTACTGTTTCAAAACTTTTGAAAAACGATAAAAATACATGCAATGCACATTACAATGCAAGACTTGATATGAAGTGATATAAAATTAATTGATTATAAATGTGTCATTCCAGTGTGTTAGCAAATGTTTTATGAAGATATACTGAAGCCATGGGCTTTTATGCTATAACAGATGTTCTTAATGAGAAATGTTCAAATCAGAAATGAAAAAGTATATTTTGATGATCTGTTGTGAGATTAGTAGCCTTTAAAGAGTTTGAGATTGTTCCACTTGCTTAGCAACGAGATTAAAAACTGTAGACAGGAAGAAACTGGCTGAACATCATGTCAGACGATCAACCACAGTTACGTTTTCACATGCTCTGTGGTGTTATCTAAAATAGATCAGCATGAAGTAAAATAGTGATGCAGCAGTTGCAGTAAACCACTGCCTTGCACCATAAAATGAGCAAACTTTCAACAAAACATTCTGGAAATGTAGAACTTTCTGATGAAAGGGTATGTATAGGCCATGGCTAGAAAGATGTTTGAGAATGCATCGCTTGTTTTAACAGAGAAAAAAATATTTGTGTGGTGCCCCCCTGGACGTGATGACCCTGGACACTTGCACAATTGGCCATATGGTTAATCTGCCTATGAAGGCGCTGTATCAGCCGTATCCTTTGGACTGCCCCCGAAGACCGGATGTCAATCGCTACATCGGAGGGTGAGCAAGACTTCTTTGGAGATGAAGATTCGGCTTTGTTGCCTCCTTGAGGAACCGTAGCATTGCCCAAGTCAGATCTAGAGATGATGGCTATGCTTTCCCGGGCCGCTGAGAGGATCGGGCTCGAGTGGAACCCACCACCGTGTCCCGAGCCCTCGAGGCTGGACGATTGGTTTCTCGGGTGGCTTGTGCTGGTTCTCAGCGTCCCACCCCGGTACCTTTCTTTCCGGAGGTGCATGAGGAGCTCACTAGGTCGTGGACACAACCTTTTACTGCCATCTTGTTGGTTCCTCCCCCCTCGCCACCCTTGATGGCAGGGTGGGTAAGGGTTGCTATGCAACTCTGCACTAATTCCTCCTGGCGGGGGAATCCCTGTCTCCCTTCCCGGATCTGTAAGCACTCGTCGGATTTAACCTGCAAGGCTTACCAGGCCTATGGGGAAGCCACCTCTGCCATACACGCTATGGTGTTGTTGCAGGTCCATAAGGCCAAGGCACTGAAGGACCAGCACAAGGGTGGTCATGACACAGAAGTTGTGCAAGAACTTCGCACCCGGACATCGCGCTTCATGCGACAAAGGTAATGGTGTGGTCTGTGTCTGGCTGACATGAGGGAAACCGACGAGGTCAGGTTTCTTAATTCCTCCTTGTTCCAGATGGCCTCTTCAGTGACGCAGTTGAGAGCTTTGCCCAGCAGTCCTCAGCCTCCCCAGAAGCAGACTGAGGCGATCTCACACTTCCCCCTGTCAGCCGGCCGTACCTCAGTCTGCTCGGTGCCAAGCAGCAGCAGCCTCCACCTAAGCAGCGCAGAGGAGCCGGTGACAGACTGGGCCACAACCAGCCGTGAAGCGCAAGGGTAAGAGACTCTAGGACAGGTGACCCGGAGATGGAGGTGTTTGCTCTTCGGGAGATGGTGACCGCACCGCTCGTTCCCCCAGAGGAACGGCCCCACAGTCAGCAGCACCCAAATGTTTAATACAAATTCCTCTATCTCCGGGTCCCAGGAGGGCTCGGAGGGCAGTGGAAGGGGCAGCAGAAGGCAGTTCGAGGACGCCACCAAGCCTTCCCACGTACCCTCTGCCCAACCATGGAACCAGGTAAGTGTTGCACAGCACACTCAGACCCCGCCTCAAAGAGAGAATGTACTAAAACTCGGACTGAAGGATTGTAAAGATAAACTCGTTGATGTGGAGTCGGGCTTGTCCGGCATGCACGACAGAATGGATGAAGCGAAGCGTGTGTGTAAAGCTCTCCAGAAAGAAAACAAAGAACTGAGAGACAAAACTGAAAAGTTGGAGAGTCACAGCCGAAGATTTAACCTCCGAGAATTTGGCCTCGACAAGGATATGGAAAAAGGAAAACCCACCGAATTCATGGAATCCCTCTTCAATGAGGTATTTAAAGATAAACTGCCTTATAAATCTGAAGTGGAAATTGCGCACAGAGTGCGGCCTGTTACAAAACATGGTTCGAGACCGATGATCGTCAGGATGCAGAGGTATGCGGCGAAAGAGGCTATTTTACAAATAGCAAAGCAAGAAAAAGTCCTACAATTCAAAGGGATGAATGTCAAAATCTTTCCGGATTTAACAGCAGAAGTGTCCAAGAGAAGAGCGCAGTTTAAAGATTTGAGAATGAAACAACATCAGGCAGGAATAAAACATGGTTTGATTTATCCGGCGACACTGATTATAACATTTAATGGAGACACAAAATACTTCCAAGATCAGAAATCGGGAGACATCTACTACAATCGGCCGACGCTGTCTGGAAATTAAGTAGTCTAATGATTGGACTTTGCACCAGAAACAAGTGCATCAGATGCAGGTATGATGAATTGAACTGAATTGAGAACTGCCTGACATACATCTCGAGGAGTTGGGAATTGATATATGGACATAAATTTGAGGGTATAATTACTGATTCCATAGCATTACATATTATATTGATTTATTTATTGTTGAATGTCTAAATTCAGGAATTCTATGAAAACAATTTATTTAAATATAAAGACAGTGGAAACTAAAATACAGCTGTGTCCTTTCATTAAGGACTGTTAATGTTTAGCCTAATTTGTTAGCATTAAGTGTCAGATAAAATATTCTACAACTTATAGTAAGAAATTACACATTTGTATGTATTAATTAGGCTGAGAATTATGTTATGGAAATGGAAGTCAAGAGGAGTTCAGCTCACTTATTGCAACCGTGACAACTAGAGTGGCAATACAAAATGGTCTGTCTGAATTTATGTGTATGAATGTATATATGTGGTTTAATTTAGTCGTTTTTTTGTAAACTGTTTTGCTCCGATATAGAATCTAACAGTATGAATCCAAAGAAATATGATCTTTAATATGTTACATAAATTACCAAAGAAAGGTCTTAAAATTGGCCATATTAATATATGCAGTCTTAAGCCCTATTCGCACGGGATTAGTATTACCTAGGGACCTCCGGTAATTTGTAATAATCGCAGAGGTCATCT
Organism: Leuciscus leuciscus; assembly: GCF_965113295.1. NCBI lineage: Eukaryota > Metazoa > Chordata > Actinopteri > Cypriniformes > Leuciscidae > Leuciscus > Leuciscus leuciscus. Next base: position 1,690,503 of record NC_138726.1, read on the forward strand.
GTAATTTTTATCCCGTGCGAATCTGCCATGTCTGTAAAAATGTCTGTAAAAATTCTCCCGAAAATTACCTACCGTATTTCGGCCAACACAGGGGTCCTCTGATAATACCAGTCCCGTGCGAATCCCCATGTCTGTGATTTGGGCTGTTTTTCTGTGAGCCTATCGTTTCCTAAAGAACGTAATAACCATTATGGGCCGTTTAACAGTCCATTTTACGTCTGTATTAAAACTATATTAACAATAAAATCTCTCGATATGCTCTACTCTAAGTTTTTCTCCAATAAAAACTATGAAGTGCTGCAAAAGAGAAAACAAACTACAGTAAAGACGTGATCCGGAAGCTCAACTCGGACCGTTGTCATGGAAACGTCAAATTAAGTATTTTGCCGCAACATGGAAGATCTTTTGGAAAGTTTGGACGCTTTTTTTGGTAGTGTAATTTAGTAGTCTGTATCGTGGAGCATTTCTTTGTCTCACACGGCCTCTAAAGACGTCCATCCTGTAAGTATCTCAAGAAATCAAAGTGTGAAAGAGTAAAAATGATATAAAATGAAATAAACCAAATAAAATGAATAGAAAAACAAGCCTATCGCGACGTTTCGGTATTTATAATACCTTCTTCAGGCAGGCTTGTTGTAAATATGGACAAAGAATAAAAGAAAAAGAAGATATATTATATATTTATACAATAATATCATATTCTATAATATATATCATATATTTCTCTAATAAATTGGTTTTAAATAAGTTCTTTTTTTGAATTGCAATACTGCAGCGCGATCTTCGTTTCAGCACGTTCAGCTAGTGAAGTGTGAATGGGTGGGCGCACGCTGTAAAGTCCGTAAACTCGAGGGAATTACGAACATTTATTTGCCGGTGTGAATGAGCCACCAAAAACACAGACGTCAGGGGGTAATTTCTTAATTACAGAGGTCCAGGGGTAATACTAATCCCGTGCGAATAGGGCTTAAGAAATAAATTGAGTGATTTAACAGATATGCAGCCAAATAATTTGCACATATTGGCAGTGTCTGAAACTCATGTAGACTCTACATTCGATGATGCAACTTTAATGATTGATGGATACAGCATTTTTAGGAATGATAGGAATACATATGGAGGAGGAATTGCTATCTATATTCAACATCATATACCTGTCCAAGTGATGCCAGATTTAATGTATTCTGGTATTGAAGTAATTTGGTTAAAAGTTAGTCTGAAACATCTTAAGCCAATACTCATAGGGTGCTGTTACAGACCTCCAAATGCTAATAGTGAATATTTGGACAAAATATGTGATATGATAGATCATGCTAGCAGTATGAATCTGGAAACTTACTTAATGGGTGACTTCAACATAGATTGGAATTCTTCTGACTGTCCTAGGAAAATCTAATTAATGAGCACAGCAACAGCATGTGGATTATCACAGGTAATTAATAAACCCACTAGAATATGTATAAAAAGAGATGGCACTCGATCAGCTTCCTGTATCGACCACATGTTTATAAATAGACTACAAGTTTGCTCAAATTGCTTATCAGTGCCAGTTGGTTTTAGTGACCACAATCTTATTGCAATTGTAAGGAAAACAAAAGTTCCTAAATCGGGTCCAAAAGTAATAATGAAAAGGTCATTTAGAAGATTCAATCATTTACAATATGAAGATGATGTCAGAAACACAAATTGGTCAGAGGTAATTCCAACGCTATCTCACGACCAATTCGTACGAATTCGTACGACCTCACTCGTACGAATTTGTACGATTTGTCTAAACCCACGTGATGGGTAGGTTTAGGGGCGGGGTCAGGGGTAGGTCATTCGTATGAATTCATACGAATTGGCCAATTCGTAAAATATGTACGATTTTGCAAAAATCGTACTAATTCGTACGAGTCAGGTCGTATGAATTCGTACGAATAAGCCACTTCGTAGAATTTTTACGTTTTCCCGTGAGATCGGGCTGGTAATTCTACAAAAGGATCCAGAGAAGGCATTTCAGCTTTTTGATCAAACACCAATAAAAAAGTTTACTGTTCGAAATGTCAACACCCCGTGGTTGGATCAAGAATTAAAAGATCTTATGAAAGAGAGAGATCTAGCTAAACAAGCAGCAATCATATCTAAATTCAAATCGGACTGGCAAATATATTGTAAACTTCGAAATTTTGTAACTAAGGTAAATAAGAAGAAAAAGAAATTGTACTATACTAAGAAGATTATAGAAATAAAACATGATAGTAAACAATTATGGAATACACTGAATAATATATTAAGAGGAAATAATAAATCAACTCCAGCTTATTTAGAACACGAAGGTGAATTTTTTACTAAACCAAGTGATACAGCGAATCATCTTAATGATTATTTCATAAATAAAATAAATAAACAAGACAGATTTATCAAATACACTGATAAATAAGATGATGGAAGGTAAAACATGTAGCTTTAAATTTAAGAGTGTCATTGGTTCTAAAGTGGAATTACTTCTGATGAATTGTAAAAACAAACCACCTGGTGTTGACAACCTTGAACATAAGTTGCTTAAGCCAATAGTTGCAATCACATATAATTAATTTGTGTTTTATGGATAATATAGGTTTGCAAGCATGGAAAACACGTAAAGTTGTGCTAATACCTAAAAATAAGAAAATGCCTTTCTCTGGGTCAAATAGTAAACCAATAAGTTTATTACCAATTCTCAGTAAAATAATGGAAAGAATTGTTTATGAACAGATTCAGTCTTACTTTATGAATAATGATTTAATTACAACTTTTCAGCATGCATATAGAGGAAAACTCTCAACAGCCACTGCCCTGACTCAGATGGTTGATGACTGGTTCAAGGATATGGAGGAGAGGGAAATAATAGGTGTTGTAATGCTTGATTTCACTGCAGCATTTGATATAATTGACCACGACTTAGTTATAAAAACCGGAATATTATGGTTTTTCACGAACCGCATTATGGATGAAAAGTTATTTGTCAGACAGAAGACAATTAGTTTACTTTAATGGAAGCTTTCCAAAGGTAAGGGTTGTGGAACATGGCGTGCCTCAAGGAAGTTGTCTTGGGCCGCTCCTCTACACAATCTTTACCAATGACCTTCCATCTGTTTTTGATAAGGCAAGCATTTCAATGTTTACGGATGATTCCACTGTATATTTAGCAGGAACTGATATTGGTGATTTAAATACAAAACTACAAAGAGAGCTACAGTTAGTGGTGGACTGGATAAGGAGTAACAAACTGATTCTCAATGTATCTAAAACTACCTGTTTAGTGGTTGGAACTCCTTTTTCTTTACTTTCCAAACCGAAACGAACTCAGCATAGAGCAAAATTCTGTTGAGCAAAGAGAAGGCTAAACTTTTGGGAGTGATGATTGATAATAGATTGTGTTGGGACAAACATGTTCAGAAACTGTTAACTAAAATGGGCAACACTTTGTTATTAAAAGGTGTGCAAAACATTTTACACCACAGACCGTTGAATAAGCACTTCATGCTTTTGTGGCAGCACAGACGGAGGGACTTGGAGGTGATCAGCTAGCGACTACGCCACCCTGGAATCTTGCCAGGGACAATACAATGGAATTTCTGATTAAAGGCAACACAGGTTCGTTCACAGTAAAGTGGCAGGAGACGTGGATACAAAAATATATACATTTTATTAAAGAAATACTTTTGTATAAAAAAAAAAACACCAACAATCCACCCCTGCTTTACGCACTCAGCTCCTGTAACGACAGAATGAAGTTACTCAGAATTGTCACAGTTGAAACACACTCAGAATTGTCACTTCATGGAGACAACAAATGGAATCGAGGTGTTCGCACTTTTCAATTTAAACCTTACAAATTCTAAATCAAAATACAAAAATAACTAATACAAAAGAAAAAGATATAAACCACAAACACACACGTAATATACAAACACGAAAGACAACGATGTCAGTCCAATTGTTAACAGCAAAGCACCAGCGCCTTCGGACAGTAGTTCCACCTTAGAAACATTGCTAAACTACGTAATATGCTATCAGTTTCTGATGCAGAAAAGTTAGTTCATGCATTCATGACCTCGAGACTGGATTACTGTAATGCTTTATTAGCTGGTTGTCCTGCATCCTCAATAAACAAGCTACAGTTAGTCCAAAATGCCGCCGCTAGAGTTCTTACGAGATCAAGAAAATATGATCATATAACACCGATTTTATCATCACTGCATTGGTTACCTATAAAGCTCCGTATTAAATACAAGGTATTGCTACAGAATTATAAAGCCCTAAACGGCTTAGCTCCAGTCTATTTAACGGATCTTCTATCGCCCTATAATCCATCACGCTCTTTAAGATCACTAAATTCAAGGCTTTTGGTCATACCTAGGATATCCAGAACCACCAAAGGAGGGACAGCATTTTCACATTTGGCTCCAAAACTCTGGAATAGTCTTCCTGATACTGTTCGTTGCTCAGACGCGCTCTCCCAGTTTAAAACTAGATTAAAGTCGCATCTCTTCAGCCAGGCATTCATATAATCCTACAGTTCAAACTACAATCCGGCCTCTAGCTCATAAATGCCAGAGGAGAACTGGCCCCCGACTGAGCCTGGGTTCTCCCAAGGTTTTTTTTTTCTCCATTAGGTCACCTGATGGAGTTTTAGGACACTATTAGGTCACTTGATGGAGTTTTTCGGTTCCTTGCCACTGTTGCCTTTGGCTTGCTCAGTTGGGGATATTTAATTTAATTTTATCAATCAATTCCTCTTGAAACAAACTTGGTTGTATTATTTTAATTTAATACTGTGAAGCTGCTTTGATGCAATCTGTATTGTGAAAAGCGCTAAATAAACTTGACTAGTTCCACGCAGTCCAACTGCAAGAAAGCTAATCGGCCATGCAGACGCCACCAATCCGTACTTGATGCATCTATAAAATTACGAGTTAATCAGACGAATTCATCATTTAACTACGAACAATTCGCCACGCGACCCAGGCAATAATGACTTAAGTCACCTACCTTATGGGTGCGATCTCTGAGAACCAAACCAGTCAGGCAGATAAACGCATACATGCAGACTGAGGGCTCGTCCAGTCGATCGGGAGGACAGCGTGTGCCAGCGGAAACTAAGCACTTCCGTATTGAAGTGTAAACACTCATACTGGCCGTACTTCTCACTCAAACCTTTGACTGTACACAAGAATGTCACTACAATACAAGTGGATACAGGGTGTAAAACCAATCACGACTTCACCTACCAGAGGAGGGACAACCTCAATCAACTGCCAGCCACAGGAAACTCGCACACCACTCTGAAAATAGGCTAAAGTTAGCTACATTAAACCATAGACCAGTGGTTCTCAATCCTGGTCCTGGGGACCCACAGCTCTGCACAGTTTGTATGTCTCCCTCATTTAACACACCTGATTCAGATCATCTCATTAGGAAAGAGCTCTGAACTGGGTGTGTCAGATAAAGGAGACATATAAAATGTGCAGAGCTGTGGGTCCCCAGGACCAGGATTGAGAACCACTGCCATAGACAACCCAGCTAACATCACACAACATACCTGGATGGCAACCGAATGACGACCCAGGAAGGGACGGTGACTCATGACACCATAGCCAGCCCGTTTATATATGCTGCTACAGCCCACTGATAGGACGAAACTCAATGAGTGGACTAACCAACCACATGCAGGCAGGAAGAATTTCATTGGACCTGCCACACTTTAATTTCTGCTCTGTGGTTTGGTCCAATACTTCATCAACTAATATAAAAAAACTACAAGTGATTTAGAATAAAGCTGCACGTGTGGCTCTCTCATGTGGGTTTAGATCAAATGTTGACAAAATGCATGAAAGCCTCTCATGGTTTAAAGTTAAAAATAGATTGGTGTATTCACTAATGGTATTTTTATATAATGTTACAACAAACAAAACACCTTTTACTTTATATACAAAACTATCCTTTAGTACTGATACACATCATTATCCAACGGGGCATGCAGTAGGAGGTAGTTTTATTTTACCTATAGTGAAAACCACATCAATTCAACATTCAGTCAGGTACAGAGCGATGTGTGAATGGAACTCTCTCCCAAATACTATCAAACAACAAAACACTCTGTATGGTTTCAAAACATCACTTAAGAAATATTACCTTCAAAGAAATTTAAATAGTTAATATTAATTTAATTTAAGGAGATACTGTTATAGGGTTCTTAGTTATCTTATTTTTTTATATAGATCTATTCGGAGTAGCGACATTTTATTTTTATTTATGTTTTATTTATTTATTATTTTTGTGATCAATGTCGTTAACTGTACAATATGTATTTTCAAATGTTGTGTAATGTCTTGTGTGTATGGTGTGTAATGTGATGTCATAAATTGTATTGTCACATGGTAGATTGTAGGATCCCAGGAAGAATAGCTTTTAGCTTATGCTGAAGCTAATGGGAATCCAAATAAAACAAACAAACAAAGGTACGCCTATGGTCCTTTTGGTCCCGCTTGCATGGTCTCTGAGAGCCTGGTTAGAGCTCCCCAGCCCATCACGCTGGGTACCATTCAAGATGCTAACACAGAAACGCATTTTCGGAAGCATACGTCCTCGAGAATGGTTTGCAGCGATTGACCTGAAGGATGCGTACTTTAATGTCTCGATTCTTCCTCGACACAGGCCTTTTCTGCGCTTTGCGTTCAAGGGTCGAGCTTATCAGTACAACGTCCTATCCTTCGGGTAGTCCCTGTCTCCCCACGGCTTCACGAAAGTTGTTAGGTGCAGTCTGTGTCTGGCTCCTCCCTTGTTTCCATGGAGGAACACGCCGTTCGCATTCTCAACTATCTCAAACTGGCTGATCCTTGCACAGTCTCGGGACCAGTTGTGGGAACACAGGGATCTGGTGCTCAGGCACCTCAGTCAGTTGGGGCTTCAGGTCAACTGGGAAAAGAGCAAACTCTCCCGCATGCAGAGAATCTCTTTTCTCGGTATGCAGTTGGGTTCGGTCGAACAGTCAGCAGACCTCACAGAACATGCTCCATTCCCAAGGAGAGAACAGAGATGTCACGTCACGTCGCCACATCTGCTGGGGAAGCCAGGTCACTGGCTCGGCTCCTCAGCGAAAACCTGAAGATGCAATGAACTTGCTGCTCGTTATATGAGCGTGCCGCGATGCAGCGCATCTGATGCAATTATCGTTTTAGTTACACTCATAGTAGATTGCCCTCTCTAGCGAGATTCCTATTCGTTGGTCACTGGCGTGACATCTCCATTTCCTCCTTCAGGCAACAGGGTTTATATACGATACCGAGAAGTTCCCCTTCAGTCAGTCACTCTCAACATCATAAAAGAGTAAGCAAAAAAGTACCCGGATGACCTTCTTCTTCCATTGAGATTCTGAAGTGTGCATACGATGGACACTTTACTGTCCCATGAGGCCACGGGAGATTCCCGTAACAATGGTGAACTCTATTAAAAGTTTCCTCACATATTGCTAGATGTGTTGAAAACCCTCTGTGAAACTTCTGGTGATTTTTACATCTTTTTAAGTTTTATTAAAGAATACATTAGTGTCCTGTATTCTCTAGTCACAGTAAAAATAATAATAATTGAATTACAATAGGGTCAGTTTAAGTGCTGCAATTGGCTGGCAAACCAGCTGCCAGTGTACTGTGTTTTCCTTCTACACTCACCTAAAGGATTATTAGGAACACCTGTTCAATTTCTCATTAATGCAATTATCTAATCAACCAATCACATGGCAGTTGCTTCAATGCATTTAGGGGTGTGGTCCTGGTCAAGACAATCTCCTGAACTCCAAACTGAATGTCAGAATGGGAAAGAAAGGTGATTTAAGCAATTTTGAGCGTGGCATGGTTGTTGGTGCCAGACGGGCCGGTCTGAGTATTTCATAATCTGCTCAGTTACTGGGATTTTCACGCACAACCATTTCTAGGGTTTACAAAGAATGGTGTGAAAAGGGAAAAACATCCAGTATGCGGCAGTCCTGTGGGCGAAAATGCCTTGTTGATGCTAGAGGTCAGCGGAGAATGGGCCGTCTGATTCAAGCTGATAGAAGAGCAACTTTGACTGAAATAACCACTCGTTACAACCGAGGTATGCAGCAAAGCATTTGTGAAGCCACAACACGCACAACCTTGAGGCGGATGGGCTACAACAGCAGAAGACCCCACCGGGTACCACTCATCTCCACTACAAATAGGAAAAAGAGGCTACAATTTGCACGAGCTCACCAAAATTGAACAGTTGAAGACTGGACAAATGTTGCCTGGTCTGATGAGTCTCGATTTCTGTTGAGACATTCAGGTGGTAGAGTCAGAATTTGGCGTAAACAGAATGAGAACATGGACCCATCATGCCTTGTTACCACTGTGCAGGCTGGTGGTGGTGGTGTAATGGTGTGGGGGATGTTTTCTTGGCACACTTTAGGCCCCTTAGTGCCAATTGGGCATCGTTTAAATGCCACGGCCTACCTGAGCATTGTTTCTGACCATGTCCATCCCTTTATGACCACCATGTACCCATCCTCTGATGGCTACTTCCAGCAGGATAATGCACCATGTCACAAAGCTCGAATCATTTCAAATTGGTTTCTTGAACATGACAATGAGTTCACTGTACTAAAATGGCCCCCACAGTCACCAGATCTCAACCCAATAGAGCATCTTTGGGATGTGGTGGAACGGGAGCTTCGTGCCCTGGATGTGCATCCCACAAATCTCCATCAACTGCAAGATGCTATCCAATCAATATGGGCCAACATTTCTAAAGAATGCTTTCAGCACCTTGTTGATCAATGCCACGTAGAATTAAGGCAGTTCTGAAGGCGAAAGGGGGTCAAACACAGTATTAGTATGGTGTTCCTAATAATCCTTTAGGTGAGTGTATAGTCCATTATTGGTTACTGTGATTTTTTACAGGACATTGCTGCTCACACACACACAATCTGTAGCATTAATTGATAGTCAAATGTATTCAAATGAACTCAAATGAACTCAAATGTATTCAAATGAACAACAACAGATGAAAATTAGAAAGTGTAATGTTCATAACACAAAAGGTTATTGCTTTATAAGAAAAGTAAATAAAGAATAAACTTATGAAAACGGAGGTAAAAAGTTAAAGAAAGAAAATGAAAACAAGAAAATATTATGAAATGTTTAAAAAAAACCCAGTACATTTATGATAATCTTTTGTGCGATTAATAGAAAAAAAGTTTTTAAAATGTGAAAACCAATTGTGAAAATAGTACAAAAACAATAAAAAAACATGTATACATAATGAACCATCTGGCTATACATTATCCTTTAGATAATGATTAGCCTAAAGCAATATTAAGATGATATAATAAATGTAAAATAATGGTAAGCAAATGTAAAAAAAAAAAGAAAAAAAAAAGGAATGATTACTTATGAATAAATGATTAATTATAAAGATGTAAAAGACAAACACAACATGAGCGATGCAAGCAATAGCCAGAATGTATTGCTTGCTAGGCAAGAAGCGTTGTCACGGTCACTACATTGCACTGGTTCTCCTTCACAGTCACACACAGTTGCTTGAATGGTGTTTTCCTGATCCATCCCACCCTGATCAATAACTCTCAGGACAACATTGTAGTCATCCTGCTCCAATGTAGACTTTAGTTTCAGAAAGACACCAGCTGCTAAAATGGGCACATTATAATAGTTAGACATGTATACCAAGCCAGACAGATATTTCAATGTGTAACATATGAAAAATAAGATGAATATCTCTTTAAAACATTAGTAATTGCTCACATGTGCCATTCATCGTGGTGGACCAATATTTACTGGTTTCTCCGTAGGTCTCAACTCTAAAGGGACCAGCGAAAGGAGGTCCATCTTTGTCCGTTATAGAGAGAAGCACTGGGACTGAACCACGATTGCATATTTTTATATTCCTTTCACGGATGACAGGAGCGTTGTCATTTACATCCTCCAATTCAATTACCAGGGTTCCTGTGCCAGTTGCTGGAGCTTCACCTGCACACAAGCACAGACATCAGAAAAAGGCCAGCAATAATTCTCCTCTTAAAAAAGGAAACACAAATTACCATCATTATCCAACGCCAAAATGGTAGCTCTGTATTTGCCATCTTTGACAAAGGGAGATTCTCTATCCATAAGGCTCCTGACTTTAATAACTCCAGTGTCTGGAGTAACACTCAGCCAGCCGGCAGGATCACTGCCAATTTTATACCTGGAAGGAACCAAACATACAGGTTAAAACTAGAAATGTTCAGCAAGAACAGCTAAAGTCTTGCCTGGTGGTTTAAAAACATTTGAAGTTCAAAGGATATACAGGCATGATATGATTTGAATTCTGCGTATGAGAGATTAGACATTGGAAGGGATATATGCATTAATAGGTAGACAGTTGCTAAGGTGGTTCTCAGTGGTTACTAGTGCTAGTGAGGCTGTTTAAAAATAAATAAATAAAAAATAAAGATCATTAAAAGTCTTTCAAGACTATGTGATTTTTATTGTTCTACAAGATCTGAATCTCTAGAGAAATCAGTCAGAATTGTCAAATGGAATAATGATATTTTGGTGGGTTGATTGTCTCAGAGGGGAAAATTATTTGCAAAATATCTTACTTTATCTTCTGTGGTTTTCCAGTGTCTGGATCAGTGGCTTTATAAGTAACTAATTCACTATCAACTGGTGAATCTTCAGGTTTGTTAATAACCTTCTCCTTTGGATTAAACTCTGGAGGCTCATTCACATCTTCTACATTCACCGTGACTGTGGCAGTGGAAGTGGCCAAAGAACCAACAAATGGATCATCGTTCTCAACAATCACAGACAGAATGAATTGCTTGTTCTTCTCAAAGTCCAGGGGCTGAATGGAAGAGAAAGCATCTTTTACTAAAGGAACATGATCACGAATTGCAGACCTGGAGCCAGTAGATCTACGCCCCAAGCAGTTTTACGCCCCTGCTGTTCCTGATGCGTCCAGTAGGGGGATATACTGCGAAATAACACCATTAAAACGACGCTCAAAACTTACACAGACATTAATAATCGTCCCGTTCATAGATTTTGCCCGAAATTGTGTTTTTTGTTAATTTAAATATAAACGTTTTAGTATAAATCTGCACTATGGATTAAAATTTCTGTAGATATTAGGTTGGGCTTCACTCTCTTCACTCAGCCTATACAGAAGACTATTTGTTTTTATGAATTAAAAAATAACACACATAGTTGGATCAGATGACAAGTAATGATACATGACCTACTGTAGAATAGTTATATATGACCTACTGTAGAATAGTTCATTGAATATTGAATATATTAATATTGAATAAATAATAATAATAATAATAATAATAATTAATAATAGAATATTCACTGTATGTTTTTATACAGGAGACTGAGTGAAATATGTTGTTGTGAATTTATATAAAGTTACAATTAGATATTAACCATATTTAGCCCATTAGACAGCACCGTGTAATCATATGGATTCTCGATTAAATATCTGCTGTACTATTCACTTAGTCACCATACAGCTACAAAACAGTGTCCTACATAGCATTTTATGAAGACAAACACAATTTATCCCTTTTCTAAAATTCCAAGGGCCATTTATAAGAAAGAGACAATATTGTTGTTCACAAAAACATTATTTATCAACACCATTTATGAATTATGATGACTCCTGTAGATGACTCCCCTATGGGAGAAACAGGAGAAAAGTGAAGGCCTTTTGGCCTACAAAAAAACGAGGCACTCACCCCCTACGGCTTCTCAAAGTCATGTAGCTTTGTACGTAACAGATGTAATCAAAAGCATTGAGGTTTCTAAAAAAACATATCACCAAAAGTTAGGTGGCTAACAGCACTCTGTTAACTCAACACAGAAAGAGCACAGCAGACATTGTTTACACTTTCACAGGTCAAACACACAGTACAACAAAGTGCAGGCAAAAAAAAGAGAGAGCTCCCTCCAGAGGAATTCCAGGGGATTTTATAGTCCAGGCCTCTTTCTCTGGTCCAACCACCAACGGCTTCTCATTAAGTCCAGGACCAATCCTAAAGGAGGAGAAGGAGACAGTAGGAACAACAACAAAAGCATCACAACCGTAACACTTGCCACTCTTCTTTAACTGATTTTCTATCCTCCTGTCAAAGTGCTTCTGCTCACTGATACAAAAACTAAAAAATTAAACATAAAAAAATGTAAAAAGGACATCCATGGTGAATTTGATCTTGTCAAATTCACACGCAGCAGGACTCACTGTTACATTTTGTATAAAATTCCTGAATCCTTAATTTTTTAATCACAGTTGCTTTGGTACATTTCATCATTATTCATTATATCATTTCATTATTTCCTTCATTAGTGAAATTCTAAATACACCTCCGCAATTTATCAATTCAGGACACATTTAAAAAATAAAGTGTAATAGAAATGTATTGAAAACATGCTTAACAGTTTATGACAACTAGTCAACCATTTTGCATTTAATTACTTATGCAAGGAACTAGTATAATAGGCCTATATTTTGATCAACATGACATAAAGAGTTGATAATGTAGGAAACAGCAGACAGTTGTACATCAATTGCATGAATGTACCGAAGCATTTGCAATTTGTATAAAATGAGAAATTGCTTTTATGATGTGCACAAGATGATGTGATTTCAGGTGTGATCTGAGAAATGCACCAAAGCAACTGAGATAAACTATAAAATTGAAAATGGCATTAAAAACATGTCCTTATATGTCTCTGTAAGTCATTTATTTACTAGAGAAGCTATTGGTTTGGAATGCAGTTAAAAAAAGAGATGGGTGTTTATAGTTTATACAAGTTTCGAGAGAGAGAGAAAGAGAGAGAGAGAGAGAGAGAGAGAGAGAGAGAGAGAGAGAGAGAGAGAGAGAGAGAGAGATTTTCATTTCCTTAATAGCTAAAGCAAACACACACCTTTATGGGATGCATCATGCAAGTTACTTGGCAAATACAGAGTATGATAAATCCCACATTAAGTGCACACAGCCTACATTTTAATCCAGATCAGTAAGCTATTTTAAGAAAAAATTATATTTAGATATACATTAGATAGTTAGATCATCTCATTTTATAAGAAACAACTCAAACCAGAAATGAGTAAAGGAGTCTTACCAGAAGAGGCAAGATAAAGACAGGCAATCAAAATTAATTTTGAAAGTGAGTAGAGAAGACTAGGGGCAGCTAAACTTACACGTGGTAAGCTATAACTTATAAATGTAAGCCAGACAGAACATCAACCTGACCGTCCAGAACTTTTTGTCTCTCGAAATAAATTATAGACCCATCCATTGATATATAAAAATGAATTGATATCTACCTAGCTCTATCAAGCTAATCGTTTATAAATAATAAATGTTGCATCATTGCTAAAAAAACTATAACTTCAGCGGATTATTTAATATACAGTACCTCAATTCGTGTCGCTGTACAGCCTCCCCCTATTGGACGCATCAGGAACACCAGGGGCGTAAAACTGCCAGGTCTGCAGCCTCCCCCTACTCTCACGAATTGCCTGTGGAAACACATGAGCAACACACAGTACCTTTACAGTGGTGATGACGCCCTCTAGCTGGCTGGGTCCAGTACTGACACTGAAAACCCCACTCTTGTCACCGCTAATAATCTTATATTTGGTTGACCAGGCAGGAGATCCAGGTTCATCTCCATCAGTAACTGTAAGTCTGGCCACTTCAGCCCCTACTTTATTCTCTGGGACAGATACAGTGTGCTAAAACAAAGAGATGTATGGCATAAATAAGTTTTAATAAAGTTAAAATGAAAGTATTTGCTTATGCTTATATAATGCTCATTATAACGTTCTGAATGTATTATTACCGTGGTTTGCTCAAACTGAGGTGCGTTATCATTGCTGTCAGTCACAGTAATAACAGCTGTGCCAGTGGTTACATAACCTTCTCCAGCCCTGTCAGTAGCCGTAATTAACACAGTATATCTGGACCATTTCTGAAAAGAAAGATGTTTTCAGGTGAGTTTGTTTACATGAAATCATTCTTCACCAATGTGAGATCCATTCATCATTTCTCACCTCTCTGTCCAAGCCTAAAGCATTCACACGAATTCCTCCAGTAACAGAGTTGATTGTAAACAGGTTTGGTTTTGGCAATGCTGGATCTTGCTTGACGATTGAGTAACTGATAACACCATTGACAGTACGCACTATATCATCTGCATCAGTGGCTGTGACTGTCATAAACTCATGACCTTCAGTGAGAGAAGAAGAAAGACTGATTCGGTGAAACTGAAGAGGCATTTGAAAAAACAAACAAAAAAACAAACAAAAAAACAATATTTTATTAAGAAACTGCATCATACACCTACCTATACCAGCAGCTTCAGGAACACTTCCATTGAATTGATTTTGTGTAAAAACAGGCTTATTATCATTTTGGTCCATCACATATACAATAATTTCCATTGGCGCTTCTGCAATATTTATATCAACTCCAGTCGCATGAGCTATAAGCTAAAGACAGGAGAAGAGATACAGGCATGTTAAGAGACAAATATCTGAGGTTGTTTGAAAACACAAATAAATTAAGAGTGATATATATTAGTCCATTGTCTGTTAGCTTTGAGAAGTCAATATGCAAGTGTAGTTGAAGAAAACTGCAAAAAAAGAAAAAAAAAATCATGCTCCCAGCAAACAAATGAAAAGAAAACGTTTTATCTGATTAACTCGTGACAGGTTTCATAGAATTAAGAATGATCAGAAAATCCGACGCTGAAATACACCAAGAACTAAAAGTTGATTTTAAAAGTTAGAGAATAAAAAAAAATTACTTACTCTGTATGAAGCTTTTCTTTCTCTGTCGAGTGGTCGAGTCACAAACAGATTCCCTGATAATCTTTCTATAATAAAAGTCCCCTTAGGCTCCAGATCCGCTCCTTCACCTGTGATCCTGTATTGCATCTGAGCTTCCTTATCAAAGTCCGACTTTATCTAAATACAGAAAAAAAAAGAAAAAGGATACAATAACAGAACATGTTGATAACAGACAAAACTCTCTCGTCCATCTTTCCCTTCATGACTTTCTCTCACCTTGACCAGTTTCTGTGGGAAAGGACCTCTGCTTTCCTCAAGTATAGAGAATGGAGGAATAACCCAACCTCTCTTTGCTCTCTTTAGACCCGAAGACGACTTTGGAAACATCAGAACCAGATCGTCAGAGGAAGATTCCATCTGAAAATGTAAGTGAAAGAAACTGAGCAACAAAACATGTTTGTTAACAGTTAAATAATGGATAATGTTTACTACAGCTACTGACTGTATTCAAATCAGTCTGTAACAGTATTAATATATGAGGAGGGTAAAATTGTTGGGTCCCTTTTCAATAAACCAATTTAGGGTGATTCGAGACCTCTTCACTTCATCTCTGCTGAACATTATTTCCTTATAATAAATGGAGTACAATATAAAACAGTGTAAAGTTTAGGTAATCTTAGGTTTTAGGCTTTAGCTCTGCATAAATAAAACATTGGAATTTTGTATTTCAGACTGATCAGAGAGAGCTGAGACAAATTACATTCATCAGCAGGGATTGGAAACATCATCAATTTAACACAGGCCTTCAATAATTAGTCCTAAACATGTACAGAAATTGAATTGTCCGTTTACAGAACCATAAACCACACATAAAAACTGAAGTGTCCAATAGAGGTCAGGCTTGTACTGACAGCAGTTTCTGGAAGGAACTTGTTTGTACCTGTGGAGAGGAGATGTTCATGACCGTGTCCATGTGATGGTCCTCATGATGATGATGGACACGCTCAACTCTGACAGATACCGTGTGCTTCTTGCCACTGGAGTCCCAAGCGTCCACAGAAAACACCTTGTGGCCTTCATGAAGAGTCACTTGTCTCTTCAGCGTTACAGTCCCATTCGTGTTCACATCAAAACCCTTGTCAGAGGACTGGAAGAGCGTTCTTGTTCTTCCATCGCATGCATTAAAAATGACTGTCAGAAAAAGATATTCAATTGGCTCATTAAAACATCTTGTCACATGTAAACCTGGTTCCCTGAGTTTTAAGGCTACATGCTAATCTTTTCATGTATTATTTACTTATAATTATTTAAAAAAAATCTCAATTGATTTTACACATTTCTGTGTTCAGAGTGGAAGGCACTCCACTGTATTAGTGGAAAGAGCAAGATAAGCAAATATAATAAGACATGGACAGGGGAAGGGAGGAGCAAGGTGTAATACGAGGGAGGAGAGGTAGAAGGATAGAGAACAGACGGGTTTCATATTAAATCACAGCCACCCTAATTGACCATGTCATAAATTATAATTTATAATATGGTCTTTCCTTGAGAGAAGCTGGAGAGAGAGCCCATCCCAATAAAAACATTGTGCCACAGTCAATGTCCCTGGACAACAACTTCTGCAATCTCCTGGTGTTGTGGCACACAACACTGTCTTGGGTCTGCACAACACAGAAAGGCTTCTAATTTTTTTCAACTCCCTCAATGAAATCCACTTTCCTCAGAGTGATAAGGAGCAAATTGAGGGAAATTGTCAGGATTCAGAGAGGGAGGACCCAGGCGCAGAATGAACAGAGAGTGATATTTATTGACAAAGACAGGTAGAACAGATGATAATACTCAAAACACCACGTATAGCAGGCGGGCGACCAGGATACAAATACACCGAAGAGGATGAGTGATATGAATAATCTTGTGTGGATGCTGTTGTATAATATCAAGAAAATGCAATTACCTGCCTCCTTGTTTTTTATAGATGCCTTTTTGTTACACATATTTAGTCAATGTATTGGATATAATGCGTTGCATTCAATGTTGTTATTTATTTTGTTTGTAAAAGATGGCTTATATTGTTTTGGCATAGATGTACAGTAAATGGTTATGTGTGTATATGTGACTGTGCTAACCCATGTTGAGAGGAGCAGAAAAGTGTGATTATGTGTGTGCGCTAGAGGACTCCTACAACTTCAAATGAACTCAGACATCTTAGTTGAGTTTACTGGAGTTCAAGGACATGAAGAGGTGGACCGCTTGCATCTGCCTGGAGAAGGATCTGGGAAACTTTGGAGGAGTACAAACCTAACGCCTGTTGTAAACAACAGAAGTATAAAAGACTGATGAACTGTTTGCCTCTTGGGATACTGATACGCCAGAGCCCCCGACGCCTAGAAGCCCAGAGCTGAGGACAAGAAACCCCAAGCAGAAGATAAGAAGCCCTGAGCTTACTACACCTTTGATTTAAAACATGATCATTGTATTTTATACTTAAACGATGAAGTTTTATTTGCCTTGATATTTTTGTTTATTATAAAAAGAAAAGTAACCAATTAAAATAAATTTAATTGATTACAAAATCTGCCTACGGAGACTTAGATTTATGATGCTGGAAGACTATTAATGAGAACATACCACAGAGGAGTCTTCTGACCAAATTGTAAGTACCTTTTGAATGCTTACGGTTTAGGTCAGATTTGTCTTTCTTTACCTTACCTGAGAATAATAAATAAATAGGTAAAAGGTGTTAAGAGTAAAGTATACACCGTAAAACAATGCCAAACGGGAACTGGAATGACGAGAACTCCAAACGATCTCCAGAAATAGTAACTTCATACGCACATTATACACAGACACCAAAGCAAAGACATGAGGAAAAGAGGCACAATATAAAGGGACCAGAGCACATGAGGATCAGGTGAACACAATTAGTGAAACGAGGGCAAGACGTGAACTAAACAAGGGGGCGTGGTAACAGGAAACAAGGAGGCAGGACAAGAGGAGCACATGGCAAACACAAACAAAGGCAGAGCCATGTGCTCAATCACAAGACAAACAAGGAAACATTAAACAGTGACAAAACAGACAAGACTGTCAGGGCGGGACCCTGACAGAAATTGTGTAGTTGTTTGGGACAATTTCCAATTTCACCATTCAGCACAAGTGCAAGAGTGGTTTGAGCATCACCCACATTTCAGAATGGTGTTCCTTCCAGCATATTCTCCTCATGGAAATGGAGAAATTACTTCCGGTGGCGCAGTACTGCTGCGACCCGGACTCTTGTCTCACGCTGCAGATTTTCTTCTTTTTTAATGTTGTTTTGTGTTTTTAAGAGTAATACTGTTTGTTTTTTTTAGACGTTTAAAACCGTGGAAGTGTGTATATGTATAGTCGACACAATGACGACCTTGGCAAAAATTCTATTGGCACTTTTTATTGTGGAACTCCTCCGGCCATGCCAAACAAAAGGAAATAATCTGGCGCTGTCATACACCAAAGTTGAGCTGCTGGCCCTCCGCGCTGCGGGAGACCATCCACCGCCTGACCTCATCGAGGACATACGACCCTCAGCCCCGAGGAGACGAATTCGGAGAAGAGGAAGGAGAGGAGGTATCCGGCGATGTCTCCGAAGGAGAGGTAACAGGCCGCCGCTACCCTCCATGATCCTCAGTAACGTGAGGTCTTTGAAAAGGAAAATGGACGAGTTACGGATTAACGCTTCAGTCTGCTACGAATACCGTGAGTCATCTATAATGGTGTTCACGGAGACATGGCTGCGTCCCGATGTTCCTGACTCACTGTGTGAGGTGGAGGGTTTCTCTTTCATTCGCTCCGATAGGAGTGAGACGTCGGGTAAAGACAGAGGCAGGGGTATTTGTGTTTTTATTAATGATAAATGGTGCAGGCAACATACACTGCGCAAAAGTATTTGTAATCTCGACGTTGAATTAATGTGCTTGAGCCTAAGACCCCTGTATCTGCCCAGAGAGTTTGGGAACATCATCCTCTGCAGTGTGTATGTCCCTCCCAGCGGGAACACTGCAAATGCTGCGACACACATTACGGACTGTGTACACCAACAGCTACTGCACACACGGGAGGCCTCGGTTGCTATTTTAGGGGATTTTAATCAATGTAAACCAGGGTTTTCACCCCAGGGTTTTCACAGTACGTTAAATGTGGTACAAGAGAAGATCGTTTACGAGGAATGCTTACGTGAGCAGGGCTAAACCCCCGCTGTCAAACTCGGACCATAACGTAGTCCATCTCATTCCTACTTACAGAATTGTTCTCAAGAGCAGTAAACCATACACCAAGACTGTGAAGGTCTGGACGAGTGACAGCACAGAGTCCCTTAAAGGCTGTTTTCTCTCGACAGAGTGGAGTATCTTTCATGAACTGGACATAGATAAAGCGGCAGAGATGGTTACGGATTACATAAAATTCTGAGTGGATAATGTCATACCTCAAAAAGAAATAACTGTATATCCTAACAACAAACCATATATAACTAAGGAGGTTAAACACTGCATCAACCGCAAGAAATTGGCATTTAAGAACCAGGACAGAGCACAACTGAAAATTGTGCAAACAGAGCTTAATCATTTGCTCAGAAAAGCCAGGAGGAGACATAAAGAACTAATTGAACAGAGTTTTACAGAAATGAACAAAAAAAAATCAATGGGACACGATGAAGGTAATTACAAATATGATGCCAGCTCAAAAACGCATCAGTACTTCAGATGACCTGCAAAAAGCTGGATTTCTGTCACAGAGCAGGATGTAAGGCTGGGGATAGAACCTCAGGAGGTAAGACAAAAACTTATGTACTAAGAAGGCAACAGGGCCAGATGAAATATCCACATTCCTGTTAAAGACATGTGCAGATGAGCTGACACCTGCATGGTTCCCAATCTTTCAAAAATCAATAAACTCACACGTCATACCCACCCTGTAGAAGAAATCAGTAATTACACCTATACCTAAAAAACATGCCCAAAGGTGAATAATGATTTCAGGCCTGTGGCACTGACTTCTATTGTCATGAAATGTCTTGAGAGGATAATGGTGTCATTTCTTAAGCAAGATGTTGGTGTGTTTTTAGATCTGTTTCAGTTTGCTTACATGCAGGGGCGCGGCACAGATGATGGTATTAACAGCATTTCACATCTGGTCAGTGGGAGGACCTCGAGGACCCCAAGGCCTACGCACATATTTTGTTTCTTGATTTTAGTTCGGCTGTTAATACTCTGCAGCCTCAAATGCTCATCCAGAAGCTGAAACATATGAATGTTAACTCTTTTATTCTCAACTGGTATTTATTTTTTATTTTTTATTTTTTTACAAACTTTACTCAACAGTTTAGAGGGAATAATGCTCTTAACCCTCTGGGGTCTGAGCTGTTTTCTGGCCCTGGAGGTGTTCTGACATGCTCTGACATTTGTGCTTATTTCTGTTACTTGTGGCATTGTCATGGCTAAAGTCTTATTACACTGTATTTAGCACAAACTCTACTACAATAATATATCAGCAGCATGTGTGTAAAAGTTTGTAGTTTTGAGATAATGACATTTATGCGTGGTTTGTGAAAATACAAAAAAAAATTCTCACTGAAATAAGGCCATGAAACCCATACTGATTATTTCTTCACAAGACTTTTGAAAATTGTATCACGTAGCCTAGAATATTTGCTCCAAAACTATGTGAAAATCACCCTGACCACTCATTCAGATAAGACAATATATTGATTTAAAATTTCTAAGACGTGTTTTGTGTGAAAAAGCCTTATGCGAAGAGGCGTGATCATCTCATGAATATGTAAGGCTTTAACACCTGAGAAAGACAAAGACACTCCCCTAACTGCCCTATTAGGAGCGATCAGGCCCTGTCATTCTGAGCAACCTTGCACAAAGAATGAGGAGATTTAAAAAAGAATGGCTTTTAGATTGTTTGGATTTATTTACAACACAACATAATCCAAAGATACACAACAAATGACAAAAGAGCACATTGAAAACAATGATCCAAATGTAGTGGGTTTTCTTCTGCGTTGTGTTTGATTTTAAAGAAAGAGATCCCACACAATGATGTACTTTGGTTTTTCTTTACTCTCAGCTGTGTCAAAAGACAGTTCTTTACTGTCTCAGCTGTGTCACAGGTAATTGGCATTTCTGGTCTAGCCGTGCCTCTCGCCACGACATCCAGCGAAAGAGAGAGCTTAACAATTATAGAAATAAATTCAATAATAATAAAAGAAAAGAAGAAAAGAAATATAGAAAAATAACAATAATGAATGATCCATCTACATACCTGTGTCAAAAGAAATAACAGACACGATCACAATCACAGGTAATTGGCATTTCTGGTCTAGCCGTGCGTGTCAATCAACACACGATATCTCAATGTAAATTCATATACAGAAAATACATTTGAACATTGCATGGATCCTTCAAAATAAACAAATACAACTTTACACAATTACAAATGTATAACTCATATTAAATTCAACTGTAAATGTTTTAACGAAAAATATATCGTTCTAAACTCACAAGCATACCGCACGTGCAACTGCGGCCATTAATCAAATGCGTACTTCGATCAAACATACTCGTATAACATTTATAACCCAGATTGTTGATCTCTCAGTACAGAAAAGACAACAAATAAACTCATTACATACAGAAAATTCCTATACAACACTCAATAAAGCACATTTACACACTTCTCTGAGGAGCAGATAAAAACGTACCTCTCGCCACGACATCCAGCGAAAGAGAGAGCGCGCACGCAAATTGCATCAGCATTACCCTCACGCATGACGACGCTTACGTAATAGTACTTCCTTAATTTAGTGCAGAAATATTTATCAAGAATGAAACCAAAAACAATAAAAAAAAAAAAAGAAATATACATGTATGAAGAATTGAAAACAACGCAAATTATTAAGTTTATGATCACATGACCATTGATAACTGTGCAACTTCCAAAACAAATGTTTTCAAAATAAGAGTCCCATAAAATAATACTGTTATTGATTAAATTATGTCAATAATCTAGTGTAACAACATACACTCGTCACACAAAGACAGAGACCTTTGTGCCATTCCTAAAAACATTGTACATACCTTTCATTTCCAAGGTGTTTGATTTTCACTTTACCATGTTCATGTACAGAGACTCATGTGAATGTTGAAGTCAGCAGGACTCAGTTGCATCTGGCCCCTGAAAGAAAAGAAAAAAAGTGAACATACTGGTATCAAGAGAAACTAGGCCTGCACGATTTTGGGAATACATTTTAGATTTTTCTGGTTAAAATTGCTTTTTAAAATTCACAGAATACACACACACACAAATGTTTCCAACAATATATAATATAATGAACACCATGTTTGTTGTGCCTTGTAGGCACAAGCTATGTGCAGTACTGCATAAAATAATAATAACAATAACCTATAGCAGCCTATAAATCTTCCAAAAGATTTCAGTAACAATGCTAGAGAAAAATATATTGATTATCATATGTTACTTCAAATGTTTCCATTCGTTATGATGATATGAAATGAGATAATAGTAAAAACATAAAGCCTAATGTTTGGTGCATTTTTCCTTTCAAACGCGACCGCGCTTCAAAATATGATACATTCAAACGCGATCGCGCTCCAAAATATGATACATTCAAACGCGATCGCGCTCCAAAATATGATACATTCAAACGCGATCGCGCTCCAAAATATGATACATTCAAACGCGATCGCACTCCAAAATATTAAACATTATGGTTATACATATGTTTGAGCAGATATCCACAAACAGTATTTAACAGTAAACACGAGTCTAAATAGTATAATATTCACCATATATCTAGCAACAGTTCAACTGCAATGTGAAGTTTATGCAACAATACCATAAACTAATAAGAATTTCTTACCTTACATCTTTCTTGTCTTCAAATCGCGTTCTTCTTCTTCTGAGGTAAATCCAATGTAAGCTCAGACGTGTCTTCCAAACTCGACGAAAAGCAGAGACTTGTGAAGTTTTTTGGTGTTTTGTGTTTGAGGTAACGAGGGCGTTCGCGTTCCATGTGGAGATTTGCATGTGAATCTCTTTTGCGCGAGTGGGCGTGGCCGAATTAAAAGTAATTAGCAAGCGTTTGAGATACTGGACATCCTGTTGGTTTTATACGAATTACTTAAACAGAGAATATTTGTTTTCAGTTTGAATCCGATCATTTAAAAGTACACACTTAAATGTGTATAAAGGTATATGGCTCATAAATGTGTGACAAGTATTCGCTGAGTTTTGTTTCAGTTTATAGACGTGCTCAAGAAAAAAAAGTTTACCGCGATGGAGAGGCAGAAAGCACACCCTGTTTATTTTCTTTATTTTACAAAAGTACAATGTTTTGATTTGATTGTAAGTGGACACATACAAAAGTAGAAATATCACAGATTCTTTTTTTATATTTCTTTTTTCTGTATGACCATAAATGACGAGGTAATTTAAGTTTATTGTGCTACAATGTGAAGAAAATCCAGCAAAACGCGGGGGCGCGTTTGCCGACCTCAGAGGGTTAAGGAGCCCTAGGCCAATCAGCACTGGTGTCCCTAAAGACTGTGTCAGCTCTCCAGCCCTTTTTACATTGTCTACTAATGACTGCACTAGACTCCATACTGACAATTATATAATTCAATTCTCTGATGATACAGCAATCCTCGGCCTTATGCATAAAGATAGAAGTCCAGCAGCGTATCATACAGAAATTGAGGAATTTGTTCAGTGGTGCGACAACAACTATCTTGAGCTAAATGTGACCAAGACTGAGGAGATGGTGTTTGACCCAAAAGCTGTAGGCGATACCAGTAGTGCCTGTAGTGATCAAAAATGTACCCATTACTCAGGTTAGCTCTTACAAGTACCTTGGCGTACATATGGATAATGCACTGACCTGGAAGGACCACGTAAATACTGTCTGTTCCAGACACCAACAGAGGATGCATTTTTTACGAAGACTTAGATTGTATGGAGTGGAACACAAATGTATGTTGTTGTTCTATCATGCAATATTATAGAGTATTTTAAAATACGGTATTACAGCCTGGTATGGTAACCTGACAGTACAGTCAAAATCACAGATTGCCCGTCAGGTAAAGACAACTATGAAGATTATGGGGGTTAAAAACCATCTGCCCCCCCACAAAATGTGTGAGCAGTCAGTTATCAGACAGGCACAAAAAATAGTTTCCGATCCGACCCACATACTTCACCCAGAATTCCAGCTTTTACCCTCTGGCAGAAGATTCAGAGTTCCTAAATGCAGGCTAAACCGATATAAACACTATTTTTTGCCTATGTCCATTAAGCTTATCAACACTAACATGTAGTCTGGCTGGGTTGTGCACTATGTCATCATGCAATTAGTAGGTTATTGGGGTAATGTAATATGTTAGGGGTGAAATGTATGGGCTGTTGGATTGTTCATTATGTCATCATGTAATTGTCACGGTACATGAATTCACTGCCTTTTCCTTGTCTCATGTGATTGTTGTGTTGTGTGTATCATATGTGTTTGGTTGTGTCCTCCGATCACCATTGATCATCAACGTCAGCTGATGCCAATCTACTCACTTATATATTCTCTGTGATTGGTGTCTTCTGTTGACAGAGCGTTGTGGTGTTACCAGTGTTTGTTCCTGTCCCGTTTTGGCTGTCTCCTGTGATCTTCGTTCCTGTTGGATTGTTCGTCGTGTCTTCACCGCCGATGATCTTCGTCACTCTTCTGGATTCGGACTCTAGCTTCATCCACCACCAATCACCAGCCCGGTTGCCCGTCGAAGTCCCTGCGTCACTCTCCCGCCCCAGTGTGTCGTGTTTGTGTGGACCTGACCTCTCTGTTTATCTCTAAATAAACATACTTTTACCTGCATTTGCCTTCTCTCGCACGTTCATGACAGTAATGCTTAGGTTATGTGGAATGTGTCATCTGTGCAATTTGTAGGCTATTGGGGGGGGCTGTGCATTATGTCATTTGTGCAATATGTATTTTATCAGGGTAGTGCATTTTGTAGAGTGGGGGGTTGTGCATTATCTCATTGTGCAATATGTATACTATTGGGGATGTGAAATGTGGGAGCTGTAATTAATAATGGTTGTAATTTTTAAAACTGCCAATGAAAGGCGTAAATGTGCCTACTATATACGTACCTGTCATGTATATGAGAGAGTGTTTTGTGAGAGGATGTGTTGAGAGACGTTTATTCTCTGTATTTTGTATTTTGTGTTGTGTCTGTAAAACTGCAGAACGGACAGAGTCCAAAACAAATTTCCCTTCGGGGACAATAAAGTATATCTTATCTCTTATCTTATAAGGTACAGTGCATTCTGAAAGTATTCAAGCGCTTCACTTTTTCCACATTTTGTTATGTTACAGCCTTATTCCAAAATGGATTAAATTCATTCTTTTCCACAAAATTCTACAAACAATACCCTATAATGACATCATGAAAGAAGTTTGTTTGAAATCTTTGCAAATTTGTTACAAATAAAAATATAAACGAGAAAAATCACATGGACATAAGTATTCACAGCCTTTGCTCAATACTTTGTTGATGCACCTTTGTCACCAATTACAGCCTGAAGTCTTTTTGAGTATGATGTTACAAGCTTGGCAAACTATTTTTGGGCAGTTTCTCCCATTCTTCTTTGCAGAACCTCTTGAAGGGTTAGTTCACCCAAAAATGAAAATTCTGTCAGTAATTACTCACCCTCATGTTGTTCCAATCCCTTAAAGAGATAGTTCACTTTGAAATTAATTTTTGGTATGTTTTAGCTTACCTCAAGGGCATCCAAGATGTAGGTGTCTTTTTTTCCGCAGTAGTTTCAATTTTGATATTTTTAGGTCAAACCGTTCTTGTCTGTCAGTCATATAATGCAGGTCTATGGTCACTGTCTAAAAGAGCATGCACAGAGTCCAAATTAAAACAATTCCCCGTCGTCCAAATGAAACAATTCCCCATCATAAGTACACATTGATGGCCTAAGACACGAAACGAGCGGTTTGTGTGAGAAAACGAACAGTATTTATATCGTTTTTACCTCTTATACACAGCCATGTCCAAGTGATCTGATCTGACGTGTACGCAGACTGGTGCATAGATATATACACTAGATGTCGCCTTAAAGACATTCGTTCCAATGAACTGCCGTAGACAAGGCGACATCTAGTGTGTATATATCTATGCACCAGTCTGCGTACACGTCAGATCAGATCACTTGGACATGGCTGCGTATAAGAGGTAAAAACGATATAAATACTGTTCGTTTTCTCACACAAACCGCTCGTTTCGTGTCTTAGGCCATCAATGTGTACTTACGATGGGGAATTGTTTAATTTGGACGACGGGGAATTGTTTTAATTTGGACTCTGTGCATGCTCTTTGAGGTGATGACCACAGACCTGCATTATATGACTGACAGACAAGAACGGTTTGACCTAAAAATATCAAAATTGAAACTACTGCGGAAAAAAAAGACACCTACATCTTGGATGCCCTTGAGGTAGGCTAAAACATACCAAAAATTAATTTCAAAGTGAACTATCCCTTTAAGACTTTCATTCATCTTTGGAACACAAATTAAGATATTTTTGATTAAATCTGAGAGTTGGCTCACTCCTTCATAGGCTGCAAGGTAATTGCATCTGCCGGCTCAGAATGGCACTGAACCAGATCCAGATTGTGCTCTCTGGACCACAATGCAAATAGCCACCTAACGTAGAATCTCCTAGTAGAGGGGAATCTTACATTCAGAATGGTCTTTGCTATCTCCAACAAATTTAATCAGACAGACCCCAAGCCTGGGAGAGTAAATCAGCTCTGATTGGCATCTCCCAAGGAAGGTCTTCCAGGAAAGACACCAGATCTGAGAACCCTATCTGAACCAAAAAAGAGCCACTAGCAGAAGATGCACTCTATTCTCCAGCACTTTCAAAAGAACTGACAGAAAAACTGCCTATTGGCCATGCGACGACACTGCAACTTATGACATGTCTGATAACACTAATAAACAACCTGCTCCCAAACACAACACAGACTCCTACACAAACTCCACATATTGATAAAAAAAGTTTTATCTGCTGAAGCTCGTAAGGCCAGACGTGAATTGGATCAACTTCGGACGAAAACACGGATCAACATCGGCAGGGCATTTGAATCATGGAGAAACCGGTGTGTTGCGTCTCAGTCTGGCCGGTACCCAGAGTGCTCGCTCATGAGTTTGAGCACGCGCACGAGCACTCGCTTGAAAAATTATTGGTTGCAATCTGAAACATCACCGCTAGAGGCCGCTGAAAACTCCATATAGCCCCTTTAATGCTTGGAAAACACACATACATCTCCTTCGATTAATAATAATGGCCAGTGCAGTGGCTGGGATATAGTACATAAACCTACCAACGTCCGTTGCCATGGTTTTTGGAATGATCTTACTTATCGCAAGAGGAACAACTGAAGTTTTAGTTGCATAACATCATTTAATGGAAACGCTGTCATTTTGTCATTAAAAAAGATTGCATTTCGTAGAGAGATTATTTAGCCAAATACTAAAAATATTTTACTATTTTCAGTTGCTTCAGTGTTTTGTATAAAGAGATCAGCTTACCTCTTCCTAGTCTTTTTCCTTGGTGAAGGTCATCTCTGTGCACTTTAAAAACCAGCAACTCTGACTCAAAGCCTGGTGTACATGAAGACTCCTCCGCAAATTCACACAAAAGGACCTAATTTGAAGCATATTAAATCTCTTTATGTAACACATATACACTTAAAATTGAAAGTATTTCCAGCACAACAGCAGTCCATGTGAGCTAAACTGCTCACAAACTGCAAAAATGCATTCAACTACTAGCTCTCAACTTCATTAAACCTCTTAAAAAACAATAACATACATTAACTAGAATGTACATTTCCTGAAGAAAATGTGAAGTGGTGCTTGCAGTGGCAAAATTTGCCACTCGGATGCTAGGGTGTTGTACATGATTGCATACGAGCCAACAACCATGTCTGTACGATGTTGTGGAGCTGAAATATGGCTTCTATAGGTTGCAATATGTCACTACTTATTGGCTGCTTGATAGGATGAATCAAAAGAGCCCAACCCCAAGGCTCTATGACCTTCTGAGCCAAAGATATGATTTTGCAAATTTTGTGCCTATGTTAAGTCTATGGGACATTTTTCGGCAAATTTTTCGCCTGCCAGACGAACATCGTACACCCGATCACTTATAAAAGTCATAGCACACCTCTCCTCAATAAACCGATCGATTTGACACCTCATTCAGGGGTCTGCGACAAACGGTGTGGGGCGAGTTACGCGCCAAAGTTTTGTCTAGGTGAATAGTAATCACAACACTAGAATGTACATTTCCTGAAGAAAATGTGAAGTGGTGCTTGCAGTGGCAAAATTTTCCACCCGGTTGCTAGGGTGTTGTACATGATTGCATACAAGCCATCAACCATGTCTGTACGATGTTGTGGAGCTGAAATATGGCTTCTATATGTTGCAATATGGTTGCTAAGTAGCTTTAAACGGTTGCTAAGGTGTGGTTACACAGTTACCATGATGATATTTACAGACTGGTGTCCCAACCAAAACAAACAAACACACCCCCATGTCTATACGATGTTCTGGTGCTGAGATATAGCCCATTCACGTGTTTGTACGGTTGCTAGGGTACTCCAAATGGTTGCTAAGGTTTGTTTATACAGTTTATGGGGTAATATTTAAAGAGTATTTGCAGGTCTGGGTCAAAAAATGCCCAACTCTGTGTTTTTACAATGTTTTGTTGCTGAGATATGGCTTGTAAATGTTGTTCAGTGGTTGCTAGGGGCCTGTAACTGGTTTCTAGGGCGTGGCTATGAAGTTGTTATGTCACTACTTATTGGCTGCTTGATAGGATGAATCAAAAGAGCCCAACCCCAAGGCTCTATGACCTTCTGAGCCAAAGATATGATTTTGCAAATTTTGTGCCTATGTTAAGTCTATGGGACATTTTTCGGCTAATTTTTCGCCCGCCAGACGAACATCTTACACCCGATCGCTTATAAAAGTCATAGCACACCTCTCCTCAATAAACCGGTCGATTTGACACCTCATTCAGGGGTCTGTGACAAACGGTGTGGGGCGAGTTACGCGCCAAAGTTTTGTCTAGGTGAATAGTAATCACAACACTAGAATGTACATTTCCTGAAGAAAATGTGAAGTGGTGCTTGCAGTGGCAAAACTCGCCACTGGGCAGATGCTAACACAATTAACATGTTGTGATACCATGATATACCACGGTTTAACATTATTTACCACGATTTACCATGTTTCTAAGATGATTTACTACGATTTACCACAATCCAGCAGGATTTACTATGATTAACATGTTGTTAAAATGATGCTAGCATGATTAGCATGTTGTTAACATGATTAGCATGTTGGTAGCATGATGCTAGCATGATTAGCATGTTACTAGCATGCTTTTAACAAGATGTTAGCATGATTAGCATTTTGCTAGCATGTTTTTAGCTAGACGCTAACATGATTAGCATGTTGCTAGCATAATGCTAGCTTGATTAGCATGTTGCTAGCATGATGCTAGCTTGATTAGCATTTTGCTAGCATTATGATAGCTTGATTAGCATGTTGCTAGCATGATGCTAGCTTGATTAGCATGTTGGTAGCATAATGCTAGCATTATTAGCATGTTGCTAGCTTGTTGCTAGCATGATTAGTATGTTGCTAGCATGTTTTTAGCAAGATGCTGTTGCCAGGTGGTGGTTGCTAGGGTTTTCTGGGTGGTTGCTATGGTGTTGCTAGGCAGTTGCTAAGGTGTTCTGGGTGGTTGCTAGGCAGTTGCTAGGGTATTCTTGGTGGTTGCTAGGCAGTTGCTAGGGTATTCTTGGTGGTTGCTAGGGCATTGCTAGGTGGTTGCTATGGTGTTGCTAGGCAGTTGCTATGGCATTCTGGGTGGATGCTAGGGCATTGCTAGGCAGTTGCTAGGGTGTTCTGGGTGGTTACTAGGCAGTTGCTAGGTGTTCTGGGTGGTTGCTAGGCAGTTGCTAGGGTGTTCTGGGTGGTTGCTAGAGTTTTTTGGTGGTTACTAGAGCATTTCTAGACGTTGCTAGGGTGTTCAGGGTGGTTGCTAAGGTATTTTTGGTAGTTGCTATGGTGTTACTAGGTGGTTGGTAGTTGTCAAATATGGTTACTATGGAGTTTTTATAGAGTTCTTAAAATCTTTAATAACGAGTTCCTTCAGTACGGCACTCGGCCTGCGGCCTCGTGCCTATGGCCGAATAGGCACAAACATGGAGCAATATCGCAAGGCTACGAGTGTGATATTGCTTTAAAAAATGTAAAAAAAAAGTTTTTATATTATTTATTGGTTTAGGGTGGTTGCTAGGGAGCTCAGAGTGGTTGCTAGGGTGCTGTAACTGGTTGCTAGGGTGTGGCTATGAAGATTTTAGGCCATTACTTATTGGCTGCTTGATAATATAAATCCTCTGAGGGAGAGAGAGAGGGAGAGAAACGCAGGGGTGTCAGGCCCTTTGGAGTGGTGTGTGTGAAAACGGCAGTTGGGATTCAAATGTTTTTAGAACTCCCCATGTTAAGTCAATGGGACTTTTTTGGCCGCTTTTTCGTCCGCTGTGCGAACATCGTACACCCGATCGCTTAGAAAAGATATAGCACACCTCTCCTCAATGAGCCGCTCGATTTGACACCTCACTCAGGGGTCTGTGACAAACGGTGCGGGGCGCATTACGCGCCAAACTTTTGGCAGAATAATAATAAGAACTAGAATGTACATTTCCTGAAGAAAATGTGAAGTGGTGCTTGCAGTGGCAAAACTCGCCACTGGGCAGATGCTAACACAATTAACATGTTGTGATACCATGATATACCACGTTTTAGCATTATTTACCACGATTTACCATGTTTCTAAGATGATTTACTACGATTTACCACATTCCAGCATGATTTACTATGATTAACATGTTGTTAAAATGATGCTAGCATGATTAGCATGTTGTTAACATGATTAGCATGTTGGTAGCATGATGCTAGCATGATTAGCATGTTGCTAGCATGCTTTTAACAAGATGTTAGCATGATTAGCATTTTGCTAGCATGTTTTTAGCCAGATGCTAACATGATTAGCATTATGCTAGCTTGATTAACATATTGTAAGCATAATGCTAGCTTGAATAGCATTTTGCTAGCATGATGCTAGCTTAATTAGCATATTGGTAGCATGATTAGCATGTTGCTAGCATGATGCTAGCTTGATTAGCATTATGTTAGCATGATGCTAGCTTGATTAGCATGTTGGTAGCTTGATGCTAGCATGATTAGCATGTTTTTAGCTAGATGCTAACATGATTAGCATGTTTCTAACATAATGCTAGCTTGATTAGCATGTTGCTAGCATGATGCTAGCTTGATTAGCATGTTAGTAGCATTATGCTAGCTTGATTAGCATTATGTTAGCATGATGCTAGCTTGATTAGCATGTTGGTAGCTTGATGCTAGCATGATTAGCATGTTGCTAGCATGTTTTTAGCTAGATGCTAACATGATTAGCATGTTGCTAGCATAATGCTAGCTTGATTAGCATGTTGCTAGCATGATGTTAGCTTGATTAGCATGTTGGTAGCATAATGCTAGCTTGATTAGCATGTTGCTAGCATGATGCTAACATGATTAGTATGTTGCTAGCATGTTTTTAGCAAGATGCTGTTGCCAGGTGGTGGTTGCTAGGGTTTTCTGGGTGGTTGCTATGGTGTTGCTAGGCAGTTGCTAAGGTGTTCTGGGTGGTTGCTAGGCAGTTGCTAGGGTATTCTTGGTGGTTGCTAGGCAGTTGCTAGGGTATTCTTGGTGGTTGCTAGGGCATTGCTAGGTGGTTGCTATGGTGTTGCTAGGCAGTTGCTAGGGTGTTCTGGGTGGTTGCTAGGCGTTTTGGGTGGTTACTAGGCAGTTGCTAGGTGTTCTGGGTGGTTGCTAGGCAGTTGCTAGGGTGTTCTGGTTGGTTGCTAGAGTTTTTTGGTGGTTACTAGAGCATTTCTAGACGTTGCTAGGGTGTTCAGGGTGGTTGCTAAGGTATTTTTGGTAGTTGCTATGGTGTTACTAGGTGGTTGGTAGTTGTCAAATATGGTTACTATGGAGTTTTTATAGAGTTCTTAAAATCTTTAATAACGAGTTCCTTCAGTACGGCACTCGGCCTGCGGCCTCGTGCCTATGGCCGAATAGGCACAAGTATGGAGCAATATCGCAAGGCTACGAGTGTGATATTGCTTTAAAAAATGTAAAAAAAATGTTTTTATATTATTTATTGGTTTAGGGTGGTTGCTAGGGAGCTGAGAGTGGTTGCTAGGGTGCTGTAACTGGTTGCTAGGGTGTGGCTATGAAGATTTTAGGCCATTACTTATTGGCTGCTTGATAATATAAATCCTCTGAGGGAGAGAGAGAGGGAGAGAAACGCAGGGGTGTCAGGCCCTTTGGAGTCTGTGTGTGAAAACGGCAGTTGGGATTCAAATGTTTTTAGAACTCCCCATGTAAAGTCAATGGGACTTTTTTGGCCGCTTTTTCGTCCGCTGTGCAAACATCGTACACCCGATCGCTTAGAAAAGTCATAGCACACCTCTCCTCAATGAGCCGGTCGATTTGACACCTCACTCAGGCGTCTGTGACAAACGGTGCGGGGCAAGTTACGCGCCAAACTTGTGGCGGAATAATAAGAAGAAGAAGAAGAATAATAAGTATGAGTGACAATAACACTAGTGGTGCTTTGAAAAAGCACCACTAACTAGAATGTACATTTCCTGAAGAAAATGTGAAGTGGTGCTTGCAGTGGCAAAACTCGCCTCTCGGTTGCTAGTGTGTGGTACATGATTGCATACGAACCAACAAACATGTCTGTACGATGTTGTGGAGCTGAAATAAGGCTTCTATATGTTGCAATATGGTTGCTAGGTAGCTTTAAACGGTTGCTAAGGTGTGGTTACACAGTTACCATGATGATATTTACAGACTGGTTTCCCAACCGAAACAAACAAGCACACCCCCATGTCTATAAGATGTTCTGGTGCTGAGATATAGCTTATTCATGTGTTTGTACGGTTGCTAGGGTACTCCAAATGGTTGCTAAGGTTTGTTTATACAGTTTATGGGGTAATATTTAAAGAATATTTGCAGGTCTGGGTCAAAAAATGCCCAACTCTGTGTTTTTACAATGTTTTGTTACTGTGATATGGCTTATAAAGGTTGTTCAATGGTTGCTAGGGGCCTGTAACTGGTTGCTAGGGCGTGGCAATGAAGTTGTTATGTCACTACTTATTGGCTGCTTGATAGGACGAATCAAAAGAGCCCAACCCCAAGCCTCTATGACCTTCTGAGCCAAAGAAAAGATTTTTCTAATTTTGTGACTATGTTAAGTCTATGGGACATTTTTCGGCAAATTTTTCACCCGCCAGACGAACATCTTACACCCGATCGCTTATAAAAGTCATAGCACACCTCTCCTCAATAAACCGGTCGATTTGACACCTTATTCAGGGGTCTGTGACAAACGGTGTGGGGCGAGTTACGCGCCAAAGTTTTGTCTAGGTGAATAGTAATCACAACACTAGAATGTACATTTCCTGAAGAAAATGTGAAGTGGTGCTTGCAGTGGCAAAACTCACCACTCGGTTGCTCGGATTTTGTACATGATTGCATACGAGACAACAACCATGTCTGTACGATGTTGTGGAGCTGGAATATGGCTTCTATATGTTGCAATATGGTTGCTAGGTAGCTCTAAACGGTTGCTATGGTGTGGTTCCACAGTTACCATGATGATATTTACAGACTGGTTTCCCAACCAAAACAAACAAGCACACCCCAATGTCTATACTATGTTCTGGTGCTGAGATATAGCTCATTCATGTGTTTGTACGGTTGCTAGGGTACGCCAAATGGTTGCTAAGGTTTGTTTATACAGTTTATGGAGTAATATTTAAAGAGTATTTGCAGGTCTGGGTCAAAAAATGCCCAACTCTGTGTTTTTACAATGTTTTGATGCTGAGATATGGCTTGTAAATGTTGTTCAGTGGTTGCTAGGGGCCTGTAACTGGTTGCTAGGGCATGGCCATGAAGTTGTTATGTCACTGCTTATTGGCTGCTTAATAGGATGAATCAAAAGAGCCCAACCCCAAGCCTCTATGACCTTCTGAGCCAAAGATATGATTTAGCAAATTTTGTGCCTATGTTAAGTCTATGGGACATTTTTCGGCAAATTTTTCGCCCACCAGACGAACATCGTACACCCGATCGCTTATAAAAGTCATAGCACACCTCTCCTCAATAAACCGGTCGATTTGACACCTCATTCAGGGGTCTGTGACAAACGGTGTGGGGCGAGTTACGCGCCAAAGTTTTGTCTAGGTGAATAGTAATCACAACACTAGAATGTACATTTCCTGAAGAAAATGTGAAGTGGTGCTTGCAGTGGCAAAACTCACCACTCGGTTGCTAGGGTGTTGTACATGATTGCATACGAGCCAACAACCATGTCTGTACGATGTTGTGGAGCTGAAATATGGCTTCTATATGTTTCAATATGGTTGCTAGGTGGCTCTAAACGGTTGCTATGGTGTGAATACACAGTAACCGTGGTGATATTTTACAGACTGTTTCCCAAACGAAACAAAAGAGCCAAACCCCATCTCTATACGATGTTCTGATGAAAAGACATGGGTCTTGATAAACGGTTGCTAGGGTACTCTGTTTGGTTGCTATGGAGTTGCTAGGCAGCTGCCAATGATGAAACTCCAAAGGCTTCTTGTCACTATGAATGATATAAACCAACTCCCATGCCTCTGTGACATTCAGAATGGAAGAAATGCCTCTTTGGATTTTGGTTGCTAGGGTACTCTGTTTGGTTGCTATGGAGTTGCTAGGCAGCTGCCAATGATGAAACTCCAAAGGCTTCTTGCCACTATGAATGATATAAACCAACTCCCATGCCTCTGTGACATTCAGAACGGAAGATATCCCTCTTTGGATTTTGGTTGCTAGGGTACTCGGTTTGGTTGCTAGGGAGTGGCGTAGCAGCTGCCAATCATGAAATTCCAAAGGCTGCTTGTCAGTATTAATTATATAAACCAACTCCCATGCCTCTGTGACATTCAGAATGGAAGATATCCCTCTTTGGATTTTGGTTGCTAGGGTACTCTGTTTGGTTGCTATGGAGTTGCTTGACAACTGCCAATGATGAAACTGCAAAGGCTTCTTGTCACTATGAATGATATAAACCAACTCCCATGCCTCTGTGACATTCAGAATGGAAGATATCCTTCTTTGGATTTTGGTTGCTAGGGTACTCTGTTTGGTTGCTAGGGAGTGGCTTGGCAGCTGCCAAACATGAAAGTCCAAAGGCTGCTTGTCAGTATGAATGATATAAACCAACTCCCATGCCTCTGTGACATACAGAATGGAAGATATCCCTCTCTGGATTTTGGTTGCTAGGGTACTCTATTTGGTTGTTAGGGAGTGGCTTGGCAGCTGCCAGTCATGAAACTCCAAAGGCTGCTTGTCAGTATGAATGATATAAACCAACTCCCATGCCTCTGTGACATTCAGAATGGAAGATATCCCTCTTTGGATTTTTGTTGCTAAGGTGCTCGACAATGGTTGCTAGGGATGGGCTAGGAAGTGTTGAGGTGATTCATGATTGGCTGTTTGCTGCCCCGAGTCAAATGAGACCACCCTCATGTTTCTATGACAATTCAGTCCAGAGATATCCCTTTGATCTCTTTCAATGGAAGTCTATGGAACTTGTTGCTAAGGTGCTCTAAATGGTTGCTAGGGCGTGGCTTGATAGCTTCACAATGATCCTGAGAGACTGATTGGTCGTCTGAGTAAAATGAGCCCGCCCCCTTGTCTCTATGACACTGTGATCCAGAGCTACGTTCAATACAAAAACCTTATGTAATTTACCATAGTAGGAAAAACACATGCTATGGTGTAGGACGGCCCATTTCATGGGCCGTCCTACACCATAGTAAGTCAATGGGAAACTTTGGGCAGCTCCTGCCCCCCAGGGGTGCAACTTTTACCCCATTGTGAGGTATGTTCTTACAGAGCCTGTCAGCCTCTTCAAATGTGGCAAATCACACGTTTCTGCGAAATCCTCACTCAGAGCTACGAGTCAAAGTTCGTTGCAATGTTAAGTCTATGGGATTTTTCGGCCGCTTTTTCGCCCCTGGGGCGAACACCGTACCCCCGATCGCTTATAAAAGTCATAGCACACCTCTCCTCAATACGCTGGTCGATTTGACACCTCATTCATGGGTCTGTGACAAACGGTGCGGGACGAGTTACGCGCCAAACTTTTGTCCAGAATAATAAGAATAAGAATAATAACTAGAATGTACATTTCCTGAAGAAAATGTGAAGTGGTGCTTGCAGTGGCAAAACTCGCCACTCGGTTGCTAGGGTGTTGTACATGATTGCATACGATCCAACAACCATGTCTGTACGATGTTGTGGAGCTGAAATATGGCTTCTATATGTTGCAATATGGTTGCTAGGTGGCTCTAAACGGTTGCTAGGGTGTGGCTACACAGTTACCATGATGATATTTACAGACTGGTTTCCCAACCGAAACAAACAAACACACCCCCATGTCTATACAATGTTCTGGTGATGAGATATAGCCCATTCATGTGTTTGTACGGTTGCTAGGGTACTCCAAATGGTTGCTAAGGTTTGTTTATACAATTTATGGGGTAATATTTAAAGAGTGTATGGGAGTCTGGGTCAAAAAATGCCCAACTCTGTGTTTTTACAATGTTTTGTTGCTGAGATATGGCTTGTAAATGTTGTTCAATGGTTGCTAGGGGCCTGTAACTGGTTGCTAGGGCATGACTATGAAGTTTTTATGTCATTACTTATTGGCTGCTTGATAGAACGAATCAAAAGAGCCCACCCCCAAGCCTCTATGACCTTCTGAGCCAAAGATATGATTTTACAAATTTTGTGCCAATGTTAAGTCTATGTGACATTTTTCGGCTTATTTTTCGCCCGCCAGACGAACATCGTAGACCCGATCGCTTATAAAAGTCATAGCACACCTCACCAAAATAAACCGGTCGATTTGACACCTCATTCATGGGTCTACGAGAAACGGTGCAGGGCGAGTTACGCGCCAAAGTTTTGTCTAGGTGAATAGTAATCACAACACTAGAATGTACATTTCCTGAAGAAAATGTGAAGTGGTGCTTGCAGTGGCAAAACTCACCACTCGGTTGCTAGGGTGTTGTACATGATTGCATACGAGCCAACAACCATGTCTGTACGATGTTGTGGAGCTGAAATATGGCTTCTATATGTTTCAATATGGTTGCTAGGTGGCTCTAAACGGTTGCTATGGTGTGAATACACAGTAACCGTGGTGATATTTTACAGACTGTTTCCCAAACGAAACAAAAGAGCCAAACCCCATCTCTATACGATGTTCTGATGAAAAGACATGGGTCTTGATAAACGGTTGCTAGGGTACTCTGTTTGGTTGCTATGGAGTTGCTAGGCAGCTGCCAATGATGAAACTCCAAAGGCTTCTTGTCACTATGAATGATATAAACCAACTCCCATGCCTCTGTGACATTCAGAATGGAAGAAATGCCTCTTTGGATTTTGGTTGCTAGGGTACTCTGTTTGGTTGCTATGGAGTTGCTAGGCAGCTGCCAATGATGAAACTCCAAAGGCTTCTTGCCACTATGAATGATATAAACCAACTCCCATGCCTCTGTGACATTCAGAACGGAAGATATCCCTCTTTGGATTTTGGTTGCTAGGGTACTCGGTTTGGTTGCTAGGGAGTGGCGTAGCAGCTGCCAATCATGAAATTCCAAAGGCTGCTTGTCAGTATTAATTATATAAACCAACTCCCATGCCTCTGTGACATTCAGAATGGAAGATATCCCTCTTTGGATTTTGGTTGCTAGGGTACTCTGTTTGGTTGCTATGGAGTTGCTTGACAACTGCCAATGATGAAACTGCAAAGGCTTCTTGTCACTATGAATGATATAAACCAACTCCCATGCCTCTGTGACATTCAGAATGGAAGATATCCTTCTTTGGATTTTGGTTGCTAGGGTACTCTGTTTGGTTGCTAGGGAGTGGCTTGGCAGCTGCCAAACATGAAAGTCCAAAGGCTGCTTGTCAGTATGAATGATATAAACCAACTCCCATGCCTCTGTGACATACAGAATGGAAGATATCCCTCTCTGGATTTTGGTTGCTAGGGTACTCTATTTGGTTGTTAGGGAGTGGCTTGGCAGCTGCCAGTCATGAAACTCCAAAGGCTGCTTGTCAGTATGAATGATATAAACCAACTCCCATGCCTCTGTGACATTCAGAATGGAAGATATCCCTCTTTGGATTTTTGTTGCTAAGGTGCTCGACAATGGTTGCTAGGGATGGGCTAGGAAGTGTTGAGGTGATTCATGATTGGCTGTTTGCTGCCCCGAGTCAAATGAGACCACCCTCATGTTTCTATGACAATTCAGTCCAGAGATATCCCTTTGATCTCTTTCAATGGAAGTCTATGGAACTTGTTGCTAAGGTGCTCTAAATGGTTGCTAGGGCGTGGCTTGATAGCTTCACAATGATCCTGAGAGACTGATTGGTCATCTGAGTAAAATGAGCCCGCCCCCTTGTCTCTATGACACTGTGATCCAGAGCTACGTTCAATACAAAAACCTTATGTAATTTACCATAGTAGGAAAAACACATGCTATGGTGTAGGACGGCCCATTTCATGGGCCGTCCTACACCATAGTAAGTCAATGGGAAACTTTGGGCAGCTCCTGCCCCCCAGGGGTGCAACTTTTACCCCATTGTGAGGTATGTTCTTACAGAGCCTGTCAGCCTCTTCAAATGTGGCAAATCACACGTTTCTGCGAAATCCTCACTCAGAGCTACGAGTCATCAAAGTTCGTTGCAATGTTAAGTCTATGGGATTTTTCGGCCGCTTTTTCGCCCCTGGGGCGAACACCGTACCCCTGATCGCTTATAAAAGTCATAGCACACCTCTCCTCAATACGCTGGTCGATTTGACACCTCATTCATGGGTCTGTGACAAACGGTGCGGGACGAGTTACGCGCCAAACTTTTGTCCAGAATAATAAGAATAAGAATAATAATAAGTATGGAGGATAACAATAGTGGTGCTTTTCAAAGCACCACTAATAATAAGTATGAGTGACAACTAGAATGTACATTTCCTGAAGAAAATGTGAAGTGGTGCTTGCAGTGGCAAAACTCGCCACTGGGCAGATGCTAACACAATTAACATGTTGTGATACCATGATATACCACGTTTTAGCATTATTTACCACGATTTACCATGTTTCTAAGATGATTTACTACGATTTACCACATTCCAGCATGATTTACTATGATTAACATGTTGTTAGAATGATGCTGGCATGATTAGCATGTTGTTAACATGATTAGCATGTTGGTAGCATGATGCTAGCATGATTAGCATGTTGCTAACATGCTTTTAACAAGATGTTAGCATGATTAGCATTTTGCTAGCATGTTTTTAGCTAGATGCTAACATGATTAGCATGTTGCTAGCATTATGCTAGCTTGATTAACATGTTGTTAAGCATGATGCTAGCATGATTAGCATGTTGCTAGCATCATGCTAGCTTGATTAACATGTTGTTAAGCATGATGCTAGCATGATTAGCATGTTGTTAACATGATTAGCATGTTGGTAGCATGATGCTAGCATGATTAGCATGTTGTTAACATGCTTTTAACAAGATGTTAGCATGATTAGCATTTTTGCTAGCATGTTTTTAGCTAGATGCTAACATGATTAGCATGTTGCTAGCATTATGCTAGCTTGATTAACATGTTGTTAGCATGATGCTAGCTTGAATAGCATTGTGCTAGCTTAATTAGCATATTGGTAGCATGATGCTAGCATGATTAGCATTATGTTAGCATGATGCTAGCTTGATTAGCATGTTGGTAGCTTGATGTTAACATGATTAGCATTTTGCTAGCATGTTTTTAGCTAGATGCTAACATGATTAGCATGTTGCTAGCATTATGCTAGCTTGATTAGCATGTAGCTAGCATGATGCTAGCTTGATTAGCATGTTGCTAATATTATGCTAGCTTGATTAACATGTTGCTAGCATTATGCTAGCTTGATTAGCATGTTGCTAGCATGATGCTAGCTTGATTAGCATGTTGGTAGCATAATGCTAGCATTATTAGCATTTTGCTAGCTTGATTAGCATGATGCTAGCTTGATTAGCATGTTGGTAGCTTAATGATAACATGATTAGCATGTTGCTAGCATGTTTTTAGCTAGATGCTAACATGATTAGCATGTTGCGAGCATTATGCTAGCTTGATTAGCATGTTGCTAGCATGATGCTAGCGTGATTAGCATGTTGCTAGCATAATGCTAGCTTGATTAGTATGTTGCTAGCATGATGCTAGCTTGATTAGCATGTTGCTAGCATTATGCTAGCTTGATTAGCATGTTGCTAGCATAATGCTAGCATTATTAGCATGATGCTAGCATGATGCTAGCTTGATTAGCATGTTGCTAGCATGATGCTAGCTTGATTAGTATGTTGCTAGCATGTTTTTAGCAAGATGCTGTTGCGAGGTGGTTGCTAGGGTTTTCTGGGTGGTTGCTATGGTGTTGCTAGGCAGTTGCTAAGGTGTTCTGGGTGGTTGCTAGGCAGTTGCTAGGGTATTCTTGGTGGTTGCTAGACAGTTGCTAGGGTGGTTGCTAGGTGGTTGCTATGGTGTTGCTAGGCAGTTGCTATGGTATTCTGGGTGGATGCTAGGGCGTTGCTAGGCAGTTGCTAGGGTGTTCTGGGTGGTTGCTAGGCGTTCTGGGTGGTTACTAGGCAGTTGCTAGGTGTTCTGGGTGGTTGCTAGGCAGTTGCTAGGGTGTTCTGGGTGGTTGCTAGAGTTTTTTGGTGGTTAATAGAGCATTTCTAGACGTTGCTAGGGTGTTCAGGGTGGTTGCTAAGGTATTTTTGGTAGTTGCTATGGTGTTACTAGGTGGTTGGTAGTTGTCAAATATGGTTACTATGGAGTTTTTATAGAGTTCTTAAAATCTTTAATAACGAGTTCCTTCAGTACGGCACTCGGCCTGCGGCCTCGTGCCTATGGCCGAATAGGCACAAGCATGGAGCAATATCGCAAGGCTACGAGTGTGATATTGCTTTAAAAAATGTAAAAAAAATGTTTTTATATTATTTATTGGTTTAGGGTGGTTGCTAGGGAGCTCAGAGTGGTTGCTAGGGTGCTGTAACTGGTTGCTAGGGTGTGGCTATGAAGATTTTAGGCCATTACTTATTGGCTGCTTGATAATATAAATCCTCTGAGGGAGAGAGAGAGGGAGAGAAACGCAGGGGTGTCAGGCCCTTTGGAGTGGTGTGTGTGAAAACGGCAGTTGGGATTCAAATGTTTTTAGAACTCCCCATGTTAAGTCAATGGGACTTTTTTGGCCGCTTTTTCGTTCGCTGTGCGAACATCGTACACCCGATCGCTTAGAAAAGATATAGCACACCTCTCCTCAATGAGCCGCTCGATTTGACACCTCACTCAGGGGTCTGTGACAAACGGTGCGGGGCGCATTACGCGCCAAACTTTTGGCAGAATAATAATAATAAGAATAATAAGTATGAGTGACAATAATACTAGTGGTGCTTTGAAAAAGCACCACTAACTAGAATGTACATTTCCTGAAGAAAATGTGAAGTGGTGCTTGCAGTGGCAAAACTCGCCACTCGGTTGCTAGGGTGTTATACATGATTGCATACGAGCCAACAACAACCATGTCTGTACGATGTTGTGGAGCTGAAATATGGCTTCTATATGCTGAAATATGGTTGCTAGGTGGCTCTAAACGGTTGCTAAGGAGTGGTTACACAGTTACCATGATGATATTTACAGACTGGTTTCCCAACCGAAACAAACAAGCACACCCCCATGTCTATACGATGTTCTGGTGCTAAGATATAGCTCATTCATGTGTTTGTACGGTTGCTAGGGTACTCCAAATGGTTGCTAAGGTTTGTTTATACAGTTTATGGGGTAATATATAAAGAGTATTTGCAAGTCTGGATCAAAAAATGCCCAACTCTGTGTTTTTACAATGTTTTGTTGCTGAGATATGTCTTGTAAATGTTGTTCAATGGTTGCTAGGGGCCTGTAAATGGTTGCTAGGGCGTGGCTATGAAGTTGTTATGTCACTACTTATTGGCTGCTTGATAGGACGAATCAAAAGAGCCCAACCCCAAGGCTCTATGACCTTCTGAGCCAAAGATATGATTTTACACATTTTGTGCCAATGTTAAGTCTATGGGACATTTTTCGGCTAATTTTTCGCCCGCCAGACGAACATCCTACACCCGATCGCTTATAAAAGTCATAGCACACCTCTCTTCAATAAACCGGTCGATTTGACACCTCATTCAGGGGTCTGTGACAAACGGTGTGGGGCGAGTTGCGCGCCGAAGTTTTGTCTAGGTGAATAGTAATCACAACACTAGAATGTACATTTCCTGAAGAAAATGTGAAGTGGTGCTTGCAGTGGCAAAACTCACCACTCGGTTGCTCGGATTTTGTACATGATTGCATACGAGACAACAACCATGTCTGTACGATGTTGTGGAGCTGGAATATGGCTTCTATATGTTGCAATATGGTTGCTAGGTAGCTCTAAACGGTTGCTATGGTGTGGTTCCACAGTTACCATGATGATATTTACAGACTGGTTTCCCAACCAAAACAAACAAACACACCCCCATGTCTATACGATGTTCTGGTGCTGAGATATAGCTCATTCATGTTTTTGTACGGTTGCTAGGGTACTCCAAATGGTTGCTACGGTTTGTTTATACAGTTTATGAGGTAATATATAAAGAGTATTTGCAAGTCTGGGTCAAAAAATGCCCAACTCTGTGTTTTTACAATGTTTTGTTGCTGAGATATGGCTTGTAAATGTTGTTCAATGGTTGCTAGGGGCCTGTAACTGGTTGCTAGGGCGTGGCTATGAAGTTGTTATGTCACTACTTATTGGCTGCTTGATAGGACAAATCAAAAGAGCCCAAATCCAAGGCTCTATGACCTTCTGAATCAAAGATATGATTTTGCAAATTTTGAGCCTATGTTAAGTCTATGGGAATTTTTTCGGCAAATTTTTCGCCCGCCAGACGAACATTGTACACCCGATCGCTTATAA
The DNA here is from genome assembly GCF_965113295.1 of Leuciscus leuciscus. Lineage (NCBI taxonomy): Eukaryota > Metazoa > Chordata > Actinopteri > Cypriniformes > Leuciscidae > Leuciscus > Leuciscus leuciscus. The sequence continues at coordinate 1,733,641 of NC_138726.1, forward strand.
AAGTCATAGCACACCTCTCCTCAATAAACCGGTCGATTTGACACCTCATTCAGGGGTCTGTGACAAACGGTGTGGGGCGAGTTACGCGCCGAAGTTTTGTCTAGGTGAATAGTAATCACAACACTAGAATGTACATTTCCTGAAGAAAATGTGAAGTGGTGCTTGCAGTGGCAAAATTCGCCACTCGGTTGCTACGGTGTTGTACATGATTGCATACGAGCCAACAACCATGTCTGTACGATGTTGTGGAGCTGAAATATGGCTTCTATATGTTGCAATATGGTTGCTAGGTAGCTTTAAACGGTTGCTAAGGTGTGGTTACACAGTTACCATGATGATATTTACAGACTGGTTTCCCAACCGAAACAAACAAGCACACCCCCATGTCTATATGATGTTTTGGTGCTGAGATATAGCTCATTCATGTGTTTGTACGGTTGCTAGGGTACGCCAAATGGTTGCTAAGGTTTGTTTATACAGTTTATGGGGTCATATTTAAAGAGTATTTGCAGGTCTGGGTAAAAAAATGCCCAACTCTGTGTTTTTACAATGTTTTGATGCTGAGATATGGCTTGTAAATGTTGTTCAATGGTTGCTAGGGGCCTGTAACTGGTTGCTAGGGCATGGCTATGAAGTTGTTATGTCACTACTTATTGGCTGCTTGATAGGATGAATCAAAAGAGCCCAACCCCAAGGCTCTATGACCTTCTGAGCCAAAGATATGATTTTGCTAAATTTGTGCCTATGTTAAGTCTATGGGACATTTTTCTGCAAATTTTTCCCCCGCCAGACGAACATCGTACACCCGATCACTTATAAAAGTCATAGCACACCTCTCCTCAATAAACCGATCGATTTGACACCTCATTCAGGGGTCTGTGACAAACGCTGTGGGGTGAGTTACGCGCCGAAGTTTTGTCTAGGTGAATAGTAATCACAACACTAGAATGTACATTTCCTGAAGAAAATGTGAAGTGGTGCTTGCAGTGGCAAAACTCGCCACTGGGCAGATGCTAACACAATTAACATGTTGTGATACCATGATATACCACGTTTTAGCATTATTTAGCACGATTTACCACGATTTACCATGTTTCTAAGACGATTTACTACGATTTACCACATTCCAGCATGATTTACTATGATTAACATGTTGTTAAAATGATGCTAGCATGATTAGCATGTTGGTAGCATGTTGGTAGCATGATGCTAGCATGATTAGCATGTTGCTAGCATGCTTTTAACAAGATGTTAGCATGATTAGCATTTTGCTAGCATGTTTTTAGCCAGATGCTAACATGATTAGCATGTTGCCAGCATTATGCTAGCTTGATTAACATGTTGTTAGCATAATGCTAGCTTGAATAGCATTTTGCTAGCATGATGCTAGCTTAATTAGCATATTGGTAGCATGATGCTAGCTTGATTAGCATTATGTTAGCATGATGCTAGCTTGATTAGCATTATGTTAGCATGATGCTAGCTTGATTAGCATGTTGGTAGCTTGATGCTAGCATGATTAGCATGTTTTTAGCTAGACGCTAACATGATTAGCATGTTTCTAGCATAATGCTAGCTTGATTAGCATGTTGCTAGCTTGATTAGCATGTTGCTAGCATGATGCTAGCTTGATTAGCATGTTGCTAGCTTGATTAGCATGTTGGTAGCTTGATGCTAGCATGATTAGCATTTTGATAGCATGTTTTTAGCTAGACATTAACATGATTAGCATGTTGCTAGCATAATGCTAGCTTGATTAGCATGTTGCTAGCATGATGCTAGCTTGATTAGCATTTTGCTAGCATTATGATAGCTTGATTAGCATGTTGCTAGCATGATGCTAGCTTGATTAGCATGTTGGTAGCATAATGCTAGCATTATTAGCATGTTGCTAGCTTGTTGCTAGCATGATTAGTATGTTGCTAGCATGTTTTTAGCAAGATGCTGTTGCCAGGTGGTGGTTGCTAGGGTTTTCTGGGTGGTTGCTATGGTGTTGCTAGGCAGTTGCTAAGGTGTTCTGGGTGGTTGCTAGGCAGTTGCTAGGGTATTCTTGGTGGTTGCTAGGCAGTTGCTAGGGTATTCTTGGTGGTTGCTAGGGCATTGCTAGGTGGTTGCTATGGTGTTGCTAGGCAGTTGCTATGGTATTCTGGGTGGATGCTAGGGCATTGCTAGGCAGTTGCTAGGGTGTTCTGGGTGGTTACTAGGCAGTTGCTAGGTGTTCTGGGTGGTTGCTAGGCAGTTGCTAGGGTGTTCTGGGTGGTTGCTAGAGTTTTTTGGTGGTTACTAGAGCATTTCTAGACGTTGCTAGGGTGTTCAGGGTGGTTGCTAAGGTATTTTTGGTAGTTGCTATGGTGTTACTAGGTGGTTGGTAGTTGTCAAATATGGTTACTATGGAGTTTTTATAGAGTTCTTAAAATCTTTAATAACGAGTTCCTTCAGTACGGCACTCGGCCTGCGGCCTCGTGCCTATGGCCGAATAGGCACAAGCATGGAGCAATATCGCAAGGCTACGAGTGTGATATTGCTTTAAAAAATGTAAAAAAAATGTTTTTATATTATTTATTGGTTTAGGGTGGTTGCTAGGGAGCTCAGAGTGGTTGCTAGGGTGCTGCAACTGGTTGCTAGGGTGTGGCTATGAAGATTTTAGGCCATTACTTATTGGCTGCTTGATAATATAAATCCTCTGAGGGAGAGAGAGAGGGAGAGAAACGCAGGGGTGTCAGGCCCTTTGGAGTGGTGTGTGTGAAAACGGCAGTTGGGATTCAAATGTTTTTAGAACTCCCCATGTTAAGTCAATGGGACTTTTTTGGCCGCTTTTTCGTCCGCTGTGCGAACATCGTACACCCGATCGCTTAGAAAAGTCATAGCACACCTCTCCTCAATGAGCCGGTCGATTTGATGCCTCACTCATGGGTCTGTGACAAACGGTGCGGGGCAAGTTACGCGCCAAACTTGTGGCGGAATAATAAGAAGAAGAAGAAGAATAATAAGTATGAGTGACAATAACACTAGTGGTGCTTTGAAAAAGCACCACTAACTAGAATGTACATTTCCTGAAGAAAATGTGAAGTGGTGCTTGCAGTGGCAAAACTCACCACTCGGTTGCTAGGGTGTTGTACATGATTGCATACGAGCCAACAACCATGTCTGTACGATGTTGTGGAGCTGAAATATGGCTTTTATATGTTTCAATATGGTTGCTAGGTGGCTCTAAACGGTTGCTATGGTGTGAATACACAGTAACCGTGGTGATATTTTACAGACTGTTTCCCAAACGAAACAAAAGAGCCAAACCCCATCTCTATACGATGTTCTGATGAAAAGACATGGGTCTTGATAAACGGTTGCTAGGGTACTCTGTTTGGTTGCTAGGGAGTGGTTTGGCAGCTGCCAATCATGAAACTCCAAAGGCTGCTTGTCAGTATGAATGATATAAACCAACTCCCATGCCTCTGTGACATTCAGAATGGAAGATATTCCTCTTTGGACTTTGGTTGCTAGGGTACTCTGTTTGGTTGCTATGGAGTTGCTTGGCAGCTGCCAATGATGAAACTGCAAAGGCTTCTTGTCACTATGAATGATATAAACCAACTCCCATGCATCGGTGACATTCAGAATGGAAGATATCCCTCTTTTGATTTTGGTTGCTAGGGTACTCTGTTTGGTTGCTATGGAGTTGCTAGGCAGCTGCCAATGATGAAACTCCAAAGGCTTCTTGTCAGTATGAATGATACAAACCAACTCCCATGCCTCTGTGACATTCAGAATGGAAGATATCCCTCTTTGGATTTTGGTTGCTAGGGTACTCTGTTTGGTTGCTATGGAGTTGCTAGGCAGCTGCCAATGATGAAACTCCAAAGGCTTCTTGCCACTATGAATGATATAAACCAACTCCCATGCCTCTGTGACATTCAGAACGGAAGATATCCCTCTTTGGATTTTGGTTGCTAGGGTACTCGGTTTGGTTGCTAGGGAGTGGCTTAGCAGCTGCCAATCATGAAATTCCAAAGGCTGCTTGTCAGTATTAATTATATAAACCAACTCCCATGCCTCTGTGACATTCAGAATGGAAGATATCCCTCTTTGGATTTTGGTTGCTAGGGTACTCTGTTTGGTTGCTATGGAGTTGCTTGACAACTGCCAATGATTAAACTGCAAAGGCTTCTTGTCACTATGAATGATATAAACCAACTCCCATGCCTCTGTGACATTCAGAATGGAAGATATCCTTCTTTGGATTTTGGTTGCTAGGGTACTCTGTTTGGTTGCTAGGGTGTGGCTTGGCAGCTGCCAAACATGAAAGTCCAAAGGCTGCTTGTCAGTATGAATGATATAAACCAACTCCCATGCCTCTGTGACATACAGAATGGAAGATATCCCTCTCTGGATTTTGGTTGCTAGGGTACTCTATTTGGTTGCTAGGGAGTGGCTTGGCAGCTGCCAGTCATGAAACTCCAAAGGCTGCTTGTCAGTATGAATGATATAAACCAACTCCCATGCCTCTGTGACATTCAGAATGGAAGATATCCCTCTTTGGATTTTGGTTGCTAGGGTACTCTGTTTGGTTGCTATGGAGTTGCTAGGCAGCTGCCAATGATGAAACTCCAAAGGCTTCTTGCCACTATGAATGATATAAACCAACTCCCATGCCTCTGTGACATTCAGAACGGAAGATATCCCTCTTTGGATTTTGGTTGCTAGGGTACTCGGTTTGGTTGCTAGGGAGTGGCTTAGCAGCTGCCAATCATGAAATTCCAAAGGCTGCTTGTCAGTATTAATTATATAAACCAACTCCCATGCCTCTGTGACATTCAGAATGGAAGATATCCCTCTTTGGATTTTGGTTGCTAGGGTACTCTGTTTGGTTGCTATGGAGTTGCTTGACAACTGCCAATGATTAAACTGCAAAGGCTTCTTGTCACTATGAATGATATAAACCAACTCCCATGCCTCTGTGACATTCAGAATGGAAGATATCCTTCTTTGGATTTTGGTTGCTAGGGTACTCTGTTTGGTTGCTAGGGTGTGGCTTGGCAGCTGCCAAACATGAAAGTCCAAAGGCTGCTTGTCAGTATGAATGATATAAACCAACTCCCATGCCTCTGTGACATACAGAATGGAAGATATCCCTCTCTGGATTTTGGTTGCTAGGGTACTCTATTTGGTTGCTAGGGAGTGGCTTGGCAGCTGCCAGTCATGAAACTCCAAAGGCTGCTTGTCAGTATGAATGATATAAACCAACTCCCATGCCTCTGTGACATTCAGAATGGAAGATATCCCTCTTTGGATTTTTGTTGCTAAGGTGCTCGACAATGGTTGCTAGGGATGGGCTAGGAAGTGTTGAGGTGATTCATGATTGGCTGTTTGCTGCCCCGAGTCAAATGAGACCACCCTCATGTTTCTATGACAATTCAGTCCAGAGATATCCCTTTGATCTCTTTCAATGGAAGTCTATGGAACTTGTTGCTAAGGTGCTCTAAATGGTTGCTAGGGCGTGGCTTGATAGCTTCACAATGATCCTGAGAGACTGATTGGTCGTCTGAGTAAAATGAGCCCGCCCCCTTGTCTCTATGACACTGTGATCCAGAGCTACGTTCAATACAAAAACCTTATGTAATTTACCATAGTAGGAAAAACACATGCTATGGTGTAGGACGGCCCATTTCATGGGCCGTCCTACACCATAGTAAGTCAATGGGAAACTTTGGGCAGCTCCTGCCCCCCAGGGGTGCAACTTTTACCCCATTGTGAGGTATGTTCTTACAGAGCCTGTCAGCCTCTTCAAATGTGGCAAATCACACGTTTTTGCGAAATCCTCACTCAGAGCTACGAGTCATCAAAGTTCGTCGCAATGTTAAGTCTATGGGATTTTTCGGCCGCTTTTTCGCCCCTGGGGCGAACACCGTACCCCCGATCGCTTATAAAAGTCATAGCACACCTCTCCTCAATACGCTGGTCGATTTGACACCTCATTCATGGGTCTGTGACAAACGGTGCGGGACGAGTTACGCGCCAAACTTTTGTCCAGAATAATAATAATAAGAAGAATAATAATAAGTATGGAGGATAACAATAGTGTTGCTTTGAAAAGCACCACTAACTAGAATGTACATTTCCTGAAGAAAATGTGAAGTGGTGCTTGCAGTGGCAAAACTCGCCTCTCGGTTGCTAGTGTGTGGTACATGATTGCATACGAACCAACAAACATGTCTGTACGATTTTGTGGAGCTGAAACATGGCTTCTATATGTTGCAATTTGGTTGCTAGGTAGCTTTAAACGGTTGCTAAGGTGTGGTTACACAGTTACCATGATGATATTTACAGACTGGTTTCCCAACCGAAACAAACAAGCACACCCCCATGTCTATAAGATGTTCTGGTGCTGAGATATAGCTTATTCATGTGTTTGTACGGTTGCTAGGGTACTCCAAATGGTTGCTAAGGTTTGTTTATAGAGTTTATGGGGTAATATTTAAAGAATATTTGCAGGTCTGGGTCAAAAAAATGCCCAACTCTGTGTTTTTACAATGTTTTGTTACTGTGATATGGCTTATAAAGGTTGTTCAATGGTTGCTAGGGGCCTGTAACTGGTTGCTAGGGCGTGGCAATTAAGTTGTTATGTCACTACTTATTGGCTGCTTGATAGGACGAATCAAAAGAGCCCAACCCCAAGCCTCTATGACCTTCTGAGCCAAAGAAAAGATTTTTCAAATTTTGTGCCTATGTTAAGTCTATGGGACATTTTTCGGCAAATTTTTCACCCGCCAGACGAACATCTTACACCCGATCGCTTATAAAAGTCATAGCACACCTCTCCTCAATAAACCGGTCGATTTGACACCTCATTCAGGGGTCTGTGACAAACGGTGTGGGGCGAGTTACGCGCCAAAGTTTTGTCTAGGTGAATAGTAATCACAACACTAGAATGTACATTTCCTGAAGAAAATGTGAAGTGGTGCTTGCAGTGGCAAAACTCGCCACTGGGCAGATGCTAACACAATTAACATGTTGTGATACCATGATATACCACGTTTTAGCATTATTTACCACGATTTACCATGTTTCTAAGATGATTTACTACGATTTACCACATTCCAGCATGATTTACTATGATTAACATGTTGTTAAAATGATGCTAGCATGATTAGCATGTTGTTAACATGATTAACATGTTGGTAGCATGATGCTAGCCTGATTAGCATTTTGCTAGCATGTTTTTAGCTAGATGCTAACATGATTAGCATTTTGCTAGCATGTTTTTAGCCAGATGCTAACATGATTAGCATGTTCCTAGCATTATGCTAACTTGATTAACATGTTGTTAGCATGATGCTAGCTTGAATAGCATTGTGCTAGCTTAATTAGCATATTGGTAGCATGATGCTAGCATGATTAGCATTATGTTAGCATGATGCTAGCTTGATTAGCATGTTGGTAGCTTGATGTTAGCATGATTAGCATGTTGCTAGCATGTTTTTAGCTAGATGCTAACATGATTAGCATGTTGCTAGCATTATGCTAGCTTAATTAGCATGTTGCAAGCATGATGCTAGCTTGATTAGCATGTTGGTAGCTTAATGCTAACATGATTAGCATGTTGCTAGCATGTTTTTAGCTAGATGCTAACATGATTAGCATTTTGCTAGCATTATGCTAGCTTGATTAGCATGTTGCTAGCATGATGCTAGCTTGATTAACATGTTGTTAGTATGATGCTAGCTTGAATATCATTGTGCTAGCTTAATTAGCATATTGGTAGCATGATGCTAGCATGATTAGCATTATGTTAGCATGATGCTAGCTTGATTAGCATGTTGGTAGCTTGATGTTAGCATGATTAGCATGTTGCTAGCATGTTTTTAGCTAGATGCTAACATGATTAGCATGTTGCTAGCATTATGCTAGCTTGATTAGCATGTTGCTAGCATGATGCTAGCTTGATTAGCATGTTGCTAGCATTATGCTAGCTTGATTAGCATGTTGCGAGCATGATGCTAGCTTGATTAGCATGTTGGTAGCATTATGCTAGCATTATTAGCATTTTGCTAGCTTGATTAGCATGATGCTAGCATGATGCTAGCATGATGCTAGCTTGATTAGCATGTTGCTAGCATGATACTAGCATGATTAGTATGTTGCTAGCATGTTTTTAGCAAGATGCTGTTGCCAGGTGGTGGTTGCTAAGGTTTTCTGGGTGGTTGCTATGGTGTTGCTAGGCAGTTGCTAAGGTGTTCTGGGTGGTTGCTAGGCAGTTGCTAGGGTGGTTGCTAGGGCATTGCTAGGTGGTTGCTATGGTGTTGCTAGGCAGTTGCTATGGTATTCTGGGTGGATGCTAGGGCGTTGCTAGGCAGTTGCTAGGGTGTTCTGGGTGGTTGCTAGGCGTTCTGGGTGGTTACTAGGCAGTTGCTAGGTGTTCTGGGTGGTTGCTAGGCAGTTGCTAGGGTGTTCTGGGTGGTTGCTAGAGTTTTTTGGTGGTTACTAGAGCATTTCTAGACGTTGCTAGGGTGGTTGCTAAGGTATTTTTGGTAGTTGCTATGGTGTTACTAGGTGGTTGGTAGTTGTCAAAGATGGTTACTATGGAGTTTTTATAGAGTTCTTAAAATCTTTAATAACGAGTGCTTCAGTACGGCACTCGGCCTGCGGCCTCGTGCCTATGGCCGAATAGGCACAAGCATGGAGCAATATCGCAAGGCTACGAGTGTGATATTGCTTTAAAAAATGTAAAAAAAATGTTTTTATATTATTTATTGGTTTAGGGTGGTTGCTAGGGAGCTCAGAGTGGTTGCTAGGGTGCTGCAACTGGTTGCTAGGGTGTGGCTATGAAGATTTTAGGCCATTACTTATTGGCTGCTTGATAATATAAATCCTCTGAGGGAGAGAGAGAGGGAGAGAAACGCAGGGGTGTCAGGCCCTTTGGAGTGGTGTGTGTGAAAACGGCAGTTGGGATTCAAATGTTTTTAGAACTCCCCATGTTAAGTCAATGGGACTTTTTTGGCCGCTTTTTCGTCCGCTGTGCGAACATCGTACACCCGATCGCTTAGAAAAGTCATAGCACACCTCTCCTCAATGAGCCGGTCGATTTGATGCCTCACTCATGGGTCTGTGACAAACGGTGCGGGGCAAGTTACGCGCCAAACTTTTGTCCGGAATAATAAGAAGAATAACTAGAATGTACATTTCCTGAAGAAAATGTGAAGTGGTGCTTGCAGTGGCAAAACACGCCACTGGGCAGATGCTAACACAATTAACATGTTGTGATACCATGATATACCACGTTTTAGCATTATTTACCACGATTTACCATGTTTCTAAGATGATTTACTACGATTTACCACATTCCAGCATGATTTACTATGATTAACATGTTGTTAAAATGATGCTAGCATGATTAGCATGTTGTTAACATGATTAGCATGTTGCTAGCATTATGCTAGCTGGATTAACATGTTGTTAGCATGATGCTAGCTTGAATATCATTGTGCTAGCTTAATTAGCATATTGGTAGCATGATGCTAGCATGATTAGCATGTTGCTAGCATGTTTTTAGCTAGATGCTAACATGATTAGCATGTTGCTAGCATTATGCTAGCTTGATTATCATGTTGTTAGCATGATGCTAGCTTGATTAGCATGTTGCTAGTCTTATGCTAGCTTGATTAACATGTTGTTAGCATGATGCTAGCTTGAATAGCATTGTGATAGCTTAATTAGCATATTGGTAGCATGATGCTAGCTTGATTAGCATGTTGCTAGCATGATGCTAGCTTGATTAGCATGTTGCTAGCATTATGCTAGCTTGATTAGCATGTTGCTAGCATGATGCTAGCTTTATTAGCATGTTGGTAGCATTATGCTAGCATTATTAGCATTTTGCTAGCTTGATTAGCATGATGCTAGCATGATGCTAGCTTGATTAACATGTTGCTAGCATGATACTAGCATGATTAGTATGTTGCTAGCATGTTTTTAGCAAGATGCTGTTGCCAGGTGGTGGTTGCTAGGGTTTTCTGGGTGGTTGCTATGGTGTTGCTAGGCAGTTGCTAAGGTGTTCTGGGTGGTTGCTAGGCAGTTGCTAGGGTATTCTTGGTGGTTGCTAGGTGGTTGCTATGGTGTTGCTATGGTATTCTGGGTGGATGCTAGGGCGTTGCTAGGCAGTTGCTAGGGTGTTCTGTGTGGTTGCTAGGCGTTCTGGGTGGTTACTAGGCAGTTGCTAGGTGTTCTGGGTGGTTGCTAGACAGTTGCTAGGGTGTTCTGGGTGGTTGCTAGAGTTTTTTGGTGGTTAATAGAGCATTTCTAGACGTTGCTAGGGTGTTCAGGGTGGTTGCTAAGGTATTTTTGGTAGTTGCTATGGTGTTACTAGGTGGTTGGTAGTTGTCAAATATGGTTACTATGGAGTTTTTATAGAGTTCTTAAAATATTTAATAACGAGTTCCTTCAGTACGGCACTCGGCCTGCGGCCTCGTGCCTTTGGCCGAATAGGCACAAGCATGGAGCAATATCGCAAGGCTACGAGTGTGATATTGCTTTAAAAAAAATTTTTAAAAAGTTTTTATATTATTTATTGGTTTAGGGTGGTTGCTAGGGAGCTCAGAGTGGTTGCTAGGGTGCTGTAACTGGTTGCTAGGGTGTGGCTATGAAGATTTTAGGCCATTACTTATTGGCTGCTTGATAATATAAATCCTCTGAGGGAGAGAGAGAGGGAGAGAAACGCAGGGGTGTCAGGCCCTTTGGAGTGGTGTGTGTGAAAACGGCAGTTGGGATTCAAATGTTTTTAGAACTCCCCATGTTAAGTCAATGGGACTTTTTTGGCCGCTTTTTCGTCCGCTGTGCGAACATCGTACACCCGATCGCTTAGAAAAGATATAGCACACCTCTCCTCAATGAGCCGCTCGATTTGACACCTCACTCAGGGGTCTGTGACAAACGGTGCGGGGCGCATTACGCGCCAAACTTTTGGCAGAATAATAATAAGAATAATAAGTATGAGTGACAATAACACTAGTGGTGCTTTGAAAAAGCACCACTAATAATAAGTTTAGTGACAATAACACTAGTGTTGCTTTGAAAAAGCACCACTAACTAGAATGTACATTTCCTGAAGAAAATGTGAAGTGGTGCTTGCAGTGGCAAAACTCGCCACTCGGTTGCTAGGGTGTTATACATGATTGCATACGAGCCAACAACAACCATGTCTGTACGATGTTGTGGAGCTGAAATATGGCTTCTATATGCTGAAATATGGTTGCTAGGTGGCTCTAAACGGTTGCTAAGGAGTGGTTACACAGTTACCATGATGATATTTACAGACTGGTTTCCCAACCGAAACAAACAAGCACACCCCCATGTCTATACGATGTTCTGGTGCTGAGATATAGCTCATTCATGTGTTTGTACGGTTGCTAGGGTACTCCAAATGGTTGCTAAGGTTTGTTTATACAGTTTATGGGGTAATATATAAAGAGTATTTGCAAGTCTGGATCAAAAAATGCCCAACTCTGTGTTTTTACAATGTTTTGTTGCTGAGATATGTCTTGTAAATGTTGTTCAATGGTTGCTAGGGGCCTGTAACTGGTTGCTAGGGCGTGGCTATGAAGTTGTTATGTCACTACTTATTGGCTGCTTGATAGGACGAATCAAAAGAGCCCAACCCCAAGGCTCTATGACCTTCTGAGCCAAAGATATGATTTTACACATTTTGTGCCAATGTTAAGTCTATGGGACATTTTTCGGCTAATTTTTCGCCCGCCAGACGAACATCCTACACCCGATCGCTTATAAAAGTCATAGCACACCTCTCCTCAATAAACCGGTCGATTTGACACCTCATTCAGGGGGCTGTGACAAACGGTGTGGGGTGAGTTACGCGCCGAAGTTTTGTCTAGGTGAATAGTAATCACAACACTAGAATGTACATTTCCTGAAGAAAATGTGAAGTGGTGCTTGCAGTGGCAAAACTCGCCACTCGGTTGCTAGGGTGTTGTACATGATTGCATACGATCCAACAACCATGTCTGTACGATGTTGTGGAGCTGAAATATGGCTTCTATATGTTGCAATATGGTTGCTAGGTGGCTCTAAACGGTTGCTAGGGTGTGGCTACACAGTTACCATGATGATATTTACAGACTGGTTTCCCAACCGAAACAAACAAACACACCCCCATGTCTATACAATGTTCTGGTGATGAGATATAGCCCATTCATGTGTTTGTACGGTTGCTAGGGTACTCCAAATGGTTGCTAAGGTTTGTTTATACAATTTATGGGGTAATATTTAAAGAGTGTATGGGAGTCTGGGTCAAAAAATGCCCAACTCTGTGTTTTTACAATGTTTTGTTGCTGAGATATGGCTTGTAAATGTTGTTCAATGGTTGCTAGGGGCCTGTAACTGGTTGCTAGGGCATGACTATGAAGTTTTTATGTCATTACTTATTGGCTGCTTGATAGAACGAATCAAAAGAGCCCACCCCCAAGCCTCTATGACCTTCTGAGCCAAAGATATGATTTTACAAATTTTGTGCCAATGTTAAGTCTATGTGACATTTTTCGGCTTATTTTTCGCCCGCCAGACGAACATCGTAGACCCGATCGCTTATAAAAGTCATAGCACACCTCACCAAAATAAACCGGTCGATTTGACACCTCATTCATGGGTCTACGAGAAACGGTGCAGGGCGAGTTACGCGCCAAAGTTTTGTCTAGGTGAATAGTAATCACAACACTAGAATGTACATTTCCTGAAGAAAATGTGAAGTGGTGCTTGCAGTGGCAAAACTCACCACTCGGTTGCTAGGGTGTTGTACATGATTGCATACGAGCCAACAACCATGTCTGTACGATGTTGTGGAGCTGAAATATGGCTTCTATATGTTTCAATATGGTTGCTAGGTGGCTCTAAACGGTTGCTATGGTGTGAATACACAGTAACCGTGGTGATATTTTACAGACTGTTTCCCAAACGAAACAAAAGAGCCAAACCCCATCTCTATACGATGTTCTGATGAAAAGACATGGGTCTTGATAAACGGTTGCTAGGGTACTCTGTTTGGTTGCTATGGAGTTGCTAGGCAGCTGCCAATGATGAAACTCCAAAGGCTTCTTGTCACTATGAATGATATAAACCAACTCCCATGCCTCTGTGACATTCAGAATGGAAGAAATGCCTCTTTGGATTTTGGTTGCTAGGGTACTCTGTTTGGTTGCTATGGAGTTGCTAGGCAGCTGCCAATGATGAAACTCCAAAGGCTTCTTGCCACTATGAATGATATAAACCAACTCCCATGCCTCTGTGACATTCAGAACGGAAGATATCCCTCTTTGGATTTTGGTTGCTAGGGTACTCGGTTTGGTTGCTAGGGAGTGGCGTAGCAGCTGCCAATCATGAAATTCCAAAGGCTGCTTGTCAGTATTAATTATATAAACCAACTCCCATGCCTCTGTGACATTCAGAATGGAAGATATCCCTCTTTGGATTTTGGTTGCTAGGGTACTCTGTTTGGTTGCTATGGAGTTGCTTGACAACTGCCAATGATGAAACTGCAAAGGCTTCTTGTCACTATGAATGATATAAACCAACTCCCATGCCTCTGTGACATTCAGAATGGAAGATATCCTTCTTTGGATTTTGGTTGCTAGGGTACTCTGTTTGGTTGCTAGGGAGTGGCTTGGCAGCTGCCAAACATGAAAGTCCAAAGGCTGCTTGTCAGTATGAATGATATAAACCAACTCCCATGCCTCTGTGACATACAGAATGGAAGATATCCCTCTCTGGATTTTGGTTGCTAGGGTACTCTATTTGGTTGTTAGGGAGTGGCTTGGCAGCTGCCAGTCATGAAACTCCAAAGGCTGCTTGTCAGTATGAATGATATAAACCAACTCCCATGCCTCTGTGACATTCAGAATGGAAGATATCCCTCTTTGGATTTTTGTTGCTAAGGTGCTCGACAATGGTTGCTAGGGATGGGCTAGGAAGTGTTGAGGTGATTCATGATTGGCTGTTTGCTGCCCCGAGTCAAATGAGACCACCCTCATGTTTCTATGACAATTCAGTCCAGAGATATCCCTTTGATCTCTTTCAATGGAAGTCTATGGAACTTGTTGCTAAGGTGCTCTAAATGGTTGCTAGGGCGTGGCTTGATAGCTTCACAATGATCCTGAGAGACTGATTGGTCATCTGAGTAAAATGAGCCCGCCCCCTTGTCTCTATGACACTGTGATCCAGAGCTACGTTCAATACAAAAACCTTATGTAATTTACCATAGTAGGAAAAACACATGCTATGGTGTAGGACGGCCCATTTCATGGGCCGTCCTACACCATAGTAAGTCAATGGGAAACTTTGGGCAGCTCCTGCCCCCCAGGGGTGCAACTTTTACCCCATTGTGAGGTATGTTCTTACAGAGCCTGTCAGCCTCTTCAAATGTGGCAAATCACACGTTTCTGCGAAATCCTCACTCAGAGCTACGAGTCATCAAAGTTCGTTGCAATGTTAAGTCTATGGGATTTTTCGGCCGCTTTTTCGCCCCTGGGGCGAACACCGTACCCCTGATCGCTTATAAAAGTCATAGCACACCTCTCCTCAATACGCTGGTCGATTTGACACCTCATTCATGGGTCTGTGACAAACGGTGCGGGACGAGTTACGCGCCAAACTTTTGTCCAGAATAATAAGAATAAGAATAATAATAAGTATGGAGGATAACAATAGTGGTGCTTTTCAAAGCACCACTAACTAGAATGTACATTTCCTGAAGAAAATGTGAAGTGGTGCTTGCAGTGGCAAAACTCACCACTCGGTTGCTAGGATTTTGTACATGATTGCATACGAGACAACAACCATGTCTGTACGATGTTGTGGAGCTGAAATATGGCTTCTATATGTTGCAATATGGTTGCTAGGTAGCTCTAAACGGTTGCTATGGTGTGGTTACACAGTTACCATGATGATATTTACAGACTGGTTTCCCAACCAAAACAAACAAACACACCCCCATGTCTATACGATGTTCTGGTGCTGAGATATAGCTCATTCATGTGTTTGTACGGTTGCTAGGGTACTCCAAATGGTTGCTACGGTTTGTTTATACAGTTTATGGGGTAATATATAAAGAGTATTTGCAAGTCTGGGTCAAAAAATGGCCAACTCTGTGTTTTTACAATGTTTTGTTGCTGAGATATGGCTTGTAAATGTTGTTCAATGGTTGCTAGGGGCCTCTATGACCTTCTGAATCAAAGATATGATTTTGCAAATTTTGAGCCTATGTTAAGTCTATGGGAAATTTTTCGGCAAATTTTTCGCCCGCCAGACGAACATTGTACACCCGATCGCTTATAAAAGTCATAGCACACCTCTCCTCAATAAACCGGTCGATTTGACACCTCATTTAGGGGTCTGTGACAAACGGTGTGGGGCGAGTTACGCGCCGAAGTTTTGTCTAGGTGAATAGTAATCACAACACTAGAATGTACATTTCCTGAAGAAAATGTGAAGTGGTGCTTGCAGTGGCAAAACTCGCCACTGGGCAGATGCTAACACAATTAACATGTTGTGATACCATGATATACCACGTTTTAGCATTATTTACCACGATTTACCATGTTTCTAAGATGATTTACTACGATTTACCACATTCCAGCATGATTTACTATGATTAACATGTTGTTAGAATGATGCTGGCATGATTAGCATGTTGTTAACATGATTAGCATGTTGGTAGCATGATGCTAGCATGATTAGCATGTTGCTAACATGCTTTTAACAAGATGTTAGCATGATTAGCATTTTGCTAGCATGTTTTTAGCTAGATGCTAACATGATTAGCATGTTGCTAGCATTATGCTAGCTTGATTAACATGTTGTTAAGCATGATGCTAGCATGATTAGCATGTTGCTAGCATCATGCTAGCTTGATTAACATGTTGTTAAGCATGATGCTAGCATGATTAGCATGTTGTTAACATGATTAGCATGTTGGTAGCATGATGCTAGCATGATTAGCATGTTGTTAACATGCTTTTAACAAGATGTTAGCATGATTAGCATTTTTGCTAGCATGTTTTTAGCTAGATGCTAACATGATTAGCATGTTGCTAGCATTATGCTAGCTTGATTAACATGTTGTTAGCATGATGCTAGCTTGAATAGCATTGTGCTAGCTTAATTAGCATATTGGTAGCATGATGCTAGCATGATTAGCATTATGTTAGCATGATGCTAGCTTGATTAGCATGTTGGTAGCTTGATGTTAACATGATTAGCATTTTGCTAGCATGTTTTTAGCTAGATGCTAACATGATTAGCATGTTGCTAGCATTATGCTAGCTTGATTAGCATGTAGCTAGCATGATGCTAGCTTGATTAGCATGTTGCTAATATTATGCTAGCTTGATTAACATGTTGCTAGCATTATGCTAGCTTGATTAGCATGTTGCTAGCATGATGCTAGCTTGATTAGCATGTTGGTAGCATAATGCTAGCATTATTAGCATTTTGCTAGCTTGATTAGCATGATGCTAGCTTGATTAGCATGTTGGTAGCTTAATGATAACATGATTAGCATGTTGCTAGCATGTTTTTAGCTAGATGCTAACATGATTAGCATGTTGCGAGCATTATGCTAGCTTGATTAGCATGTTGCTAGCATGATGCTAGCGTGATTAGCATGTTGCTAGCATAATGCTAGCTTGATTAGTATGTTGCTAGCATGATGCTAGCTTGATTAGCATGTTGCTAGCATTATGCTAGCTTGATTAGCATGTTGCTAGCATAATGCTAGCATTATTAGCATGATGCTAGCATGATGCTAGCTTGATTAGCATGTTGCTAGCATGATGCTAGCTTGATTAGTATGTTGCTAGCATGTTTTTAGCAAGATGCTGTTGCGAGGTGGTTGCTAGGGTTTTCTGGGTGGTTGCTATGGTGTTGCTAGGCAGTTGCTAAGGTGTTCTGGGTGGTTGCTAGGCAGTTGCTAGGGTATTCTTGGTGGTTGCTAGACAGTTGCTAGGGTGGTTGCTAGGTGGTTGCTATGGTGTTGCTAGGCAGTTGCTATGGTATTCTGGGTGGATGCTAGGGCGTTGCTAGGCAGTTGCTAGGGTGTTCTGGGTGGTTGCTAGGCGTTCTGGGTGGTTACTAGGCAGTTGCTAGGTGTTCTGGGTGGTTGCTAGGCAGTTGCTAGGGTGTTCTGGGTGGTTGCTAGAGTTTTTTGGTGGTTAATAGAGCATTTCTAGACGTTGCTAGGGTGTTCAGGGTGGTTGCTAAGGTATTTTTGGTAGTTGCTATGGTGTTACTAGGTGGTTGGTAGTTGTCAAATATGGTTACTATGGAGTTTTTATAGAGTTCTTAAAATCTTTAATAACGAGTTCCTTCAGTACGGCACTCGGCCTGCGGCCTCGTGCCTATGGCCGAATAGGCACAAGCATGGAGCAATATCGCAAGGCTACGAGTGTGATATTGCTTTAAAAAATGTAAAAAAAATGTTTTTATATTATTTATTGGTTTAGGGTGGTTGCTAGGGAGCTCAGAGTGGTTGCTAGGGTGCTGTAACTGGTTGCTAGGGTGTGGCTATGAAGATTTTAGGCCATTACTTATTGGCTGCTTGATAATATAAATCCTCTGAGGGAGAGAGAGAGGGAGAGAAACGCAGGGGTGTCAGGCCCTTTGGAGTGGTGTGTGTGAAAACGGCAGTTGGGATTCAAATGTTTTTAGAACTCCCCATGTTAAGTCAATGGGACTTTTTTGGCCGCTTTTTCGTTCGCTGTGCGAACATCGTACACCCGATCGCTTAGAAAAGATATAGCACACCTCTCCTCAATGAGCCGCTCGATTTGACACCTCACTCAGGGGTCTGTGACAAACGGTGCGGGGCGCATTACGCGCCAAACTTTTGGCAGAATAATAATAATAAGAACTAGAATGTAC
This sequence comes from Leuciscus leuciscus, assembly GCF_965113295.1. NCBI lineage: Eukaryota > Metazoa > Chordata > Actinopteri > Cypriniformes > Leuciscidae > Leuciscus > Leuciscus leuciscus. Next base: position 1,751,557 of record NC_138726.1, read on the forward strand.
ATTTCCTGAAGAAAATGTGAAGTGGTGCTTGCAGTGGCAAAACTCGCCACTGGGCAGATGCTAACACAATTAACATGTTGTGATACCATGATATACCACGGTTTAACATTATTTACCACGATTTACCATGTTTCTAAGATGATTTACTACGATTTACCACAATCCAGCAGGATTTACTATGATTAACATGTTGTTAAAATGATGCTAGCATGATTAGCATGTTGTTAACATGATTAGCATGTTGGTAGCATGATGCTAGCATGATTAGCATGTTGCTAGCATGCTTTTAACAAGATGTTAGCATGATTAGCATTTTGCTAGCATGTTTTTAGCCAGATGCTAACATGATTAGCATGTTGCTAGCATTATGCTAGCTTGATTAACATGTTGTTAGCATAATGCTAGCTTGAATAGCATTTTGCTAGCATGATGCTAGCTTAATTAGCATATTGGTAGCATAATGCTAGCTTGATTAGCATTATGTTAGCATGATGCTAGCTTGATTAGCAATATGTTAGCATGATGCTAGCTTGATTAGCATGTTGGTAGCTTGATGCTAGCATGATTAGCATGTTTTTAGCTAGACACTAACATGATTAGCATGTTTCTAGCATAATGCTAGCTTGATTAGCATGTTCCTAGCATGATGCTAGCTTGATTAGCATGTTGCTAGCATGATGCTAGCTTGATTAGCATGTTGGTAGCTTGATGCTACCATGATTAGCATGTTGCTAGCATGTTTTTAGCTAGACGCTAACATGATTAGCATGTTGCTAGCATAATGCTAGCTTGATTAGCATGTTGCTAGCATGATGCTAGCTTGATTAGCATTTTGCTAGCATTATGATAGCTTGATTAGCATGTTGCTAGCATGATGCTAGCTTGATTAGCATGTTGGTAGCATAATGCTAGCATTATTAGCATGTTGCTAGCTTGTTGCTAGCATGATTAGTATGTTGCTAGCATGTTTTTAGCAAGATGCTGTTGCCAGGTGGTGGTTGCTAGGGTTTTCTGGGTGGTTGCTATGGTGTTGCTAGGCAGTTGCTAAGGTGTTCTGGGTGGTTGCTAGGCAGTTGCTAGGGTATTCTTGGTGGTTGCTAGGCAGTTGCTAGGGTATTCTTGGTGGTTGCTAGGGCATTGCTAGGTGGTTGCTATGGTGTTGCTAGGCAGTTGCTATGGCATTCTGGGTGGATGCTAGGGCATTGCTAGGCAGTTGCTAGGGTGTTCTGGGTGGTTACTAGGCAGTTGCTAGGTGTTCTGGGTGGTTGCTAGGCAGTTGCTAGGGTGTTCTGGGTGGTTGCTAGAGTTTTTTGGTGGTTACTAGAGCATTTCTAGACGTTGCTAGGGTGTTCAGGGTGGTTGCTAAGGTATTTTTGGTAGTTGCTATGGTGTTACTAGGTGGTTGGTAGTTGTCAAATATGGTTACTATGGAGTTTTTATAGAGTTCTTAAAATCTTTAATAACGAGTTCCTTCAGTACGGCACTCGGCCTGCGGCCTCGTGCCTATGGCCGAATAGGCACAAGCATGGAGCAATATCGCAAGGCTACGAGTGTGATATTGCTTTAAAAAATGTAAAAAAAAAGTTTTTATATTATTTATTGGTTTAGGGTGGTTGCTAGGGAGCTCAGAGTGGTTGCTAGGGTGCTGTAACTGGTTGCTAGGGTGTGGCTATGAAGATTTTAGGCCATTACTTATTGGCTGCTTGATAATATAAATCCTCTGAGGGAGAGAGAGAGGGAGAGAAACGCAGGGGTGTCAGGCCCTTTGGAGTGGTGTGTGTGAAAACGGCAGTTGGGATTCAAATGTTTTTAGAACTCCCCATGTTAAGTCAATGGGACTTTTTTGGCCGCTTTTTCGTCCGCTGTGCGAACATCGTACACCCGATCGCTTAGAAAAGATATAGCACACCTCTCCTCAATGAGCCGCTCGATTTGACACCTCACTCAGGGGTCTGTGACAAACGGTGCGGGGCGCATTACGCGCCAAACTTTTGGCAGAATAATAATAAGAATAATAAGTATGAGTGACAATAACACTAGTGGTGCTTTGAAAAAGCACCACTAACTAGAATGTACATTTCCTGAAGAAAATGTGAAGTGGTGCTTGCAGTGGCAAAACTCACCACTCGGTTGCTAGGATTTTGTACATGATTGCATACGAGACAACAACCATGTCTGTACGATGTTGTGGAGCTGAAATATGGCTTCTATATGTTGCAATATGGTTGCTAGGTAGCTCTAAACGGTTGCTATGGTGTGGTTACACAGTTACCATGATGATATTTACAGACTGGTTTCCCAACCAAAACAAACAAACACACCCCCATGTCTATACGATGTTCTGGTGCTGAGATATAGCTCATTCATGTGTTTGTACGGTTGCTAGGGTACTCCAAATGGTTGCTACGGTTTGTTTATACAGTTTATGGGGTAATATATAAAGAGTATTTGCAAGTCTGGGTCAAAAAATGGCCAACTCTGTGTTTTTACAATGTTTTGTTGCTGAGATATGGCTTGTAAATGTTGTTCAATGGTTGCTAGGGGCCTCTATGACCTTCTGAATCAAAGATATGATTTTGCAAATTTTGAGCCTATGTTAAGTCTATGGGAAATTTTTCGGCAAATTTTTCGCCCGCCAGACGAACATTGTACACCCGATCGCTTATAAAAGTCATAGCACACCTCTCCTCAATAAACCGGTCGATTTGACACCTCATTTAGGGGTCTGTGACAAACGGTGTGGGGCGAGTTACGCGCCGAAGTTTTGTCTAGGTGAATAGTAATCACAACACTAGAATGTACATTTCCTGAAGAAAATGTGAAGTGGTGCTTGCAGTGGCAAAACTCGCCACTGGGCAGATGCTAACACAATTAACATGTTGTGATACCATGATATACCACGTTTTAGCATTATTTACCACGATTTACCATGTTTCTAAGATGATTTACTACGATTTACCACATTCCAGCATGATTTACTATGATTAACATGTTGTTAGAATGATGCTGGCATGATTAGCATGTTGTTAACATGATTAGCATGTTGGTAGCATGATGCTAGCATGATTAGCATGTTGCTAACATGCTTTTAACAAGATGTTAGCATGATTAGCATTTTGCTAGCATGTTTTTAGCTAGATGCTAACATGATTAGCATGTTGCTAGCATTATGCTAGCTTGATTAACATGTTGTTAAGCATGATGCTAGCATGATTAGCATGTTGCTAGCATCATGCTAGCTTGATTAACATGTTGTTAAGCATGATGCTAGCATGATTAGCATGTTGTTAACATGATTAGCATGTTGGTAGCATGATGCTAGCATGATTAGCATGTTGTTAACATGCTTTTAACAAGATGTTAGCATGATTAGCATTTTTGCTAGCATGTTTTTAGCTAGATGCTAACATGATTAGCATGTTGCTAGCATTATGCTAGCTTGATTAACATGTTGTTAGCATGATGCTAGCTTGAATAGCATTGTGCTAGCTTAATTAGCATATTGGTAGCATGATGCTAGCATGATTAACATTATGTTAGCATGATGCTAGCTTGATTAGCATGTTGGTAGCTTGATGTTAACATGATTAGCATTTTGCTAGCATGTTTTTAGCTAGATGCTAACATGATTAGCATGTTGCTAGCATTATGCTAGCTTGATTAGCATGTAGCTAGCATGATGCTAGCTTGATTAGCATGTTGCTAATATTATGCTAGCTTGATTAACATGTTGCTAGCATTATGCTAGCTTGATTAGCATGTTGCTAGCATGATGCTAGCTTGATTAGCATGTTGGTAGCATAATGCTAGCATTATTAGCATTTTGCTAGCTTGATTAGCATGATGCTAGCTTGATTAGCATGTTGGTAGCTTAATGATAACATGATTAGCATGTTGCTAGCATGTTTTTAGCTAGATGCTAACATGATTAGCATGTTGCGAGCATTATGCTAGCTTGATTAGCATGTTGCTAGCATGATGCTAGCGTGATTAGCATGTTGCTAGCATAATGCTAGCTTGATTAGTATGTTGCTAGCATGATGCTAGCTTGATTAGCATGTTGCTAGCATTATGCTAGCTTGATTAGCATGTTGCTAGCATAATGCTAGCATTATTAGCATGATGCTAGCATGATGCTAGCTTGATTAGCATGTTGCTAGCATGATGCTAGCTTGATTAGTATGTTGCTAGCATGTTTTTAGCAAGATGCTGTTGCGAGGTGGTTGCTAGGGTTTTCTGGGTGGTTGCTATGGTGTTGCTAGGCAGTTGCTAAGGTGTTCTGGGTGGTTGCTAGGCAGTTGCTAGGGTATTCTTGGTGGTTGCTAGACAGTTGCTAGGGTGGTTGCTAGGTGGTTGCTATGGTGTTGCTAGGCAGTTGCTATGGTATTCTGGGTGGATGCTAGGGCGTTGCTAGGCAGTTGCTAGGGTGTTCTGGGTGGTTGCTAGGCGTTCTGGGTGGTTACTAGGCAGTTGCTAGGTGTTCTGGGTGGTTGCTAGGCAGTTGCTAGGGTGTTCTGGGTGGTTGCTAGAGTTTTTTGGTGGTTAATAGAGCATTTCTAGACGTTGCTAGGGTGTTCAGGGTGGTTGCTAAGGTATTTTTGGTAGTTGCTATGGTGTTACTAGGTGGTTGGTAGTTGTCAAATATGGTTACTATGGAGTTTTTATAGAGTTCTTAAAATCTTTAATAACGAGTTCCTTCAGTACGGCACTCGGCCTGCGGCCTCGTGCCTATGGCCGAATAGGCACAAGCATGGAGCAATATCGCAAGGCTACGAGTGTGATATTGCTTTAAAAAATGTAAAAAAAATGTTTTTATATTATTTATTGGTTTAGGGTGGTTGCTAGGGAGCTCAGAGTGGTTGCTAGGGTGCTGTAACTGGTTGCTAGGGTGTGGCTATGAAGATTTTAGGCCATTACTTATTGGCTGCTTGATAATATAAATCCTCTGAGGGAGAGAGAGAGGGAGAGAAACGCAGGGGTGTCAGGCCCTTTGGAGTGGTGTGTGTGAAAACGGCAGTTGGGATTCAAATGTTTTTAGAACTCCCCATGTTAAGTCAATGGGACTTTTTTGGCCGCTTTTTCGTTCGCTGTGCGAACATCGTACACCCGATCGCTTAGAAAAGATATAGCACACCTCTCCTCAATGAGCCGCTCGATTTGACACCTCACTCAGGGGTCTGTGACAAACGGTGCGGGGCGCATTACGCGCCAAACTTTTGGCAGAATAATAATAATAAGAATAATAAGTATGAGTGACAATAATACTAGTGGTGCTTTGAAAAAGCACCACTAATAATAAGTATGAGTGACAATAATACTAGTGGTGCTTTGAAAAAGCACCACTAACTAGAATGTACATTTCCTGAAGAAAATGTGAAGTGGTGCTTGCAGTGGCAAAATTCGCCACTCGGTTGCTACGGTGTTGTACATGATTGCATACGAGCCAACAACCATGTCTGTACGATGTTGTGGAGCTGAAATATGGCTTCTATATGTTGCAATATGGTTGCTAGGTAGCTTTAAACGGTTGCTAAGGTGTGGTTACACAGTTACCATGATGATATTTACAGACTGGTTTCCCAACCGAAACAAACAAGCACACCCCCATGTCTATATGATGTTTTGGTGCTGAGATATAGCTCATTCATGTGTTTGTACGGTTGCTAGGGTACGCCAAATGGTTGCTAAGGTTTGTTTATACAGTTTATGGGGTCATATTTAAAGAGTATTTGCAGGTCTGGGTAAAAAAATGCCCAACTCTGTGTTTTTACAATGTTTTGATGCTGAGATATGGCTTGTAAATGTTGTTCAATGGTTGCTAGGGGCCTGTAACTGGTTGCTAGGGCATGGCTATGAAGTTGTTATGTCACTACTTATTGGCTGCTTGATAGGATGAATCAAAAGAGCCCAACCCCAAGGCTCTATGACCTTCTGAGCCAAAGATATGATTTTGCTAAATTTGTGCCTATGTTAAGTCTATGGGACATTTTTCTGCAAATTTTTCCCCCGCCAGACGAACATCGTACACCCGATCACTTATAAAAGTCATAGCACACCTCTCCTCAATAAACCGATCGATTTGACACCTCATTCAGGGGTCTGTGACAAACGCTGTGGGGTGAGTTACGCGCCGAAGTTTTGTCTAGGTGAATAGTAATCACAACACTAGAATGTACATTTCCTGAAGAAAATGTGAAGTGGTGCTTGCAGTGGCAAAACTCGCCACTGGGCAGATGCTAACACAATTAACATGTTGTGATACCATGATATACCACGTTTTAGCATTATTTAGCACGATTTACCACGATTTACCATGTTTCTAAGACGATTTACTACGATTTACCACATTCCAGCATGATTTACTATGATTAACATGTTGTTAAAATGATGCTAGCATGATTAGCATGTTGGTAGCATGTTGGTAGCATGATGCTAGCATGATTAGCATGTTGCTAGCATGCTTTTAACAAGATGTTAGCATGATTAGCATTTTGCTAGCATGTTTTTAGCCAGATGCTAACATGATTAGCATGTTGCCAGCATTATGCTAGCTTGATTAACATGTTGTTAGCATAATGCTAGCTTGAATAGCATTTTGCTAGCATGATGCTAGCTTAATTAGCATATTGGTAGCATGATGCTAGCTTGATTAGCATTATGTTAGCATGATGCTAGCTTGATTAGCATTATGTTAGCATGATGCTAGCTTGATTAGCATGTTGGTAGCTTGATGCTAGCATGATTAGCATGTTTTTAGCTAGACGCTAACATGATTAGCATGTTTCTAGCATAATGCTAGCTTGATTAGCATGTTGCTAGCTTGATTAGCATGTTGCTAGCATGATGCTAGCTTGATTAGCATGTTGCTAGCTTGATTAGCATGTTGGTAGCTTGATGCTAGCATGATTAGCATTTTGATAGCATGTTTTTAGCTAGACATTAACATGATTAGCATGTTGCTAGCATAATGCTAGCTTGATTAGCATGTTGCTAGCATGATGCTAGCTTGATTAGCATTTTGCTAGCATTATGATAGCTTGATTAGCATGTTGCTAGCATGATGCTAGCTTGATTAGCATGTTGGTAGCATAATGCTAGCATTATTAGCATGTTGCTAGCTTGTTGCTAGCATGATTAGTATGTTGCTAGCATGTTTTTAGCAAGATGCTGTTGCCAGGTGGTGGTTGCTAGGGTTTTCTGGGTGGTTGCTATGGTGTTGCTAGGCAGTTGCTAAGGTGTTCTGGGTGGTTGCTAGGCAGTTGCTAGGGTATTCTTGGTGGTTGCTAGGCAGTTGCTAGGGTATTCTTGGTGGTTGCTAGGGCATTGCTAGGTGGTTGCTATGGTGTTGCTAGGCAGTTGCTATGGTATTCTGGGTGGATGCTAGGGCATTGCTAGGCAGTTGCTAGGGTGTTCTGGGTGGTTACTAGGCAGTTGCTAGGTGTTCTGGGTGGTTGCTAGGCAGTTGCTAGGGTGTTCTGGGTGGTTGCTAGAGTTTTTTGGTGGTTACTAGAGCATTTCTAGACGTTGCTAGGGTGTTCAGGGTGGTTGCTAAGGTATTTTTGGTAGTTGCTATGGTGTTACTAGGTGGTTGGTAGTTGTCAAATATGGTTACTATGGAGTTTTTATAGAGTTCTTAAAATCTTTAATAACGAGTTCCTTCAGTACGGCACTCGGCCTGCGGCCTCGTGCCTATGGCCGAATAGGCACAAGCATGGAGCAATATCGCAAGGCTACGAGTGTGATATTGCTTTAAAAAATGTAAAAAAAATGTTTTTATATTATTTATTGGTTTAGGGTGGTTGCTAGGGAGCTCAGAGTGGTTGCTAGGGTGCTGCAACTGGTTGCTAGGGTGTGGCTATGAAGATTTTAGGCCATTACTTATTGGCTGCTTGATAATATAAATCCTCTGAGGGAGAGAGAGAGGGAGAGAAACGCAGGGGTGTCAGGCCCTTTGGAGTGGTGTGTGTGAAAACGGCAGTTGGGATTCAAATGTTTTTAGAACTCCCCATGTTAAGTCAATGGGACTTTTTTGGCCGCTTTTTCGTCCGCTGTGCGAACATCGTACACCCGATCGCTTAGAAAAGTCATAGCACACCTCTCCTCAATGAGCCGGTCGATTTGATGCCTCACTCATGGGTCTGTGACAAACGGTGCGGGGCAAGTTACGCGCCAAACTTGTGGCGGAATAATAAGAAGAAGAAGAAGAATAATAAGTATGAGTGACAATAACACTAGTGGTGCTTTGAAAAAGCACCACTAACTAGAATGTACATTTCCTGAAGAAAATGTGAAGTGGTGCTTGCAGTGGCAAAACTCACCACTCGGTTGCTAGGGTGTTGTACATGATTGCATACGAGCCAACAACCATGTCTGTACGATGTTGTGGAGCTGAAATATGGCTTTTATATGTTTCAATATGGTTGCTAGGTGGCTCTAAACGGTTGCTATGGTGTGAATACACAGTAACCGTGGTGATATTTTACAGACTGTTTCCCAAACGAAACAAAAGAGCCAAACCCCATCTCTATACGATGTTCTGATGAAAAGACATGGGTCTTGATAAACGGTTGCTAGGGTACTCTGTTTGGTTGCTAGGGAGTGGTTTGGCAGCTGCCAATCATGAAACTCCAAAGGCTGCTTGTCAGTATGAATGATATAAACCAACTCCCATGCCTCTGTGACATTCAGAATGGAAGATATTCCTCTTTGGACTTTGGTTGCTAGGGTACTCTGTTTGGTTGCTATGGAGTTGCTTGGCAGCTGCCAATGATGAAACTGCAAAGGCTTCTTGTCACTATGAATGATATAAACCAACTCCCATGCATCGGTGACATTCAGAATGGAAGATATCCCTCTTTTGATTTTGGTTGCTAGGGTACTCTGTTTGGTTGCTATGGAGTTGCTAGGCAGCTGCCAATGATGAAACTCCAAAGGCTTCTTGTCAGTATGAATGATACAAACCAACTCCCATGCCTCTGTGACATTCAGAATGGAAGATATCCCTCTTTGGATTTTGGTTGCTAGGGTACTCTGTTTGGTTGCTATGGAGTTGCTAGGCAGCTGCCAATGATGAAACTCCAAAGGCTTCTTGCCACTATGAATGATATAAACCAACTCCCATGCCTCTGTGACATTCAGAACGGAAGATATCCCTCTTTGGATTTTGGTTGCTAGGGTACTCGGTTTGGTTGCTAGGGAGTGGCTTAGCAGCTGCCAATCATGAAATTCCAAAGGCTGCTTGTCAGTATTAATTATATAAACCAACTCCCATGCCTCTGTGACATTCAGAATGGAAGATATCCCTCTTTGGATTTTGGTTGCTAGGGTACTCTGTTTGGTTGCTATGGAGTTGCTTGACAACTGCCAATGATTAAACTGCAAAGGCTTCTTGTCACTATGAATGATATAAACCAACTCCCATGCCTCTGTGACATTCAGAATGGAAGATATCCTTCTTTGGATTTTGGTTGCTAGGGTACTCTGTTTGGTTGCTAGGGTGTGGCTTGGCAGCTGCCAAACATGAAAGTCCAAAGGCTGCTTGTCAGTATGAATGATATAAACCAACTCCCATGCCTCTGTGACATACAGAATGGAAGATATCCCTCTCTGGATTTTGGTTGCTAGGGTACTCTATTTGGTTGCTAGGGAGTGGCTTGGCAGCTGCCAGTCATGAAACTCCAAAGGCTGCTTGTCAGTATGAATGATATAAACCAACTCCCATGCCTCTGTGACATTCAGAATGGAAGATATCCCTCTTTGGATTTTGGTTGCTAGGGTACTCTGTTTGGTTGCTATGGAGTTGCTAGGCAGCTGCCAATGATGAAACTCCAAAGGCTTCTTGCCACTATGAATGATATAAACCAACTCCCATGCCTCTGTGACATTCAGAACGGAAGATATCCCTCTTTGGATTTTGGTTGCTAGGGTACTCGGTTTGGTTGCTAGGGAGTGGCTTAGCAGCTGCCAATCATGAAATTCCAAAGGCTGCTTGTCAGTATTAATTATATAAACCAACTCCCATGCCTCTGTGACATTCAGAATGGAAGATATCCCTCTTTGGATTTTGGTTGCTAGGGTACTCTGTTTGGTTGCTATGGAGTTGCTTGACAACTGCCAATGATTAAACTGCAAAGGCTTCTTGTCACTATGAATGATATAAACCAACTCCCATGCCTCTGTGACATTCAGAATGGAAGATATCCTTCTTTGGATTTTGGTTGCTAGGGTACTCTGTTTGGTTGCTAGGGTGTGGCTTGGCAGCTGCCAAACATGAAAGTCCAAAGGCTGCTTGTCAGTATGAATGATATAAACCAACTCCCATGCCTCTGTGACATACAGAATGGAAGATATCCCTCTCTGGATTTTGGTTGCTAGGGTACTCTATTTGGTTGCTAGGGAGTGGCTTGGCAGCTGCCAGTCATGAAACTCCAAAGGCTGCTTGTCAGTATGAATGATATAAACCAACTCCCATGCCTCTGTGACATTCAGAATGGAAGATATCCCTCTTTGGATTTTTGTTGCTAAGGTGCTCGACAATGGTTGCTAGGGATGGGCTAGGAAGTGTTGAGGTGATTCATGATTGGCTGTTTGCTGCCCCGAGTCAAATGAGACCACCCTCATGTTTCTATGACAATTCAGTCCAGAGATATCCCTTTGATCTCTTTCAATGGAAGTCTATGGAACTTGTTGCTAAGGTGCTCTAAATGGTTGCTAGGGCGTGGCTTGATAGCTTCACAATGATCCTGAGAGACTGATTGGTCGTCTGAGTAAAATGAGCCCGCCCCCTTGTCTCTATGACACTGTGATCCAGAGCTACGTTCAATACAAAAACCTTATGTAATTTACCATAGTAGGAAAAACACATGCTATGGTGTAGGACGGCCCATTTCATGGGCCGTCCTACACCATAGTAAGTCAATGGGAAACTTTGGGCAGCTCCTGCCCCCCAGGGGTGCAACTTTTACCCCATTGTGAGGTATGTTCTTACAGAGCCTGTCAGCCTCTTCAAATGTGGCAAATCACACGTTTTTGCGAAATCCTCACTCAGAGCTACGAGTCATCAAAGTTCGTCGCAATGTTAAGTCTATGGGATTTTTCGGCCGCTTTTTCGCCCCTGGGGCGAACACCGTACCCCCGATCGCTTATAAAAGTCATAGCACACCTCTCCTCAATACGCTGGTCGATTTGACACCTCATTCATGGGTCTGTGACAAACGGTGCGGGACGAGTTACGCGCCAAACTTTTGTCCAGAATAATAATAATAAGAAGAACTAGAATGTACATTTCCTGAAGAAAATGTGAAGTGGTGCTTGCAGTGGCAAAACTCGCCACTGGGCAGATGCTAACACAATTAACATGTTGTGATACCATGATATACCACGTTTTAGCATTATTTACCACGATTTACCATGTTTCTAAGATGATTTACTACGATTTACCACATTCCAGCATGATTTACTATGATTAACATGTTGTTAAAATGATGCTAGCATGATTAGCATGTTGTTAACATGATTAACATGTTGGTAGCATGATGCTAGCCTGATTAGCATTTTGCTAGCATGTTTTTAGCTAGATGCTAACATGATTAGCATTTTGCTAGCATGTTTTTAGCCAGATGCTAACATGATTAGCATGTTCCTAGCATTATGCTAACTTGATTAACATGTTGTTAGCATGATGCTAGCTTGAATAGCATTGTGCTAGCTTAATTAGCATATTGGTAGCATGATGCTAGCATGATTAGCATTATGTTAGCATGATGCTAGCTTGATTAGCATGTTGGTAGCTTGATGTTAGCATGATTAGCATGTTGCTAGCATGTTTTTAGCTAGATGCTAACATGATTAGCATGTTGCTAGCATTATGCTAGCTTAATTAGCATGTTGCAAGCATGATGCTAGCTTGATTAGCATGTTGGTAGCTTAATGCTAACATGATTAGCATGTTGCTAGCATGTTTTTAGCTAGATGCTAACATGATTAGCATTTTGCTAGCATTATGCTAGCTTGATTAGCATGTTGCTAGCATGATGCTAGCTTGATTAACATGTTGTTAGTATGATGCTAGCTTGAATATCATTGTGCTAGCTTAATTAGCATATTGGTAGCATGATGCTAGCATGATTAGCATTATGTTAGCATGATGCTAGCTTGATTAGCATGTTGGTAGCTTGATGTTAGCATGATTAGCATGTTGCTAGCATGTTTTTAGCTAGATGCTAACATGATTAGCATGTTGCTAGCATTATGCTAGCTTGATTAGCATGTTGCTAGCATGATGCTAGCTTGATTAGCATGTTGCTAGCATTATGCTAGCTTGATTAGCATGTTGCGAGCATGATGCTAGCTTGATTAGCATGTTGGTAGCATTATGCTAGCATTATTAGCATTTTGCTAGCTTGATTAGCATGATGCTAGCATGATGCTAGCATGATGCTAGCTTGATTAGCATGTTGCTAGCATGATACTAGCATGATTAGTATGTTGCTAGCATGTTTTTAGCAAGATGCTGTTGCCAGGTGGTGGTTGCTAAGGTTTTCTGGGTGGTTGCTATGGTGTTGCTAGGCAGTTGCTAAGGTGTTCTGGGTGGTTGCTAGGCAGTTGCTAGGGTGGTTGCTAGGGCATTGCTAGGTGGTTGCTATGGTGTTGCTAGGCAGTTGCTATGGTATTCTGGGTGGATGCTAGGGCGTTGCTAGGCAGTTGCTAGGGTGTTCTGGGTGGTTGCTAGGCGTTCTGGGTGGTTACTAGGCAGTTGCTAGGTGTTCTGGGTGGTTGCTAGGCAGTTGCTAGGGTGTTCTGGGTGGTTGCTAGAGTTTTTTGGTGGTTACTAGAGCATTTCTAGACGTTGCTAGGGTGGTTGCTAAGGTATTTTTGGTAGTTGCTATGGTGTTACTAGGTGGTTGGTAGTTGTCAAAGATGGTTACTATGGAGTTTTTATAGAGTTCTTAAAATCTTTAATAACGAGTGCTTCAGTACGGCACTCGGCCTGCGGCCTCGTGCCTATGGCCGAATAGGCACAAGCATGGAGCAATATCGCAAGGCTACGAGTGTGATATTGCTTTAAAAAATGTAAAAAAAATGTTTTTATATTATTTATTGGTTTAGGGTGGTTGCTAGGGAGCTCAGAGTGGTTGCTAGGGTGCTGCAACTGGTTGCTAGGGTGTGGCTATGAAGATTTTAGGCCATTACTTATTGGCTGCTTGATAATATAAATCCTCTGAGGGAGAGAGAGAGGGAGAGAAACGCAGGGGTGTCAGGCCCTTTGGAGTGGTGTGTGTGAAAACGGCAGTTGGGATTCAAATGTTTTTAGAACTCCCCATGTTAAGTCAATGGGACTTTTTTGGCCGCTTTTTCGTCCGCTGTGCGAACATCGTACACCCGATCGCTTAGAAAAGTCATAGCACACCTCTCCTCAATGAGCCGGTCGATTTGATGCCTCACTCATGGGTCTGTGACAAACGGTGCGGGGCAAGTTACGCGCCAAACTTTTGTCCGGAATAATAAGAAGAATAATAATAAGTTTAGTGACAATAACACTAGTGTTGCTTTGAAAAAGCACCACTAATAATAATAAGTATGGAGGATAACAATAGTGTTGCTTTGAAAAGCACCACTAATAATGTCAAATAAAATCAGATTTTCAAAAAATTAAAAAACAATTCTCTGAACATGATGAGTACAATAAAACACTAAAGAGATCCAAAGTTTTTGGAAAGTGCCCTGAATAAAATCCTACCTTACAGAGGAAAATAAGAACTCCCAATCGCACAATCTGCATCGTCTCAATTCGAAGCCAAATGTCTTAAAAAGGTCTTTTAGGTAATAATTCCTTGTTGGTCTTTAAGATTGTACAGCTGTTTAATTTCTTGAGTTGCTTGAGTTGCACATTTATTATCTTTTTAGGGGGGTGGAGTTGACTAAAGGAGGGGCATGAAGTGATGTAAATTTGATAGAAAATAAAAAATGAAATTATTCAACTCAATTTTAAATACCTGCCTTTTTCAGTGAATGAAGACTACAGTATATCAGCATTTCACAATTTAGTACAGTATTTTTATGACTTGACTGGATCTAAGGGGGTCTATGATATCGAAAGCTGTATCTGTGAGCATTTTAAATAACCTCAAGGGCAGTTTCTGGACTCACATGTTTTTCAGAAACCTGGTGAAACAAGTGTTTGGGAACACAACAAGGATTTCCACAGAGAAATGAAGTCCAGGAAAAGTTTAAGTGTACAGTAGAAGTACAACTTTTACACAATTATATATTATTTACCATTATTTGCCTACACGGAAACATTCTGGCCAAAACAGCAGTTTATTTATCTTTTTTATTTGCTAACAATATTTCAATATTGAAGTCACTTCAAACAAAAATCTTTATACAGTCTGCATTACCATCATGATATGAATCTTAGCCCAAACTATTATACTCATCTCTCTTTTTATTTTATCTTATTTTTTTATTGCTAACACGCATCGGTCAAACCTGAAGCCACAGTCACAGTTCTTCTCACAGTCAGAGAAACAGAATAATTTTTCATTTAATTAAATGACTGCATCTTCCAAAAACCATAAACTCTTTAGTCATTCATACTCCACCATCTTCTATGCAGTTTGTAGTTAATTCGCCTTTGTACTATTTTTTAAAGTAAAGTGTAAAACTGTTGCAGAAGAATGAAGGGCTTTTATTAATAATAAAAAATAAAAAACTCAAACAAAGACCATGAGGGGGAAAACAAGAGACCTGACCTGACATATGAGGTTACTGTAACGGGGCGAACAAGACGTGAGGCGTGCGGATCCATGTGCAAGCTTTTATTTATAAACATGGTAAACAGGCAAGGGTCAGACAACGGTAAACAGGTATGGTACGGGCAAGACACAAGAGAGATCCTAGGGCAAGCATGGGTCTACGATCGGTGAACAATATCCAACAGGGCAAGGCAGAGAGATAATCCAGGTACACAAGCAATGATCCAAACGAGGGGCAAACAGAGTCCGAAGGGCAAGGCAAAGGGTTAATCCTGGAAACACAGGCAGATATCAAAACACAAGAAAAAAGGCAAGGCAAGGCAAGACTTAAAACAACTGAGTGTGCTCCGTAGAGTAGCTATCGCTAGGATATGCGTTATACAATACTCGGTGATCACAGAAAGAAAGTCCAAGGCTTATGAAGAGTGTGTGATTGGGTGATAGTGATTGTGATATAGTTCTCAGCTGTGAGCATGATTAGTGTAATCAGCTGTGTTTGTCGTCCGTGCAGTGGATGATGGGAAACGCAGTCCAGTGTGCTGTGTGGTGTGAGAGTCAATATGATGGAGAAGCGACCTCTGGTGGCTATCGGACGGAAGGCCACAGACCGGATTCGTGACAGAGCCCCCCCACAAGGAGCGGCTTCCAGACGCTCCAATACAATCCAGGAGGGCGGTGGAGCGGAGGCGGACCCGGGGGCGGGCTGGAGGGCCAGGCCCGTGGAGCGGCAGAGGACCTGGAGACTGCGGCAAGATGGGAGGCCAGGGCAGAGCAGGCAGTGCAGGCGACCAGCGCGGAGCAGGCAGTGCAGGCGACCAGCGCGGAGCAGGCAGTGCCGGCGACCAGCGCGGAGCAGGCAGTGCAGGCGACCAGCGCGGAGCAGGCAGTGCAGGCGACCAGGGCGGAGCAGGCAGTGCAGGCGACCAGCGCGGAGCAGGCAGTGCAGGCGACCAGCGCGGAGCAGGCAGTGCAGGCGACCAGGGCGGAGCAGGCAGTGCAGGCGACCAGCGCGGAGCAGGCAGTGCAGGCGACCAGCGCGGAGCAGGCAGTGCAGGCGACCAGCGCGGAGCAGGCAGTGCAGGCGACCAGGGCGGAGCAGGCAGTGCAGGCAACCAGGGCGGAGCAGGCAGTGCAGGCGACCAGCGCGGAGCAGGCAGTGCAGGCGACCAGCGCGGAGCAGGCAGTGCAGGCGACCAGGGCGGAGCAGGCAGTGCAGGCGACCGGAGCAGGCAGTGCAGGCGACCGGAGCAGGCAGTGCAGGCGACCAGGGCGGAGCAGGCAGTGCAGGCGACCAGCGCGGAGCAGGCAGTGCAGGCGACCAGCGCGGAGCAGGCAGTGCAGGCGACCAGGGCGGAGCAGGCAGTGCAGGCGACCAGCGCGGAGCAGGCAGTGCAGGCGACCAGCGCGGAGCAGGCAGTGCAGGCGACCAGGGCGGAGCAGGCAGTGCAGGCGACCAGGGCGGAGCAGGCTGTGCAGGCGACCAGGGCGGAGCAGGCAGTGCAGGCGACCAGCGCGGAGCAGGCAGTGCAGGCGACCAGCGCAGAGCAGGCAGTGCAGGCGACCAGGGCGGAGCAGGCAGTGCAGGCGACCAGGGCGGAGCAGGCAGTGCAGGCGACCAGCGCGGAGCAGGCAGTGCAGGCGACCAGCGCGGAGCAGGTAGTGCAGGCGACCAGGGCGGACACATGAGGTTACATTCAACAACAATTCTTTTTTATTTGTTTATTTTATTGTTATTTTTTACATTTTTTACATTTTTTTACATTTACAAAAAAAATAAAATAAAGTGTTTATTCAGCATTTTGGATTATATAGACATGGACATGTCTCATCATGTAGGGGATGTGGCCTAAAACCTAAATTCACACCACACAATTTTCTTGTGTGTTTTGTATTTTATTTTGATACATTTGATGAGCAAGTAGTTGTAATTTGTAACAAGACATGATGTACTTGATGTACTTTCCCATTCATCTCTGATTATAACATACTGTATAATGTGAACATTTGGTTCAATCACTAGAACACAACAGTCTAATCTTCTTTCAATTTAGTACTTTTAACAAAACATTTATTCAACAGTAAACAATGTCAAGTCATGTCACCTTTACTTATATAGCGCTTTATACAATACAGATTGTTTCAAAGCAGCTTTAAATGGATAAACAGGAAAATAATGATTAAATGATGCAAACAGAGTTTAATTATATATATATATACACACACACAAATTTTTACTTTTTATGACATTGACAAAAAATGACATCAAGATTGTGTATACTGAATTAAAGTTCAACTTTTGAAAAACAATAAAAATACATGCAATGCACATTACAATGCAAGATGTTTTAAATTAACTTCAAATTCAGCTACAGTTGTCACATTGGAAAATATACATTACCTAATTCACATTCTAAGAGATATACAATTCATTCATTATAAACGTGTCATTTCAGTGTGTTAGCAAATGTTTTATGATGATATAACATAGCCATTGGGTTGTATGCTAGAACAGATGTTCTCAAGTGTGAAATGTTGAGATATTAGTAGCCTTTAACCCTCTGGGGTCTAAGGTGTTTTTGGGGTCCTTGAGATGTTCTGACATGCCCTGACATTTGTGCTTTTTTCAGTTGCTTATAAACATATTAATGGCAAAGGTGTAATTACACTCTATTTAGCACAAACAGGGCTACCATAATATGTGAGCAACATGTATGTACATGTTTGTATTTTTGAGAGAATAATGTTTATGCATGGTTATTGAAAAAACTAAAAATGAAAGTTTCTGAAATAAGGCCACAAAACACATACTAAATATGTTTCCATAAGACTTCTGAATAATGTATTTTGTCGCCTAGAGTTTTTTCTTTAAAATGATGTGAAAATCATCCTGCCTAATCATTCACATAAAACAATACATTGATTTAAATTTTGTAAGACACTTTTTGTTTGGGAAGGCAATATGCGCAGTCAACGATCCAACACCATCATGAATATTGAGTGGTTCACACCTGAGGAGACAATGCCCCCGCATAATGAGCAGGTGTGTCACTGAGCCACAAGAAAGAATGAAAGGACAAAATAAATATATATATATTAGGGCTGTCAAAGTTAACGCGTTAATAACGCGTTAACGCAAAATCATATTAACGGCACTCATTTTTTTAACGCGCAATTAACGCAGCGCGTATTTTCTGTTTGACCCGTGGCCCAACCTCTAGTTGGAGAAATGGAGATACACAGTGTTGCCAACTTAGAGACATTGCAGACCCCTTTAGCGATTTTTTCCCTTCAACAAAGCGCCCAAACCTTATTTAGTTTCTGAGAATCTACCGGTACCGCCGGTACTGCTCTATCAGCACGCGCGCGCACCTCTCGCTCGCTCTCTCTCTCTCTCTCGCTCTCTCTCTCTCTCTCTCTCTCTCTCTCTCTCTCTCTCTCTCTCTCTCTCTCTCTCTCTCTCTCTCTCTCTCTCTCTCTCTCTGCGTCTCGCGCGGAGGAGCAGCGCTTTAATTCAGTTAAGCACAGATATTATGTTGCTTCACTAATTTTACAAGTATAGCCGAAATCAGAGCACAGATATTGTCTTTATCTTATGTGAATTTGATTTCACCAGACGACGGCTCGATTATCAGAATTGTTGTGCAGATTAACTTAACATCTTGGAAGGGAGAGCTGGTTATGTCTTAATGGGTCGCGTTTCAGTCACCATTTCAAATTCATTCCGTTGTTTGACAACAGAAACAGTAAAATATACCAATGAAAACAGTTTTATTGAGAATTTAGCTTCATCAAAATGGGCACAGAGAGAGACAAACTACAATGTAATAATAAATAATAAATGTACATTTAGCATTTTCAGAAGAGCTGCCCTGGCATGCAAAATCTAAACATGTTTGTGTTAGTAAATTGCTCAGTGCAAAGAAAGAGAAGTAATGGTTACCTGGAATTTTTTTGTTCTTTCTACATGTGTCTAATAGACATGAACAAGTTCTTTGAAAAACATCTATGACCTTTGAAACATGTCTCGTCCTTTTGCTCTATATTGACTATGGTTTCAATAATAAACATACATTTGCATAAAGCATCTATATTTATCCATGCCCACGTTCATTAGAGTATTACAAACTTGAAAAGTATTCATTTAAGGTACATTTAGAACAAATAAAAAAAATGTGCGATTAATCGCGAGTTTACTCATGACAATCATGCGATTAATCGCGATTAAAATTTTTCAGCGATTGACAGCCCTAATATATATATATATATAATTTGTTCACAGTTGGAAACACAGTTGTTGTTTTTTTTCCACAAATTGTGCTGGCAAATTGTATAATATCCGAGGTAAACATTTCTAGTAATTGTGCAGTTAATTGTTCTCATAATGTATTTTCAGAAAATTTTGGAATATATTCTCTACCCAAATGTGTCACTAATAAAACACAATAAAAATAATTTAAAGAGAAGGCTTATATTGACCTTTTAAGATTTTGTTTACATCTATCCTTGTATATATATATTTTTGCTATTTTATTAACAAGGTTATACAATTACAACAACAATTAAAATTTTAACAATATTTCCAGTGTAATCTTTCTTTGTAAAAACTAAAGTTTACATTTTATCATATTTATTTCAAAGTTACGGATTCATTAGTTTGAATATAGCCTACATTGGAACAAACACTATAATAACATCTTAGTTGATGACTTTATTTTTGACAAAACATAATATATATATATATATATATATATATATATATATATATATATATATATATATATATATATAACATATGAGCAGAAATTGGCAACATTATAAGCTCGAAATGAAACTTCCAGCACTTCTGAGGTAAATTTTCCAGGATTATTATTAAGATAGTATTATTCCTCACAGTGTCGTAAAGTACATGAGTCTGAAAGTGAACTCGCTGTGTGTGTTATCCAGCTGATGTGGGCGTTTCACAGGATTGCATGGATTGCCTCAGATCATTTGCGTTTGAATAGCGCGCGCTCTCCGTGGGCGGGGTCACATTAAAACTTAATGAGATGAGATGAGAATGACTGACATCTCTCTCTTTTCATACAGATTACATAAACTGAGAATATTAGTTTTTTATATAAATTACTTCATTTAAAATAAAATAATTCAAGCTTCATGCCTGTGTGTCTGTATGCCTGTTTGACTGAGTATTCGCTGAGTTATGGTTCATTTTCGGACGCGTTTCAGAATTGACTTCACTGACAGAGAGAAGGCTGAACTCGCATCATGTTTATTTTTCTTTATTTGGCAAAAAGCACAACACTTTGTTTTTATTGTGAGTATACACAAAAATAATACACACTTAACAGGATCGAATGATGTATGAAACTTGTTTGTAAGATCAAAGTCAACAGAGTATTTTGAGTCTCTTTTGCACTGATAAGAAAAAAAGCGAGCCTATCGCGCCGGCGTGATTGTCGACCCCAGGGGGTTAAAGAGTGGAAAAAAAATTCCACTTGCTTGTGAAAACATTACCAAAGCGAAACTGTAGACAGGAAGAGACTGACCACAGTTATGTTTTCACATGCTCTGTGGTGTTATCTAAAATAGATCAGCATGAGGAAAATAAATTCAAATAGTGGTGCAGCAGTTCCAGTAAACCATTGACCATAAAATTAAAATCGCCATACAATTAGCAGAAAATGTATATAGAATTTCTGTCCATCCAATAAAAAAAAAAAACTGGGAACGCCCTGCGTGATTGCGTTGTGAAGCACGTGTATAATCAGTCCAATGGAAAGACGAGACGTCATAGGCGGGTGACGTCATCGACCAGGAAGCTATAAGGCAGCCCCGCTGACACAGATCGCGTTAGCTTCTGAAAAGCCTGAAGCAAGTCGGTCAGGGCATGCAGGAAGTATGGCAGGCGAACGCAGCGTCTCGTTCCCTATCAGGGAACCAGGGTTACATACGTAACCTGAGACGTTCCCTTTCAAGGGAACTCGAGCTGCGTTTGAGACGCGGTGGGAACCCCATACCCACTACGCCATAATGCCAAATGCTCGTTCTGTGTGAAGTCCTTGCGCACACTAAGCAAGCAAGCAACCTGGCCCCAGGAGTGGAGAGGTCTAGATCATAAAATCTGACAAATGTATGTGGTGAGGACCAGCCCGCCGCATTACAAACATCTTGAAGAGAAACTCCTGAAATTAAAGCCTTAGAGGCAGCCATACTCCTCGTGGAATGAGCCCGAACAGCCAAAGGTGAAAGCTGTCCGGCCGCTTCATAAGCCAGTGAAATAGCCTCAACTACCCACTTGCTCATCACCTGTTTAGATGCAGGGCAACCTTTCCTCGTTGACCCAAAGCAGACAAACAATTGTTTTCCGATTTACGCCACAGGGCAGCTCTGTGGACGTAAGCATCCAAAGCCCGCACAGGGCAAAACAGATTAAGTTCTTCCTGATCTGGCTTGTATTAAGGTGGAGGACAGAAGGCCTGCAGCACAAATGACCCACAAATTTAGTAGGAATACAACCCGGCAAGGGGTGAGGAAAGACTATCACCATACCAGGTGCAAATCCAAGTACGTGCAGGCCTCAGCCTCAAGTACCACGGAGAAGATGAAATAAGGATCTCTCCTCAGAGATAACCCAGCAAAGAAACATTCATTGCAGAAATCAAGTACTGTACCATAGGGCAGATAGCAAGATTCAGAAGGCATTCTCCGCACCAGGCAGAGAACAGTTTCCATTTCAATGCATATTCAGTCTTCTCGTGGAGGGAGCTCTAGACTGGAGTATGGTCTCCACGACCTCAGTCGAGAGACCTGAATCTATGAGCTGGGCCCCCTCAGAGACCGAGCCCACAGTATCCATAACTCTAGATGAGAGTAACTCCCGGGAGCAAAGATATCGGGAAATGCGTACAAGTGTAGCCTCAACCACACCTAATACGTTGCATCCAGTTCAAGCAGAGCTGGATGCATCAGGGAGAACCAAATGGGCAATGCGTTGTATAAACGATGCGAAAGGTAGACTTGAGTTTCGACCGAAGTTCTCCTAAAGGAGCTCCACCACCTTGGGGTGAAGTCCCCATTCCCCGGGCCTCAGCCCCTGCCTCAACAGGATATCTGCTCTGATATACGAGACCATCAGTGTGTTGTCCGGAAGGACAAGCACATGGTGACCTCTCAGGTCTGGCAGGAAGTATTTGAGATCTTGAAATACCGCCATCATTTCTAGCCGATTTATGTGCCAAGAACGTTGATGGTCCTGCAAAAGACCTTTCGCCGCGCGGCCACTCATGACCGCCCCCCATCCCGTGAGGGAAGCATCCGTCGAAAGCGTTACGCATCGACAAGAAGCCCCCAGCACTGGGCCCTGGGCGAGGAACCAAGGTTTCTTCCACATGATCAAGGCACGAAGGCATCGCCGCGTGACCTTGATCGTGCGAAATGGATTTCCCCTCGGAGAAACCCCTTGATCCTGAGCCACCACTGCAAAGGTCTCATGTACAAAAGGCCAAAAGTGATTACGTTGGACGCAGCTGCCATGAGCCCCAACAGTCTCTGAAACTGTTTCACAGTGAGTGACTGGCCTAGTTTTACCCCCTTTACGGCTGTGAGAATCGCAGAAATACGTGCAGGAGACAGACGTAAAGCATTATTGTCGAATCCCATAAAACACCCAGAAAAGTGGTCCTCTGAGCTGGGAGGAGCACACTCTTCTTGGCGTTGAGCCACAACCCCAACCTCTTTATGTGAGACAGAACGACATCTCGATGCCGAACTGCCAACTGCTCGGACTGAGCTAAAATCAACCAATCGTCGATAAAGTATAATACGCGAATGCCCTGGAGTCTCAGAGGAGCCAGAGCTGCATCCACGCATTTTGTAAAGATGCGGGGTGATAAACCTAGGCCGAAGGGAAGAACCCAATACTGGTATGCTTCGCCCCCGAAAGCAAACCTCAGGAACCTCCTGTGATGAGGATGGATAGATAAGTAAGCGTCCTTCAAGTCTATTGTGACAAACCAGTCCTCGGACTGAATCTGTGACACAATCATTTTAGCGTAAGCATACTTTGAACTTGAGATTCTGAAACCTGCTGTTTAATTGACGCAGGTCTAGAATAGGACGCAACCCCTCATCCTCTTTTGGAACAATGAAGTAACGGCTGTAAAACCCTGACTGTCTGCTGGGAGGAGAAACCCCTTCTATAGCTCCTTTTGCAGAAGTGTCAGTACTTCCTGCTCCATAACCAGAGCCTGCTCGGGGTCCACCACTGTGGGGAGGACCTCTAGAAATCTGTGCGGACGAGAACCGCTGAATTCTGAAACCCTTTTCTAAAGTGTGCAGGACCCACTGAGAAATATATGGCAGTAGTTTCCACGCTGCCAGAAATTCTACTAGGAGAACCAGTCTCTCGAGACTGGCCTCTGGATTTGGTTGAACAGTCACTTTGGTGCCCTGAAGCGGCGAACCGGCAGGGAACAACCAAACTGACCGTTCTACGCCCCTCCTCGGAGGATCGTATGGGGACGCTGACACCTCGGTGCCCTGAACGGAGAACCGGCAGGGAACAACCGAACTGGCAGTGCTGCGACCCTCCTCAGAGAGTCGCACCCCAGAGGGTGCCGAGGAGAAACTATTTCTCAAAACCGTCCCTGCCCCGGGGGAACCTTCAGAAGCCTGATAGCCTCAGCGTCAGGACTTCTTGTCTAAGTTTTATTAGAGATAACGACAGTCCTCAGATCTTGCCTACCTCTAGCTAGCTTTGTTCCTACGACCCTCCTCGGAGGATCGTTGGAAAAAGCAGGCACCTCAGCACCCTGAAACGGCGAACCGGCAGGGAAACCGAACTGACTGCTCTACGTCCCTCCTCGGAGGATCGTTTGGGGACGCTGACCCCTCGGTGTCCTGAAACGGCGAACCGGCAGGAAAACCGAACAGCCAGCGTTGCGACCCTCCTCAGAGAGTCGCACCCCAGAGGGCGCCGAGGAGAAACGATTTCTCAAAACTGTCCCTACCCCGGAGGGGACCACCCTCAGAAGCCTGCAGCCTCGGCGTCAAGGCTTCTTCCATTTTTAGCTATTTTAGAGATAAAACAGTCCTCAGATCTTGCATATCTCTAACTGGCTAGACTGTGACCGCCACCCAGGTCCCCATCGATTGTGGATGAGCCCGAATGGCGAATCTTTGTTTTGCCGCACTCTATGCTGCGAGGAGCTTAAGTATGCTGAGACTGCTCCCGCCCAGCAGTCTCAGGAACGTTAGATCGGTGAGGAGGAAACCTCACATTCATCCATGCTTATATACTTTTCCTACCAGTGCTGCCTAATAATATTTATCTATTATTTATGGTGGCTGGTGGGTAACGTCGGGGTTATGATGACGCCAACACGGGAGAGAGATAGCTCGCAAGCGTCTCTTTAACCCGAGGCACTGTCATACCATGATACTTAATACCCATAACATTACTATAGTAGAAGTTTAGGGATAAAACACATAAACAGAAACCGGTTTATTCCACGATCTCGACACCTCAGTGTGGAGATAGGGAAAAAACGGCACTCCCCGACGAGGAGGCTGAGATATAGAGTTTTCCTTATATTTTCACTCTCATATATGTTCGGCTGGCCAGTAATATTTAACTTAGCAACAGCATTATATAAAACCTCCTTTTATAAGCTCCTCTTTATTCAACAGAGTTATGAGCTGACTTATTTATTTATTGAAAACTCACAAACATCTGCCTTATTTTGATATTTCTTTTATTTATTTATTTATTTATACAAAAACACTAACGATACCAATTCCTCGGAACTGGAGATCGCAGCATGAGTGCCTCATCCCGGGGCGGAGAAACCGCAGAGCGTGCTTCTCCCCGAGATAAGGCACGTGGATCGAACAGGTGTTTGTTAGAACCATTTGCGATCCCCAAGATGCGTGTCGACGCCGTGCCTCGGCAGCAGCGGGACCCGCGCCTCGGGGCGCGCGCACCGAACCGTCCTCCTCGAAGAACGGCCGGCGGGAGCGGAGCGTCCTCACGGACAGCTTCTCGCAATGCTCACAGTCAGCCCCCTCGAGAACTGACTGTTGGCATGCTCCACTCCCAAACAAGCAACACAAAGCTGAAGTGTGTTTCCCCACCCGTGATATAACGTGGGGAGGGAACAACACAACGCTTGCTTGCTCTCTTTTGCCATAATATATATATATATATATTGCAACTTGACAGACAACAATAAATATGACAAGGACAGAATACACAGATCGCTTGCTGAAGGCACAGAAGCTAACGCGATCTGTGTCAGCGGGGTTGCCTTATAGCTTCCTGGTCGATGACGTCACCCGCCTATGACGTCTCGTCTTTCCATTGGACTGATTATACACGTGCTTCACGACGCAATCACGCAGGGCGTTCCCACCGCGTCTCAAACGCAGCTCGAGTTCCCTTGAAAGGGAACTTCTATACTATATAGTAGGCAAAAAACAGTGCCAAAAGATGCATGTCCAAAGTACTCATAAAAAAGTAGGAAAAAAGTACCCGGATGACCTACTTCTTCCGGTGAGATTCTGAAGTATGTATACGATGGACACTTTACTGTCCCATGAGGCCACGGGAGAAGCCCGTAACAATGGTGAACTTTATTGGAAGTTTCATCACATATTGCTGTGTTGAAAACCCTCTGTGAACTTCTGGTGATTTTTATATCTTTTTAAGTTTTATTAAAGAATACATTAGTGTCCTGTATTCTCTATTCACAGTAAAAATAATAATAATTCAATTACAACTGGGTCAGTTTAATTTCTGCAATTACTGTGTTTTCCTTCTCTATATAGTCCATAATTGGTTATGAACATTGAAAATTGGTGTAATTACCAAATTGCTTAAACTCTAACAAAGATTTATTATATTTGGTTATCTGTTTTGGAAATTGCAAATCAGTTCTATAAAATCTATATTTTCAGTATAGATGTACTAAACAAATCACTGATTCAACATTCTATGATTAAACATTCAATCTGTTGGATTAATTGATAGATGTATTCAAATAAACAAAAACAGATGTAAATTAGAAAGTTTAATGTTCATAACATTATGAAAGGTTATTGCTTTATAAGAAAGGTAAATAAAGAATAAACTTATGAAAAAAGAGTTAAAAAGCTACATTGCAATTTTGGATCTTGTAATAAGTCAACAGAAAATATTGTGAAATGTTTAAAAAACAGTACATTTATGATGATCTGTTGTAAGTTTTTATAATGTGAAAATCAATTGTGAAAATAAAAACAATAAAACATTTTAAACATAATAAACCATATGGCTGTACATTATCCTTTAGATAACAATGATTACAGCAACATTAAGATTACATAGATATAATGTAAAATAATGGTCAGCAAATGTAAAAATTAATTATGAATAAATTATTAATGAATTATAAAGATGTGAAAGACAAACACAACATGAGCGATGCTAGCAATAGACAGAATGTATTGCTTGCTAGGCAAGAAGCGTTGTCACGGTCACTACATTGCACTGGTTCTCCTTCACAGTCACACACAGTTGCTTGAATGGTGCTTTCCTGATCCATCCCACCCTGATCAATAACTCTCAGGACAACATTGTAGTCACCCTTCTCCAATGCAGACTTTGGGGTCAGAAAGAAACCAGTTGCTAAAATGGGCACATTATAATAGTTAGACATGTATACCAAGCCAGACAGATATTTCAATGTGTAACATATGAAAAAAAAAAGATTAATATCTCTTTAAAACATTAGTAATTGCTCACATGTGCCATTCATCGAGGTGGACCAATATTTACTGGTTTCTCCGTAGGTCTCAACTCTAAAGGGACCAGCGAAAGGAGGTCCATCTTTGTCCGTTATAGAGAGAAGCACTGGGGCTGAACCACGATTGCATATTTCTATAATCCTTTCACTGATGACAGGAGCGTTGTCATTTACATCCTCCAATTCAATTACCAGGGTTCCTGTGCCAGTTGCTGGAGCTTCACCTGCACACAAGCACAGACATCAGAAAAAGGCCAGCAATAATTCTCCTCTTAAAAAAGAAACACAAATTACCATCATTATCCAACGCCAAAATGATAGCTCTGTATTTGCCATCTTTGACTAAGGAAGATTCTCTATCCATAAGGCTCTTGACTTTAATAACTCCGGTGTCTGGAGTAACACTCAGCCAGCCGGCAGGATCACTGCCAATTTTATACCTGGAAGGAACCAAACATACAGGTTAAACCTAGAAATGTTCAGCAAGAACAACTAAAGTCTTGCCTGGTGGTTTAAAATCTTTTGAAGTTCAAAGGATATACAGGCCTGCTATGATTTGAATTCGGTGTATGAGAGATTTGACATGAGAAGGGAAATATGCATTAATAGACAGTTGCTAAGGTGGTTCTCAGACAGCAACACAGTGTCGGCACAGACCCGGCTCACATCTGTGGAATCCTCATGTACCAGATGAGGGCCGGATCGGGGCAGACACTATCTTGCTGTCTGGATCTTTGTGGTTACTAGTGCTAGTGAGGCTGTTTGACAAAAAAAGAAAGAAATTTAATTCATGAAAAAATACAGTAATTACACTGTATTTTATCTCTGCATTCTCCTTTAGATTCTAAACTACTGTATTCTTCCTTTCTAAACTGAACTCAAATGGCACTGATTGATAACCGGTGTTTTGAGAAGGGTATTGTAGTAGTGGGGAAAACCCAGATGGTCCGGATGACCAAATTTGTGAGCAAGTGCTCACCTTTCTGTGGTGGAGTTTGAGAGGGATTGACTCATGACGGTCAAGGGAACACTGTGGTGACTAGTACAGATTACTGGTCTGGATTGGTACAGATTACTAATCTGGTGGGCTCAGATAATCCACGGTATATGAAAATCCACAGAAGAATTCTGACTGTCATGGGGAAATTTCAGAGTCAAAATAAGATACACCGGTGTTTTGCCAGATGACAAGTTTATTTTATGTATCATCTTTTTACTATTTTAATTATTTTTACTCTAATTATATATATATATTATAACTGTATCATTTATCTCTTTTAATTCCTTTTATAAGTGTTTAAATTTCCCCTGATTTTATTTTGTGTCTATTTTCTTTTCAAAGCTCTATGAATTGCTATAGTGTGATCATTATAATTCCTTTCTATGTAAAGCTTTTGAATAACTGTTTTAATTTTCCTTGCTTTTATTTTGTGATTATTTTTTATTCCTCTTTATGTAAAGCACTTTGAATTGCCATAGTGTATGAAATGTGCTATTTAAATAAACTTGCCTTGCCTTGAAAAGTCCATCAGTGGAAGACTATGGGATTTTTATTGTTCTACAAGATCTGAATCTCTGGATAAATTAGTCAGAATTTTCAAATGGAATAATGACATTTTGGTGGGTTGATTGTCTTGGAGAAAAAAAAAAAAAAAATCTTACGTTATCTTCTGTGATTTTCCAGTGTCTGGATCAGTGGCTGTATATGTAACCAATTCACTATCAACCGGTGAATCTTCAGGTTTGTTAATAATCTTCTCCTTTGGATTAAACTCCGGAGGCTCATTCACATCAATTACATTCACCTTGACTGTTGCAGTAAAAGTGGCCAAAGAACTGAAAAATGGATCATCGTTCTCAACAATCACAGAACGAATGTATTGCTTGTTCCTCTGAAAGTCCAGGGGCTGAATGGAAAAAGCAACTTTTACTAATGGAACATGATAACAACGAATTCCCTGTGGAAACACATGAGCAACACACAGTACCTTTACAGTGGTGATGATGCCCTCTAGCTGGCTGGGTCCAGTACTGACACTGAAAAACCCACTCTTGTCACCGCCAATAATCTTATATTTGGTTGACCAGGCAGGAGATCCAGGTTCATCTCCATCAGTAACTGTAAGTCTGGCCACTTCAGCCCCTACTTTATTCTCTGGGACAGATACAGTGTGCTAAAACAAAGAGAAGTATGGTGTATATAAGTACAAATAAAGTTGTAACACTTATATTATAATATCCTGAATTTATTAATATACATTACCATGGTTTGCTCAAACTGAGGTGCGTTATCATTGCTGTCAGTCACAGTAATAACAGCTGTGCCAGTGGTTGAATAACCGTTTCCAGCCCTGTCAGTAGCCGTAATTAACACAGTATATCTGGAATATGTCTGAAAAGAAAGATGTTTTCAGGTGAGTTTGTTTACATGAAATCATTCTTCACCAATGTGAGATCCATTCATCATTTCTCACCTCTCTGTCCAAGCCTAAAGCATTCACACGAATTCCTCCAGTAACAGAGTTGATTGTAAACAGGTTTGGTTTTGGCAATGCTGGATCTTGCTTGACGATTGAGTAACTGATAACACCATTGACAGTACGCACTATATCATCTGCATCAGTGGCTGTGACTGTCATAAACTCATGACCTTCAGTGAGAGAAGAAGAAAGACTGATTCGGTGAAACTGAAGAGGCATTTGAAAAAGAAAAAAACTGTTAAAAACCATTTTATTAAGAAACTGCATCATACACCTACCTATATCAGAAGCTTCACAAACATTTCCATTGAATGGATTTTGTGTAAAAACAGGCTTATTATCATTTTGGTCCATCACATATACAATAATTTCCATTGGCGCTTTTACAATATTCACATCAACTCCAGTAGAATGAACTACAAGCTAAAGACCGGAGAAGAGATACAGGCATGTTAAGAGACAAATATCTGAGGTTGTTTGAAAACACAATCAAATCAGAATTTGAGTTGTATCTTTTAGCCCACTTCTGTTAGCTTTGACGAATCAATATGCACGTTTAGTCCTAAAGAAAACTCCCTTACTTTTTAGAAAATATACAAAATAATTATAGGGTATAGGGATCATATTTACATTTACATTTACATTTATTCATTTAGCTGACGCTTATATCCGAAGCGACTTACAATTGCTATATATGTCAGAGGTCGCACGCCTCTGGAGCAACTAGGGGTTAAGTGTCTTGCTCAGGGACACATTGGTGTCTCACAGTGGATTCGAACCCGGGTCTCTCACACCAAAGGCATGTGTCTTATCCATTGCGCCACCACCACCCCATGACTCAGACAGCTGTGGGAATATAAGGCTGCTGTCACTTTAAGAGCGATCGCACAGATCCAATATGATACGTATCTTGTCATAAACGACTATGTTTCTCAGCACAAATTGACCCGGAAGAGAAGGGAAAACGTATGACCTGTACGGACCAGGCACCACGGTAGAAATGCATGTGATCTTCGGCATACTTTAATCATCATAGAGCGAATGTTTATCATTTGCATGTGTTTTAGGACTTGTCAGATTAAACATTCAAATGATTTTAAACGATTTGAGAGCAAGAAGATGCAAAGAGAGCTCAATTCTGAACCTGTGCGCCGTTTTCCCTTCTCTTCCGGGTCAATTTGTGCTGAGAAACATAGTCGTTTATGACAAGATACGTATCATATTGGATCTGTGCGATCGCTCTTAAAGTGACAGCAGCCTTATATTCCCACAGCTGTCTGAGTCATTAATGTTAATCAAACAACAAAATACAAAGAGAAATTAACTTTTGTAGCTTTAATGAATATTAATTATATTTAATGTATACAGTAAAGACTATGCAGTGATATTTTAAATTTGAATATTCAATTTCTGTACCTGAATACCGTTAGACTTACCTGAAAAAAAACATAATGCACTCTTTATTTCATTTGTATCTTTGTTCTATTGTATTTATTTATGCTTGTAATTTGTTTATTATTTTCTATGAGGATTCAATTACATATATATATATATATATACATATACATATATATATATATATATATATATATATATATATATATATATATATATATATATAAATAATGGCGAACAAGCACCAGTTCAAGCAGTGTGCTTTTTCCCTGCCCTCATTTCCGTACGGGTGGGGATACACACAAACTGTGTGTTGCTTGTTTGGGAGTTGAGCATGCTCAGTCAGTTCTTGAGAAGGCTGGCCGTTAGAGTTGCGATTAGCTGTCAATGAGGATGCTCCGCTCCCACCGTGCATTCTTTGAGGAGGTTATCAAAGCACAAAGATTATGTTCTTTGGTTGAGACTATCTCACTTGCTCATGGGGTGGCCGGTCAACCTTCACCTATGACTGTCCGGGCCCACTCAACTAGGAGTATGGCTGCTTCGAAAGCTCTACTGTCAGGTCTCCCTTCAGGACATTTGTGATGCGGCAGGCTGGTCCTCACCGTACACATTTGTCAGGTTTTATAAGTTGGATTTAGGCTCCACTCCAGGTTCTATGGTGCTTGTGTCTTGGTGTGCGCAATGATTTCAGGCATTGGTTATAATAGCATCGTGGGCATAGTGTTCCAACAGCGTCTCGACGCAGCTCAAATTCCCTTGAAAAGGAACATCTCAGGTTACGTATGTAACCCTGGTTCCCTGAAGAGGGAACGAGACGCTGCATCACCCTGCCATACTCCCTGCATTCCTGTGATCGACTTGCTTCAGCCTATCAGAAGCTAGCGTGGTCTGAGTCCAGATATGCTTTATAGTTTCCTGGTCTGTGACCTCACCCGCCTATGACATCTCGTCACACCATTGGACTGATTGTACACGTGCTTCATGACGCAATTAGGCAGAGGCGTTCCCGCAGTGTCTTGACGCAGCATCTCGTTCCCTTTTCAGGGAACCAGGGTTGCGTATGTAATCTGTGATGTTTTTTCCAATTTCATGCAGCCATATTTCAAAGAATTAAGAATGAGCAGAAAATTCAAAGCTGAAATGCACTTAGAACTAACAGTTGATTTTAAAGTTTAAAGAGAGATTCAAAATCAACTTACTCTATATGAAGCTTTTTTTTCTCTGTCGAGTGGCCGAGTCACAAACAGATTCCCTGATAATCTTTCTATAGTAAAAGTCCCCTTAGGCTCCAGATCCGCTCCTTCACCTGTGATCCTGTATTCCATCTGAGCTTCCTTAGAAAAGTCAGACTTTATCTAAATACAGAAAGCAATAAGAGAACAAAGTCAATAAAAGACAAACCTCTTTATTGTTTTGAACTTTTCCTTCATTCTCACCTTGACTAGTTTCTCTGGGAAAGGACCTCTGCCTCCCTCAGGTACATTGAATGGAGGAATAACCCAACCTCTCTTTGCTCTCTTTAGACCCGAAGACGACTTTGGAAACATCAGAGCCAGATCGTCAGAGGGAGATTCCATCAGAAATTGAATATATGACACTTAGCAACAAAACAATTTGGTTTGCAACTTTTGCATTTCCAGAATCACAATAAGAAAGAACTTCATTGTCAAGTATGCTTACACACCCAAGGAATTTGTTTTGGTGACAGAAGCTCTGTGAAAGACAGCGACAAGACAGATAATATAATTAAAATAAGTGAATAAAATATTCACTTATAATAAAATATATATATATATATATAAATAAACAATATACAAAACAGACAAAAGACAATATATCTATATACTGGTATGTTATATACAAATGAAAGGGAATGTGAATAATAGGTGTGATATGCTAAATAAATAATTATTAATAGTGTTTATTGCCCAGTAGGGGGCATTTTACTGGTTATTAAGTAGATGGCCTGAGGAAAGAACGGCACCCGGCTAGTTTCAGCCCTACACAGTTTTCATTTTTAGGTTCTGCACCACGTTGTTTAAATAGAAAATGCATTTGCCCCCCTCTGTCCGCCCATGGGTGTGCTGATCTGTGTTCAGGGGCATTGTTGGAGCATTGCTATTTTGAGACAACTGAAATAGACTGCGCCATTGACCAACAAAAACCTGGTCTAAAGTCAATGCCGCAGATTTTTTTCGCCCATTACTCATTAAGAGAATAGAAACAAAACACACCCATTACTCATTAAGAGAATAGAGACAAAACACACCCATTACTCATTAAGAGAATAGAGACAAAACACACCCATTACTCATTAAAACAATAGGGAAAACCCTTTTAGACCCTGCGCCGGGCTCGCCGACCATTTTTCCAATCAGTAAACTAGCAAAAGTGGATTCGGACACGCCCTAATTGCACTTGCGCCGTGGGCTTTGGACCATGCACTTAGATCCTTAAAATAGGGCCAAACGACTGCAGAACCAGGTTGAACTTCCTCAGGTCATCAGAAAACTTCAGGAGCTTTTTGCAGGGTAAGTTTGCAATGCAGTCATTGGTGCTCTGGGGGGCGCCAATGCTGATTTTACAGGTGTTGGATGTGAATTTTCCCAGTCTCACTAGCTATTGCATAGCTGTCAGATAGCTGGTGATCCACTGACAGATGGAGCTAGGAACAGAGAACTGGGATAGTTTGGTTTGGAGGATATCTGGGATGAAGGTGTTGAAAGTCCACAAATATGAAGTCCACAAATATGATCTTCACATAAGTCCCAGGTCTGTCAAGATGTTGTAGGATGTAGTGCAGTCCCATTTTGACTGCATCATCCACAGATCTCGATACATTTTGCTCAATAAGAAAACTAAAGGGGATCCTGCAGGGTTCCTGTGACACCAGTCTTTAAAATGAATTAATGACCACAGACGTTAAAACAACATGTCTGCAGTCATTCAGTCCAATCATTTTCGAATTTATTTGGGATGGGGATGATGGTGGGACATTTGAAGCAGGAAGAGACTTTGCACAGCTCCAGTGATCTGGTAAAGATCTTTGTAAAGATAGGGGCCAGCTGGTCAGCACAGGATTTCAGACAGGCTGGTGAAACACCTGTTCATCATATAAACTCAAGTCAAGTCACCTTCATTTATTTAGCGCTTTTAACAATATAGATTGTTTCAAAGCAGCTTTACAGTGATAAAAGGAAATTAAAGCAATAGACACCATTCTGGCTCTACAGCAGCTCCAGAACAAAGCCACTGTCCAGCTAAAGCTGGTTAGGGCCGCTAACACGTCATCGTTCTAAAAGAAAACCCTTAACGCACCCGGCCCAATCATCCGCACAACAACAGTGCCCGGTGGCTCAAGAACGCAAACCCCGAAACAGGTTCCAAGGTGCAAGCCTTAAAAATAAAATAAATAAAATAAAATAAAATTATCTCTGCGTAAACCTCAAAAACCTTAACTCACAAGAACGCTGTTGGCGTGCACATGCGCATCACGTCTTTAGTCTATAGGTATGCGCGTTTGAATATATATGTGCACAGGTATAGTCTTTCTTTACAAATTGACCTCAACAAATTACTTGTCTGGCCTAAAACTGTCTTCCGTGTAGCCATGTGAACTGGAACTATTTTGACAATGTTTTATCTGAACAGAGGTAAAGGGAAGAAGAAGTGGGCCTTCACAGGGGAGATACTAGTTTACACTTCAGGACTGCTTTGTCGTTGTGTCCAGGCCTGGATACGGCGGACTGCGTTAAACCTCGGGATTAACAGAGAGACTAATATTAGCGTGGAAGCCATTCTTCTTATGATGTAACGAGTACATCAGGATTTATGGGAAGTGTTTCCGGTTCCGGCTGACCTAATCTATGCAGCCTAATATTGAATTATAAAAGTCTATTATGTGTTATGTGTATGCTAGGTCAAAGAGATGTGTTTTTAGTCTAGCTTTAAACTGACAGAGTGTGTCTGCTTCCCGGACAATGGTAGGAAGACTGTTCCAAAGTTTTGGCACTAAATTGGAAAAGGATCTACCGCCAGCAGTCGATTTTGATATTCTAGGTATTATCAACTGGCCGGAATTTTGAGATCGCAATAGACGTGAAGGACTATAATGCGCTAAGAGCTCGCTTAAGTACTGGGGAGCTAAACCATTTAGTGCTTTGTAAGTAATCAGCAATATTTTTAAATGTATACAATGTTTAATAGGGAGCCAGTGCAGTGTTGACAGAACCGGGCTAATATGGTCATACTTCCTGGTTCTGGTAAGAACTCGAGCTGCTGCGTTTTGGACCAGCTGTAGTTTGTTTATTAAGCGTGCAGGGCAAACACACATAATAGCATTACAATAATCTAGCCTTGATCTCATGAACGCATTAACCCTCTGGGGTCTAAGGTGTTTTTGGGGTCCTTGAGATGTTCTGACATGCCCTGACATTAGTGCTTTTTTCAGTTGCTTATAAACATATTAATGGCAAAGGTATAATTACACTCTATTTAGCACAAACAGGGCTACCATAATATGTGAGCAACATGAATGTACATGTTTGTATTTTTGAGAGAATAATGTTTATGCATGGTTATTGAAAAAACAAAAAACTAAAGTTTCTGAAATAAGGCCACAAAACACATACTAAAAGACTTTTGACTAATGGATGTTGTCGCCTAGAGTTTTTTCTTCAAAATGATGTGAAAATCACCCTGCCTTATCATTCACATAACACAATACATTGATTTAAATTTTGCAAAACACTTTCTGTTTGGAAAGGCAATATGCGAGTGGGCGTCAATGATCCAACACCATTATGCATATTTAGTGGTTCGCACTTGAGGAGACAATGGGGCCCGCATACTTAATGAGCCATTCATTCAGGTGTCACTGAGCCCCAAGAAAGAATGCAAGAGCAATATGTGTGTGTATATATATATATATATATATATATATATATATATATATATATATATATATTCTACCAAATTGGAAGCATCCCATTTATTTATTTATTTTTTCCACAAATTGTGCTTGCAAATTGTATAATATCCAAGGAAAACATGTCTAGTAATTGTGCAGTTAATTCTCCTATTTTCAGTTTTGGAATATGTATCCTCTCCCCAAATTTGTCACTAATAAAACACAATAAAAATTATTTACTTTTTAGGGATATTTACCTTTTAATAGTTTGTTTACATCTACCTTGTAATTTTTTTATTTTATTAAAAAGGTTACAATTACAACAACACTTCAAGTGTAATCTTTCTTTGTAAAAACTAAAGTATACATTTTATCATACATATTTCAAAGTTATTGATTATTTGATTACTTTATTTTTGACAAAACATACTATATTTAACATATGAGCAAAAATTGGCAAACAAAAGCTTATTTGAGGTGGCAAATATTTTACAGTAAAAATGTATGATCTATCCAAAACTAGTCAACGAAATGTTGTCTTTCATATGTCTGTAACATAGGTCTTTCGTTTATATAAGAAATATAAATGTTAATTTGCAGTTTAATACGTTGCTTATACAAATACATTTTATTTCAACATATTTCAGTCGATTTTTACTCATCTCAGTATAGCAAAATAGTTTGCTAAAAGCAGATCATTCATTCACACACAGAAACGCGATTCAAATTTAAACCGTCTTTTTGCGAGCTGTGGTAAACAGCGCATCTCTGCCGTTCATTCATTCACACACAGAAACGCGATTCACTTGAGAATGAAAAAACTTACTACAGTATTCTCAGGATCCGTTGCTCCTCGAAATACCAGCACTTCTGAGGTACATTTTCCATTATTATTATTCCTCACAGCGACGCGAGACGGTGTAAACAAGTACAATGATCTGAATAAACTTGATGTGTTTTCTCGAGCTGATATGGGGGCGTTCACAGTTTGCATGGATTGCCTCAGTAATTTGCGTTTGAATAGCGCGCGCTCTCCGTGGGCGGGGTCACATTAAAAATAATTAGCTGAGATGAGAACGACTGACATCTCGCTCTTTTCATACAGATTACATAAACTGAGAATATTTGTTTTTTATGAAAATTACTTCATTTAAAGGAAGAGAATTCAAGCTTCATGCCTGTGTGTCTGTATGCCTGTTTGACTGAGTATTCGCTGAGTTATGGTTCATTTTCGGACGCGTTTCAGAATTGACTTCACTGACAGAGAGAAGGCTGAACTCGCATCATGTTTATTTTTCTTTATTTGGCAAAAAGCACAACACTTTGTTTTTATTGTGAGTATACACAAAAATAATACACACTTAACAGGATCGATTGATGTATGAAACTGGTTTGTAAATCAAAGTCAACAGATTATTTGGACTCTCGATTGAACTGATAAGAAAAAAAACCGAGCAAATCACTTCCGCGCGATAGCCGACCTCAGGGGGTTAACTAATTGTTCCACATTTGTCATTGAGAGCATATAACGTAATTTAGATATATTTTTAAGATGGAAGAATGCGGTTTTACGGATACGAGAAACGTGACTTTCAAATGAAAGATTGGTATCAAAGAGCAAAAGCAATTGTGTATCTTCAGAAAATGTGGAGTAATCACTTCATGAACTTTTTGAAGCGACATAGTGGTAGTTGCATGGACTGTCAATGGAGGGACAGAAAGCTCTCAGATTTCATTTAAAATATCTTCTCTTGTGTTTCGAATATGAATGAAAGTCTTATGGTGGTGGAAGGGTAGGGGTGCAAAACAGAGGAAGAGATAGAAGAGGCCAATAACATAGGCACATTTCCGATGAAATAAAGGCCACTATTGTGGACCATGTTCTCAATCATGGCCTTACTGTAACACTGGGTGTACTCAGAAATGAGGGAGAGCTGGATCCAAATGCAGAGTAAGATTTAATGAAAATAAGAGTCAAAATAATGATTAAAAACAACAGGGAACACAAGGTGCAGAACTGAGAACACCAAACAAACAGCCATACAAGGACAAGACCTGACAATCAACACAGGAAACACTGAGGTTTATATACACAAGATAACAAGGGGCTAATGAGGAACAGGTGTGAGTAATGAATCACTATGGCAACAAACAAGGCAGCAATGGAAACAAAAGCAAACAGGACAGGCTTGTACTGTACTGACAGTGGTTTCTGGAAGGAACTTGTTTGTACCTGTGGAGAGGAGATGTTCATGACCGTGTGCTCAACTCTGACAGATACCGTGTGCTTCTTTCCACTGGAGTCCCAAGCGTCCACAGAAAACACCTTGTGGCCTTCATGAAGAGTCACTTGTCTCTTCAGTGTTACAGTCCCATCCGTGTTCACATCAAACCGCTTGTCAGAGGACTGGAAGAGCGTTCTTGTTCTTCCATCACATGCATTAAAAATGACTGTCAGAAAAAGAGATTCAATTGGCTCAATAAAGCATCTTGTCACGTATGTAAACCTGGAGTGGGGAACAAGACGCTGTGTCAGTAGCAGATGCTATGGGAACACCCTCCAGGTGTGATGATGATCTGAAATAGTGTTGTCAAAAATACCAGTAGCACAACTTTGCAATTAGTCAGGGAATCAGGGTTAGCAAGTCAATACTTCCTTTTTTATAACGTAATGATCATAAGGGTCAATCCATTACCTGCTGATAGGCCGTGATATCAGCTTCATTGTCCATAAAGGGAGTTCTCTTTGCTCGCTTCCCGTATATAACTCATTCATAATTTGAATAAAAGTTTGAATAAAAGTTTGAATAAAAGTTTATCATTGCAAAGATTTAGGAGTGATAACTGTATTAAAATCCAGAACTGAATCTGAAATTATGATGTTTGACATTGATAACCATTGCAAAGGACAGGACAAAAA
This sequence comes from Leuciscus leuciscus, assembly GCF_965113295.1. Taxonomy (NCBI): domain Eukaryota; kingdom Metazoa; phylum Chordata; class Actinopteri; order Cypriniformes; family Leuciscidae; genus Leuciscus; species Leuciscus leuciscus. The sequence goes on from NC_138726.1 coordinate 1,789,800, forward strand.
AAATCTGATATGTCAAACTAAATCTGTGCATTATCTTCCAGTGTAAGTGCAATAGACCTGCCACTTGTTCTGGTACCTGTAATGTGTTTTGTTTAAAATTTTATTACTAACTTTTATTTGAACTTTTTAATGACATGTTTACTTATTTGGACAATAGTTGAAGGCTACATGCTAATGTTTTAATGTATCAATTAACTTATTTAATTTAATTGTTTTATTTTTATGTTAAATAAAACAACTATTAAAATAAAATAGTTACAATAGTTTTTGCTATGTTTCCAAAACTGGTCCAGAGAACTGTAAATTTTTACTGTTATTGGTACTGATTACTGAAATTTTGGTATTGTGACACTAGTCGACAGCATGTATAAAATCACACCAATTCATTGGCTGACTGTGTTAGCGAAACCCTCTGAGATTTCACCTCACTGTTGCCTCAAAAGGATGCGTCTGTGCCATCAGACTTCTACGATGGAAGTCATAGCAGTAGCGAAGGAGTATTGCAGAGTTATGCAGCATCTCATTTCCTAGTCAGGGAATCAGGGTAACATACTTAACCAAGAAGTTATCACCCTGAGAAGATAACCTCTGAAAAGAAGCAACACTTCTAGCCGAGTGAGCTCAAATGCTAGGAGGCGAAGATAAGCACGAGAAATTGCATCCTTCACCAAATGCATCATCCTTTGTTTCAAAGTGGCAACACACTTGTTGCAGCCACTGTAGAATTGAAAATAATCCAAGATATTTTAAATGAACAAAGATTTGCTTGACGGTTTTTCGACCCCCTCTTTCAACCACAATGACCATTTGGAGTTCCTAAAGGCACAGAGGGGCTGATAGTGATCTAGGCCTGAAGGCCAAAATGTTTGTACTTTGGGGGTCGATGAATTGTCACACCTTTAGTACAGTGGGGGACGTGCAATTATCTGATTGGTCAGTTTGAATGTCTCACATCTGGTTTTTAGTCACATGGTCAAGGAAAGGATAAAAGAAGATTGAAACTGTTGCTCTGTCTCTTTTTTGATGCTCTGGCTCTCTTCTTCTCTGAGTCCCTTTCTTGGGGCCCTCTCTCTCTCTTTACCTCCTCCTTCCTCTTACTCTCTCTCTCTCTCTCTCTCTCTCTCTCTCTCTCTCTCTCTCTCTCTCTCTCTCTCTCAGGTAACATTTTTCATATATGCTGGGTACAATTAATAATTCATCATCATCTCATACATCTATTTTGTAACTATTTTAAGTGTAACCATAACCATATTTTGTCATTAAACCTTTTCATTTACAACTAATGTGCTAACTAGTTTTGATTTGGTATTGACTTTGAAGTGCTACATATTGCAATACAATATGTCACTCTCTAAAGCAACGCTCTCCCACAAATATTAAGCTATTGTAACTGCGCTTATTTCCGTCGTTGGTATAAGTGGCAGTGTGTGGAATAGACAAGAAATGTGCAGTTTTCTACCATCTTGCTAATAACGTTTCTTTAGTCATTCGGCATTTCTTGCAGACTGAACCCCTGCAGGAATCCACCCTTACACCACCAAAACAAACAAACAAACAACTGATGAGATTTACGCCACTGCGTAATAGCTCATTCTCCAGTGACTCAGAGGGCGGAGGAGAAAATGACCGTAAATTAAGTAGAAGAAGCTTAGGTATGTAACCTGGCTTTGGTCGCAACAAAACCGTCACAAGAGCAAAATCTTTTCCGAATGAATTCTCAGATAAGGCCTGGACAACAACACAACCGCACTGCGTTTCAGATCTCCGTCCACACTACACGACTGAATATGCATGTCACATAACCATTCATGCACACTGGGCATGCGAGATTGTGCGTACAAGTGTAAAAAGGAAATTGGTTGTTCACTCTGCAGTTGGTTGCTATTCACAGACCAGCCGGTACAACAATGAGTATGATAGCGAGGAAGAGCAAGGATGCCTTTGTGTGGACAGATGAGAGGTGGAATTGTTTTCTCAAAGTAACAAACGACTACACTGTCGTCGAGGGTGGTCTGTTATTGTCTTCTGGTAGCGTAATGGTCATATGGTAGGGGCTTAACGAATCAGGGAAGGATATGCAATGATCTGGAAGACCCAATCAGGGAGCAAATGTGGGCAGCCACGCCTTCATCTTCAAAAGTCTCCATTTTTGTCCGTCTATACTGAAATGCAACCCCAGAGTTTTCAAACTAAAATGGGGTCTACAGCATTTCCATTTTCGAGGGGCGAAAACTCCGGACCCAGGCGTAACCGCAGCAAAAGTTATGCGTTTTAAAACAAAAACACGCTAGTGAAAACATAGCCTAAGGCTACTCAAACAATAACATGGAGACAGAACTGCAAGTTTTGCTGACTTTGTGGTCCTTTTTTAGCAGCCATTGGCTACGTTTACATGCACAACTTTTGTTTCAATCGGACTGAATTCCTTCCGATTGATGAATCCGAACGTAGTGTTTACATGAACGCTTAGCATGTGATCGGGTTGATGTGCGTGTTTAAATGTCACAAGCTTCAAATCGGAATAGTTTTTTTGACTTGCGCACACTGTCAACAGGAACAACAGCTCATTCCGTGTGTCATACATCATTACGCTATTTCAACGTCATTGCACAATACACATGCGCATTCCTTTCAGTTTCGGTTTTCAATCTGATTAAGTGTTTACATGTTCTCTCGATCAGATTAGAAAAGGAATAAACCACCCCTTTCAATCAGATCGAAATTTTATTCGGATCGAGCTCAATCGGATTGATTAAGGTGTTTACATGAATGCTTTTCAGTCCGATTGAGCCATCAATCCGATTACTGACGGATTATTTGGTTGCATGTAAACGTAGCCCTTGTGCAGTTAAAATCTGCATTTTATAATACTGCAGCTGCCTACATGCACAAGAGGCAAGCTATTATTTAAAGAAATCGGCAACAATTGGCAACTGTTTATACTTGTACGTGAATGCCCAGTGTGCATGAATGGTCCTGTGACATGCGTTTTTGGTCAGTTGGGTGGACGGAGATCTTTTCTGTAACACGGTGGAAACACCAGTATGGATGAGGATCTGTAATAAAGATCCACTGGAGGCAAGTTGATAGATGAGAACCCATGTGCAGTTTATTATAACTAAAACAAAACATGAAACAAAAACATGGCGTGGCATGAAAACAAAAACCAAAGCATGAACATGAACTTTGCACAACAGCAGACTACAGGAAACAATACTTGACCAAGACACATGGCAAACATGAGGGCTTAAATACACAGACTAATGACAAAACAAGGGACACCTGTGAACAATGATCAGACAATTAACCAATGATAAGACATGGCAGGATCACATGACAAACAGGGAATCACATGACAGACATGGAAACAAGACATGACACAGAAACATGACAAGAACAAACCCAAAACATGACAGGATCGTTTTCATTTTAAAATACTGTGTTAAACCGAAAACGCACTAGTGTGGACATAACCCAAAAGACTATAGATAAGTTTCAAGAAGGAACACAAGCAGTACGAAAAGGCTTCTTCCATGTCATCATCAAAAGACGCATCTGACCTGAGTATGTATCAATCCCTCCTCTCCTCCTTTTCTGTTGATGTTCATGCTGCAAAATCTTCATACTTCCACAACAAGATCAACAGCTCCTCCAACACACGATTACTCTTCAAGACATTCAACTCTCTCCTCTGTCCACCTCCACCACCTCCCGCCTCCTCCTTAACTGCTGACGATTTTGCGACCTTCTTCACCAACAAAACAACAGCTATCAGCAGTCAGTTCTCAGCTCCACACACACAGGAACCCAGACCGACCCCTTCCACAGCCAATACCCCTCTGTCCTCCTTTTCTTCGCTAACCGAGGAAGAAGTATCTACACTTCTCCTCTCCAGTCACCCTACCACCTGCACGCTTGACCCCATCCCCTCACACCTTCTACAAGCCATCTCTCCCACACTTCTACCATCACTCACACACATCATCAACTCATCCCTCCACACTGGCACCTTCCCTACAGCATTCAAGCAGGCTCGGGTTACTCCACTGCTCAAAAAACCAACGCTAAACACATCATTGGTAGAGAATTACAGACCTATCTCTCTCCTACCATTCATTGCGAAGACACTTGAAAGAGCTGTCTTCAACCAACTAACATCCTTCTTGTCTCTAAACAACCAGCTGGATGTCAACCAATCTGGCTTCAAGAAAGGACATTCAACTGAGACTGCATTACTGTCAGTCACAGAAGCCCTACGGATCGCAAAAGCTGCTTCCAAATCTTCAGTCCTCATTCTCCTGGATCTGTCTGCTGCCTTCGACACGGTGAATCATCAGATCCTTCTGTCCACCCTCTCATCGCTGGGCATCACAGGAACTTCACTCCACTGGTTTGAGTCCTATCTCACAGGTAGGTCCTTCAAGGTCGCATGGAGAGGCGAGGTATCCAGAGCACATCAGCTGACCACAGGGGTTCCCCAGGGTTCAGTTCTTGGTCCCCTCCTCTTCTCCATCTACACCACATCACTGGGACACATCATACAGGCACACGGTTTTTCCTACCACTGCTATGCTGATGACACACAGCTCTTCCTCTCCTTTCAACCAGATGATCCCACAGTAGCTGCACGGGTCTCAAGCTGTCTGGCGGACATCTCCACATGGATGAAGGAACACCACCTGCAGCTCAACCTGGCAAAGACTGAGCTTCTCGTCCTCCCTGCCAATCCGTCTCTACAGCACGACTTCACCATCCAGCTAGAGTCATCATTAATCACCCCATCAAGATCGGTCAGAAATCTTGGAGTAACGTTTGATGACCAGCTGACCTTCACAGATCACATTTCAAAGACAGCTCGATCATGCAGGTTTGCACTGCACAACATCAGGAAGATCAGGCCTTTCCTAACTGAGCATGCAACACAACTTATCGTCCAGGCCCTGGTCATCTCTAGGCTTGACTACTGCAATGCCCTTCTGGCTGGACTCCCAGCATGTGCGACCAAACCCCTACAGATGATCCAGAATGCTGCAGCTCGTCTTGTCTTCAACGAGCCCAAGAGGGCCCACGTCACTCCTCTGTTCATCTCTCTGCACTGGCTACCTCTAGCTGCTCGCATCAAGTTCAAGGCACTGACGCTTGCTTACAGAACTATCACAGGCTCAGCTCCCTCCTACTTTCACTCACTCCTACGAGTCTACATCCCTACCAGACACCTACGATCGGTCAACGAGCGACGTCTCGTGGTTCCATCACAGAAAGCCACAAAATCACTTTCCAGAACATTCTCATTTACAGTTCCATGCTGGTGGAACGCTCTCCCCACCCTCATCCGGAATGCAGAATCCCTGACAACATTCAAAAAACAGCTGAAAACCAATCTCTTCCGTGAGCACTTAACCTTATAGAAAAAAAAAATAAAAAAAAATAAAAAAATAAAAAAAAAATAATCCTTTCCCTTTGAAACATCACTTATCAGGCTTAGGCTACTCTGAATAATACCTGAACTTCGTATTTTGAGCACTTCCTGCGTTGTTGTTGCTTTTGCCTCTTTATGATGACTCGCTGAACTTAGTCCTAATTTGTAAGTCGCTTTGGATAAGGGCGTCTGCTAAATGACTAAATGTAAATGTATGTAAATGTAAATGTAAATGTCATCCCATGCATGAAAAGGGAGACAAGTGAATGCTTCCCTAAAGAAACACCATCAACTAGTGCATGCTCATCAAAAATCTACACTACATACACTCACCTAAAGGATTATTAGGAACACCTCTTCAATTTCTCATTAATGCAATTATCTAATCAACCAATCACATGACAGTTGCTTCAATGCATTTAGGGGTGTGGTCCTGGTCAAGACAATCTCCTGAAACTGAATGTCAAAATGGGAAAGAAAGGTGATTTAAGCAATTTTGAGCGTGGCATGGTTGTTGGTGCCAGACGGGCCGGTCTGAGTATTTCACAATCTGCTCAGTTACTGGGATTTTCACGCACAACCATTTCTAGGGTTTACAAAGAATGGTGTGAAAAGGGAAAAACATCCAGTATGCGGCAGTCCTGTGGGCGAAAATGCCTTGTTGATGCTAGAGGTCAGAGGAGAATGTGCCGACTGATTCAAGCTGATAGAAGAGCAACTTTGACTGAAATAACCACTCGTTACAACCGAGGTATGCAGCAAAGCATTTGTGAAGCCACAACACGCACAACCTTGAGGAGGATGGGCTACAACAGCAGAAGACCCCACCGGGTACCACTCATCTCCACTACAAATAGGAAAAAGAGGCTACAATTTGCACGAGCTCACCAAAATTGGACAGTTGAAGACTGGAAAAATGTTGCCTGGTCTGATGAGTCTCGATTTCTGTTGAGACATTCAGATGGTAGAGTCAGAATTTGGTGTAAACAGAATGAGAACATGGATCCATCATGCCTTGTTACCACTGTGCAGGCTGGTGGTGGTGGTGTAATGGTGTGGGGGATGTTTTCTTGGCACACTTTAGGCCCCTTACTGCCAATTGGGCATCGTTTAAATGCCACAGACTACCTGAGCATTGTTTCTGACCATGTCCATCCCTTTATGACCACCATGTACCCATCCTCTGATGGCTACTTCCAGCAGGATAATGCACCATGTCACAAAGCTCGAATCATTTCAAATTGGTTTCTTGAACATGACAATGAGTTCACTGTACTAAAATGGCCCCCACAGTCACCAGATCTCAACCCAATAGAGTAGGGATGTGGTGGAACGGGAGCTTCGTGCCCTGGATGTGCATCCCACAAATCTCCATCAACTGCAAGATGCTATCCTATCAATATTGGCCAACATTTCTAAAGAATGCTTTCAGCACCTTGTTGAATCAATGCCACGTACAATTAAGGCAGTTCTGAAGGCGAAAGGGGGTCAAACACAGTATTAGTATGGTGTCCTAATAATCCTTTAGGTGAGTGTATATCTGAAGTGAGCTGGAACCAGACCTGCAGAAAAAAATGGCTCCTGAAGGAATACCAGCAATGTAGCACTCTCTGCACCACAATGCAAATAGTCACCTAGCGTAGAACCTCCTAGTAGAGGCGATTCTTACATTTAAACTGGTCTTCGTGATCTCCAACAAATGACCAAAATGAATCAGTCAGCCCTGTACAAAGGCTAAAACTAAATTTTTCATATTTTTGGTTGACGAAATCACACACTGTCCCTAGTCTGGGAGAGTTAGGGTTAGTGTTAGCCTGGACTTCCTTCATAAACGGTGACAAGGCGTCTGTCATAATCATGACAACAAACTCTGTCTAAAGGAAGATTTGGAATCTATTTGGCAAGATTTACTACCGCTATGCACCAGCGCAAACGAGCCTCTTTTAGCGTTAAAAGACTACTGTCATGATTTACTAAAGACACAGTAAGAAATTAGATCTGAAACGGCGTGGAAATGGTTATTTTTGCGGCTGATCTTATTGCATATGCATTTCTAGGAGTTTCCCTTTCAGATACAGTATTTATGGGAGGAGAGTCTTTAAAGTCATTGCAATGTGAGCATTTTAGAGAGCTGTTAAGAGCGGCTTGAGCATGACAAACACCCAACCACTTAACACTCTTTACGTACATTTACATTTACATTTATTCATTTAGCTGACGCTTTTTTATCCAAAGCGACTTACAATTGCTATATATGTCAGAGGTCGCACGCCTCTGGAGCAACTAGGGGTTAAGTGTCTTGCTCAGGGACACATTGGTGTCTCACAGTGGATTCGAACCCGGGTCTCTCACACCAAAGGCATGTGTCTTATCCATTGCGCCACCACCCTTTACGTGTGTCCTTACTCGTGTTACTTCCTGATTAAGAAACATCTGAGGAGCGATGGCATGTCCTGTGGGCGCGAGCACCATCAGTCAACGAATTGGTGTGATTCTATTCAGGCTTCAGGCATTCATTGCACTTGGAGGGTGTTCTCATAACATCAGCTACTGACGAAGCATCAAAATCATACATCCTTAATTTACACTTACTGTGAACTACAACGCTTACACTCAAGAGACCTCTCAACACTAATGAAAGCAAATTTAGTAGATACAGTGCATGCATACAATTTAAATCGATTGCTGTATTTCACAGTTAAAGCCTCAGTTAAACAGATTGCATTGTGTAGAGAGATTATTTAGCCTAATACTACAAATATTTAAACAAAAACTCCAAGTTCAGTTGCTTCAAGGTTTTATTTAAAGAGAACACAGCTTACCTCTTCCTAGTCTTTTTCCTTGGTGAAGGTCATCTCTGTGCACTTTAAAAACCAGCAACTCCGACTCAAAGCCTGGAGAACAAGAAGACTCCTCCGCAAATCCACACAAAAGGACCTAATTTGAAACATATTAAATGTTGGAACATTTACACATTTTGAAATCTACATTTCGATTATTTAATCACTTCCAGCACAACAGCAGTATATGTGGGCTAAACTGTGGATCATTTCCCATTATTTTGCCACAAATGACTACATCTTTCAAATTACATGGATTCTTTTGTCAGTCAGACACAACCCGGATTGTGTTGGAGGATTATATGTTTGTGCGGATTATTTTGTTTTGTAAACGAGGCACAGTGTACATGGAGAGTTCACAAATAAACTTTTGTTGACAGATGAAGCGTCATGTCTAGAAAAACTTTCCAATGTAATTTAAATGAATTAGATGTTTCATAAGTAAAATGTGAGGTTGCACATTATTGGTGCAGAAACTGCAGATATTTTATGTATTTGTAAATGAAGCACCACAATCACACACTGGTTACATCATGTCATAACAAAAGTTAACAAAATTCAGTAACACTTTATTTTACAGTGTCCTTGTTACATATGTTACATACTTACCATAGAAATAACAGTAACTTATGCATAATTACATGTAACTGACCCTCAACCAAATCATAAAATCAACCCCTGCAAAAGGTGACTTATAATATAAAAATAACATTGGCGGCAATAAATGGCATTTTATTTTTCTCTCTTAAACCTTTGGTATTGCTTTTTGGTGGATTTTAAGAAGTTTAGCTTTTTAATACTAGCACTAAACTTCATTAAACATATCAAAGAAAGTGCATTTATAATGTCAAATAAAATCAGCTTCTCAAGAAATAAAAATAAATATATATACATATTCTCTGAACATGATTGAGGACAATCACTCAGACGTCCAAAGGTTTTGGAAATCGTCTTGGATAAAATCCTACCTTACAGAGGAAAATAATAACTCCCAATCTCCCAATCTTCATTGTCTCGATTCGAAACAAAATGTCTTGAAATTTCCTTCAGGTCCTACTTCATAGTTGGCTTTTAAGTTTTCACAGGGGGTTGGAGTGTTAATTGTGTTTGCTGGTCGTGGGTATATTTCCTGTTTTGAGTGTGAATGGTGTCAGATTAAAAAAAAATGATTACTTTCAAAATGTAAACTACCTGCATTTGTTAGTGTATATAAGGTTCATTATATAAGTATTTCACAATTTAGTGCAGTATTTTAACAAAATGACTGGAGCCGAAGAGTTCTGTACTATCTTAATAAGGCTGTATCTGTTAACATTATAACATCGAGGGCAGTCACATACTTTTATAGCTAGAAACCGGGTGAAAAATATTCCCACAGAGTGATTTTTAAGTACTTTTTGACAGTGTTGTACAAATGGCAACAAAGCAAAAAAAGAAGAATATTTTGGTGGAGTAAAACTGTTTCGTGACATGCGTTGTTTCGTGACATGCGTTGACAGCGCATGTTTCGTGGTCATAATGAACACAGATTAACCTGAAAATGTAGTAATGTCATCAGTAATTAAATAACATGTAGTAATCTCACCATAAATGCATTTAATTAAATACTACTATTTTTCACAGTCATCTTTTTACTTTAAGACCGGGGTAAATCAAGGAAAACAATTAACTTCAACAAGGCGACATAATGAACAACACTCGTCTCATTTGTGGAGGTGGAAAAACAAGTTCTTTGTGACATGCAAGATTTATTGTATAAAGATTTAAATTATGCAAAAGAAAGGGTATGAGTCGGCTGTTTTTGTCAATTAAGTTTTAATTTAAAATTTATGCGATTTTAATATAAGTGCAGGTTAAATATTTTACCACTTGCTTGAGCAACTTAATATATCATTATATAGAAGTAATGCATTGAATAATACTTTGTTTAAATTGTGTTTAAACGTGAATATGTCTATTAAAGTGTGTATATGTGTACAAAGAGAATCGTAATGCTGACAAAAAACTTTTTTTAAATAAAAGTTGCTGATAACTTCTGGATTTGAAATACAAATAGTGAGTATGTGTTTGTTGTACAGCCGCGGATCAGTTACACGCACTGCAAACGCAGCATGTGTGAAAGCACTATAGCACGTGCTGCTCCTGCAAAAGATTCTGGTCAAAACAGCATTTACTCTCTTTTTTGTATTTTCCTGTTATCACTGTAAAGCTGTTTAGAAACGGTCTGTATTGTTTAAAGCGCTATAGGCTACAAATAAAGGTGACTACATTTTTGTTTAAATTGCTAAGTATCATTGATTATGGTCATCTTTTAACAAATCTTTATACAGTCTGCATTACCATCTTGAATCTTAGCCCAAACTGTTATTCTCAGCTTCTTCTTTTTTTTTTTTTCTCTATTGCTAACAAGCATCGGTCAAAACTGAAGCCACAGTCTCTTCACACAGTCAGCGAAACAGAAGTCTGTGAGAACTAAACAGTGAATCATTTTTCATTTAATTTCATGACAGCATCTTCTAAAATCCATAAGCCTAAAAATTCCTATATATGTGCAGCACATTTTTGTCAAATGTTAACACACTACTTTCCAAACTGATAAAATAAATTCAAAACAGAATGACAGCATATTTTGTGCATTTCTGCAGTATGATCTTGAAATATATAAAAATCATAGCAGTAAAATATTTACAATAAAATGAACAATCATTCCAAACACTTTGCAATTTCAGCTGAAAGCCTACTCAAACTGTCCTGTTTTAGTCTTGTCTTCTTTTACTTCCATTTTTTTCCCCTCCTTGGTACTATTTTTCGAAGAACCATTTTCTCTTAGCGCACAAAACCAAACTGATCACACTAGTTACTCTTTCAAAACCTCATGCTTATCTCTTGCACTCGATCCTGCTCTGTGTTCACAAATAGCAAATGATGTCTCACACACACACAAGAGGTGTTAGTGAGGCCAGCAGAGGGTGTTTACCCTGTGGTCTGTCAGGGTCCTAACGCCCCAGTATAGTGATGAGGACTCTGCTGTAAAAAGCACCGTCCTTTGGATGAGACATTAAACCGAGCCCCTTATTATCCACATCAGGGGCTTTTGCACCGGATAGTTATAGGAACTCAGTTATTAACACCAGGGCAGTCGTCTGAGAACTAAATTCCCCCTAGTGCCATTTCACTGGTTGCATTCACATCGCCAGTAGGAACTGAAGTGACATGAGCCGGCAGAAAGCGACAGCGCAGCATTCAACAATGTCAACAACTGGAGGATGGAGGACACTATGATTGGAGCTGTGCTTTTGTTTTCTGTTGTGGGTTTTGAGATAACAGAGATGGAAAGTAGACGTATAAGTAATGCAATTGATAGAGCAAAAAGGAGGGCCTTAAGACAAAATCTCCAGCAATCTTTTATTGACTTTATTACTGTTATTATTTTTATATATGTATATAGTGATAGGCGTCGTATTCCTATAGGTAGACGTGGATCAGCTGAGAGTCAGCTGATGCAAGCTTGACTAATGTGACCTGCCAGAACTGACACCACGCTTGATTTCATTCATGTTTTGCTTCGGAGCCGAGCGGGTGTTCAAGCGATCGCTCATTTCCAGATCACCTTCACAGAAGAGAAAATTAAGAGAACAAAACATTATTGCAGTTTTTATTGCAATTAGACAGCGTGGCATTCGTCTCTGGGCGCTTCAGCTACAAGAGCAGTTTCCCTAAAAGAGAAGCACGGGCTATCAGCATCTTTTTCAAGATGTCTTTTCTTCCGTGTGTAACCCTCACTGCGAGGGCATGTCCATGTTGGTCTTGCGGTCACCACTCTCCTTCTTCACAGAGGCACGAGTCCCCTCTGCTGCTACCCAGCCCCCTGCCGCTTCTCGTAGTAGAGCCGCAGTTCTGGTTCACACTCTGGGTGACCTGAGGGTTACAGTGGGAGCGTTTTCATCGGGTCCGCCCCCACGAGCCTCCCACTCCTCTAGCATGCCATGTGCCGTCAAGTTGCCGAATATTGGTTCAGGTCCCTCTGTGAGGCACCCTGTATCTCATTTGATTGAATGTCGATTGCTGCATTGGGGATTGGGCTTTTGTCCTCTGGAGCGGATGAGGAAGCCGAGCTGCCCCCCTCCGGGGTTGTAGCTCATTCTGAATCGGATTCAGAGCTGACGGCCATGCTTTCCTGTTCTGCTGTGGGCATTGTGTCCTAAGCACTCGCGGCTGGATGACTGGTTCCTGGGTGCGGCGCGATTCACAGCCGCAGTCCGCCCCAGTGCCTTTCTTCCCGCTTGAGGAGGTTCAGAAGAAGTGGAAGGCACCTTTTACCGCCCAAAGCCGTTCTTCTTCCTCCTCCACTCTCACTACCCTCGATTGCGTGGCCACCAAGGGTTAATGTGGACGTTATGTGGTAACGTGGACCATTTGTGGTGCAAATTGAAAAGTGGAATCATCCGTTCCTCCCGTCCAAGGCGGGTAAGACGACGGCAGCTCTGGCTGCTAAGGTTTACTCCGCCGACCTGACAGGCCGCCTCCACCCTGCATGCCATGGCCATCCTGCAGGTCCATCAGTCAAAAGCTCTCAAACAGCTGGGGGTAGTTGTGGGAAGTCAGAAGGGTAGTTCTGAGCCGGGGTTGTTGCAGGAACTGCTTACGGCGACTGACCTTGCCCTCTGTCCGGCAATGAAAGTCACACCGCAGTCCCTCGGCCAGACGATGTCCACTCTGGTGGTCCAGGAGCGTCATCTCTGGTTAGACATGGCTGAGATGAAGGACGCCGACAAAGTTTGCTTTCTCGACGCCCCCATCTCCCAGGCCGGCCTCTTCGGTGACACTGTCGAGGACGGAGACAGAGGCCATAAAGCACATATTGCCCCAGCGTTTCACTGTCACCAAGTCACCGCGATTTTACAGTCCGTACTTCATAGTACCCAAGAAAAGTGAGGGGGTTACGGCCAATCTTTGATCTGCGTGTCTTGAATCGGGCCCTGCACAAGCTCCCGTTCAAGATGCTCACGCAGAAATGCATCCTTCGTGTGCATTCGCCCCCAGGATTGGTTTGCAGTGATCAACCTGAAGGATGCGTACTTAAATGTCTCGACACAGACCATGTCTACGCTTTGCGTTTAAGGTCGAGCATATCAGTACAAAGTCCTACCCTTTGGCTTGTCCCTGTCTCCCCGTGTCTTTACCAAGGTCGTGGAAGCTGACCTTGCACTACTCAGGGAGGTGGGCATTTACATCCTCAACTCTCTCGACGATGGGCTCATCCTGGCCCAGTCCTGAGATCAGTTATGCGAACACAGGGACCTCACCCCTCTGGGGCTTCGGGTCAACTGGGAGAAGAGCAAGCTCTCCCCTGTGCAGAGCATCTCTTATCTCGGTGTGGAGTGGGACTCGGTCAACATGACAGCAAGTCTCTCCAGCGAGCGTGCACAGAATACGTTCAGGCGGAAGACAACAGTTCCACTGAAGCAATTTCAGAGGCTTCTGGGGCATATGGCATCCGCAGCCTCTGTCATTTTATTAAAGGCTGTTTGTACCTGAATCAACATCTGTGTGTGCATTCCTGCTACAAACTGTGACAACTATATGTAAAGGCAAGGGGGAAAAAAAGGATTGCAGCATTTCTGATTCTTTCTTGTTACATATGCTTCACAGTTTTTATTATTTGTTTTGGTACTGATTTTACAAGGTTTGAACCTCTTAGTATAAAAATCCAAACTGATCAATGTAAAATGCTGTATTTGATTCTGTTTGTCTTCCTTCACATGCATCTCTGATTTAAACATTGCAGAATTAACTACAGCATACATTCATTGTTAAATTTGTACAGATTGTTTTTTTTACTTCTAGCAGCAAATTCACTTTTTGCATTAATATGATTAATATGATTAGCCTTTTGCTTGACTCTATGTTATCAAAGAGCTAATAATGTGTTGCTAATTGTTACGGCCCTTAATCTAATTTGGCTCTTTCAAAACACACAAAAGACAAGGACCGAACATATCAAAAATCACAGACGATTGGGGTAGCATTTCTGACGTCAACCACGCCATAAGTTTTAATGAGAGGATATTAAAACACCTCAATAGATAAACAAACAATAATCATAAATCAACAACACAGGTAGGGCAGCTACAAGAAAACAGGAACCCTTAACTACACCTATTGTTCCAGGAGAGATCTTACCTAGCTCCCGAAAAGAACTGTAACGGGTGAATCTTCCGGGCAACTGCTTACCTTCGCTGTACTAAATAAATAACAAAAAGTGTACTAAGAAAATAACACCACTACCTGGTTTTAAAGAATGAAATAGAATCAGAAAAACAATCATAATAATCGCTCCAGCATGACGAGGCGAAGCGAGAGTGAGCTCGCCACAAGGCGAGAAACCCCCAGCTGGCAATCAGGCGAGAGAGGCGGAGAGAGAGAGAGCACGCCATCAACACCGTCACGGCTTAAATAGCAGGAACTCCCATGACGTCACTTCACTTTTGCGGTGCAGGAAAAATCCCTTCTCAAAACTCCACCTACGAACTCAAAAGATAATCACACACACTAACGGTTCAAAATTATACCCACACGTAACACCCTCACCCTTAAATTATTAATTGTAGGAATGAAAGGATCTTACCTCAGAGTAAACTACAATTAATTCAAATACGAGATAAAGCGTCAGCAATCACGTTATCCTTACCCCGAATGTGACGAATGTCCAGCTCAAACGTCTGTAAAAACAAACTCCAACGCATCAGACGTTGATTATTATTTTTCATTCGATTGATGAAAATCAGGGGATTGTGATCCGTGTAAACAATCAGTGGGTGCGAAACAGAACCGATATAAACATCAAAATGTTGAATGGCAAGGACAAGGGCGAGCGCTTCCTTCTCAATAGTGGAGTAACCTCGCTGATGTTTATTAAATTTACGTGAAAAGTAGCAAACGGGATGCTCAACACCAGCCGGGTCTAATTGAAGGAGAACAGCTCCTGCACCGGTGTCACTTGCATCAACAGCAAGAAGAAACGGAGTAGAAAAATCAGGAGCGGACAAAATAGGAGAATTGACTAGAAGTGCTTTGATTTTCTCGAAACTCGATTGGCAAATCTCAGACCATTTAAATTGAACCTTAGGACTAAGAAGGTCGGTTAAGGGCGAAGCAACAACAGAAAAGTTCTTACAAAAATTCCTGTAGTACCCTACCATACCCAAAAATCGGCGGAGCTCACGACGTGTGTTGGGCACGAGGAAATGAGTGATAGACTCGACCTTAGACTCAACAGGTCTAACCTGACCGCCACCAACAATCTTTCCCAAATAAATGACCGTTGCTCGACCGAATTCGCACTTCGCTAAATTAACCGTAAGGTTAGCTCGAGACAAACGACTGAACAACGCATTGAGTCGTTCCACATGTTCTGACCAAGACGTGCTGTAAATGACCAAGTCATCCAAATACGCTTCAACGTTATGCATGCCTTCGATGACACGATTAACTAATCTCTGAAAGGTTGCCGGGGCATTTCATAAACCGAAAGCCATTACATTATAATGGAGGAAATGATCTGGTGTCACGAACGCACTGATTTCTTTTGCGCGATCTGACAAGGGCACCTGCCAGTATCCTTTAAGCAGATCGATTTTCGTAACGAACGCAGCATTTCCAACATGATCCACGCAATCTTCCATACGAGGCAATGGATAACTATCTGGTTTGGTCACAGCATTAACGCGTCTAAAGTCAGTACAAAAACGAAATGTACTGTCAGTCTTTTTAACCAGCAAACAAGGTGAGCTCCAAGGACTAAAGCTTTGCTCTGCGATGTCATTTTCAAGCATGAAAGCCACCTCATTTTGCAACAGAATTCTCTTTTCAGGACTTACCCGATATGCGTGCTGTTTAATAGGCAACGAGTCACCAACATCGATGTCATGCTCTATTAACGAAGTACGAGATGGAACATCAGAGAACAAATTACTGTACGTCCGAATAATATTAGTTACGACAGCTCGTTCAGCAACGGTCAAATGGGAAAGATGCGAGTCTAAGGTTCGGATCATCTCAGAATTTTTCAGTCTTCCCGCCACCAGTTCTGTGGAAGGAAACTCTACATCCTCCTTGAAAGTGGAATCATCACCGGTGTCCGATACAACAGAACACAATGGGCGGATCAAGGCTTCAGGTCTAGACAGCACTTCAACTTCAGGTACATCAGCACTGGACAGCGCCTGTGCTCCGGTCACCGTAAAGTCTGTGAGTGAAACACAGCCGAGTTCCGTCCAGACAAATCTGGCGGTCTCTCGAAATACGGTTTAAGCATGTTAATGTGACATAGACGAGTTTTTTTTCTTCTGTCTGGTGTCAAAACAACATAGTCAAGCTCACTCACTTTTTCTTTCACTTGATAGGGACCATAATAACGAGCCTGCAATGCAGACCCAGGCATTGGCATCAGCACTAACACCTTGTCACCAGGAGCGAAGCTACGGAGTCTAGCATGACGATCAAAACGCTTTTTCATTCGTTGCTGTGACATCTCCAAGTTCTCTTTTGCCAACTCACATGCACGACGCAACTTGAAACGAAATTCTGAGACATAGTCAAGAATGTTGTTTGGAGTCGTATCACTAGTCCAATGATCTTTAATCAACTTCAATGGGCCACGGACAGTATGCCCGAACACTAACTCGGCCGGACTAAAGCCCAACGACTCCTGCACTACCTCCCTCACTGCGAACATTACCATAGGCACTCCTTCGTCCCAATCTTTTTGAAATTCAAGACAAAACGCACGCAGCATTGATTTTAAAGTCTGGTGGAACCTTTCGAGTGCTCCCTGGCTTTCTGGATGATAACAACTTGACGTACAGTGTTGGATATGCAATTGACTCAGAGCTTGCTTAAACACACGGGACATAAAATTCGTACCTTGGTCAGACTGAATAGTACGCGGAAGACCAAACAATGAGAAACATTTAATAAGTGATCTTACAATCACCGGTGCAGTAATTTTACGCAGAGGAATTGCCTCTGGAAAACGCGTTGACATGCACATTATGGTAAGCAAGTATTTATTTCCCGACTTCGTGCGAGGCAAGGGACCGACACAATCGATCATCACACGCTCAAATGGTTCACCGATAGCTGGAATTGGATGTAACGGAGCAGGTGAAATATTCTGGTTCGGTTTTCCCGTCACTTGGCACATGTGACAACTTCGGCAATAACTTGCTACATCAGTTTTCAAGCCTGGCCAAAAAATTTTTCGAAGTATGCGATCGTACGTTTTATTCACTCCTAAGTGACCAGCAAATGAACTATCATGCGCAAGACTCAAAATTTCGGAGCGATACGAGGAGGGAACTATTAGCTGCCTAACGATTTGCCACTCATCATCAGCAGATGCAGTAGGTGGTCTCCACTTCCTCAGCAACACCCCATCTTCCACAAAGTATCCTTGCGATACTTGCTCGAGTTGCTCAGCAGGAACAACAGCTTCAAAGAGGGACGACAATTTCTCATCTTTCCTCTGTTCAACAATAAGCTGCTCGCGGGACAGAGACAATTTATTAGGCCCCATAAAATGTTCATCTAATTTATTAACGGCAAGATCTGAACCGTCAACAAGGTCTGAACACTTGACTTCACAAGGATTAGAATGAGAAAGGAACGTATCACTCAGATCCAACTTACACTCACTTTCTGATTCACTAAGGCTTTTATCTTTCAGTCTCTGAGTCATAGCGCGAGTAACAGCACATGAGGGAAAAATCTCAGGGTATTTCTGAGCTAATGCATCAGCAGTAGGACAGAGAAGAGAAACATCAGTCACCTCAGGGCTGGCAAAAACTTTTCCTCCCGCTAAGTCATTCCCTAAAATAAATGTAACATCTCGAACAGGAAGACACGGTCGCACTCCAACAACAACGCGGCCAACAACAAGGGAAGATTCAATTTCAATCTCGTGCAAAGGTACCTTCACGAAGCCCATCTCAAAACCCTGTACTAAAACACTTGAACCAATAGAGCTCTCATCAGACAACGGCAGTATTCCTTCCAGAATAAAACTCTGAGCAGCCCCTGTGTCACGAAGTATCCTGACTGGTTTGCGTAAAGCATTACCTGTCAGAGATACAAATCCGTCCATCATAAACGGCACATACCCCTCATCTTTACACATGTCAGCTTCCGTAGCCAACAACCCAAGTCCTTCCACTTGTGGCGTGGACGACATCAATAAACCTACCGGTTTAGGAACACTTTTTTTCTTTTTGAGCACATTGCACTCGGAAATAATGTGTCCACGTTTCTTACAATAGAAACAAACAGGTGAGAACACAGACTTATCAGGACTCACCGTCACTTTATCAACGGGTAGAGAGCGTTCAAAATTACGCTGAGAAGACCGAGGACTGTTACTAGCTGATGGTAACTTCGGTGCAATGCTAAACACATTCTTATGTGTAAGCACATATTCGTCCGCCAAAGTAGCAGCAGCAGAACATTTAGAAGTTTTTTGCTCATTTAGATAGGTTACAACGCGCTCTGGTAAGCAGTTTTTAAATTCCTCTAAAATAATCAGTTCACGAAGCTCTTCAAAAGTTTTCACTTTCATGGAAGCACACCAACGATCAAACAGTGACTCTTTCTCCCGAACAAACTCAACGTAAGCCTCGTCAGTTTTCCGTAAATTACGAAATTTCTGACGATAAGCCTCGGGGACTAGTTCATACACTCTGAGAACAGATGTCTTCACTTGATCATAGTCAAGAGAATCTTCAACTGACAAAGAGGAAAAAACTTCCTGGGCTTTACCCACAAAAACACACTGCAACAACATGGGCCAAAATGTTTTCGGCCATTTCATGTTAATGGCGACGCGTTCAAAAAGAGCAAAAAACGTATCCACCTCTTGTTCTCGAAAAGGAGGAACAATACGAATATTACGACTTACGTCGAAATCAGAAGTATCTGACACACCCCTTTCACGAGATCTCAACTCTATCTCTTTGAGACGGCACACTTGTTCTACTTCAAGCCTTTTCAGTTCAAGTTCATGTCTCTCACGATCTCTCGTTCTCTCTCTCTCACGCTCCCATTCTTCTCTCTCCCTCAACAAAACTATATCGTGCTCTTTAGCTTGCAGCTCCAATTTCTTAATCCGCATCGCGAGCTCCTCGGAACTACCCTCAACTGATTCAGGAAAATCCGTCATCTTTTCCTCATCACCAAAAACGCCCTGATCATGCAATGAATCAATAAGCAACATCTGAAGTTCGCATTTAGTTGAAGTCTTACGAAAACGTCCGGTTATTATAAGGAAAAAAAATTAACGAGCACTACACGAGAAAATTCACACCAATCGACTGTGATTAAACAAAGTTACTCAAAGTTACTCAAGTAACAAATACAAAGTGTGAGCAGATCAAAAAGATCAAACACAGCCACACAAAATTCAATCTCGGACGAGCGCCCAAATATGTTACGGCCCTTAATCTAATTTGGCTCTTTCAAAACACACAAAAGACAAGGACCGAACATATCAAAAGTCACAGACGATTGGGGTAGCATTTCTGACGTCAACCACGCCATAAGTTTTAGGCCATGTCCACACTAATACGTTTTCATTTGAAAACGCATCTTTTTCTCTCCGTTTTGGCCTTCCGTCCACACTGAGACGGCGTTTTTATTAATGAAAACGAAGCTTTTTGAAAACGCACTCCAAAGCGTATACATTTGAAAACGCCGTTTTTGCGTCGTAGTGTGGACTGTGAAACCGGAGGGATTTAAAAACGATGACGTAAATTTAGTCATGTGACGCATATTGTACCAATAGATATTCATGTTTATACCAGTAGTGTGCCTGTTATGTGCTATTCACTTTCACACTGTTGCTAAAAAATATTCTACATTGCACACTCTTCATATCACAGTCCTGCAAAGATGACAGAATTTAGCCTACTCACATTTGCTGTCCTGCGGTGATACATGAGAGCAGTCACGTTTTAGACCAAACATACGGTGACTGCGTGCGACCTGGACGCATCAGTGAATGGTGAGATATTTTACTAAATAAAATTATCCTGTCAGAAGAATTGCGCGATAACTTCATTATTTATTTTTCCATCTGAATCATATCAGTGAGCTTTTGTGGGGTTTTACACATGCGCAGTAAAGGTGAATTGAGCGTTTTCAGGCGTTTTTCAAAAGTTTCTCATCCACACTGAAACGTCCGAAAACGCTTGAAAACGCTAGTGTGGACGGAGAGCGTTTCTAAACGAAAACGCCGTTTTCAAATGTATCCGGATTAATGTAGAGCCTTAATGAGAGGATATTAAAACACCTCAATAGATAAACAAACAATAATCATAAATCAACAACACAGGTAGGGCAGCTACAAGAAAACAGGAACCCTTAACTACACCTATTGTTCCAGGAGAGATCTTACCTAGCTCCCGAAAAGAACTGTAACGGGTGAATCTTCCGGGCAACCGCTTACCTTCGCTGTACTAAATAAATAACAAAAAGTGTACAAAGAAAATAACACCACTACCTGGTTTTAAAGAATGAAATAGAATCAGAAAAACAATCATAATAATCGCTCCAGCATGACGAGGCGAAGCGAGAGTGAGCTCGCCACAAGGCGAGAAACCCCCAGCTGGCAATCAGGCGAGAGAGGCGGAGAGAGAGAGAGCACGCCATCAACACCGTCACGGCTTAAATAGCAGGAACTCCCATGACGTCACTTCACTTCCGCGGTGCAGGAAAAATCCCTTCTCAAAACTCCACCTACGAACTCAAAAGATAATCACACACACTAACGGTTCAATATTATACCCACACGTAACACTAATGTTACACAAACCATGTTACTGTCACCATCTCAGAGTCAGTCAGCTGTCTTTTAAAAATCAGCATCCTTAGAAACGTTTTGAACATCATAGAACCTCAGTGGAGAAAGGCATATAGTTCATCATAACATCGAAATATACATCATATACATAATTCACCTGCTATATTGCAAAAAGTACCTGATTTTTCATATCAACAGAAAAAATATACCAGGATAACCTGGCTTCTCTTGAGACTGCCCTGCTTCACGTCATTGTAATGATATGCTAAAGCCTGCCCGCATGTCAGCGTGATTGGTTCATGGTAGTTTGTGATGTCAGAAACACAGGCGATTTCAAACGAAATCTTTGGTTCAATGCAGTTTTAAGGAGATAATACTCAGCAAAGGTGTTGACTTATTTATTTACACATGGTTTGTCTTAAAGCATATTAAAAACACCACATAGACATATAAACTACATTAAAAGTTTGATTTTCACCACAGGGGGACTTTAAGAAAGATTGGTGATGCATTAAACATAATCAAAGAGTCCTGTCATTTATATCCTCTGGGACATTCTACCAGAAACGTACATTATCTGTCCTTGAATTGTTACAGTGAATAAAAAAGTATTTCATCCAAAAATTTCTAAAACTGGCTCATAGTTGATTTCTGTGAGTTGTTCTGTAAAGGAATATGTCATTCATTAGGTTCTCAGATATTTTTTTCTTTATTAAAAACACTTTTGAAAATTACAAATCCTGTCCATGCCCTTGTCCTCAGCCAAATTGGAGCTACAGCTTTCATAGTTTTGTTATGCTACAAACTGTTATTTAAAAAAAAAAAACTCATCAATAACAAGTTTAAGCTGTTATCATTCACATCAACTGATCAAAAACATAAAATTATATATAAATTCTACAAATAAATTCTATTTTATAACTTTTCCCATGTTTTGGTCAGTCCTGTCACGTTTACATAAAACTCTACATAAAATGTGTGAAATACACCTTTAAGGGTATCACTCAGAGGAAGTGACATCATTTGACCCAGGTGAAGCTTACATTGATTAAGGCTGAATTGTTTCATTGAATTGTATGATTTTAAGCTTGTTTTTGTATGTTTTTTTTAGGAAGACGAGCTAAAGGGTCAGGCCCTGTCACGGTTAAACATTCCAGAAAATAATGAAAATGTTTTAAATCCAAAACATGTCTAAAAAGGTTATTGAAATTCCTTGCTTGTATGTTAACAGTTTTTATGCTAGCATGCTAGCAGGCTGAGTAATGGCAGTTTACAATGGCCAACCGTCAGGCCCTGTCACATCAGGCCCTGTCACATTCCTGTGTGACACGGCCTTACAAATTAATGTTATTGTTCTTTTTTATTACATTTATTGCATATGTTATGTATTTAACGCATGCAATAGTAAAATGAAGGCCAAGGTGCTTGATTTTTATACAACTGTGGCCATGGAAGTGATTTAAACACCTAAATTCAATTATTTGGAGGGCTGTCCCAATACTTTTGGCAATATTATGTATGTCCTTGGCTGAAATTTTACCATAGTCTAATATTTTCTTTAACATTAAAATTATAATAATAATTTAAAAAAGAAATGCCAATCAAAACTTAAATAAAGAACACAAAACATAACTTTTTCTGCATCATCAAAATCCATAAAGTCAGTCCTGTCACAGTACCGTCAGTCCTGTCACGCCATGGTCAGTCCTGTCACACAGGAAATTATGATAAAAGTGTACTATTTGAGGAAATATTAATTAATTAATCTCTTTAAC
Organism: Leuciscus leuciscus; assembly: GCF_965113295.1. Classification (NCBI taxonomy): domain Eukaryota; kingdom Metazoa; phylum Chordata; class Actinopteri; order Cypriniformes; family Leuciscidae; genus Leuciscus; species Leuciscus leuciscus. Next base: position 1,812,684 of record NC_138726.1, read on the forward strand.
TGTGTAGATGAAGGTGGGGGTATATATCCACTACTATGTTTTTATAAAAATCTCCTATGTAAAGGTAGTTATTTTACAACTATATGAGTGCCTGCGGGTATTCTGTGATTTTGTGTACTACAGTTGACCGAAAAGTTACTTATATTTCTTAAAGGAATTATAAAACCATGTTAGATACAATCAGGGACATGTGATCAATAAGAAAATGCTATCTGTATCAAAGAAATTCATTAGGAAACCATTCTAACATATACAAATTTGTCTGTGACAGGGCCTGACATTTTAGGGGTGAAATGCGTATAAAAATGTATTTTATTTAATCATAAAAACATGCTGAGATGGGATGATATGTGTTTCTCATAGTTTAACATGTCCTCCATATGTCTCAACGTTCAGATTTAAGAAAAATATATTTTTTTCCCCAAGATTTTTTAAAGTGGAAATGTACGTTTCTGGTAGAATGTCCCCTCTAATTCAATTATAAAATAAACTTCTCTTTTGGATTTAACCTTCTTCACAGCAGAAGTGGGCAAAGGGTTGATAGATGAATCATTTCAGACAGAATGTATTGCTTGAATCCTCCAATTCAGTTACCAGGGTTCCTGTGCCAGTTGCTGGAGCTTCACCTGCACACAAGCACAGACATCAGAAAAAGGCCAGCAATAATTCTCCTCTTAAAAAAGGAAACAGAAATTACCATCATCATCCACGGCCAAAATGACAGCTCTGTATTTGCCATCTTTGACAAAGGGAGATTCTCTATCCATAGGGCTCCTGACTTTAATAACTCCAGTGTCTGGAGTAACACTCAGCCAGCCGGCAGGATCACTGCCAATGTTATACCTGGAAGGAACCAAACATACAGGTTAAAACTAGAAATGTTCAGCAAGAACAACTTAAGTCTTGCCTGGTGGTTTAAAAACATTTGAAGTTCAAAGGATATACAGGCATGATATGATTTAAATTCTGCGTAAGAGAGATTTGACATTGTAAGGAATATTAATAGGTAGATAGTTGCTAAGGTGGTTCACAGTAGTTAATATTGTGGTAGTGAGGCTGTTTGACAAAAAATAAATAAAAAAATGAATAAAAATCATTAAAAGTCTATCAAGACTATGTGATTTTTATTGTTCTACAAGATCTGAATCTCTAGAGAAATCAGTCAGAATTTTCAAATGGAATAATGATATTTTGGTGGGTTGATTGTCTATTGTGTAGGGGAAAATTATTAGCAAAATGTCTTACGTTATCTTCTGTGGTTTTCCATTGTCTGGATCAGTGGCTTTATAAGTAATTAATTCACTATCAACTGGTGAATCTTCAGGTTTGTTAATAACCTTCTCCTTTGGATTAAACTCCGGAGGCTCATCAACATCTTCTACATTCACAGTGACTGTGGCAGTGGAAGTGGCCAAAGAACCGACAAATGGATCATCGTTCTCAACAATCACAAACAGAATGAATAACTTGTTCTTCTCAAAGTCCAGGGGCTGAATGGAAAAGAAAGTGTCTTTTACTAAAGGAACATGATCACGAATTTCCTTTAGAAACACATGAGCAACACACAGTACCTTTACAGTGGTGATGATGCCCTCTAGCTGGCTGGGTCCAGTACTGACACTGAAAAACCCACTCTTGTCACCGCTAATAATCTTATATTTGGTTGACCAGGCAGGAGATCCAGGTTCATCTCCATCAGTAACTGTAAGTCTGGCCACTTCAGCTCCTACTTTATTCTCTGGGACAGATACAGTGTGCTAAAACAAAGTAGTATGGCGTATATAAGTACAAATAAAGTTGTAACACACATTATAATATTCTGAATGTATTAATATATATTACCGTGGTTTGCTCAAACTGAGGTGCGTTATCATTGCTGTCAGTCACAGTAATAACAGCTGTGCCAGTGGTTACATAACCTTCTCCAGCCCTGTCAGTAGCCGTAATTAACACAGTATATCTGGGCCATTTCTGAAAAGAAAGATGTTTTCAGGTGAGTTTGTTTACATTAAATCATTCCCCAATGTGAGATCCATTCATCATTTCTCACCTCTTTGTCCAAGCCTAAAACATTCACACGAATTCCTCCAGTAACAGAGTTGATTGTAAACAGGTTTGGTTTTGGCAATTCTGGATCTTGCTTGACGATTGAGTAACTGATAACACCATTGTCAGTATCCTCAGTATCATCTGCATCAGTGGCTGTGACTGTCATAAACTCATGACCTTCAGTGAGAGAAGAAGAAAGACTGATTCAGTGAAACTGAAGAGGCATTTGGGGAAAAAACTGCTAAACATTTCATTGAGAAACTGCATCATACACCTACCTATACCAGCAGCTTCAGGAACACTTCCACTGGGATTTTGTGTAAAAACAGGCTTATTATCATTTTGGTCCAGCACATTTACAATTATTTCCATTGGCGTTTCTACAATATTCACATCAACTCCAGTAGAATGAGCTACAAGCTAAAGACAGGAGAAGAGATACAGGCATGTTAAGAGACAAATATCTGAGGTTGTTTGAAAACACAAATAAATGAAGAGTGATATATTTTAGTCCATTTTCTGTTAGTTATGAGTTAATATAAAATTGCAGTTGAAGAAAACTGACTTTATTTTTAGTAGATATACACATAACAAAAACCTTTTAGAACAAAAAGTCGATTTTAAAAGTTAGAGAATATAAAAAATCAACTTACTCTGTATGAAGCTTTTCTTTCTCTGTCGAGTGGTCGAGTCACAAACAGATTCCCTGATAATCTTTCTATAAAAAAAGTCCCCTTAGGCTCCAGATCCGCTCCTTCACCTGTGATCCTGTATTGCATCTGAAATTCCTTATCAAAGTCCGACTTTATCTAAATACAGAAGAAAAAAAAAAAAGAAAAAAAAGATACAATAAAATAATATGTTAATAAGAAAAAATAACAAAATATGAAGATAACAGACAAAACTCCCTCGTCCGTCTAATTTTGAACTTTTCCTTCATGACTTTCTCTCACCTGGTGCAGTTTAAGTGGGAAAGGACCTTTGCCATCCTCAAGTAAATTGATTGGAGGAATAACCCAACCTCTCTTTGCTCTCTTCAGACCCGAAGACGACTTTGGAAACATCAGAACCAGATCGTCAGAGGAAGATTCCATCTGAAAAAGTTAGTAAAAGAAACTGAGCAACAAAACATGTTTGTTAACAGTTAAATAATGGATAATGTTTACTACAGCTACTGACTGTATTCAAATCAGTCTGTACCAGTATTAATATATGAGGAGGGTAAAATTGTTGGGTCCCTTTTCAATAAACCAATTTAGGGTGATTCGAGACCTCTTCACTTCATCTCTGCTGAACATTATTTCCTTATAATAAATGGAGTACAATATAAAACAATGTAAAGTTTAGGTAATCTTAGGTTTTAGGCTTTAGCTCTGCATAAATACAACATTGGAATTATGTATTTGAGACTGATCAGAGAGAGCTGAGACAAATTACATTCATCAGCAGGGATTGGAAACATCATCAATTTAACACAGGCCTCCAATAATTAGTCCTAAACATGTACAGAAATTGAATTGTCCATTTACAGAACCATAAACCACACATAAAAACTGAAGTGTCCAATAGAGGTCAGGCTTGTACTGACAGCAGTTTCTGGAAGAACTTGTTTGTACCTGTGGAGAGGAGATGTTCATGACCGTGTCCATGTGATGGTCCTCATGATGATGATGATGGACACGCTCAACTCTGACAGATACCGTGTGCTTCTTTCCACTGGAGTCCCAAGCGTCCACAGAAAACACCTTGTGGCCTTCATGAAGAGTCACTCGTCTCTTCAGCGTTACAGTCCCATCCGTGTTCACATCAAAACCCTTGTCAGAGGACTGGAAGAGCGTTCTTGTTCTTCCATCGCATGCATTAAAAATTACTGTCAGAAAAAGAGATTCAGTTGGCTCATTAAAACATCTTGTCACATGTAAACCTGGTTCCCTGAGTTTTAAGGCTACATGCTAATCTTTTCATGCACTTTTCATGTAATTATTAAAACATTAAAACATTTCTCAATCGATTTTACACATTCTGTGTTCAGAGTGGAAGGCAATGGTATTAGTGGAAAGAGCAAGATAAGCAAATATAATAAGACATGGACAGAGGAAGGGAGGAGCAAGGTGTAAGACGAGGGAGGAGAGGTAGAAGGATAGGGAACAGACGGGTTTCATATTAAATCAGAGCCACCCAAATTGACCATGTCATAAATTATAATTTATAATATGGTCTTTCCTTAAGAGAAGCTGGAGAGAGAGCCCATCCCAATAAAAACATTGTGTCACAGTCAATGTCCCTGGACAACAACTTCTGCAATCTCCTGGTGTTGTGGCACACAACACTAGCCACGTTTCCATTACTCTTCAAATTGCGCAAATTGAAATTGTGAATTGAAAAATACGCCCAATGGAAACACGTCAATTTCGCAAAAACTCCCATTTATCTCAAACAAGTTTTTCCACTCGCATGAGGAGGTTTTTCAGGCAATTCGAAAAAGAAATATTTCGCAAAACTGGAATGCAAACAGTTTTTGCGCATTTACAGGGCGCCTGGCGTAGATGACGTGGTGTGTTTGGACAGAATACGAGACAGAGTTCTTTATTTAATTCATATAAGACAGAAGAATTACAAGAATAATGGATTCTAAACCTCAAAGAAATGCCACAATCAAGACCTCAAAGCAGAAATGAGGGAGAAACACCCAGAAACACCTCATATGTGCCGCTCACAAGTATAAGGGTCTTTTCTTGCCATTAATGATTGGATAACACACACATACGTCTCCTTTGATTAATAACAATGGCCAGTGCGGTGGCTGAGATGCATAAACCTACCAACGTCTGTTGCTATGATTTGTGGAATGACTTATCACAAGAGGAAAAAATGAAGTTTTAGTCGCATAACATCGGTTAATAGAAACGCAGACATTTCACAATCGTTTTTTGTCGACATTTAGAAAAAAAAAAAAGCAAGAAAAAAAAAAAGCAAGAGTTTTGCGCAAATCTGTAATGGAAACACTCCTACTGTCTTGGGTCTGCACAACACAGAAAGACTTCTAATTTTTTTTAACTCCTTCAATGAAATCCACTTTCCTCAGGGTGATAAGGAGCAAGTTGAGGGAAATTGTGTAGATATTTGGGACAATTTCCAATTTCACCATTCAGCACAAGTGCAAGAGTGGTTTGAGCATCACCCACATTTCAGAATGGTGTTCCTTCCAGCATATTCTCCTCATGGAGATGGAAGGTACAGTGCATCCTGAAAGTATTCACAGCACTTCACTTTTTCCACATTTTGTTATGTTACAGCCTTATTCCAAAATTGAATAGATGCATTATTTTCCTCAAAATTCTACAAACTATACCTCATGACATCGTGAAAGAAGTTTCTTTGAAATCTTTGCAAATTTATTAAAAATAAAAAACGGAAAAAAATCACATAAGTATTCACAGCCTTTGCTCAATACTTTGTTGATGTACCTTTGGCACCAATTACAGCCTGAAGTCTTTTTGAGTATGATGTTACAAGCTTGGCACACTATTTTTGGGCCGTTTCTCCCATTCTTCTTTGCAGAACCTCTTGAAGGGTTAGTTCACCCAAAAATGAAAATTATATCAGAAATTACTCTCCCTCATGTTGTTCCAACCCCGTAAGACTTTCGTTCATCTTCGGGACACAAATTAAGATATTTTTGATGAAATCTGAGAGCTGTCTCACTCCTTCATAGGCTGCTAGGTAATTGCATCTGCCGGCTCAGAAAAGTTAGTAAAGACATCGTTGAAATTACCTAGCAGCCTATGAAGGAGTGAGACAGCTCTCAGATTTCATCAAAAATATCTTAATTTGTGTCCCAAAGATGAACGAAAGTCTTACAAGGTTGGAACAACATGAAGGTGAGTGATTACTGATATTTTTTTATTACTACTTATGTAGTTGCCTTGATATTCTTTATCATTCCGATCCTTTATTGTATATTATGATGCACTAATTGTTTACATACCAAGGCTGTTTTTATTGCTGCCTAGAAAACTTGTATTTTATTCATAATTTTTATCCCCTTGTGTACTTTGTGTAACTTTATGTTGTCTTGCACCTTCGCTTTATCTTGGCCAGGTCGCCGTTTCAATTGAGAACGTGTTCTCTACGTGCTCACCTGGTTAAATAAAGGTAAAAAAAAAAATATATATATATATAATTTTCATTTTTGGGTGAACTAACCCTTTAAGCTCCACCAGGTTGGAGCATCGGTGCACAGCCATTTTCAGATCTCTCCAGAGATATTTAATCAGGTTCAAGTCTGGGCACTGGCTGGGCCACTCAAGGACATCCACATAGTTGTCCCGTAGCCACTCCTTTGATACTATCCTGATAGATAATACTAAAAATATTGTATTATTTTCAGATGCTTCAGTGTTTTGTATAAAGAGATCAGCCTACCTCTTCCTAGTCTTTTTCCTTGGTGAAGGTCATCTCTGTGCACTTTAAAAACCAGCAACTCCGACTCAAAGCCTGGAGAACATGAAGACTCCTCCGCAAATTCACACAAAAGGACCTAAATTGAAGCATATTAAATCTCTTTATGTAATACATATACACTTAAAATTGAAAGTATTTCCAGCACAACAGCAGTCCATGTGAGCTAAACTGCGGATCATTTATCATTGCTTTGGCACAAAAATGCATTCAACTACTAGCTCTCAACTTCATTAAACCTCTTAAAAAACACATTTAAAATGTCAAATAAAATCAGATTTTTAAAAAATAAAACAATTCTCTGAACATGATGAGTACAATCAAACACTAAAGAGATCCAAAGTTTTTGGAAAGTGCCCTGAATAAAATCCTACCTTACAGAGGAAAATAAGAACTCCCAATCGCACAATCTGCATCGTCTCAATTTGAAGCCAAATGTCTTAAAAAGGTACTTTAGGTAATACTTCCTTGTTGGTCTTTAAGATTGCACAGCTGTTTAATTTCTTGAGTTGCTTGAGTTGCACATTTATTATCTTTTTAGGGGGGCGGGGTCGCCTAAGGGAGTGGCATTAGAGATGTAAATTTGATAGAAAAAAATTAAAAAATAAACTTAAAATTCTAAATACCTGCCTTTTTCAGTGAATGAAGACTACAGTATATCAGCATTTCACAATTTAGTACAGTATTTTTATGATTTGACTGGATCTAAGGGGGTCTATGATATGGAAAGCTGTATCTGTGAGCATTTTAAATAACCTCAAGGGCAGTTTCTGGACTCACATGTTTTTCAGAAACCTGGTTAAACAAGTGTTTGGGAACACAACAAGGATTTCCACAGAGAAATGAAGTCCAGAAAAAGTTTAAGTGTGCAGTAGAAGTACAACTTTTACACAATTATATATTATTTACCATTATTTGCCTACACAAAACATTCTGGCCAATATTGAATTTTTTTTATTTCCTAACAATATTTCAATTCTGAAGTCACTTCGTACAAAAATCTTTATACAGTCTGCATTACCATCATGATATGAATCTTTGCTAACACGCATCGGTCAAACCTGAAGCCACAGTCACAACTCTTCTCACAGTCAGAGAAACAGAAGACTGTCACTAAACAGTGAATAATTTTTCATTTCATTAAATGACTGCATCTTCCAAAAACCATAAACTCTTTAGTCATTCATACTCCACCATCTTCTATGCAGTTTGTAGTTAATTCGCCTTTGTACTATTTTTTAAAGTAAAGTGTAAAACTGTCGCAGAAGAATGAAGGGCTTTTATTAATAATAAAAAATACAAAACTCAAACAAAGACCATGAGGGGGAAAACAAGAGACTTGACCTGACACATGAGGTTACATTCAACAACAATTATTTTTTATTTGTTTATTTCATTAATATTTGTAAAAAAATGTTTTACATTTACAATAAAAAAAATAAAAAAGTGTTTATGCAGCATTTTGTATTATATAGACATGGATAAGTCTCATAATGTAGGGGATGTGGCCTGAAACCTAAATTCACACCACACAATTGCTGTGTGTTTTGTATTTTATTTTGATACATTTGATGAGCAATGTACATGATGCACTTGATGTACTTTTCCCCTCATCTCTGATTATAATATATAATGAGAACATTTGGTTTAATCATTAGAACACAACAGTCTGATCTTCTTTCAATTTAGTACTTTTAACAAAACGTTTATTCAACAGCAAACAATGTCAAGTCATGTCGCCTTTACTTATATAGCGCTTTATACAACACAGATTGTTTCAAAGCAGCTTTAAATGGATAAACAGGAAAATAATGATTAAATGATGCAAACAGAGTTAAATTATATACAGTATACACACACACACACACACACACACACACACACACACACACACACACACACACACACACATTTTTACTTTTTATGACATTGACAAAAAATGACATCAAGATTGTGTATACTGAATTAAAGTTCAACTTTGAAAAACAATAAAAATACATGCAATGCACATTACAATGCAAGATGTTTCAAATTACCCTTGTTGGTGAATTAAAGATGTTACAGTAATTCAGCTACAGTTGTCACATTGGAAAATATACATTACCTAACTCACATTCTAAGAGATATACAATTCATTAATTATAAACGTGTTGTTGCAGTGTGTTAGCAAATGTTTTATGATGATATAACATAGCCATTGGGTTGTATGCTAGAACAGATGTTCTCAGTGTGAAATGTTAAGATATTAGTAGCCTTTAAAGAGTGGTAAAAAAAATTCCACTTGCTTGTGAAAACATTACCAAAGCGAAACTGTAGACAGGAAGAGACTGGCCACAGTTATGTTTTCACATGCTCTGTGGTGTTATATAAAATAGATCAGCATGAGCAAAATAAATTCAAATAGTGGTGCAGCAGTTCCAGTAAACCATTGACCATAAAATTTAAATCGCCATACAATTAGCAGAAAATGTATATAGAATTTCTATCCATCCAATTTTAATAAATACTGATTATTTTACAAACATATCTCAGGCATCAAAGCAGAATTTCCAGGTATGAAACAGTTAAAAGGGAAGGTAACGAAGACTGCGCTCTGAGGACATAAGCTCTGAATTTTTGAATACTTGCAAGTATTTCAACAAGAAGATCAATGACGAGTGAATTTCAAAGGTGCGTAAGTACACTCTCAGAAAAAAAAGGTACAATTTTGTACCAAAGAAGGTACAAACCCTTGTCACTGGGGCGGTACCTTTTACTGGTACAAAATTGTACCTTAATATAGAGGAACAAATTTGTTCCATTCCAGTTTGTACCTTAAAGGACATGATTTGTACCATGGGCAACCAAAATGTACCTTTTGTTTTTTAAAACTTGTTGGTACAATATTGTACCTTTATCAAAAGTACAAATTTGATCCTTTAAGGTACCACCCCAGTGACAAGCCCCTTTGTACCTTAACTGTGTCAAATTTGTTCCTACTAGAACTATTAAAGGCTATTTTTCTATTGAATAACATGGACAATCAATAACTGAATCCAAAAGGCATCAATTTAATCATTTCTGTAAATACATATCAAATACATATGAACATTTGAATACTTTCATTCCAACTTACAGTAAAGTATTTCTTTGTGTAAATACATCAAAGACTTCACAATACAATAAAGACTTAGCAAAATGAACAGAATATCACTTCTTTAAAAAGATTTGAAAGAATTTAAAATGCAATTACACTAAAATGTTACAGTACATAAAATATATTTTCTCATCTACAACAAAGCTAGACTTGTACTCGCCCTCAAGTTGTTCCAAATCTGTTTACTTGAACAAAAAAGAAGATATTTTGAGAATTGAAAATGAAACAATTGATGGGGCCCCATTAACTTCCATAGAATATTTTTCATACTATTTTCATACTATGGAAGTCAATGGGGCCCCATTGACTGTTTCATTTTTTGGGTGAACTATAAATCCTGCAACATATCGTTTGGCATCCATGTAATGTGCTTCTATAACGGATTTCAGCTTAGACAACCTCAACACATTGGACAATTTTACTTAAAGGGTTAGTTCACCCAAAAATTACAATTATTTTGTAAATTATTCACCCTCATGTCATTTCACACCTATAAGACCTTTGTTCATCTTCGGAACACAAATGAAGATATTTTTAATGAAATTCTGAGAGCTTTCTGTCCTTCCATTGGGAGCAATGCAACTACTGTAACACATTCAAGGCCCAGAACGATAGGAAAGACATCATTGAAGTAATCCATGTGACTCCAGTGGTTTAACTAATTTTATAAAGCAATGCAGGTGCTTTACCACTTTATTACCACTTTATTTACGAAAATCCTGACCTTCAATCCAGTAGGGTGAGCACGACGACGCATGTGTATTGTGTTGACTCAAGACCGGGTGTTGTTCCGTGAATGTGCTTTAGATAATATAATTTTTTTGGCAAAACAAAGCACTTCCATCGCTTCATAAAATTGAGGTTAAACCACTGGAGTCACTTGGATTAGTTTAATGGTGTCTTTACTACCTTTCTGGGGCTTGAATGTATTAGTTGCGTAGGCTACCAATGGAGGAACAGAAAGCTCTTGGAGTTCATCAAAAATATCTTCATTTGTGTTCCGAAGATAAACGATGATAAACGATGGTCTTACAGGTTCGGAATGACATGAGGGTGTATAATTAATGACAGAATAACATTTTTTTGCTGAACTATACCTTTAAGGAATCCTGTAAACACCTTAAATCAACCACAGCATGCATTCGGTCCATTTTCTGGAATAACTGAAATGCAGATAAGAAAACAAGTTTCACACCAAAAAAAAACTTTCTGCATTTTTACATTTTCCACAAAGTTTTAAATGATTCACTTAAAGCTTCATATAAAATACCCAGAAAAGTAAAATGTTAAACTAATCCATTTGAATTGAGAAGTTTAGTAAAAAATGTCTGAAGAGACTACCGCTTAGTATAATAAACAGATTCAATTTAGGATTTTATTCACATTTAAACATTGAACAAACAGAAGCTCAACCGCACTTGCTTTGACAAGCGAGAACAAACCTCAATGGTTCTTGCGGAAGCTCAAACGTGCTGCAAAACACACGAGAATGAACATCATCGGTTTTCGCACGTCAAGCAAACATGCTTGAGCTTCCGTTTACCGCAACCGATGTGTGAATTGATGAATATTTATATGTGAATAAAAGCCTAAATTAAATCTGTTCATCATATAAAATGATCGTATCTCTACAGAAAAACTTGGACTAAACTGCTCGATTCAAATTATTTTACGATCTCTTTATTATGGTAGCATACAGGTATCAAAAGACATTTTGAAATTTAATATGCAAAATGGCAATGTAATACATAAAATGGCAATGTATTTCTTATTTAAATTTACATTTTCCATAGCCTACCATATGTGCAATGTTTGGGGCAAAGTGACAATTCAAATTCAATAATATAATTAAATTAGCCATCTCCTACACTTGTTTTAACATATAATTTAAACATATTACAAAAATGATTAGAGATGTTTAAAGGCATAATTCACCCCCAAAAAAAAAAAAACTGTCATTAATTATTCACTCTCATGTTGATCTAAACCTGTAAGACTTTCGTTCATCTTTGGAACACAAATGAAGATCTTTTTAATGGAATCTGAGAGCTTTCTGTCCCCCCATTGACAGTCCATGCAACTAAAACTTTGATGCTTCAAAAAGTTCATAAAGAGATCGTAAGACCAATCCTTTTGAATCGAGCAGTTTACCGTAGTTAAAATTTTCTGAAGAGACATGATCGCTTTATATGATGAACAGATTTCAGAAGCTCAACCGAACATGCTTGACACGTGGGAACAAACCTCTTTCTCAAACGTGCTGCGCAACACACGAGAATGAACCTCATTTGTTTTCGCATGTCAAGCGAACACGCTAGAGCTTCCGTTTACCGTATCTGATGTGAATTGATGAATAAAAGCCTAAATTCAACCTGTTCATCATAAAGGAAGCACAACATTTTGACTAAAACACTCAATTCATATGGATTAGTTTTACAATCACTTTAGGAACTTTAAAGCATCAAAGTGGTAGTTGCTTAGCTGTCTATGGAGGGTCAGAAAGCTCGTAATTGATGAAAGAATTTTTATTTTTGGGTGAACTAACCCTTTAACATGTTCAACCTAAAATTGTAGCAAAATGATAATTTAAATGCTATTTTTCTTAATTGCATTTACACTCACAGTTAAGACACTTATGATTGCATTTTTATTAAATACTCGCGATGAACGTGGCATAATTCAATCTGGATTTAAAAAAAGGATTCCGAGATGATCATTGCATCAAGTGCCTTAAAGGGGACATATCATGCTAAATGCACTTTTTTAGCCCTTAAATGCATTTTGTTGTATATTTGGAGTGTTTAGAAGTACAGAAAAGATGAAATTATTCTCTTCAGGTGCTTCGTTGATATCTTTATATTCTGTTTCGGTCATATTTTTCAACCGGTTCAGATTTTTCTGTTATCTATGACGTTTTTTGAACTATCACGTCACAGTATTTGCAGCGGAACTGCCAAATAAGGACATTGACTTCCGGCCCAACACTTCGAGCAATCCGCCATTATTATTTCTCGCTACAATTTTGTAGTCCAAGCTAAAGGATGCAGAAGTTACGAGAGGGTAAGTTAAAATGTTCGGTTGTTGGATGTAGTAACCCACACGCTTCATTACACCGTCTAATTTAGATGAACTGCCGCGCTTGTGACAGGAGCATGTTTAACTGAAAGAACGAGCAGAGAGAGAGACCCGGTCGCGCGCGCGCTCACTCTCTCTCTTCAGAGCCAGGCGAAAGTGTAAACAAGACATCACCGTCTCCAAACTAGACGCTGTCTTGCTCTCTCTCCCTCGGACATATTAATCAAAATAAATCGACACGGTGGTAAAAGGTCGGAAGACCAAAGTTTCATGTGTAAATACAGTACACACCATTGCGATACATCCATATGAAGACGTTGTTCTGCAGGTTCGTCGTCTTCATTTTCATCTCGCTCCGGCTCTGGCTCGAACATGTAAGGCTGGCTGGACAAGTCTTCCGTTGTTGACATTTTGTTAATAACGTGTGTATAAAAGTTTCTGTGCACTAGATAATCCTATCTCTGCTACCAGACTACAAAAATGGCCGAACGGGGTGGAGTTGAACCGAGTGTCACCTCTGCAACCTGGAGAGGGGGCGGGGTATGAAGTGTCTCAATATTATTTAAAGAGACCGCACCAAAACGAGTTGCTTTCAGAAGCACATTAGAAAAGGGGTAAAAAAGGGGCCTGTGGAGCTATAATAATGAGGAATTCAGACCCAAGCATTGCAGTTCCGCTTTATATAGACTACAAATGTATGATTTATATGTAAAAAGGAACAATTTAAAAGCATGATATGTCTCCTTTAACTTTGAGTGTAAAAGCAACTAGGAAAAATAACCTAAATTATAATTTTGCTATAATAATTGCTTGAACATTTTAAACATCTAATTTCTGTAATACATCTTATTTTTTATTTTTGAACATATACAATTTTCAAATGTATGTTTTAATTTTATGTTAAAGCTAGTGTAGTAATGCAAATTATTATATTATTGATTTTGAATATTTGTTTTGCTCCAGAATGATGTTGCACATATCATATAGAAAATGTAAATATAAATACAGAAATGCATTGCCATTTTACACATTGCATTGCCATTTTGCATGTTACATTTCATATTGACATTTGGTACCTGTATGCTACTATACTTTGTGCATGTCAGAGTTTTAGGTGAATATACTTTCAGTTAAGTGACAGAAATCTTTCAGAATTAATTTGAAGTGCAGTTACTGTGCTTTATCAAGATTGACATCACTCTGTCATTATGGCAAACATTTTGTCTTAGAAAAATTAATTCAACCTCATCAGAAAAAAGAATATCATAAGATTAAGACACTCAAATAACTCATACATACTTGCCTCACAGCTGAGGACGCAGGAAGACTTTCAGATGTGTGATCAGTGAGACCAGCACTGACAGTTTACCCCATCATGATCTAAAAATCAAAGTCACATGAGTTTCAACAAAGGTCTATGAAAAAAATGAATGTATATGACATGTATATGACTTAGGACAGAATCAGGTAACGTTAATCGCATTAATTTAAACACAGAATGAGTGATTTTATCTGCGCACTGTTCGTTGGCGTTCAATCACGTTGTTCCAAAACCGCATACAGGATTGTGGACTAATGTAAAGTACACCAGCATGGCACCTCTGCTTGAGCATTCATTTACAACAATAATGTATTAAATGTTAACTTACGACACAGAAACTCAATTGCTTTAAAATGTATTTGCAGACGACTAATATCACTGACTGGATTCGTACAATTAAGTTAAGCTATTTAACGTTACACTCGCTATTATCATGTTGAGTAGCTGTAACGTTTTATACATTTTTATTTGGTTAAACATAAACATAAAACCCAGCTTTGAATTTCCTCTTCTCTTCGTCTTATAATTCGAGTCCAGCTAAAGTACTTCTGACAATAAAGAGGGCGAAGCCATGGCTTGTGGTGGTGCTCGTGCTCGTAATCTGCTTCCCGAAGTTCCCACTCTCCGGTCTATTTGAAAATGCAGTAACGGCTGCAGCAACGTTGGGCAATCAGTTTCATGTTGCCTAATAGCAAAGTTAACATTTAACAGTTCTCTTACGAGAGGTTCTCTCGTATTGCGTAAGTTGCTTACGCTACGGGTAAAGTTGTCTTTTCTCGAGATCTGAAGCCAAAAAATTATCCTTAATTTTGTATTTATTGTCAACGCTGTGCGGCAGACAGCAGACCAAAGCAGGCTATAAGAGCGTGCTCATTGGCTGTCCTGCGGCAACTGCAGCAGCCTACCAGTGAGCCCTACGTGACGTCACGCCCAATGAGGGCGCTTCGCGCCCTACACGCGCCTGGCCCGCCAGAGTGGGTGTGGCTAGCGTGTATAAATGAGGGGCTCATAGGCTGGAATTCTGATTTTCATGTCTTCAGCGAAGCTCTTCGCATCGCTGGATCTTGAGAGCCGCCGCCGTTGAAACAAGCGACCAGCAAGCCTAGGAAGCGTCTGAGGAAGCCGGCC
Source organism: Leuciscus leuciscus (assembly GCF_965113295.1). Taxonomy (NCBI): domain Eukaryota; kingdom Metazoa; phylum Chordata; class Actinopteri; order Cypriniformes; family Leuciscidae; genus Leuciscus; species Leuciscus leuciscus. The sequence goes on from NC_138726.1 coordinate 1,827,854, forward strand.
GTCTTCGCCGCCTTCAGCCCTCCGTGCCTGCTACGCCATCCGGCGACATATCCTTTTTCACTGCTGTGTGTGTTCGCCACCGCGACACACGCTTTCTCTCTAAAAGAGCGCGAGGCGTTATTATCAAAATGCCTCGCATTTCCTGCGGCTCGTGCAAAGCCCCGCTCAGTCATGGAGACCGCCACGTCATCTGCGCTCTCTGCCTGGGCCGCGAGCACGCCGCCACCGCACTCTCTTCGGGCGGCTGCCCTGAGTGCGAGGAGCTTTCAATGTCGACCCTGCGGGCTCGACTTGAAGCTTTTAACGACGAAGCTGTCACTCCGCCTGTCTCTGCAGGGCCGCGCAGAAAGAAGCGCCGCTCCCAGAGACCACTGGAGTCACCCGCGGCAATGAGAAGCTCGCCGGATCCGTTCCCTCGAGCTTCTCTTTCTCCCTCTCCGCCCCCCCTCTCGGCCGCGCAGCCGCCGGCACTCGCCCGCGCCGCCGCCGCTTCAGGGGATGAGGCGGATGAACTGGACGAGGACGCCGCCGCTGACAGCTGTTCTATCCTGGCCTCTGACAGCAAGGAATGGTCCACCGCCTCCTCGTCAGTCCAGGAATCCGGCCGTACTCGAGCCGGCGAGGATGCGGAGCTTCTGCGCCTTCTCACCAAGGCCATTGACCAGCTTGGCCTCAAGTGGTCGCCGCCTGAGGAACCAGCGCCGAACAGGCTCGACGGCTGCTTTCTCCACCGCCGCCGCCGAGCACCCGCTTCAAGGACTGCACCTTTCCTTCCAGAGCTTCACACGGAACTCTCTAAATCGTGGAACGCTCCATTCTCCGCGAGAGTTTCCTCCTATACCTCTGCGGCGCTCTCACAGGTTGACGCCGCCGCCGAGAAGGGGTACAATGCCATTCCACCCGTGGAAGAGGTGGTCGCAGCGCACCTTTGCACGCCCTCTGGATGGCGCTCAAACTCTGCCCTTGTCGGCCGCGCTTTCACTGCCGCCGGACAAGCTGCATCAGCCCTGCACTCTATGGCGATTTTACAGATCCTCCAAGCCGATCTCCTCCGTGTTTTGGACGAGAAAGGCTCGGACCCGGTCTCCATAACGAATCTACGCAGCGCGACGGACCTTTCCCTTCGCGCCACGAAATCCGCTGCCCAGGCTCTTGGAAGGTGCATGTCTTCGCTGACCGTCACAGAGAGGCACCTCTGGTTGACGCTCGCCGACATGAGGGATGCTGAGCGCAATGTGTTCCTCAACGCCCCGCTCTCCCCACCGGCCTCTTCGGCCCAGCGGTTAATGGGATCATTGACCGCTTCTCGGAGGTACAGAAGACCACGCAGGCTATGAACCTCTTCCTGCCTCGACGCTCGAGCTCAGCCGCACGCCGTCCACGTGACCAGCCTGCACAAAGCTCCACACAGCGTCCAGCTCGACCTCCGTCTCTGCAGCGACGACAGGGCGGCCGCCCTGGATCGCGCTCGACCAGCCGCAACAGGCCGCCTCCCTCACTGGGACCTCGGCCTAAGATCGCGCTGAAACCCGAGCCAGCGAAGTCCTCCTAGCAGCACTAGAGAGGAAAAGACGGTTAAGTCCCGCTGCGGCCGGACCACCGTCAAAGTTTCACGCGCTGTCAGTCCCCGTCGTCATGGCTACTGCAGACGCTCATCTAGCAGCCAACGAGCCGGTAAATCGACCCTCTCGCCTGCACTCAACCGCCGTTTTCACGGCGACTCAGAGAAATCTCAAAAAGAGCTCAATGTCTGGTTATTCGGCTCACGCCGCATGTGTTTCAAGTGTAGGAAATGTGCCCGCGTTTCTGTGTTCACCCCTACACACAAGCACTATAAACCCCGTGTCTCTATCAGAGCCCACTCTCATAAAGCGGACAAAAGCCGCTCGAGTGTTGAATGTAGGTCACGTGTCCACAATCCCGTGCCCACACCTACCCACTGCCCGCTCTGTTACACGGCCTCTCACTACCGGTCACCCGCGGTGTGTAAGTCCTGTGCCCGCCCCCGAGCGCTCACACATACTAACGAACACTGCACCCCCAGCGCCGCTATCGGGCGCTGTCCATCACACAATATGTTCCCCGTCCAAAGCCACCGGGTTAATGTGTGTAAAACGGCCAGCCATCTCTGCATGCGAGCCGCCGTATTCAAGCACCGAGAGTGCGCGCACCGCGCCCGCGCCTCCGAATCAGGTTCTCGAGCCCGTACATCACGGCTATCGGAACCCGGAGGCCATTCTGCCCTTAGCCATACATGTGAAAGCATGGGAAGCTATTCCAGGCGTGTCAGAATGGGTGCTGAGCACAGTGAGAGAAGGCTATTCACTGAAGTTCGCTCGCCGTCCCCCGCGCTTTCGAGCGCGAACCGAGACGAGAGTGAATGGGGAAGTAGCACACCTACTTCGTGCAGAGATAGCGAAGCTTCTGTGCAAAGGGGCCATAGAACCGGTACACCCTTCTATGACCGAGGCAGGTTTTTACAGCCGTTATTTCCTCGTGCCCAAGAAGGATGGAGCTCTCAGACCAATCCTAGATCTGAGATACTTGAACAAAGCTCTTATGATAAGACCGTTCAAGATGCTCACAACCAGACAGATTCTCGCGCAAATTCGCCCGAGAGACTGGTTTATCTCCCTCGATCTGAAAGACGCTTACTTTCAGATCCAGATACCCCGTCACAGGCCATTCTTGAGATTCGCCTTCGACGGTCAGGTATATCAGTACACCGTCCTGCCGTTCGGCCTGTCTTTAGCACCCCGTACGTTCACGAAGTGCATGGACACGGCTCTCGCTCCCCTGAGAGGTCAGGGCATGCGAATTTTGAACTATCTGGACGATTGGCTGATTCTAGCACAGTCAGAGAGAGAACTCATCTCTCACAGAACAGTGCTTCTCAGCCACCTGGAAAGCTTGGGTCTCGCGGTCAACTGGACCAAGAGCTCATTACTGCCCAGTCAGTCAACCTCTTTTCTGGGCTTGGAACTGGACTCTGTGGCAATGACGGCTCGGCTGTCGATACAGCGTGCGCGCCGTATCCAGCGCCTGGCCGCATCTTTCCAGCTGGGCAGCGCCGCACCCCTGAAAACGTTTCAGAGGATGCTGGGTTATATGGCTTCAGCTGCAGCAGTGCTTCAGCTGGGTCTATTACATATGCGCCCCCTACAACGCTGGTTGAACGCCCGTGTGCCTCGCCGAGCCTGGGCTTCCGGCGGCATTCGAATCAGAGTGACTCAGAGCTGCGTTTCAGCGCTGAGACCCTGGTTAGCGGCCGACTGGTACCAGCAGGGAGTGATAATGGGAGCCGTCTCACACCGCAAAGTTATCTCGACGGATGCATCCAACTCAGGTTGGGGCGCTCTGTTCGAGGGCAAACCGGTTTTTGGCCTGTGGTCAGACCAGGAAAAATGCCTCCACATAAACTGTTTGGAGATGATAGCGGTCGAGAACGCGCTCAAGCACTTCCTCCCACATATACGAGGTCACCACGTGCTAGTCCGTTCGGACAACATGTCTGTGGTGTCCTACGTGAACCGACAGGGCGGTGTCAGATCCAGAAATCTCTGCAATCTGGCGAAACGCCTTCTAGTGTGGGCTCACCGCGCGCTGCGCTCGCTGAGAGCCACACACGTGCCTGGCCACATGAATGTCGGTCCAGACAGACTGTCCAGGAACAACATTCCCCCGGGAGAATGGTCCCTGCACCCTCAGACAGTCCAGCTACTGTGGCACCTGTTCGGCAGGGCGGAAGTCGACCTATTTGCGTCAATAGACAACGCTCATTGCCCGAGGTTTTTCTCAAAGAGCGAGGACGCGCTGGCCCAAACCTGGCCCAGCCGCCCGCTGTATGCTTTCCTTCCGATCTCTCTGTTACCACAGGTAATAAAGAGGATCAGGGAAACGCGCCACTCGGTGCTCCTCATAGCCCCACGATGGGAGAACCAAATTTGGTACCTAGAGTTAGTGAGGCTGTCGCACTCATCCCCCTGGCCGATCCCGGTCAAGAGAGATCTCCTCTCTCAAGCCGGCGGATCGATATGGCATCCCCACCCAGAGCGCTGGTCTCTGCACGCGTGGGTAATCAACGGATACCCGTTGAACTGTCAGAAGGGGTCATAAACACGATCACGCAGTCTAGAGCCCCTTCCACGAGAAGACTCTACGCGTCTAAATGGTCAGTGTTCACTAAATGGTGCGCCATTAGGAGCCTGGATCCACGCACATGCGAGGTTTCGCGGGTGCTCTCCTTCCTACAAGAGCTGTTGGACAAGGGCAGGTCCCCCTCCACGCTCAAAGTATATGTTGCCTCGTATTAGCCTCGTATAGCCTCGTATTTCCTTGTTTTGAACCATCATTTACTACAATTTCTAGTTGTTATACTACTACTAAATACAGCTTACCCAACATCGCTGGCTTCCGTTACTACTAGCACAACACGCTGGTAATTCGCTAGCCTGTTAACGCGCCACCCGTGCGCTCAGCTATTTTTATTTATTTATTTTCTCTCGCGCGCTCGCGCCTTTGAGTTCATAAAAGCTCAGGTGAGTAAGAATCACTCAACAAACACGGTGAGTAATGTCTTGTCCTGTTATTATCATGCGTCGCGTCTGAATGCGTTGTTGTTTTTGGAGCTCTATCGATTTGATTTATAATTCTTGATTTTTCTCTCTGCCTCGCTGCCTGCTGTGAGTGTGCTTGCTTCGGTGCTGTAAGCTCCGTCTTAGCCTCGTATTTCCTTGTTTTGAACCATCATTTACTACAATTTCTAGTTGTTTATATTACTACTAAATACAGCTTACCCAACCCTCACATCGCTCGCTTCCGTTACTACTAGCACAACACGCTAGTAATTCGCTAGCCTGTTAACGCGCCACCCGTGCGCTCAGCTATTTTTATTTATCTATTTTCTCTCGCGCGCTCGCGCCTTTGAGTTCATAAAAGCTCAGGTAAGAAACACTCAACAAACACGGTGAGTAATGTCTTGTCCTGTTATTATCATGCGTTGCGTCTGAATGCGTTGTTGTTTTTGGAGCTCTATCGATTTGATTTATAATTCTTGATTTTTCTCTTTAAACCCGCTTACAACGAACATTTTCTACTTTTCCTCACTGAGAAGCACTACTGCTCAAACCTCATTGTTACAACGCGGACTGTTGAGCAGACGCGTCTCAAGCCTATTAGTGATCCAACGCTGCATACTCTTAAAGGTTACGTCCGTGGATCACGGCTGAACACGTCTTCTCCACACTCACTTACAAACAAACAAACTTATAATATAAATTAGTATTAATATTGATAGCATCACTGGTAGCTTCGTTGCTAACTCACTGTCCATCTGTTAAAATGGCGAATATATCAGATGTAAGTAGTCTACCGTTTGGTGCAGGTGAGGACACATTTGAGCTGCACACACTGCAGTCTGAGCTGGAAGCTGTTGAGAAACAGATCCACAACCTTTTATTGAGACAGGCCGAGCTGAGAGACCGGTGTTTGGCTCTTGAAACATCACGCGCCGATGCACACAAATCAGTGTTTAACGTTACTAACCCGCTGACTCCGACCGCGTCTACTCCGTGCGTTCCTCAGCATCGGTCGCAATCAGCCATGGTCTCGTTCACTCCGGCTCCAACACGCCACCACGAAGCCTGGGTGGTTCCGCAGCGGAAGACGCGAGTCAGGTTTAGACCAAGACTTTCTCCGACCCTCCCGGTTTTCGAGTTATCCACACAAAACCGCTTCTCCCCTCTATGCGAAACAGAACACGATGCTGTGATCATCGGCGATTCCATCGTTCGGCACGTACACGCTACGTTAGGTAAAAGTAAGGTGCAAAGTCACTGCTTTCCTGGTGCTCGTGTTTCTGAAATCGCTGCTCGCGTTCCCGAGATCCTGAACGGTGACGAGCGCGTCGGAACTGTGGTCCTGCACGCGGGAGTGAACGACATCAGGCTGCGCCAGACGGAGATTCTGAAGAAAGACTTCAGGAATCTATTCGATACGGTACGCAGCACATCGCCTGAAACAACGATCATTGTGTCAGGACCGCTTCCCACGTACCGACTAGGGCATGAAAAGTTCAGCAGATTATTTGCGCTAAATGAATGGTTAATGTCATGGTGCAATGAGCAGAAACTGCTCTTTGTAAATAATTGGAATCTGTTTTGGGAGCGTCCTAGGCTTTTCCGTGCTGATGGCTTACACCCAAGCAGATTCGGAGCGGCTCTTCTGTCAGATAACATCTCCAAAATGTTAAATACCCTTTGACTAGTAACCAAAAGTCCAAATCATAGTCTCTGCTGCACCAATTCAACTGATATAAATACTAGTGTAGAACATTGCATAGAAACCGTGTCTATTCCTCGTTTAGTGAGATCAAATAATAAATCTAATGCAGGATCTAGGAAAAATCTAATTGTTATTAAAACAGAAAATGTTGCTATTAGTAAACAAAAACTATTTCTAAAGCTAGGTCTTCTAAACATTAGATCACTCACACCTAAGGCAGTTATTGTAAATGAAATAGTCACAGATAATAGCTTCGATGTACTTTGCCTTACTGAAACCTGGCTTAAACCAAATGATTATTTCGGTATTAATGAGTCTACTCCTCCTGGATACTGTTATAAGCATGAGCCCCGTCTGATTGGTCGTGGTGGCGGTGTTGCAACCATTTATAGAGATATTCTAAATGTTACTCAGAAAACGGGTTATAAGTTTATTTCATTTGAAGTACTTGTACTAAATGTTACGCTCTTAGATGTTAGAAAAACATCCCTATTATCTCTAGCCTTGGCTACCGTATATAGACCGCCAGGGCCTTACGCTGATTTCCTAAAAGAGTTTGCAGATTTTCTCTCAGACCTATTAGTCAATGTCGATAAAGCATTAATTGTTGGAGATTTTAACATACACGTAGATAATCCAAATGATGCGTTAGGAGCTGCGTTTACAGATTTATTAAATTAATTTGGGGTCAAGCAAAATGTCACCGGACCAACACATCGTCTTAATCATACACTCGATTTAATTATATCACATGGAACCGATCCAACCGATATAGATATCATTCCACAAAGTGATGAAGTCACTGATCACTACATGGTAACTTGCATATTACGTACTGCTGTAATATGTCATGCGGCGTCGCGTTATCAACCAGGCAGAACAATCCTCCCATCCACCATAGATAATTTCTCAAATTGCTTATCTAATCTGTCTCAGCTGCTGCCTGGACCCAAACAAACAGATGAACTAGAAGAACTAACTAGCACTATGAGCACCATTCTCTCTAGAACATTGGATGTGGTTGCACCTATTAAATTAAAAAAGGTCAGAGAGAAAAATAAAGCACCATGGTATAACAATACTACGCATGTTTTAAAGAGAGAAACCCGTATTTTAGAGCGTAAATGGAAACAAACTAATATAGAGGTCTTTAGAATCGCGTGGAAAGACAGTATGTCACGTTATAAAAAGGCCCTAAAAGCGGCCAGGGCTGAGCACCTCCGCAAATTAATAGAAAACAACCAAAACAATCCAAGGTTTTTATTTAACACCGTGGCTAAACTAACAAATAAACAGACGTCACCCGAACAAAATATCCCGTTACAGTTCAGTAGTAATGATTTCATGAACTTCTTCACTGAGAAAATAGAAAGCATCAGAACCACAATTGTAAACGTTCAATCTTCAATCGCGCCTTATAATTCAGCTTCAATTATCACCCCGCAAGAACAATTACAGTGCTTTACAACTATAGAACAAAAAGAGATAAATAAACTTATCACTTCATCTAAAACAACAACATGTTTATTAGATCCTATACCAACTAAACTACTGAAAGAAGTGTTACCTGTAGTGGAAGAGCCTCTCCTCAATATTATTAACTCGTCTTTATCTCTAGGTCATGTTCCAAGAACATTTAAACTGGCAGTTATAAAACCTCTCATTAAGAAACCACAATTAGATCATAATAATCTAGCAAATTATAGACCCATTTCAAATCTTCCATTTATGTCTAAAATATTAGAAAAAGTGGTGTCCGCTCAACTGGGCTCTTTCTTGCAACAAAATGATATCTATGAAAAGTTTCAGTCTGGATTCAGACCGCATCATAGCACTGAAACTGCGCTCGTTAAAATCAAATGATTTACTTTTAGCTTCTGACCAAGGCTGTATCTCAATACTAGTTTTACTTGATCTTAGTGCTGCGTTCGATACTATAGATCACACAATACTCTTAGATCGACTACAAAATTATACTGGTGTTCAAGGACAAGCACTAAGCTGGTTCAAATCATACCTATCTGACCGCTACCATTTTGTCTATTTAAATGGAGAAAAATCTATCATAACTCCAGTAAACTATGGAGTGCCGCAGGGATCTATATTAGGCCCTCTGTTATTTTCAATATATATGATGCCACTTGGAAATATAATAAGGAAACATGGAATTAGTTTCCATTGTTATGCTGATGACACTCAAATATATATTTCATCAAGGCCGGATGAAAACGCGAAATTTTCCAAATTGACAGAGTGTGTTAAAGATATAAAAGATTGGATGACGCGTAATTTTCTTTTATTAAATCCAGACAAGACAGAGGTAATACTTATCGGTTCAAAAAACCGCCCACAAAACCTCGCACAATACAACTTTAACATCATAGGATGTCCTGTTACTTTATCCTCTACAGTAAAAGACCTGGGTGTTATACTCGATTGCAACCTGTCTTTTGAAAATCATATTTCATATGTTACAAAAACAGCCTTTTTCCACCTTAGAAACATTGCTAAGCTACGTAATATGCTATCAGTTTCTGATGCAGAAAAGTTAGTTCATGCATTCATGACCTCGAGACTGGATTACTGTAATGCCTTATTAGCTGGTTGTCCTGCATCCTCAATAAACAAGCTACAGTTAGTCCAAAATGCCGCAGCTAGAGTTCTTACGAGATCAAGAAAATATGATCATATAACACCGATTTTATCATCACTGCATTGGTTACCTATAAAGTTCCGTATTAATTACAAGGTATTGCTACTGACTTATAAAGCCCTAAACGGCTTAGCTCCAGTCTATTTAACGGATCTTCTATCGCCCTATAATCCATCGCGCTCTTTAAGATCACTAAATTCAAGGCTTTTGGTCATACCTAGGATATCCAGAACCACCAAAGGAGGGAGAGCATTTTCACATTTGGCTCCAAAACTCTGGAACAGTCTTCCTGATACTGTTCGTTGCTCAGACTCGCTCTCCCAGTTTAAAACTAGATTAAAGTCGCATCTCTTCAGCCAGGCATTCATATAATCCCACAGTTCAAACTACAATCCGGCCTCTAGCTCATAAATGCCAGAGGAGAACTGGCCCCCAACTGAGCCTGGGTTCTCCCAAGGTTTTTTTTCTCCATTAGGTCACCTGATGGAGTTTTAGGACACCATTAGGTCACTTGATGGAGTTTTTCGGTTCCTTGCCACTGTTGCCTTTGGCTTGCTCAGTTGGGGATATTTTGGGGATATTTAATTTAATTTTATCAATCAATAAATTCCTCTTGAAACAAACTTTGTTGTATTATTTAAATTTAATACTGTGAAGCTGCTTTGATACAATCTGTATTGTGAAAAGCGCTATACAAATAAACTTGACTTGACTTGACTTGACTATGTTGCGGCTATCGCAGCGTTCGCTGAGACGACGCGCAGCCATGCAATAGGAAGAAATTAGCTCATTATCCGCTTCCTTAAGGGAGCCAGGAGGATTAACCCCCCTCGAGTTCGGACCTAATGACTCTAAAGTCATCCTCAAACCGAGACATGGTTACGTCCCAAAAGCGATTGGCACTCCCTTTAGGGCGCAGATCATCTCCCTGTCGGCTCTGCCTGCATCCGACAGTGATGATAGTGATAACCTCCTATGCCCCGTCAGTGCGCTGAGAGTGTACATCACACGCTCCGCCGCCTTCAGGCGTTCCGAGCAGCTTTTCGTTTCGTTTGGTGGGCGCACCAAGGGTCTCGCCGCCTCGAAACAGAGTCTTTCTAGATGGATAGTGGACTCAATCGCAGCTGCATATGCGTCCAAACACCTGCAGTGCCCTATGGGCATCAGAGCCCATTCCACCAGAGGCATGGCCTCTTCGTGGGCTTGGTCTAGCGGGATTTCTATTCACGACATATGTATGGCGGCAGGCTGGGCCTCCCCCTCCACATTCGTGAGATTTTATAATCTGGAAGTCCCCGCCTTGCAGGCTAAACTGTTATCAGTCTAAGCGGGATGTACGTTCTGCCCATCTATTATGCGCAGACTACTACTGTGTATTACTAGCTTTTCTGGTAAGCTGCACTAGGGATAAAAGTCTCTTTATACAGACCGGTGGTTCCGCTCTGTATTTTTCCCCATCATCCACTGATGTATTAGTGCGGGCCCGCGTTGTTGGCCGCCTAGTCTTCATTTGTGGCGCTGGGGCTTACACTTTTCATACATGGACCGGCGAGGCCCTCTATATATATTTTCCCTGTGATGTGCTTGTGTACTGTGCTGGCCCGCTTTGCTGGCCGCACTCACCTCGGGTTTATACACAGACCGGCAGCGCCGCTCTGTACCCTTATGAAGTGCTTATGACATGTGCTGGCCCGCGTTGCTGGCCGCCTGTTCGCGCATGTTATCTTCCCCGGGTTCCCTGGGACTCATGCACTGATGCTCGGCGCGCACGGCGTTGACAAGGGGTTCCCGTAGCGTAAGCAACTTACGCAATACGAGAGAACCTCTCGTAAGAGAACGTACTCGGTTACCTAATGTAACCTCGGTTCTCTCTAGAAGAGGGAACGAGTATTGCGTAACCTGCCGTGTCGCGCCACGAGCTTATTCGCTTCAGTCTATGAAAACCAGAATTCCAGCCTGTGAGCCCCTCATTTATACACGCTAGCCACACCCACTCTGGCGGGCCAGGCGCCATTGGGCGTGACGTCACGCAGGGCTCACTGGTAGGCTGCTGCAGTTGCCGCAGGACAGCCAATGAGCACGCTCTTATAGCCTGCTTTGGTCTGCTGTCTGCCGCACTGCGTTGACAATAAATACAAAATTAAGGATAATTTTTTGGCTTCAGATCTTGAGAAAAGACAACTTTACCCGTAGCGTAAGTAACTTACGCAATACTCGTTCCCTCTTCTAGAGAGAACCGAGGTTACATTAGGTAACCGAGTACGTTATAGTGGATAATGGAGAACAAACGCCATATTGTACACGTGATGACTTAATACTAGTCAATAATTGCATTAAAAAAAATAAAAAGTGTAACGTTATACAAGTCAAATGGCTAAAAAGCATTTAGAGCAAAGCTAATTTAACTCGCTAAATTAACATTAAGTGGCTGAAACATTTATATTTTAGAATTGTGAACTAAATATATACATAAATTATCAGAACTCACCTTTAAATTTCGTCTTCAAGTTTGATAAAATAAACTCTCGACCGCACTGCAGTTGTGTAACGTTAGGCCCCGATCACACCTAACGCGTTTTTCAGGTTCGAAAACGCGAGGTGCACAGCACTGCCCAATCACACAGAACGAGCAGTGCGCTGCGTTTTTTATGTTGCTAGGCAACCACTGAAACAACTGTCCTGTCAGTCAAGTAAACGTCAAATTTATCCTCCATCATCGCACTCTCCGGGCGTTAAAGCAACTGTAGCTTTCATCACTAAAACGGAAATCCCGCCTCTCCATTCATTCGATTGGACAGTGGAAAAAAACGCGATGACGTCGGGCGCTTTTTCCGCTTGGAGTTGCTTTTTTTTCAACTTCAAAAACGCGAGGCGCAGCAGGCGCTTAAACAGCACGCAGAACGCTCGCTGCCATAGGAAACCAATTGAAAATAGGCGCCTCTCACTGCCAAAAAACGCGTCAGGTGTGATCGGCCCCTTAGCCTGCTTCCCGCTGTCAGTTCGGAAAATGTTGTGGCTGAAGCGATTTCGACCAATCAGTGTCTTGTTGCTATGCCAAATACTCAACACAGCAACCAATCATGAATGAAACAGTAATTTGGCCCATAACTGTACCCTTGATGTGAGAACAATTATGTACCTTAATTTCAATTGTACCTTAACAGGTACATTACAGTATCTTCAGTGGTCTTTCCTGTACCATTAAAGGTACTATTATTGAAAAGGTACAAAACTGTTCTTTGAGGAACATTATTTGTACCACCGTGTACCTTTTTTTCTGAGAGTGTAGGCTACACAAAGGCATGTACAACAGCTTCTGCACACTTAACACTGAGAGAGGTTAAGAAATGATGTCTTAACCAAATCAAATGCAAATCAAATGTGAGGGAGAAGTCAAAGTTTACTTGCCTACTTACTGTAAAAATTACAACATTTTTCAAGCATCATTCTGGGTTTCTCAGATCAGCACGAAGAGCCCTCTTCCGATCCAGAGGAGAGCATGTTGTTTGCGGTGTCTAGCTCAGGGGACGTAGTTGGAGAGAACAAAGAGAGAATCAGTTGAGCCCTCTCCTTTTGCAGGGTTCCAGACTGCATATGCGACCATTTTTTGAGAATGCGCGAGTTAAAATTTTATGTGGTCGCATTTGTGCGAGTGCATGGTCGTTAAATTCACGCATGAATTTTCCTGCATTGAACTTGTTTTAGCGCCCGCCAAAGTGAATTTTTGTCCAGCCAAAGTCTTATTTGATCGGTGAGTAATGTAGATAAACTGCTGCGCGTGACAGGGCGCATGTTTAACTGAAAGAACGATCAGAGAGAGAGAGAGAGAGAGAATGAGAGAGAGAGAGAGAGAGAAAGAGAGAGAGAGCCGGTCGCGCGCGCGCACACTCTCTCTCTTCGGAGCCAGGCGAAAGTGTAAACAAGACCTCACCGTCTCCAAACTAAGCCCTGTCTTGCTCTCTCTCCCTCGCACATATTAATCAAAATAAATCGATACGGTGGTAAAAGGTCAGAAGACCAAAGTTTCATGTGGAGCATTCGGAGATGTTTTTTTTTTTTTTTTTTTTGAATTACCGCTGGGTGTGAATTGTGCTAAATAAGTTGCCTTATCTTCTCCGAAAAGCGTTCCGGACATTCAGCTGACATAAAACAACACTTTAATTAAACGAAAAAAACTATCCAGTGATAAAATGTTTTCTGTGTTGACACAAATCTTGGATGTCCATGTCCTAACTGCTGGGATAATCATAACGCGCATGACACGTCCAATTCGCGAACTAATGACTCCTTTGAACCGATTCATTTTAATGAATGGTTAAAACAACTGATCTTTCCAATAGTGAACTCAAGAGACGTCTGAATCGGTGTATAACTATTCAGTAACACTTTACAATAAGGTTCTATTTATTACATAAAAAGTAATAAAAAAAAATAATAATAAAAAATAAAACCACTTGTTTTTTTGAAAAGCATATGACTAAATTTTTCCACACAGTGCTATCAAGAATCGATAAGAGAATCGTTAAAGAATCGGATCGATCATCAGAATCGTCAGTGGAGCCCTGTTCTGTCAGCCCCACATCCAGGAAATTATTGGATGTAATGGCCCATGCCATGGCCAAGCTAAACTTAACCTGGTCACGTGAGAAACAGACTCGACAAGTGATTTCTGGTGTGCCATGACCGTCCCATGAGCCTTCTGTTTCTTCGTGAACTGTCCAAAAAAACTGTGCCTTGCACACAATGGTCAGATTTAGGTCAGAGGTAGGGATTTTCTCCTGAAGCGGTCGCTAAATTGGTTTCACAGACCTGGTTTTCTGTGACACCAAACAGACGGCTGCACGGTTCAGGTCTCCCAGGATATAAATGGCTCGAAGCGACCTCAGATGCTTCTGACTCCATAGGAGGAGGTGGCGGGTTAGTTGCGACCTACGGTTGGAGCGTAGACAACCTTGTCGGTTGATGTACGCTACTGTTGCGGTACTGTCTGACTGTATTGTCTGAAATAACTAGTACGTGCTGGTTCTTGAGCAATGCAGGGAAGCGGTGCAGAGCCAAACGTACTGCCAGCAACTCAAGGCAATTAACATGCCAAAGGTGCTGGGGTCCTGTCCAGGAGCCCACAGCATGTCCATTGCACATGGCACCCCAGCCCGTGGTGGAGGCATCTGTTGAGACAACAACATGCCTGGAAACTCGTTCTAAGGGCACTCCGGCCCATAGAAAGCTGAGGTTCGTCCACGGGGTGAAGGTCTGACGGCAGGTCGGAGTAACTGGTACTCGGAGCGTGCCTTGTTGCCATGCCCACCTCGGGACTCGATTGCGAAGCCAGAGCTGAAGCGGTCTCATATGAAGCAATTCGAGCGGTGTAGCTGCGGATGCCATATTCCCAAGGAGCCTCTGAAATAACTGAAGTGTCAGGCAAGTCAGCAGTGACTGCGCGCGCTTGCTCGTAAGCTGGTCGCGCAGGTCCAGGTTTGGCCGTAACCCACCGGTTTTCTTGGGTACAATGAAGTAGGGGCTGTAGAAGCCGGACTTCATTTTGGCTGGAGGGACAGTCTCGATCGCACCCTTCGCTACTGGGGTGGCGAACTCTGCTTGCATGACAGGGGCATTGCCACCGACCATGGTGTAGCGGACTCCCCGGAAGCGGGGAGGAGACTGCGCGAACTAATTCGCATAGCCGAGCCTGATGGTTCTCGCAACCCAGCAGGACAGATTGGGAACCTCTAGCCAAGCTCCCAAGAACTGTACCAGCGGGGAACTGTCAGCGAACCACTGACGTACCCTCGATGGGGCAGCAAGGTGGAATGACCGGCCCGGACATGGGAGGTATAGCGTCCCGGCGTGGGGGCACAGTCAGGCCAGGGAAAGACCAGCATTCCACGGGGGTCTGCTCTGCCAGGGGTCTGGCGACAGAGGAGGACGAGAGTGGCGAGGCTCGTGAGCGGCGCACACTGTCATCCGAGACCTCTGGTGGCTCAGAGATGGGTGTGTCAGTTCTTTCTTAAATCAGATTGGGGTGCTGCCCGCCGTGGGGCAAGCAGCGGGGAAAGGAGAACAAAAGATTCTCCCCTGGCCCTCCACCGGGGGAAGGAGTGGCCCTGCTACCATCTCCTGTGAAGAACTGATCGCCATCTCTGAGCAGCCCATCTCAGGGGCGCCGCTTAGCCTGGCGTTTAGCAGGCTGAGGGTTCTGTGCCAACGGCTGGGTGGAGGCAGCAGCGGGCCGTCAAGGCAGAATATATTTTATCACCTCAGTCTGCTTCTGGGCGGTCAAGAACTGTTGGGCGAAATCCTCGACCGCGCCGCCGAAAAGGCCAGCCTGGGACATGGGAGTGTCGAGGAAGCGGGTTCGCTCGGCATCTCGCATATCGCCCAGGTTTAGCCAGAGGTGTCTCTCCTGGACCACGTTTGTGGACATCACCTGGCCCAGGGAGCATGCGGCCACCTTCGTCGCTCGGAGAGCAAGGTCGGTGGTGGCACGCAGCTCATCAAAGAGCCCTGGGTCAGTCCTGCCCTTGTGCATGTCCCTGAGCATCCGTTCCTGATAGATCTGCAGGATGATGGCATGCAAAGAGGCAGCTGCCTGCCCCGCAACTCTATAAGACGTTGCGACGAGAGTCGACGAAAACCTACAGGCTTTGGAGGGGTTCTTAGGGTCACCATGGGAGGAAGCGCTCTGACGACACAGTTGCATCGCAACAGAACGTTCCACCAGGGGAACTCCAGTGTGCCCTTTGGCAGCGGCCCCATCGAAGGGAGGAAAGGCGGAGAAGGTCGCTGAGCGATCGCGGGAGGACAATGGTGCCTTCCAAGACCTTGTGACCTCCTCATGCACTTCCGGGAAGAAAGTTATTGGGGGCGGGCGCTGACGGGAGTCAGCACTCGCAGCACCCAAAAACCAATCGTCCAGCCGCGAGCGCTCAGGACAGGGTGGAGGGTTCCACTCGAGCCCATCCATCCCCAAGATTGGCTTGAAGAAAACAATTTTCCCATGAAGGAACATGCCGTTCGCATTCTCAACTATCTCAACGACTGGCTGATACAAGCACAGTCTCGGGACCATTTGTGGGAACACAGGGACCTGGTGCTCAGTCACGTCAGCCAGTTGGGGCTTCAGATCACTTGGGAAATGAGCAAACTCTCCCCCATGCAGAGAATCTCTTTTCTCGGTATGGAGTCGGGTTCGGTCAAACAGTCAGCACGCCTCACAGAGGAACATGCTCGGTCGATGCTGAACTGCTTGAAAACGTTCAAGGGCAGGATGGCGGTCCCACTGAAATTCTTTCAGAGGCTCCTGGGGCATGTAGCAGCTGCAGCAGCTGTGACGCCGCCCGGCTTGCTTCATATAATACCGCTTCAGCACTGGCTTCCACGGACTGCTCAACCATGTGGCCGACAAGCCATCATGAGCTGTGCTCCCAGGAGAGTGGTGGCCCCATCCCCTAATGGTCCAACTGATCTGGTGTCTTTTCATTGCCGCACAGGTAGACCTGTACTCCCTAACCGAGGGAATACTCAGCACCGATGCACTGGCACACAGCTGGCTCCGGGGCCTTCGCAAATATGCGCTTCCCCCAGCAAGCCTACTTGCACAGACACTGTGCTATTTACGGGAGGATGAGGAGCAGGTCTTGCTAGTTGCGTCCTCTTGGCCCAACCGGACCTGGTTCCCAGAACTCATGCTCAGGGCACTCTATGACACCCATGCCCAGACCTCTGGAAACTCCATGTCTGGTCCCTGTATGTGAAGTGGAGGTTCTAGGTGACATAACCCCTGAGGTACTTACCACCATCAATTCGGTGCGAGTACCATCTACGAGACACGCTTACGCCTTTAACCCCCTGGGGTCGGCGGTTTCGCTGGCGATACCAGCTTGCTTTTTTTTTTTTATCAGTTCAAAAGAGATTAATTTTGCTCTGTTGACTTTGATATTACAAACACGTTTCATACATCAATCGATTCTGTTAAATGTGTATTATTTTTGTGTATACTCACAATAAAAACAAAGTGTTTTGCTTTTTGCCAAATAAAGAAAAATAAACACGAAGCGAGTTCTGCCTTCTCTCTGTCAGTGTAGTCCATTCTGAAATGCGTCCGAAAATGAACAATAACTCAGCGAATACTTAGTCAAACAGGCATACAGACACACAGGCATGAAGCTTGAATTCTCTTCTTTTAAATGGAGTAATTTATATAAAAAACAAATATTCTCAGTTCATGTAATCTGTAAGAAAAGAGCGAGATGTCAGTCGTTCTCATCTCATCTAATTATTTTTAATGTGACCCCGCCCACGGAGAGCGCGCGCTATTCAAACGCAAATTACTGAGGCAATCCACGCAAACCTGTGAACGCCCCCATATCAGCTCGAGAAAACACAAGTTTAATCAGATCATTGTACTTGTTTACACCGTCTCGCAGCGCTGTGAGGAATAATAATAATGGAAAATGTACCTCGGAAGTGCAGGTATTTCGAGGAGCAAGGATCCGACTGAGCTGAGGAATACTGAAGTAAGTTTTTTTTTCCTTCTCAAGTGAATCGTGTTTCTGTTTGTGAATGAATGAACGGCAGAGATGAGCGCTGTTTACCACAGCTCGCAAAAAGACAGTTTAAATTTAAATCGCATTTCTGTGTGTGAATGAATGATGATGTTTTAGCAAACTGTATTGCTATACTGAGATGAGTAAAAATCGACTGAAATATGTTGAAATAAAATGTAGGCTATATTTGTATAAGCAACGTTTTAAACTGCAAATTAACATTTATATGCCCTAATATTTCATAAAAACAATGTTACAGTCAGGCGTTTCTGTGTGTGAATGAATGTTTCGCTTTTAGCAAACTGTATTGCTATACTGAGTAAAAATCGACTGAAATATGTTGAAATAAAATGTTTTTGTATAAGCAACGTATTAAACTGCAAATTAACATTTATATTTCTTATAATAAAAATGAAAGACCTATGTTACAGACATATGAAAGACAACATTTCGTTGATTAGTTTTGGATAGATTATACATTTTTACTGTAAAATATCTGCCACCTCAAATAAGCTTTTGTTTGCCAATTTTTGCTCATATGTTAAATATAGTATGTTTTGTCAAAAATAAAGTAATCAAATAATCAATCAAATCCTTAACTTTGAAATATGTATGATAAAATGTATACTTTAGTTTTTACAAAGAAAGATTACACTTGAATTGTTGTTGTAATTGTAACCTTTTTAATAAAAAAATATATTTACAAGGTAGATGTAAACAAACTATTAAAAGGTAAATATAAGCCTTTTCTTTAAATAATTTTTATTGTGTTTTATTAGTGACAAATTTGGGGAGAGGATAAATATTCCAAAACTGAAAATACAGTATAAGAATTAACTGCACAATTACTAGACATGTTTTCCTTGGATATTATAGGCCAATTTGCAAGCACAATAAAAAAATAAATAAAAAAAATTGGAGATGCTTCCAACTGTTGCTCTTGCATTCTTTCTTGTGGCAGTGACACACCTGAATGAATGGCTCATTAAGTATGCGGGCCCCATTGTCTCATCAGGTGCGAACCACTAAATATGCATGATGGTGTCATTGGATCGTTGACGCCCACTCGAATATTGCCTTTCCAAACAGAAAGTGCTTTGCAAAATTTAAATCAATGTATTGTGTTATGTGAATGATAAGGCAGGGTGATTTTCACATCATTTTGAAGAAAAAACTCTAGGCGACAACATCCATTAGTCAAAAGTCTTATTGACACATATTTAGTATGTGTTTTGTGGCCTTATTTCAGAAACTTTAGTTTTTAGTTTTTTCAATAACCATGCATAAACATTATTCTCTCAAAAATGCAAACATGTCCATTCTTGTTGCTCACATATTATGGTAGCCCTGTTTGTGCTAAATAGAGTGTCATTTTCTTTTCTTTTTTTGCCATTAATATGTTTATAAGCAACTGAAAAAAAGCACAAATGTCAGGGCATGTCAGAACATCTCAAGGACCCCAAAAACACCTTAGACCCCAGAGGGTTAAGTGGAACCTGTTCGCCGTGTGCTGTTCCTCTCGCCAAGTGGACCCCCAAAGATGTTTGATCAGTGTCAGTGCCTTCAGCACAGGTTGGAGTGAAGGCTGTCTCCCTCCACCATCAAAGTTTATGCTGCCGCTATTTACGCATATCACCACCCCATAGGAGGTAAGTTGGTTGAGAAGCATGACCTGGTTGTCAGGTTCCTTAGGGGGGCGAGATGGTTAAATACTCCTTAACCTCCATCCATAACCTCTTGGGACCTAATTCTGGTTCTTCAAGCACTTCAGAATGTGCCCTTCGAGCCTTTTCAATCAGCAGACTTAACCCTCTGGGGTCTGAGATGTTTTCTGGCACTGGAGGTGTTCTGACATGCTCTGACATTTGTGCTTATTTCTGTTACTTGTGACATTTTCATGGCTAAAGTCTGATTACACTGTATTTAGCACAAACTCTGCTACAATAATATATCAGCAGCATGTATGTAAAAGTTTGTAGTTTTGAGATAATGACATTTATGTGTGGTTTGTAAAAAAAAAAAAAAAAAAAAAAAAAAAAAAGTCACTGAAATAAGGCCATGAAACCCATACTGATTGTTTTCTTCACAAGACTTTTGAAAATTGTATCATGTAGCCTAGAATATTTGCTCCAAAACTATGTGAAAATCATCCTGACTGCTTATTCAGATAAGACAATATATTGATTTAAAATGTGTAAGACGTGTTTTGTGTAAGAAAGCGAAGAGGCGTAAACACATCATTAATATGTATGGCTTTCACACCTGAGAAAGACAAAGACCCTCCCCCTAATGGCCATATTAGGAGCCATCAGGCCCTGTCATTCTGAGCAACCTTGCACAAAGAATGAGGAGATTTAAAAAAGAATGGCTTTTTGGTTGTTTGGATTTATTTACAGCACAACACAATCCAAAGATACACAACAAATGACAAAAAAGCACATTATTGAAATCAATGACCCAAAGACAGAGACCTTTATGCCATTCCTAAAAACATTGTAAATACCTTTCATTTCCAAGGTGTTTGATTTCCACTTTACCATGTTCATGTACAGAGACTCATGTGAATGTTGAAGTCAGCAGGACTCAGTGGCATCTGGTCCCTGTAAAAAAAAAAAAAAAAAAAAAAGCAAAAAAAAAAAAAACCTGAGAACATACTGATATCAAGAGAAACTATAGGGCTGCACGATTTTTGGAATAGATTTTAGATTTTTCTGGTTAAAATTGCTTTTTAAAATTCACAGAATACAGAAACCCTGCCGGGTCCGTCACTTATTGGGTTCCCCGGAAACATTTCCGTTGTGTTCTGTCCTATTTGCAGCGCGTTTCTGTATTTGGTTGTGTTGTGAACTTTTGCAGCGCGTTTCTGTATTTGGTTGTGTTTTGAGTATTTGGAGCACACATGTGTTGTGAAACTGATGACGATGTTTTCTTAATTTGCAGGTGTTTTTCTATTTGCATGTGTTTTCTTCAGTTGCAGCGCGTTGAGCTCTCTCGGCCACCGTAAGCAACAGTTCAAATGCAATGTGAAGTTTATGCAACAATAACATTAAGAATTAAGAATTTCTTACTTTACACCTTTCTTGTCTTCAAATCACATTCTTCTTCTTCTGAGGTAAATCCAATGTAAGCTCACAGCGTGTCTTCCAAACTCGACGAAAAGCAGAGACTTGTGAAGTTTTTTGGTGCTTTGTTTTTGAGGTAACGAGCGCGTTCGCGTTCCATGTGGACGATTTGCATGTGAATCTCTTTTGCGCGCATGGGCGTTGTCGAATTAAAAATAATGAGCAAGGGTTTGAGATACTGGACATCTTGTTGGTTTTATACAAATTACTTAAACAGAGAATATTTGTTTTCAGTTTGAATCCGATCATTTAAAAGTACACACTTAAATGTGTATAAAGGTATATGGCTCATAAATGTGTGACAAGTATTCGCTGAGTTTTGTTTCAGTTTATAGACGTACTCAAGAAAAAAAAGTTCACCGCGACGGAGAGGCAGAAAGCACACCCTGTTTATTTTCTTTATTTTACAAAAGTACAATGTTTTGATTTGATTGTAAGTGGACACATATAAAAGTAGAAATATCACAGATTCTTTTTTCATATTTCTTTTTTCTGTATGACCATAAATGACGGAGTAATTTAAGTTTATTGTGCTACTATGTGAAAAAAATCCATCAAAACGCGCCGGCGCGTTTGCCGACCTCAGAGGGTTAAAGACCCCGACCTGGATGCCCAAAGTTCCTTCCACTCCCTTCAGGGACCAGGTGGTGAACCTGCAAGCGCTGCCCTCATAAGAGGCAGACCCAGCCCTGGCTGTGCTCTGTCCCGTCAACGCTCTGTGGCGGTACGTGGACAGAACTCAAAGCTTCAGGACCTCAGACCAGCTCTTTGTCTGTTACAGGGGCCAGCAGAAGGGAAAGGCTGTCTCCAAGCAGAGGTTGGCCCACTGGTTAGTGGATGCCATCGCCTTGGCTCACCAAGCACAAGCCGTGCCTTGCCCACTCAGGTTGCAAGCTCACTCAACAAGTGTTGCATCCTCCTGGGCGCTGGCACGTGGCGCCTCGCTAACAGATATTTGTAGAGCTGCGGGATGGGCAACATCCAACATGTTCACTTGGCTCTATAGCCTAGGTGTAGAGCCGGTTTCCTCCTTTGTTCTCTAGTGCGGTCGAAGCACTGAGAGGCTCGTCTCTTGCCAGCTTGCTCTGCCTACAGTTGTGCTCATGTCTCCATGTCAACCTCCAGTGTTATCCAACAGTCTCACTGATTCGGAACAGCAGTGATGGACTTCTCTGTGTAAGCCCTGTCTCATCAGGTAAGAGGGAGAAGGAGGTTTACACAGGGCGCTGGATGGGGTCAGCAGCTGTTGGTAGGTAGATGAATCAGTTTGCTTGGCCAGTAGTAAGCTACTGAAGCTATACCTGAAGCTAGTCACTGCAGGTATTGAGCCTGGGTTCTCCCAAGGTTTTTTTTTTTTTCTCCATTAGGTCACCTGATGGAGTTTTAGGACACCATTAGGTCACTTGATGGAGTTTTTCGGTTCCTTGCCACTGTTGCCTTTGGCTTGCTCAGTTGGGGATATTTTGGGGATATTTAATTTAATTTTATCAATCAATAAATTCCTCTTGAAACAAACTTTGTTGTATTATTTTAATTTAATACTGTGAAGCTGCTTCGATACAATCTGTATTGTGAAAAGCGCTATACAAATAAACTTGACTTGACTTGACAGTTATTCTTGATTTTACAAAAACCTAAATAATCATAAATATAATTGCCACTATGTGGTCATGATATAAAGTACCAGTCACAAGTTGGACACACTTTCTCATTCAAGTGAATGTGAGGGTTGGTTCAAACGTTTGGCTGGTACTGTCCATGTTCTACATTAGAAAAAAAGAAGAAGAAGAAAAAAAAGCTAAATAACACGTTTAAATAACACACACACAAAAAAAAGACTGATTTGAAAAAATGAAATGAAAACATCAATCAGATAATTGCAACGTGTATATTCTGTTTTGATTTGGTTCTGTTCATATGTTCCCTGTCATTATTTGTTGACTTTGGCTGCAGCAGAAATGGTAAACTTCCGTACTATATAGTAGGCAAAAAACAGTGACAAAAGATGTATGTCCAAAGTACTCATAAAAAAGTAGGCAAAAAGTACCCGGATGACCTACTTCTTCCGGTGAGATTCTGAAGTGTATATACGATGGACACTTTACTGTCCCACGAGGCCAGGGGAGAATCCCGTAACAATGGTGAACTTTATTGGAAGTTTCATCACATATTGCTGTGTTGAAAACCCTCTGTGAACTTCTGGTGATTTTTGACATCTTTTTAAGTTTTATTAAAGAATACATTAGCGTCCTGTATTCTCTATTCATAGTAAAAATAATAATAATTAAATTACAACTGGGTCAGTTTAAAGGTGCTCTAAGCAATGCCGGGAGACATAACTTCTTGTTGACATTCGAATTGTTGTCAAACAAAACGGAGGCTAGCTAGACCCTCCCTCCTCCTCATCCCGTCTCCTCCCTCCTCCCCTCCCTTCCGGCATAAAGGAAAGCCAAAGTAGTCACTATAAATACTGATACTTCAAGCAATGTGTAATGTCGCCAAGTTAGATAAATGGTTTTATATATTGCAGAACAGAATGCAGAAAAAGAGAAACATTATATTAAAATCGTTTCGCCACATGAGGTTATAACTATAGCTCCCATACAAGGACGCAATAATAGCATGATAACGTTAGCTTTGCGTTTCCCAGTGAGCATAAACAACGGCGGTGGCGTAAACAAATTTATTCAAAGTTGTCAATAGCCTATAAATGAACATTCAAATTCATAACAAACAGTGGGTGAAAACAATCATTCACACAAATTTGTCGCCCTACTGTGAATTTGCTTGATCATTTACAATAGAGATTGAGACATTCTCTGGATTGATCACTATAGCTGCTAGAAACATATATGTTGTATTCACCAAAGTTAACGCTGACTGCACAGTTCTAGCTAATTACATCCTTGTGTTGGTTTGGCGAACATGAACGTCAGTTCAGAAATAAAAATGGATTGACCTACCTGTTCTGCAAAAACAGAGCAACTGAATGTCGGATTGGAAGCCCTTCTGCCGGCGGAGTTCTCGCCACCTTTCGAGGGTTTTTCCGATGTAAATTCGGGACTTCGCGCGTTCCTTATCCTTGTCCCTCTTCTTCGCAATTTGTTCATCGGAACGTCGTCTCTTTGGTCGTGTGTCGGCCATAATTCAAACTTCCCTCTCCATGCTTCTCCCTCCTCCACACCCCCTTCATGTGCACGCGCACTAACCCCCTCAAACCCCACCCTGAAATACTTCTTGCCAGTTACTGGCTGGAACATTGTTTGTTGTGTTTCGTGGTGCGGGTGAACCCAGTTTGTTTTTGTTGCTGTTTGTGGAGCCTGTGGTGTCTAGAGAGACCGCGTTTTTTTACAGTGTTTTCAGGGGACAGGCAGCTAGGGGATAGTGAGATGTTTGCTGTATGTGACAAAAAATGTTTTGGCCTAAAAAACGCGTGGCATCGCTTAGAGCACCTTTAAGTGCTGCAATTGGCCAGTGTACTGTTTTTTCCTTCTCTATGTAAAACTCTATTGTTTTTCTCCCTTATGTTAAAGTCTTTTTTTTTATGATTATTTTGCATGTTTAAATATAAAATCAGAGGCTACCTGTATTTCTTTGGAGTCATCAGCGGGTGGCGCTTTGTGTGTTGCGCACGACAACGCGTTTGCGCTCTTGCCTCACGGCATCCGTAGTATATTTTGTTGGTGAGATGTGCAGCGGGCAGTGCAAGAGAGACGCGCACTCTCGAGATATTGTCGACAATTTGAGTCATCCATGGGTAAATACAATGTTTTGTAAATATATTGTTGTTTAATACCATTTGTGGATGTATATTTTGTGTTGATTCTGAGAACTGTCATGTTTGGGAAGTTATGTTGTGTGTAATGTCCATGATGATATAACGTCACTCCATGCGGTCTAGGCCATGTTATTTGGCGTTATGCCAAATGTGATATACTTCATCTTTTCCATTTGTTTCAGGTGTTTTTCATGTAATTATAATTTAATGTGATTATTTACAGTGTGCACCATAATGTTGGAGATTTCAGCCCTTCGTGAAGTGAAAGTGTTGGTGTGTAAAAGCTGATTATTATGTGAGTGTTATTTTCTCTAATTTCTCTCAAGGGATAAATAAGTGGGTAATATAAAAATGTACTTATGTTGTTTTGTTTTCTTTGAACAGTATTCCCACTGCCGTATTGTATTGTATTGTATCGAAAAGTTTTGATAACGGTCGTTACTCTTATTTTTGATTTTCCTTTCCTTTTCTTTCTTTGCATTTTAAACGGTTGTATTACTGCATTGCCGTGTTTAAGAGTCTTGTGTTTATCATACACAAGTGGACTGTGATATTTAGCTGGTTTTAATTGTCACCAGCTCTGTGAACCTCATTCATTTAATTTAGTTTTGTTCTGCTCTTTTCTGTTTATTTTGTGAACATTTAAGAACTGGAACTGTTTCTTATCAATTAAATTGATAAACCACATTTGAAAATCAGTAGTTTTTATTTGATATCATTAAAGGAATAAACTTAAAGTAGATAGAACCCCCAAATGTGTTCCTGGTGGTAAACCCAAATCCCCGGTCACATCTATATAGTCCATAATTGGTTATGAACATTGAACATTGAAAATTGGTGTAATTACCAAATTGCTTAAACTCTAACAAATATTTATTATATTTGTTTATCTGTTTTGGAAATTGCTAAATCAATTTTCAGTATAGATGTACTAAACAAATCACTGATTCAACATTCTATGATTAAACATTCAATCTGTAACGGTCACCAGCTGGAGTGCCCATGAGAGCCACCAGAAGGCACTCCACACCAGACTATTGTCACTCTCACAAACTACATTTCCCAGAACTCACTGCCCGGACTCATCATCACTGATTGCATTGACCTGTATCTCATTACCCTGTTAGTCTCAGCCTATTTATACCATGTTCACTCATTCATTCCCCGTGAAGTCTTGTTTTAGTGTCACACTGCAATTCTGAGCATCCTCCCGGTTTTCATGTCTCTTGGTTTTGGATTTCTTGCCCTGTTCCCTGGATTACTCTTTTGCCTCTGACCCCTACCTGTTTTGTTTGTTTGTTTGTTTGTTTGTTTGGACTGCCTTCCTGTGCTTGACCCTCTGCTTGTGTTTGATTACAATTCTGGATAACCCTATTAATAAACTGCATTTGGATCCTCTACCTTCGAGTCTCGGAGCAGTTCATGACAGAAGACTTCTCCAACATGGATCCAGCAGTGAGACTTATGCGTCTCAGCCAAGGTGACCGCCCTATTGAGAAGTATGTGGAGGAATTTTGTGAGCTCTGCCATGGGGTGGACTTTAATAAGGGTGTCTTAAAGAACATGTTCCGCTATGGGCTTACCGACATTCTTGATTACCTCATGCCTGATAACACCCCTCAATGGACTTTAATCCAATATAGTGACCTCGCCCTTCGGATAAGTGGCTTGTTCTTTACTGTGGGCGTTGTGGATGAGGGGTCCCACGAGCTCACAGCACCCCCTCAGCCTGAGCTTCTTCACGTCACGTCTGCCGATCCAGAGACTGATCACGTCACGTCCGCCGAGCCAGTGTCTCCGGACAAGATGGCCGAGCCAGTGTCTCCGGACAAGATGGCCGCCGCCGAGCTACTGTCTCCGGACAAGATGGCCGGCACGTTGCCTGAGCCCTCAGCAGAGATGGCAGCCGCCACGCCTGAACCTGAGCCCTCAGCAGAGATGGCCACCGCCACGTCGCCTGAGCCCTCAGCAGAGATGGCCGCCGCCACGCCTAAACCTGAGCCCTCAGCAGAGATGGCTGCCGCCACGCCTGAACCCTCAGCAGAGATGGACGCTGCCACGCAGTCTGTTCCTGTTCCTGAGCCGGTGTCTGTTCCTGAGCCGGTGTCTGTTCCTGCCCATAACCCCACGGAGGCCGTGCCACCATGGTCTCATGAACTGTCTGGTCCGCCCTGTAGCCCTGAACCGCCAGGTCCGCCTGGTCCCCCTGAACCGTCTGCTCCTCCGAGGCCGCCTGAAGGGTCGTCTCCTCCCAGGCCGCCTGAAGGGTCGTCTCCTCCCAGGCCGCCTGAAGGGTCGTCTCCACCCAGGCCGCCTGAAGGGTCGTCTCCTCCCAGGCCGCCTGAAGGGTCGTCTCCTCCCAGGCCGTCTCCTCCCAGGCCGCCTGAAGGGTCGTCTCCTCCCAGGCCGCCTGAAGGGTCGTCTCCTCCCAGGCCGCCTGAAGGGTCGTCTCCTCCCAGGCCGCCTGAAGGGTCGTCTCCTCCCAGGCCGCCTGATGGTCTCCTGTTAGTCTCAGCCTATTTATACCATGTTCACTCATTCATTCCCTGCGAAGTCTTGTTTTAGTGTCACACTGCAATTCTGAGCATTCTCCCGGTTTTCATGTCTCTTGGTTTTGGATTTCTTGCCCTTTTGCCTGTGACCCCTGCCTGTTTTGTTTGTTTGTTTATTTGTTTGTTTGGACTGCCTTCCTGTGCTTGACCCTCTGCTTGTGTTTGATTACGATTCTGGATAACCCTTGTAATAAACTGCATTTGTATCCTCTACCTTCAAGTCTCGGAGCAGTTCATGACACAATCTGTTGGATTAATTGATAAATGTATTCAAATAAACAAAAACAAATGTAAATTAGAAAGTTTAATGTTCATAACATTATGAAAGGTTATTGCTTTATAAGAAAGGTACATAAAGAATAAACTTATGAAAAAAGAGTTAAAAAGTTACGTCGAAATTTTGGATCTTGTAATAAGTCAACAGAAAATATTGTGAAATGTTTAAAAACAGTACATTTATGATGATCTGTTGTAAGTTTTTATAATATGAAAACCAATTGTGAAAATAAAAACAATAAAAAAAAATAAAATAATGGTCAGCAAATGTAAAAATGAATTATGAATAAATTATTAATGAATTATAAAGATGTAAAAGACAAACACAACATGAGCGATGTTAGCAATAGACAGAATGTATTGCTTGCTAGGCAAGAAGCGTTGTCATGGTCACTACATTGCACTGGTTCTCCTTCACAGTCACACACACTTGCTTGAATGGTGCTTTCCTGATCCATCCCACCCTGATCAATAACTCTCAGGACAACATTGTAGTCACCCTTCTCCAATGCAGACTTTGGGGTCAGAAAGACACCAGTTGCTAAAATGGGCACATTATGATAGTTAGACATGTATACCAAGACAGCCAGATATTTCAATGTGTAACGAAAGAATGAGATTCTATTTCTTTAAAATATTAGTAATTGCTCACATGTGCCATTCATCGAGGTGGACCAATATTGACTGGTTTCTCCGTAGGTCTCAACTCTAAAGGGACCAGCGAAAGGAGGTCCATCTTTGTCCGTTATAGAGAGAAGCACTGGGTCTGAACCACGATTGCATATTTGTATTTTCCTTTCACTGATGACAGGAGCGTTGTCATTTACATCCTCCAATTCAATTACCAGGGTTCCTGTGCCAGTTGCTGGAGCTTCACCTGCACACAAGCACAGACATCAGAAAAAGGCCCGCAATAATTCTCCTCTTAAAAAAGGAAACACAAATTACCATCATTATCCAATGCCAAAATGGTAGCTCTGTATTTGCCATCTTTGACTAAGGAAGATTCTCTATCCATAGGGCTCTTGACTTTAATAACTCCAGTGTCTGGAGTAACACTCAGCCAGCCGGCAGGATCACTGCCAATTTTATACCTGGAAGGAACCAAACATACAGGTTAAAACTAGAAATGTTCAGCAAGAACAACTTAAGTCTTGCCTGGTGGTTTAAAAACATTTGAAGTTCAAAGGATATACAGGCATGCTATGATTTGAATTCTGGGTATGAGAGATTTGACATCTGCCTAGTGAGGCAAAAAATTATAATAATTATATAATTAAATAATTAAAATGTAATTATATAAATATATAATAACATTCGGTTTAAGATCTAGAAATCTGTAAAGAAATCAGTCAGAATTTTCAAATGGAATAATGAAATCTTACGTTATCTTCTGTGATTTTCCAATGTCTGGATCAGTGGCTTTATAAGTAACTAATTCACTATCAACTGGTGAATCTTCAGGTTTGTTAATAACCTTCTCCTTTGGATTAAACTCCGGAGGCTCATTAACATCAATTACATTCACAGTGACTGTGGCAGTGGAAGTGGCCAAAGAACCAACAAATGGATCATCGTTCTCAACAATCACAGACAAAATTAATTGCTTGTTCTTCTCAAAGTCCAGGGGCTGAATGGAAAAGAACGTGTATTTTACTAAAGGAACATGATCACGAATTGCCTGTGGAAACACATGAGCAACACACAGTACCTTTACAGTGGTGATGATGCCCTCTAGCTGGCTGGGTCCAGTACTGACACTGAAAAACCCACTCTTGTCACCGCCAATAATCTTATATTTGGTTGACCAGGCAGGAGATCCAGGTTCATCTCCATCAGTAACTGCAAGTCTGGCCACTTCAGCCCCTACTTTATTCTCTGGGACAGAAACAGTGTGCTAAAACAAAGAGAAGTATGGTTAAAATACAGTTAAAATGCTTATTATATAACATTCTGAATATATTACCGTTGCTTGCTCAAACTGAGGTGCGTTATCATTGGTGTCAGTCACAGAAATAACAGCTGTGCCAGTGGTCGAATGACCGTTTCCATTCATGTCAGTAGCCGTAATTAACACAGTATATCTGGAATATGTCTGAAAAGAAAGATGTTTTCTGGTGAGTTTGTTTACATTAAATCATTCTTCACTAATGTGAGATCCAGTCATCATTTCTCACCTCTCTGTCCAAGCCTAAAGCATTCACACGAATTCCTCCAGTAACAGAGTTGATTGTAAACAGGTTTGGTTTTGGCCATTCTGGATCTTGCTTGACGATTGAGTAACTGATAACACCATTGTCAGTATTCTCAGTATCATCTGCATCAGTGGCTGTGACTGTCATAAACTCATGACCTTCAGTGAGAGAAGAAGAAAGACTGATTTGGTGAAACTGAAGAGGCATTTAAAAAAAAAAAAAACTGCTATACATTTCATTAAGAAACTGCATCATACACCTACCTATACCAGCAGCTTCAGGAACACTTCCACTGAATGGATTTTGTGTAAAAACAGGCTTATTATCATTTTGGTCAATCACATTTACAGTAATTTCCATTGGCGTTTCTACAATATTCACATCAACTCCAGTCGCATGAGCTACAAGCTAAAGACAGGAGAAGAGATACAGGCATGTTAAAGGTGTATTGTGTAATATTTATGGGGATCTGTTGACAGAAATCCATTATAATATACATAACTACGTTTCGAGTGGTGTATAAAGACCTTACAAAATTAACCGTTATGTTTTTATCACCTTAGAATGAGACATTTCTATCTACATACACTGGCAATCTACAACCCCTTACACGTTAAGTCGCCATCAGTGTTGTTTTTGGCAGCCCTTTTAGTTTTAGTCTTTTGGACGAAAATGCTTTTTAGTTTTAGTCACATTTTAGTCACTTATAAACTTAATAGTTTTAGTCAAGTTTTAGTCGACGAAAACGCAAAAAGGTTTTAGTCAAGTTTTTAGGCAATTTTAGTAAAAAAAAAAAAAAAGTAGTCTTTAACAAATTAATTTAGGTTAAAAAGTATTGGAAATGGGCTTAGGTTTGACAGGTTGTAGCAAGTGTTGCAATTCGAGTGTTGTAACTCAATTCAATTTGAGCTACTACAACATTACACACAGATAAAGTGGTAACAGTGGAATCACTGTTTTACTCCAAAAAAGCCAGGAATAAAAACATTCTTACTTTGGCAATTGTGGCTTTATTATATAATTAGTTAAATAATAATTTATGTTATAATCTAAGTTAATGCTCGGACACACTCGGTCTCTCTCGTGCGCAGACACACTCGGTCTCTCTCGCGTACGCTCGGTCTCTCTCGCGCGCAGACACACTCGGTCTCTCTCGCATACGCTCGGTCTCTCTCGCATACGCTCGGTCTCTCTCGCGCGCAGACACACTCGGTCTCTCTCGCGTACGCTCGGTCTCTCTCGCGCGCAGACACACTCGGTCTCTCTCGCGTACGCTCGGTCTCTCTCGCGCGCAGACACACTCGGTCTCTCTCGCGTACGCTCGGTCTCTCTCGCGCGCAGACACACTCGGTCTCTCTCGCGTACGCTCGGTCTCTCTCGCGCGCAGACTACTCGGTATGTATGGCGCTCGAAATGTTTCATTCGGCGACGAGACTGACAAGCACGACAGATAACACTTGTGTATACCAAGCAGGAAGGAAGTCGACCGGAAGTTGAAGCCGGCCGCGTGCCACCATCTTGTAGCAGAACTTCATCTGCTGTTAGCATCCCATTGACTCCCATTCATTTTGGCGTCACTTTGACAGCGAATAACTTTACATCTGAGGCGTTTAAAGACTCCATTTGTCCATTATTTATTTCTAAAGAAACACGACAATGTATAAAATGCTCCATTACCTTGTAGCTTACGTTATGGCCCCGTAAAAACAGTTTTTGTAAAAGTAGGCTAACGATTGCGTCATAACCACACGACTCTCTGTCGCACAGTAGAGAGATTACCGTATGGACAGGAGGAGAAGCTCGCGCGCAATCGGGGGGATGTGGAGGCAAAATGACAAAATAATTAATCAGAATACCTAGCAAAAGTTTCTCCTGCTCCTAGCTCATGGATACCTCCTACTCACACTCTCCGTCTCTGCAAGATTCGGAAGGGAATGATTCAGATTTCGCATGCCACAGCCACTAGAAGACAGACGGGTTGCTCACGTCACATCTACGTCGTCAAGCTCTGTTTGAGTCTGCGCGTCAGGAACGGAAGTCCTAAAAAATCGCTGAAAATGGGCTTCACTTGTCTCAATTGAGTTCCCATGAGATGACTCTGTCCATTTCTTATACTGTCTATGATGTATACGTGCGTGTACGTCTCCATTTGTTTATATGGAGACGTACACGCAAATATCACGTCACGTAGACACGTCAATAACGTGTAGCTGTTGATCGTTACAGACGTGACGGCGGCGTCACGTTAGAAGTTAACGTGTGGATAACGTCTGCACATCTGAACGTCTGCCCGTCTGAACGTCTGCACGTCTGAACGCCTAATTTTCCTTATTTTCTCATACATTTAGGCTACTGTTATAGACATTATAGATAATCTTATTTTGGCAGTTTACTTTTGGCTACATTGGATTTATTTATTTCTATAATGCTGAATGTCTGTTAAGTACATACATTTGGTATCCCAATGATAGATAAAAGTATATTGTCATGTATACGATCTTATGAGAGACAAATAAAATGGGCTTGTAAAATTCATATAATTATTTGTTTGTTTAAGATTTGTTAAAGCCCTGCAGCAGCCGGTCTGCATGCCTCAAGTTCATTCATAGATGCTGCATTTAGTATTAATTAACCATTCAGAAACCACTTTAAAACTTATTGGATTTTAAACTAAAAAGAATGATCATACTTCTGATTGCTGGTTACTGCTATACTTATTCTGAACAGGTCATTAATCATTCAATTTAAAATCGTTTAACATAAATATACTATTTAATAGAGCTACACTACAGTTTTTATAAAGCCTAGCACTCTATTAAATCTAGCCTAGTCATACTGCACATTTTTTTTGCTACTATGTTAAGAGCATACAAATATATCACCCAACTCAGGCAAAACAATTGACAGCCCTGATAAATAAAGTAAAAGGCTTAAACTGATGCATCTTGTTTTCACCTGCAGGAAAAACAAACACTTAAAACAAAAATGACAGTAAATGCCCAGTAACATCAGTAGGTGGCAGCAGAGGGACACTCATCTGCTCATTAGACATGTCCACTCCTTGATATACTTGTAGGAAGTTTCAGTAAGTCTTGGGTCATTTATTCCTGTACATTAAGGGCTCAATGCATTAACAATTTCTGAAAGGAGCAATGTTCGATATAGTGTACATTTGCTTTTGTAAAATATTTTCAGTGCTTTAAATGTCTTACAGATTTGTATTGTATGGGGCTTCTGCATGCATCTTTGGAAGTTATTCCACTAACACAAGATAAATAATGAGTGAAATGTATGACTGAATGATTTTTAAAAATTTATTTTTATGTCAAGTTTGTAATGTCATTTGTAGCATCTTTTAATAACAGAATAATAGACTTAAATGGTCAGAGTATGACTGCTTTATTCTATGGTATTTCCTGCAATGCTGGTCCTATTCCTGTCTACCTTATACATGAGATACCCATACCTTTACTCTGCTCTTAAGCACACACAATAATCATAAATGCTACACTAAATCTTTAAATCCTGGGAAATAAAGTTTGTTACATAAATAAGAATTACAGTAAAAAGCATTCACTTAACAATTTCGCAGATAATGAAGTACATGTTATACAAGATAACAGTGTTCAGTATTTTCAGATTTAAACTATGGCTACGATTTATATTTATATTCTTTATATTACAATGACATACATATGTACACACACACACACACACACACACACACACACACACACACACACACACACACACACACTCTCTGTATATACATACATGTATGTGTGTGTGTGTGTTTGTTACATTCTCTATAAAGTACATTTAATGTATTACTGTATGTAAAATGCGAGTGGAGTACGTTTACAGTATTACAGTTCTGAAAATAATGTCTGATTACACACCTGTTCTGTCTACAAACGTTTGAATGATTGAAGACACTGTTGTTCTCCCAACATTCAGCTTTACCTTTTGACCCTCAGTCATTGTAAGGTCATGATTGATAACATTGTCTGCAATAGTGTCCTTATTTCATTAGAAACATGTCCACAATCTTGACCTCTTCCACTGTTTTGCCTCCGTACCCTTCTTCCACCACACATCATTACTCCTCTTCTTCTAGACTGTTGACCCTGTTTGTTTCTGTGTTGTTCTTCCATTATCTAAATGTGTGACACTGAGTTGTGCTCTGTCAATATATGCTTGTCAAATGAAGCTTCAGGAGATGCAGCTCTGAGCTATATCAGAGACCTGGTTGATTTAATGCTTTACATTCTCCTTCATTAGTGAAATGCAAAATGTATAGCCAAGACACTGTCATTAAAACATTAAAATGTAGCATGTCATGGGAACCAACAACAGCACATACATTAGGCTTTACCCATATATCTATTTATAACGCAGCCACTTTAAATTCACATAATGTTTCACTTCTGAGTAACAGAAATATGATATATATATATATATATATATATATATATAATGAAAATGAATTGCCAACATGCCAAGAATATAAAAAATACCAAGTAAAACACAAATTTGTAAATATTTGTTTGAATGTTTCTGTAATGAGCAGTTTTTAGAAAACGAGAACGCCTGTAAATAAACAATATATTAATGACTGGTATTTCACACAATAGTTGATGAAAATACAGTTCCAAACAGCGCCACAGCAGAACAACTGCAATTGTCTAAAAGGAGTAGTTGTGTGGGTGTTAAATATATATTTCTGTTTTTGAAAGAATAGGTTGAACATCAACCAGTAATCTCAATAGAACAGGGACTTGGCGCCATCTACTGGCAATTTTATATTGATATTTAGTAGTTTAATATTTATTTAGCCTCCGTTCATTTCGGCATTTACAACTCGGTTTAAATGAGCTTGCTAGAAGTTCATAGAACGATTTTTTATAACATAGAATTTAAGAATATAATTAAGTAATGCATCATCTCTACTATAGAGCTTTTTTTATTATTATTGTAGCCTATAGCCTATTTCCTATTCCCATGCATGCTCATGCATAATTGATATTGCAAAATACATTCAAAGCTTTTTACTGTTGAGATTCGTTTTTTTTTATGTATCCAAACCTAAATAGTATTTTCTTAATATTCTTCGAGGATGTTAAAAGGTAGGCCTATGTTAAATAGCTATTAATGTGATT
Organism: Leuciscus leuciscus; assembly: GCF_965113295.1. Lineage (NCBI taxonomy): Eukaryota > Metazoa > Chordata > Actinopteri > Cypriniformes > Leuciscidae > Leuciscus > Leuciscus leuciscus. Next base: position 1,862,417 of record NC_138726.1, read on the forward strand.
TTCTCTGTTGAAAATTACTTTATCTAATTTAATAATAGCTTTAATAGCTAAATGATCAAATCTTCTAGCCCACACTGTTCGAACAGTGTCTCAAATAAGACAAGTCCATTCAATTCAATTCAAATTTAGTTGTAAAGCGCTTTTCACAATATTGTTTCAAAACAGCTTTACAGAAAATGCATTTCAGAAATGTACATATAAAAATACAGTTAGTAAGTTAGTAATTTATTAATCCATCATACAAGTAGCTGCATAAAAGCACGTGCGCTATTTTTAAATTAGCCAAGGCACGTTTTACGTTCAGACGTGCAGACGTTAAAACGGGCACGTCTTTAAGCTTGGTTAGGAAAGAAATGACACAAAGCGAGCGCCATACTCGGTCTCTCTCGCGCACAGACACACTCGGTCTCTCTCGCGTACGCTCGGTCTCTCTCGCGTGCAGACACACTCGGTCTCTCTCGCGTACGCTCGGTCTCTCTCGCGTGCAGACACACTCGGTCTCTCTCGCGTACGCTCGGTCTCTCTCGCGTGCAGACACACTCGGTCTCTCTCGCGTACGCTCGGTCTCTCTCGCGTGCAGACACACTCGGTCTCTCTCGCATACGCTCGGTCTCTCTCGCGTGCAGACACACTCGGTCTCTCTCGCGTACGCTCGGTCTCTCTCGCGTGCAGACACACTCGGTCTCTCTCGCGTACGCTCGGTCTCTCTCGCGTGCAGACACACTCGGTCTCTCTCGCGTGCAGACACACTCGGTCTCTCTCGCATACGCTCGGTCTCTCTCGCGTGCAGACACACTCGGTCTCTCTCGCGTACGCTCGGTCTCTCTCGCGTACGCTCTGTCTCTCTCGCATACGCTCGGTCTCTCTCGCGTGCAGACACACTCAGTCTCTCTCGCATACGCTCGGTCTCTCTCGCATGCAGACACACTCGGTCTCTCTCGCGTACGCTCGGTCTCTCTCGCGTACGCTCTGTCTCTCTCGCGTACGCTCGGCCTCTCTCGCGTGCAGACACACTCGGTCTCTCTCGCATACGCTCGGTCTCTCTCGCATGCAGACACACTCGGTCTCTCTCGCGTGCAGACACACTCGGTCTCTCTCGCGTACGCTCGGTCTCTCTCGCGTGCAGACACACTCGGCCTCTCTCGCATACGCTCGGTCTCTCTCGCGTGCAGACACACTCGGTCTCTCTCGCGTACGCTCGGTCTCTCTCGCGTGCAGACACACTCGGTCTCTCTCGCGTACGCTCGGTCTCTCTCGCGTGCAGACACACTCGGTCTCTCTCGCATACGCTCGGTCTCTCTCGCGTGCAGACACACTCGGTCTCTCTCGCGTGCAGACACACTCGGTCTCTCTCGCATACGCTCGGTCTCTCTCGCGTGCAGACACACTCGGTCTCTCTCGCGTACGCTCGGTCTCTCTCGCGTACGCTCTGTCTCTCTCGCATACGCTCGGTCTCTCTCGCGTGCAGACACACTCGGTCTCTCTCGCATACGCTCGGTCTCTCTCGCATGCAGACACACTCGGTCTCTCTCGCGTACGCTCGGTCTCTCTCGCGTACGCTCTGTCTCTCTCGCGTACGCTCGGCCTCTCTCGCGTGCAGACACACTCGGTCTCTCTCGCATACGCTCGGTCTCTCTCGCATGCAGACACACTCGGTCTCTCTCGCGTGCAGACACACTCGGTCTCTCTCGCGTACGCTCGGTCTCTCTCGCGTGCAGACACACTCGGTCTCTCTCGCATACGCTCGGTCTCTCTCGCATGCAGACACACTCGGTCTCTCTCGCGTACGCTCGGTCTCTCTCGCATACGCTCGGTCTCTCTCGCGTGCAGACACACTCGGTCTCTCTCGCGTACGCTCGGTCTCTCTCGCGTGCAGACACACTCGGTCTCTCTCGCATACGCTCGGTCTCTCTCGCGTGCAGACACACTCGGTCTCTCTCGCGTACGCTCGGTCTCTCTCGCATACGCTCGGTCTCTCTCGCGTGCAGACACACTCGGTCTCTCTCGCATACGCTCGGTCTCTCTCGCGTGCAGACACACTCGGTCTCTCTCGCGTACGCTCGGTCTCTCTCGCGCACTGTCGCTCGCTCGCGCAGTTCGTTTCGCTTTTGTCCAGTCCGGCGCCTCATATAGAAGATGTGTGGCGAGTGACTAGCCGCAGCCGCAGGTGTGTTGTTGTTGTGTGGAATCTGGTGCGCGGCATGGCGGCAGCCGGGTGGTGGGCGTACCCAAAACAAGGATAGGAAGCGGCAGCAAGGATAGGAAGCAGCACTTTTTTAGCTCAAAACAGACAGATTTCACGCAAAATAGGCAGAAATGACATGCATTGTGAACGTCAGACTTATAATCATTTTCGTTCCGTCTCGTCAACGAAAACTTGAAAACGTCTCGTCATGTTTTAGTCACCTTAGAGCCATTTTTAGCTAGTCATCGTCGCGTTATCGTCATAAAAAAAGGTGCGTCAACGAAATCATTTCGTTATCGTCATCGTTGACGAAAACAACATTGGTCGCCATTTTGCGTCACCATATTTCTACAGTAGAAAACTTAACCCCCTGAGGTCTACGGTATCGCCGGCGATACCAGCTCGCTTTTTTTTTTGTCAATGTAAAAGAAACTCATAAATACTCTGTTGACTTTGATTTTCCATAGGAGTTTCATACATCAATCGATTCTGTTAAATGTGTATTATTTTTGTGTATACTCACAATAAAAACAAAGTGTTGTGCTTTTTGCCAAATAAAGAAAAATAAACACGAAGCGAGTTCTGCCTTCTCTCTGCCAGTGAAGTCCATTCTGAAACGCGTCCGAAAATTAACAATAACTGAGCGAATACTCAGTCAAACAGGCATACAGACACACAGGCATGAAGCTTGAATTTTCTTCTTTTAAATGAAGTAATTTATATAAAAAACAAATATTCTAATCTTGTGAAATCTGTATTAAAAGAGAGCGATTCCAGTCGAGCTCATCTCATCTCATTACGTTATAATCGGCCCCGCCCACGGAGAGCGCGCGCTATTCAAACGCAAATGACTGAGACGATCCCATACAAACTGTGAACGCCCACATATCAGCTCGAGAAAACACATCAAGTTTATTCAGATAAGTGTAGTCGTCTACACTGTCTCGCAGCGCTGTGAGGAATAATAATAATGGAAAACTTACCTCAGAAGTGCTGGTATTTCGAGGAGCAACGGATGGAATAATGTAGTAAGTTTTTTTTTTCATTCTCAAGTAAATCGCGTTTCTGTGTGAATGAATGAACGGCAGAGATGCGCTGTTTACCACAACTCGCAAAAAGACGGTTTAAATTTGAATTTCGTTTCTGTGTGTGAATAAATGATCTGCTTTTAGCAAACTATTTAGCTATACTGAGTAAAATCGATTGAAATATGTTGAAATAAAATGTATTTGTATAAGCAACGTATTAAACTGCAAATTAACATTTATATTCCTTATAATAAAAACGAAAGACCTATGTTACAGACATATGAAAGACAACATTTCGTTGATTAGTTTTGGATAGATTACACATTTTTACTGTAAAATATCTGCCACCTCAAATATGTTTGCCAATTTTTGCTAATATGTTAAATATAGTATGTTTTGTCAATGTAGGCTATATTGGAAGTTTGAAATATGTATGATAAAATGTATAGGCCTACTTTAGTTTTTACAAAGAAAGATCACACTTCAATTGTTGTTGTAATTGTAACCTTTTTAATAAAAAAATATATATATTTACAAGGTAGATGTAAACAAATTTTAAAAGGTAAATATAAGCATTTTCTTTCAATAATTTTTATTGTGTTTTATTATTGACAAATTTGGGGAGAGGATACATATTCCAAAACTGAAAATACAGTATGAGAATTAACTGCACAATTAATAGACATGTTTTCCTTGGATATTATACAATTTGCAAGCAAAATTTGTGAAAAAAAAAAAATTGACATGCTTCCAACTGTGAACCAATTTGGTAGAATATATATATATATATACTGTATATATATTGCTCTTGCATTCTTTCTTGTGGCTATAGGTGACACACCTGAATGAATGGCTCATTAAGTATGCGGGCCCCATTGTCTCCTAAGGTGTGAATCACTACATATGCATGATGCTGTTGAATGGTTGACGCCCCTTGCGCATATTGCCTTTACAAACAAAAAGTGTTTTACAAGATTTAAATCAATGTATTGTGTTATGTGAATGATAAGGGCAGGATGATTTTCACATCATTTTGAAGAAAAAATTCTAGGCAAAGACATCAATTAGTCAAAAGTCTTATTGACACGTATTTAGTATGTGTTTTGTGGCCTTATTTCAGAAACTTTAGTTTTTAGTTTTTTCAATAACCATGCATAAACATTATTCTCTCAAAAATACAAACATGTACATGCATGTTGCTCACATATTATGGTAGCCCTGTTTGTGCTAAATAGAGTGTAATTATACCTTTGCCATTAATATGTTTATAAGCAACTGAAAAAAGCACAAATGTCAGGGCATTTCAGAACATCTCAAGGACCCCAAAAACCCCTCAGACCTCAGAGGGTTAAACGGACAAACTTTCCTACAGAGCGTGTTTCATCACTCTTTTGTTTTTGCTTCTTCGTTGGTGTTTTTAGAGGCAACTTGCACCATCACTACATTGAATACGCACAAAGAAAAAGTACTATTAACGTTAGTATTGAAATTTAAACAAATAGAAGACCACATGTATTATTTTCCACAAGAGCCCGACAGATCGTCAATCTTCATCAGCAAAGAAAAGAAAACATGATGCAGCCAGACGAAGTCGGGACAGATGACGGCAGAAATGTGACCTTTTCCAGATGGAAGTCAATGTAACGTTAAGTGTTCAGGCGCGGTGGGCTGAGCCATTGGTTGCAATTCACAACCGAACTGCTAGATGTCGCTAAAATCTACACACTGCACTTTTAAGAGACAAATATCTGAGGTTGTTTGAAAACACAAATAAATTAGAGTTGTAGTTTTATATTTCCATGTCTGTTAGCTTTGATACGTCAATATGCAAGTGTAGTTATGACTTAAATTGTAGTAGGTATACTAATTACAATAAATGTACAGTATCTTCAAACATGAAAAGTAAACTGTGTGTCAATCTATTCCACAAGGCCTTTTTTCAGATTCTTTATACTTTTTTAGCTAACACTTTATAATAACGTTCAGTTGTAAGTCATTTATAAGTGGTTAGTTAATGATGAGTTACAAAACATTCATAAATGATTAGCAAGTGATATAATAACATTTTATGTATGTTTTGTAAATTATGTTACAAGTCATTTACAAGTGATTAGTAAATGATTAACTAATCTTTTACAAAACATGAATATGCGTTTCATAAATGTTTAATAAATAATGTATGTATGTAGAGGGTGCAGAAAGTGTTGTAAATGCCTTGAATACACGTAGATCATTTGTAACAGGTAAGTGTAACACATTTACAAGTGATGAATAGTTTATACTGTAGATTATTAGGGGATGCAGAAAGTGTTGTAAATTATTTATTCATGCATTTACACATCATCTATAACAGGTGTTGAACACTGTAGTGTGTAGTGTAGTGTAGTGTGCACTGCAGTGTAAGTGCTGATGGTGAGGGTATAGACAGCTGTCTTCTGTAGTGTGTAGTGTAGTGTGCACTGCAGTGTAAGTGCTGATGGTGATGGTATAGACAGCTGTCTTCTGTAGTGTAGTGTGTAGTGTAGTGTGTAGTGTAGTGTGCACTGCAGTGTAAGTGCTGACTGGTGAGGGTATAGACAGCTGTCTTCTGTAGTGTGTAGTGTAGTGTAGTGTGTAGTGTAGTGTAGTGTAGTGTAAGTGCTGACTGGTGAGGGTATAGACAGCTGTCTTCTGTAGTGTGTAGTGTAGTGTGTACTGCAGTGTAAGTGCTGACTGGTGAGGGTATAGACAGCTGTCTTCTGTAGTGTGTAGTGTAGTGTGCACTGCAGTGTAAGTGCTGACTGGTGAGGGTATAGACAGCTGTGTTCTGTAGTGTGTAGTGTAGTGTAGTGTGTAGTGTAGTGTAGTGTGTAGTGTAGTGTAGTGTGTAGTGTAGTGTAGTGTAGTGTAGTGTAGTGTGTAGTGTAGTGTGCACTGCAGTGTAAGTGCTGACTGGTGAGGGTATAGACAGCTGTCTTCTGTAGTGTGTAGTGTAGTGTGTAGTGTAGTGTAGTGTAGTGTAAGTGCTGACTGGTGAGGGTATAGACAGCTGTCTTCTGTAGTGTGTAGTGTAGTGTGTACTGCAGTGTAAGTGTTGACTGGTGAGGGTATAGACAGCTGTCTTCTGTAGTGTGTAGTGTAGTGTGTACTGCAGTGTAAGTGTTGACTGGTGAGGGTATAGACAGCTGTCTTCTGTAGTGTGTAGTGTAGTGTGTAGTGTGTAGTGTAGTGTGCACTGCAGTGTAAGTGCTGACTGGTGAGGGTATAGACAGCTGTCTTCTGTAGTGTGTAGTGTAGTGTGTAGTGTGTAGTGTGCACTGCAGTGTAAGTGCTGACTGGTGAGGGTATAGACAGCTGTCTTCTGTAGTGTGTAGTGTAGTGTGTAGTGTGTAGTGTGCACTGCAGTGTAAGTGCTGACTGGTGAGGGTATAGACAGCTGTCTTCTGTAGTGTGTAGTGTGTAGTGTAGTGTGTACTGCAGTGTAAGTGCTGACTGGTGAGGGTATAGACAGCTGTCTTCTGTAGTGTGTAGTGTAGTGTGTAGTGTGTAGTGTAGTGTGCACTGCAGTGTAAGTCCTGACTGGTGAGGGTATAGACAGCTGTCTTCTGTAGTGTGTAGTGTAGTGTAGTGTAGTGTAGTGTGTACTGCAGTGTAAGTGCTGACTGGTGAGGGTATAGACAGCTGTCTTCTGTAGTGTGTAGTGTAGTGTAGTGTGTAGTGTGTAGTGTAGTGTAGTGTGTACTGCAGTGTAAGTGCTGACTGGTGAGGGTATAGACAGCTGTCTTCTGTAGTGTGTAGTGTAGTGTAGTGTAGTGTGTAGTGTGTAGTGTTGTGTAGTGTGCACTGCAGTGTAAGTGCTGACTGGTGAGGGTATAGACAGCTGTCTTCTGTAGTGTGTAGTGTAGTGTGTACTGCAGTGTAAGTGCTGACTGTTGAGGGTATAGACAGCTGTCTTCTGTAGTGTGTAGTGTAGTGTAGTGTGCACTGCAGTGTAAGTGCTGACTGGTGAGGGTATAGACAGCTGTCTTCTTTAGTGTGTAGTGTAGTGTAGTGTGTACTGCAGTGTAAGTGCTGACTGGTGAGGGTATAGACAGCTGTCTTCTGTAGTGTGTAGTGTAGTGTAGTGTGTACTGCAGTGTAAGTGCTGACTGGTGAGGGTATAGACAGCTGTCTTCTGTAGTGTGTAGTGTAGTGTAGTGTGTAGTGTAGTGTGTACTGCAGTGTAAGTGCTGACTGGTGAGGGTATAGACAGCTGTCTTCTGTAGTGTGTAGTGTAGTGTAGTGTGTAGTGTAGTGTGTACTGCAGTGTAAGTGCTGACTGGTGAGGGTATAGACAGCTGTCTTCTGTAGTGTGTAGTGTAGTGTAGTGTAGTGTGTACTGCAGTGTAAGTGCTGACTGGTGAGGGTATAGACCGCTGTCTTCTGTAGTGTGTAGTGTAGTGTAGTGTGTACTGCAGTGTAAGTGCTGACTGGTGAGGGTATAGACAGCTGTCTTCTGTAGTGTGTAGTGTAGTGTGTAGTGTAGTGTAGTGTGTAGTGTAGTGTGTACTGCCGTGTAAGTGCTGACTGGTGAGGGTATAGACAGCTGTCTTCTGTAGTGTGTAGTGTAGTGTAGTGTGTAGTGTAGTGTAGTGTAGTGTAGTGTAGTGTAGTGTGTAGTGTAGTGTAGTGTAGTGTGTACTGCAGTGTAAGTGCTGACTGGTGAGGGTATAGACAGCTGTCTTCTGTAGTGTGTAGTGTAGTGTAGTGTGTAGTGTAGTGTGTACTGCAGTGTAAGTGCTGACTGGTGAGGGTATAGACAGCTGTCTTCTGTAGTGTGTAGTGTAGTGTAGTGTGTAGTGTAGTGTAGTGTAGTGTAGTGTAGTGTGTACTGCAGTGTAAGTGCTGACTGGTGCGGGTATAGACAGCTGTCTTCTGTAGTGTGTAGTGTAGTGTGTAGTGTGTAGTGTAGTGTAGTGTGCACTGCAGTGTAAGTGCTGACTGGTGAGGGTATAGACAGCTGTCTTCTGTAGTGTGTAGTGTAGTGTAGTGTGTACTGTAGTGTGTACTGCAGTGTAAGTGCTGACTGGTGAGGGTATAGACAGCTGTCTTCTGTAGTGTGTAGTGTAGTGTAGTGTGTAGTGTAGTGTAGTGTGTACTGCAGTGTAAGTGCTGACTGGTGAGGGTATAGACAGCTGTCTTCTGTAGTGTGTAGTGTAGTGTAGTGTGTAGTGTAGTGTAGTGTAAGTGCTGACTGGTGAGGGTATAGACAGCTGTCTTCTGTAGTGTGTAGTGTAGTGTAGTGTGTAGTGTAGTGTAGTGTAAGTGCTGACTGGTGAGGGTATAGACAGCTGTCTTCTGTAGTGTGTAGTGTAGTGTGTAGTGTGTAGTGTAGTGTAGTGTGCACTGCAGTGTAAGTGCTGACTGGTGAGGGTATAGACAGCTGTCTTCTCTGAAACACATGGAGCACTGTGCTCCTGATGTGAGCAAAACATACAAATATGTATTATATTTATTTTTTTAAACATTTAAATTTAATTTATTAAACATTTATGAAACGCATATTCATGTTTTGTAAATGATTAGTTCACCATAAACTAACCACTTATAAATGACTTACAACTGAACGTTATTATAAAGTGTTACCCATTTTTTATCTTAGCTTTCAAAGAATTAAGTACGAGCAGATAATCCAACGCTGAAATGCAGTAAAAATCAACTTACTCTGTATGAAGCTTTTCTTTCTCTGTCGAGTGGTCGAGTCACAAACAGATTCCCTGATAATCTGTCTATAGTAAAAGTCCCCTTAGGCTCCAGATCCGCTCCTTCACCTGTGATCCTGTATTGCATCTGAAATTCCTTAGCATAGTCCGACCTTATCTAAATACAGAAAGCAATAAGATACAATAACAGAACTTATACCATGGGCTGTTTAAATACTCGATTCTGATTGGCTGGAAGGTGTGCAGTAAAACCCTTTAATGCACAGGTAGTTCCAGTCAGTTTGATTACAGTTACAGTTCGAAATGAATCCGCTACTATAAACATTGGTAACCATAGTAACACAGTTACACTTGCAAGCAGAGTGAGAGACTCATATGAAAACGTTTATTTAGGTAGGCTAAATGGATGATTTTTGCATATCGTTTAATTTGTATGGTGAATATGGCAATTTTGAGAAATGGGCCCAGGCACAAGACGAAAAAGAAGACTTGTTGAATGACAAAAAGCGGCACAAAGAATTAACAATAAATAAATGACATGATTAGTTCAAATAAAGATTGCCTTGTCACTGTCAGTGTTGCCTGTCATTCATAAATAATTTTAATAAATCCATTAAAGAATCATTAAGTTAGCTATATGCTTAAGCAACGAGGGGACTGTAGCTGCTAGACTTTAAAGAGACGCACACAGGTAACGTTAACTCGCGCACGCATCTCTCTCTCTCTCTCTCTCTCTCTCTCTCTCTCTCTCTCTGTTCCTTCTCTTTCAGTTCTCTGTCTCTCTCTTTTAATAATGAATTTAAATAAATGTGATGATTCATTCAAATAAAAGCAATCCGATGGCTCTACTTTATTTAAAGTGGACGGAGTGCTAGAACTAACGAGCCGTAACTTAAGAAAATAACCGTCATTTTTACACGTCTGTTAAAAAATTACACTGTGAACATCAGTTACAGCTTTAACTTGTTTTTAACTTGGCAAATAACCAAGGTATAAGCGGGATAATCCACAGCTAGCCATGCATTAAAGAATTTTAATGCACTTCGTAGAGGCAACCACCCTCCGCTTCGCGTCGGGCGGTTCTTCGCCTCTACGTCGTGCATTAAAATCCTTTAATGCATGGCTAGCTGTGGATTATCCCTTACATGTTAATAAGAGACAATATCAAAAGTTGTCAATAACAGACAAAACTCTTTCTCATTCATCTAATTTTAACATTCCCTTCATGACTTTCTCTCACCTGGTGCAGTTTCTGTGGGAAAGGACCTTTGCCATCCTCAAGTATAGAGAATGGAGGAATAACCCAACCTTCTCTCTTTGCTCTCTTTGAATCCATTGAAGACTTTGGAAACATCAGAACCAGATCATCAGCGGGAGATTCCATCTGAAAATGTTAGTAAAAGATAATGAGCAACAAAACATTTTTGTTTACAGTTAAACACAGCACACAATCCATCAAATATCTGGATAATTGCATCTTTAGAATCAGAATGAACTTTATTGCCAAGTATGCTTACAACACAAGGAGTTTGTATTCATGACAGAAGCTTCCAGTGCACAGACAGAAAGACACAGATTACAAAAATAATATAAAAATTAGTGCTGTTAGCGATAACGCATGTGATTAATTTCAAAACCCTTAACCCGTTAAAATAATTTAACACAATTAATTTTTCCACGATTTAAATATAAAAAATTTCCCCGATTCTGCATCTCTGTTTGCAATCAGATCATTTTAAACCATTAAACTCTGTGAAAGTTTTCAGTGATCCAGTAATCAAATTCATTCAAACAATCAGTCCAAAACAGCACTAATGTAAAGAAGGCCAGGCTGATTACATCAGAGATATCAGAGAGAATAGAGACTCACATTGTGCTTTTAGTGTATTATTCATTCCAGTGTGAGCTTTGCTTAAACACATGAGCTCTGTCATATTCTGTGATTGTTTCTGAAGAGCAGTTTTGGTGACGTACAGGAGTCGTATAGTAAGTGTGTGAGAGTCTGTTATATTGATGCACAAACAACAAACTGTGTATGTGTGCTCTCGATCACCGATCGCATGCAGCATTTCTGTACAGACACATTTCAGTTTACACACACACTCAGTAGCGGTTTTTGGCACGGGCGAACCGGGCAATCGCCCGGGGCGGCATTTTTTTTGGGGGGGCGGCGCCGCCGGCACGAGCAAAAAAAAAAAAAAAAAAAAAAACTGCGCCGCGAAGCGGTTTTCTATTATCTATCATTTCACTGTGTGGGGAATTGGCAAATTTGCGCCCCCTGCAGCTGCAGGCGCCCCTGCTTGCTGAGAAGATGCCGTGCACAGGAGCTGTTTGTTTGAGAAGGGGAAAGGGGAGGGGGCGCGGGCGCAGATGACAGTTCACCTCTGGGTCTCTCCCAAATGGAACGGACAAGGAGGGGGAACGGGGGATCCATATAGTTATCTAAGTCAGTCACACCTCGACTTTCTTCCAAATAACGCACATTTCATTCATAATATTATGAATACAGGCCTCTATATTTCCTGCACATTTTTGTTTTTCTGAATTGTCTGAATGGCTAATAAAAATAGGTAATACAAAACGATTACTTGGTCACCACCACAAAGGTGAATTGGTTTAGTCTTGACTTCTGGTCGTGACTCGTCGTGAGTGACAGTTGGTGTGGGGGGGATCAGGGAAATCTGTTGATTGTCGATGTCGAGTGCCAAATAAGAGATGGACAAGAAAGGTCAAAGCCATCAGGTGCCCAATTTAGAAACGAGCGAAAGATAAAAGGTATGCAACTATGTTTTCTCTGTATGATTACGGTATCCATGTCATGAATGAAGGGGCAATATTAATTGGTGGGTATAACTCTTATTTGTTAGCCTTTTTGCTATGATTCTTTCTGCTTAACAATAATTCGGTTTTAAGTCAAACACGAGATCTAATTTCACCATAATATTGTGCTTTGCAACAAAACTGTTACAAGTTCAGTTATTTCACTGCAAAAAATGCTTTTCTTACTTAGTATTTTTGTCTTGTTTCCAGTCCAAATATCAAACATGTCTTAAATAAAGATGCATAACGTTATTTTACTAAAGTAGTAAAATGACATAAGATATTAAGTCTTGTTTTCCGGGGAAATAAATAAAAATTTAGTTTTTGCTTAAAACAAGCAAAACATGATCTGCCAATGGTGTAAGAAAAATTTCTTATGGGGGGGTGGGCGCTCGAAGGGGGTCTCGCCCAGGGTGTAATTCAATGTAGAACCGCCACTGCACACACTCAGGATAATGTTTGATTTGTTGCTACGTTGCTGTGTTTAGTAATTGTATGTTTATGCAGTCAGGTCAAGGAGTTTGATTTAGGAGTTTTTTGGCTTCTCCATGTGGTCCTGTTCGGTATCGCAGCTCGGCTCATTTAAAATGAAAACAAGCTCTTTGTTGTTGCTCTGTATACACACTATACACTGTGGAATCTTTAAAGTTTTTTTTTTCTGTAATGTTTTTTTTTATTTTTTTTTATTTTTTTATGGGTGCTTTGATGTGCATAATTTTATTATATAATAGTAATTATATGGAATCCTTATATCATTTGGTTATGTGGTGTCCCTTTGGAGTCTCCAAGGGTCCTTGAGGCTTGCAGAAAATAGTTTTGTGAGAATCACCCTTCAATCTGATTGTTTGTTGGATTTAGCAAATTATGATAAAATGAATGTTAAACAAGATAAATGGCATATGCTTCATTTCACGATAAGTGTGTGATTAATTCGATTAAAAATACAAAATAGACAATATGTGTACATGTGTTATGTACAAATGCAAGGGAATGTGAATAAAAGGTATGATATGCTAAATAAATATAAGTAGTGTTGTATATTTGAACATGTTTATTGCCCAGTGGGGGCATTTAACTGTTCATGAACTGTTCACTGCATGAGGAAAGAACTTTTCTTGATTCTGGCTGTTCTGGTGCTCATTGGTCTGTAGCGCCGGCCAGACGGAAACAGTTCAAAGAGGAATTGGGGTAGATGTGAGGAATCCAGAGTGATTTTGCCAGCCCTTTTACTTACTCTGGATAAGTACAGTTCTTGGAGAGTGGGAAGGGGTGTACCGATGATTCTCCCAGCAGTCCGGACTATCCTCTGTAGTCTTTAGTAACATGAGCCTCGAGAACGCGCTTACACTCTGCTTATCACACACACACTCTGCTTTATTACACACACAGGGATGCGCAGCAGCACACAAACATGCCAAATATTTAAAATAAAAGGATTACAATGTAAAAGATTATTATTGTGTACATAAAGATATGGTGGAATCTGGCTTGTCCCGTTGATTGTCTGCTTGCGTGATTTAACCTTTACACGAGCAGATCCGTTTCCTCGCTAGAGAAGCGTTACGTTTTTCCACTTGCAAATTCCACCATGTAAATAGCGAATCCACCATTCTGGCTTTTAAAGGGAATTGGAGATGAGACTCTGATTGGTTTATTGCACGTAAAGCCCAAAACACCCTTACTCATTAAGAGAATAGAGACAACCCTTTAAGATCATGCGCCGGGCGTGCCGACCATTTGTCCCGTAGTTAATTTGGCAAAAGTGGATTCAGACACGCCATAAGTGCACTAGAGCCACGTGCTTTAGACCATGTGATTAGATAGGTAAAATAGGGTCCAACGACTGCAGAACCAGGTTGAACTTCCTCAGGTCATCCGCAAACTTCAGGAGCTTGACTGAAGGGTCTTTGGTGTACAGGGAGAAGAGCAGTGGGGAGAGCACACACCCCTGGGGGCAACCAAGTCTAATTGCACAGGTGTTGGACGGGGATTTTCCCAGTCTCCCTATCTAGCTGTCAAAAAGCTGGTGATTCATTGACAGATGGAGCTAGGAACAGAGAACTGGGTTAGTTTGGTCTGGAGGATATCTGGGATGATGGTGTTGATGGTGATGGTGAAGTCCACAAATAGGATCCTCACATAACATCTTGACAGTCCCTGGTCTGTTGTAGGATGTAGTGCAGTCCCATGTTGAATGCATCATCTACAGACCCATTTGCTCAATAAGAGAAAAACTGAAGGGGGTCCAGCAAGGGTCCTGTGATGTCCTTCAGGCAGGCCAACACTGTCAGGATTCAGAAAAGGGAGGACCCAGGCGCAGAATGAACAGGGAGTGATATTTATTTACAAAGACAAAACACAGGTGGAACAGTCCAAACAAAAGAACAGGGCACACAACTGGAGAACAGGTGGGTCGAGGGCACAACTGGAGAACAGGTTGGTCAGGGATGAGACAAACCCAGGTTCTTTGGGAACAGTGGAAACTTGACAGCAGCTCAAGGAACCAGAGGCTTGGCATAGGTGGGATGAAACCGCACTAGGCACTAGAGTGGCTTGCCAGGACAGAAGTCTCGATGACCAAAGAAGAACAGGATGCAGGGAAGGCCAGGAACCAACACAAGACAAACACACAAGAGATAACAGAAACAAAAACCCGACAACTATGACTAGGAAAAGAAAATAGACTAATTAATAACTGGAGGTAGCAAAGGAGAAAGTAAGGTAAATAAAATAAATAATTTCTCAATAAGTAACTGGTACTTACAAACAAAAAGAAATTAAACAAGATTGCAACCTTGCAGAGAACTAGAGAAAAATAAATAATTTACTTAAATAAGGAGAAGTAAAAACAAGGCTTGAGAGAACAAGAAAATAAAGACTAGAACTAGACTAAAAACACAGGGACAAAGAAACTAGAAATTAATAAAACAGAAATAATCAAACAAGGAAAACTAAATCTACACTAGCACTGACTGTCAATTTCTGTAATAACTGCATACACACATTGAATGCAGACAATGCACAAAACGAACCAGCAAACACATGAGGGAAAGAGGCACAATATAAAGGGACCAGAGCACATGAGGATCAGGTGAGCACAATTAGTGAAACGAGGGCAATACGTGGACTAAACAAGGGGGCGAGGTAACAGGAAACAAGGAGGCAGGACAAGAGGAGCACATGGCAAACACAAACAAAGACAGAGCCATGTGCTCAATCACAAGACAAACATAGAAACATGAAACCACAACAACACAGACAAGGCTGCCAGGGCAGAACCCTGACAAACACCAGTCTTTAAAATGAATTCATGACCACAGACGTTAAAACAACAGGTCTGTAGTCATTCAGTCCTGTGATTTTGGAATCATTATGTGTTCAGTCTATAGTGTTTTATCGCCATATAATAGCCTGGCAGCAGAATACAGGGTTTTTAATCGTTTTCGCGGATCCGTGTGAATGGGGAAAGGAAAACTTCTCAGTTTTAAACATATTGCTGTCGTTTAAACATACCCTTATGTACACAAGATAACAAAGGGCTAATGAGGAACAGGTGTGAGTAATGAATCACTATGGCAACAAACAAAGCAGCAATGGAAACAAAAGCAAACAGGTCAGGCTTGTACTGTACTGACAGCAGTTTCTTGTAGGAATTTGTTTGTACCTGTGGAGAGGAGATGTTCATGACCGTGTCCATGTGATGGTCCTCATGATGATGATGGACACGCTCAACTCTGACAGATACCGTGTGCTTCTTGCCACTGGAGTCCCAAGCGTCCACAGAAAACACCTTGTGGCCTTCATGAAGAGTCACTCGTCTCTTAAGCGTTACAGTCCCATCCGTGTCCACATCAAAACCCTTGTCAGAGGACTGGAAGAGCGTTCTTATTCTTCCATCACATGCATTAAAAATGACTGTCAGAAAAAGAGATTCAATTGGCTCAATAAAGCATCTTGTCACATATGTTAACCTGGAGTGGGGAACAAGACACTGTGTCAATAGCTGATGCTATAGGGAACACCCTCCAGGTGTGATGATGATCTGAAATAGTGTTGTCAAAAGTACCAGTTGCACAACTTTGCAATTAGTCAGGGAATCAGGGTTAGCAAGTCAATACTTCCTTTTTTAAAACGTAATGATACCAACTTTATCATACATAAGGGTCAATCCATTACCCGCTGATAGGCCGTGATATCAGCTTCATTGTTTATAAAGGGAGTACTCTTTGCTCGCTTCCCGAATATAACCCATTCATAATTTGAATAAAAGTTTGAATAAAAATGTAACATTGCAAAGATTTAGGAGTGATAACTGTATTAAAATGCAGAACTGAATCTGAAATTATGATGTTTGACATTGATAACCATTGCAAAGGACAGGACAAAAAAAAGTGCATTATCTTCCAGTGTAAGTGCAAATGACCTGCCACTTCTTCTGGCACCTGTAATGTGTTTCTTTGTTTTTAATTTTATTACTAACTTTTATTTGAACTTTTTATTGATGTTTACTTATATGGACAATAGTTGAAGGCTGCATGCTAATGTTTTAATGCATCATTTACTTATATCAATATCATTAATAAATTAACTAATTTAATTTAATGTTTTAATTTTCAAATAGTTAAATAAAACAACTATTAAAATAAAATAGTTACAATAGTTATTGCTATGGTTCCAAAACTGGTCCAGCGAACTGTACATTTTTACTGTTATTGGTACTGATTACTGACATTTTGGTATTGTGACACTAGTCGGCAGCATGTATAAAATCACACCAACTCATTGGCTGACTGTGTTAGCGAAACCCTCTGAGATTTCACCTCACTGTTGCCTCAAAAGGATGCGTCTGTGCCATCAGACTTCTACGATGGAAGTCATAGCAGTAGCGAAGGAGTATTGCTGAGTTTTGCAGCATCTCATTTCCTAGTCAGGGAATCAGGGTAACATACTTAACCAAGACGTTATCACCCAGAGAAGATAACCTCTGAAAAGAAGCAACAATTCTAGCCGAGTGAGCTCAAGTGAGCACATGCACAACTTTTGTTTCAATCAGACTGAATTCCTTCCGATTGATGAATCCGAACGTAGTGTTTACATGAACGCTTAACATGTGATCGGGTTGATGTGCGCATTTAAATGTCACAAGCTTCAAATCGGAATAGATTTTTTGACTTGCGCACACCGCACAAATATAAAGAGTTTCCTGCTGTTTCCTGCTATTTTCCTACATTGGTTATTTTTTTGTTTTAAACAGCAGACTTAATATTTATCCATTTCTGGTCATAATTTGGAGACAATGAGCATATGAACCATTGTGCTGAGCTGCTTATATTTATAACGCTGTAAAAATGCCCCTCCCCGCGCCCAAATCCAGTCGTCTGTGGATGAGAATCTGAAACAAGGACTGGTGGGACGTTGTCCTGCTCCACTTCACAGACGTAGAGTGAAAGGAGAATTTTAGAATGACGGGACATTTATATGACACTTAAGGGGCCGTTCACATATCGCGTCTAAAAACACGTGGAAGGCGCTGTCTCCTTTCCAAAGTGCTTGCGCTCCCGTGGCGTCTGTCGTGCGTCTACATTTGAAATAACAAACTTGAGCATGCAAAAGACACGATATGTGAACGGCCCCTTTTTCAACAGGAACAACCGCTCATTCCGTGTGTCATACATCATTACGCTATTTCAACGTCATTGCACAATACACATGCGCATTCCTTTCAGTTTCGGTTTTCAATCTGATTAAGTGTTTACATGTTCTCTCGATCGGATTAGAAAAGGAATAAACCACCCCTTTCAATCAGATCGAAATTTAATTCGGATCGAGCTCAATCGGATTGATTAAGGTGTTTACATGAATGCTTTTCAGTCCGATTGAGCCATCAATCCGATTACTGACGGATTATTTGGTTGCATGTAAACGTAGCCCATGTGCAGCTAAAATCTGCATTTTATAATACTGCAGCTGCCTACATGCGCAAGAGGCAAGCTATTATTAGAGAAATTAGCAACAATTGGCAACTGTTTATACTTGAATGCCCAGTGTGCATGAATGGTCCTGTGACGTGTTTTTGGTCAATTGGGTGGACGGAGATCTTTTCTGAAACACGGTGGAAACACCAGTATGGATGAGGATCGTTTTCATTTTAAAATACTGTGTTAAACCGAAAACGCACTAGTGTGGACATAGCCCAAGACTATAGATAAGTTCCAAGAAGGAACACAAGCAGTACGAAAAGGCTTCTTCCATGTCATCCCATGCATGAAAAAGGAGACAAGTGAATGCTTCCCTAAAGAAACACCATCAACTGGTGCATGCTCATCAACAATCTACACTACATATATCTGAAGTGAGCTGGAACCAAACCTGCAGAAAAAATGGCTCCTGAAGGAATACCAGCACTGTAGCACTCTCTGCACCACAATGCAAATAGTCACCTAGTGTAGAACCTCCTATTAGAGGGGATTCTTACATTTAAACTGGTCTTTGTGATCTCCAACAAATGACCAAAATGAATCAGTCAGCCCTGTACAAAGGCTAATACAACATTTTTCATATTTTTGGTTGGAAATACCACACACTGCCCCTAGTCTGGGAGAGTAAGGGTTAGGGTTAGCCTGGACTTCCTTCATAAACGGTGCCCCAACCTACTGACAAGACGTTTGTCATAATCATGACAACAAACTCTGCCTAAAGGAACTCTATTTGGCAAGATTTACTACCGCTATGCACCAGCGCAAACAAGCCTCTTTTAGCGTTAAGAGACTACTGTCAGGATTTACTGAAGACACAGTAAGAAATTAGAGCTGAAAAGGCGTGGAAAGGGTTATTTCTGTGGCTGATCTTATTGCATATGCATTTCTAGGAGTTTCCCTTTCAGATACAGTATTTATGGAAGGAGAGTATTTAAATTAATCACACAAATTGATTCACTAAGGTTATTTACCTCACCATTTATTTACCTTCCAAAAAAAGCATTTCTTAACCCCCTGAGGTCGACGGTATCGCCGGCGATACCAGCTCGCTTTTTTTTTATCAGTGTAAAAGAAACTCATAAATACTCTGTTGACTTTTATTTTCCATAGGAGTTTAATACATCAATCGATTCTGTTAAATGTGTATTATTTTTGTGTATACTCACAATAAAAACAAAGTGTTGTGCTTTTTGCCAAATAAAGAAAAATAAACACGAAGCGAGTTCTGCCTTCTCTCTGCCAGTGAAACGCGTCCGAAAATGAACTGTAGCTCAGCGAATACTCAGTCAAACAGACATACAGACACACAGGCATGAAGCTTGAATTCTCTTCTTTTAAATGAAGTAATTTATATAAAAAACAAATATTCTCATCTTGTGAAATCTGTATTAAAAGAGAGCGATTCCAGTCGACCTCATTTCAGCTAATTCAGATGTAATGTGACACGCCCACGGAGAGCGCGCGCTATTCAAACGCAAATGGCTGAGGCAATCCTGTGAACGCCCCCATCAGCTCGAAAAAACACACAAGTTTATTTAGATCATTACTTGTTTACACCGTCTTGCAGCGCTGTGAGGAATAATAATAATGGGAAATGTCCCTCAGAAGTGCGGGTATATCGAGGAGCGAGCTGAGGAATACTAGTAAGTTTTTTCCTTCTCACGTGAATTTCTTCACGTGGGTTTCTGTTTATGAATGAATAAATGAGATGCGCGCTGTTTACCACAGCTGGCAAAGACAGTTTAAATTTAAATCGCGTGTGTGAATGAATGATGATGTTTTAGCAAACTGTATTGCTATACTGAGATGAGTAAAAATCGACTGAATGTTGAAATAAAATGTAGGCTATTTGTATAAGCAACGTATTAAACTGCAAATTAACAATATGCCCTAATATTTCATGAAAACAACGTTACAGTCAGGCGAAATATGAAAGACAACATTTTGTTTAGTAGATTTGGGTACAGTTTTTACTGTAGAATATACTGCCACATCAAATAAGCTTTTGTTTAGCAATTTCTATATATAAAATACTATTTTTGTCAAAAATAAAGTCATCAACTAAGATGTTAGCTGTTCCAATGTTGGCTATATTCAAACTAATGAATACATAGATAAAATGTAGGCCTATAATATTTTTTTTTACAAAGAAAGAGTACACTTGAAATATTGTTGAAATTGTAATTATTGTTGTAATTGTAACCGTTTTAATAAAATACCAAAACATATTTACAAGATAGATGTAAGCAAAATCTTAAATGGTCAATATAAGTCTTCTTCTAAATATATCTTTTGTCCTTGCATTGTGGCTCAGTCAGTGTCACACCTGAATGAATGGCTAATTATGCAGAGTGGGTGGGACATTGTATTTTCAGGTGTAAACCACTCCTCGTTCACGCCCCCCTCGCATATTGGCTTTCCAAGCAAAACCTGTTTTACATCAATTTAAATCAATGTATGGTTTTATGTGAACGATAAAGCAAGACTATTTTCACATAATTTTGAAGAAAAAACTATAGGCGACGACATCCATTAGTCAAAAGTCTTATTGCCACATCTTTAGTATGTGTTTTGTGGCCTTATTTCAAAAACTTTAATTTTTAGTTTTTTCGATAACCACGCATAAACATTATTCTCTCAAAAATGAAAACATGTACATACATGTGGCTCACATATTATTGTAGTCCTGTTTGTGCTATATAGAGTGAATTTACACCTTTGCCATTAATATGTTTATAAGCAACTGAAAAAAGCACAAATGTCAGAGCATGTCAGAACACCCCCAGGGCCCAAAAAAACGCTCAGACTCCAGAGGGTTAAACCAGATGTCTACCATCTTCAGATATATGGTCTTAAGAGGGTGTGAATGCTCAATCCAGTGAAGCCACTGACCCCAGTTCTTCTTGCGGGAGTCCGGACACCTTCGCTGCTTCTCTGCTGCTAAGAGCTGAAGCAGGATTGGCTCACAGGCACAGCAAACTCTTGAGCCCGCCCAGGAAACTTATCGATGACAGCATTCACTGCGTCGCTTTAAAGCCCCAACTGAGCAACAGGAGAATCCAGCAGAAAGGACTTCTTTCTCAGGTATCTGTGAGGTTCAACCACATCTGTCTCTCAGACACCACCAACCCTGCCATATAATGACCAGTGGCATGAGCCACAAGCTTAGTTATTCAGAGCAACAAGTCATTTGCTTGTCTGAGCTCCTTGACTGCCTCAGGAGTCAAGCAAGCCCCATCATCCTTATCCTTCATGACATCAAATTGGTACATCTGCAATACTGCTATAGTATGCAGTGCCACATCGAGAGGAATGTGCCACACTAGTATGAACTAGTGTGACAAATTAATTTAGTCAATTAACAAATTCGTTACATTTATATAGCGTTTTTCTAGGTACTCAAAGTAGAGTTCTCAACGGGTCGGGTCGGCCCGACAAACCCGACGGGACCCGCGGGTTCGGGCCGGGTTCGGGTCGAAAATATAAGCAAATGACTCGGGTCGGGTCGGACCTCGGGCTTAATCTTTTCCGCTCAGTAAAAAAAAAAAAAAAAAAAAAAAACATTTATTATCATCGCTGCTGTTCACCGTAAAGAAAGTCTGGGTGCTGCGCGCAACGTGCATCATGGAGAGGGGCGGGGGCAGACGCCGCTGCGTGCACGCCTTTAGCCTGGAGAAGAAGATGGAGTTGGTAGAAGTAAACTTGCTGCAGGTGAATTCACCGTCGCTACTCGCTACTACAGCCTATTTATATATTTAAAGTTTATTGTTTCAGTTGTTTGTATTGTTAAAAGGCGTGAACATTAAAGGTTGATTTGAATTCGCGTCTGCTGGTCATGATAATACGTGTATGAGAAAAAAAAAATCCGACGCGGCGTCGGGCCGCGGGCCGGGTTCGGGCAGATAATTCATGTTGATGTGTCGGGTTACATCGGGTCCGGGCTTTAAAAGCCACGGGCCGGGTCGGGTCGGGTTGTAATTTTCAGGCCCGTTGAGAACTCTAACTCAAAGCACTTTACATATGGAAGGTGTAATCTCCTCAACCACCACCAATGTACAGCATCCACCTGATGATGCGACATGATGATGCGACTGCAGCCATATTACGCCAGAACGCCCACAACACAACAGCTTATTGGTGGAGAGGAGACAGAGTAATGAAGCCAATCAGTATACATGGGGATGATTAGGAGGCCATGATGGACAGAGGCCAATGGGCAAATTTGGCCAGGATGCCGGGGTTAAATTATTATTATTATTATTATTATTATTACATACATACATACTTACATCTTCTTCTGCTTATCCGGGGCTGGGTTGTGGGGGCAGCAGTCTAAGCAGAGATGCCCAGACTTCCTTCTCCCCAGACACTTCCTTCAGCTCTTACAGGGGGACACTGAGGCGTTCCCAGGCCAGCCGGGAGACATAATCCCTCCAGCGTGTCCGAGGTCATTCCCGGGGTCTCCTCCCAGTGGTACCCACCCGGAACATATTCCCGACAAGGCGTCCAGGAGGCATCCTGAACAGATGCCCGATCCACCTCAGTTGGCTCCTCTCGATGTGGAGGAACCACAGCTCATGACCATAGGTGAGAGTAGGAACGTAGATTGACTGGTAAATCGAGAGCTTCGCCTTGCAGCTCAGCTCCTTCTTTACCACGACAGACGGTACATCGACCGCATTACTGCAGAAGCTGCACCGATCTGTCGGTCAATCTCCTGTCCATCCTTCCTTCACTCGTGAACATGACCCCAAGATACTCCTTCACTTCACTTGAGGCAGAAACTCTCCACCAACCTGAAGTGGACAAGCCACCCTTTTCCGACTGAGAACCATGGCCTCGGATTTGGAGGTGCTGATTCTCATTCCAGCCGCTTCACACTTGGCTGCAGACCGTCCCAGTGCATGCTGAAGGTCCTAGTCTGATGGGGCCAGCATGACAACATCATCCGCAAAAAGTAGAGACGAAATCGTGTGGTCCCTAAACCTGACACCCTCCGGCCCCTGGCTGCGCCTAGAAATTCTGTCCATAAAAATTATGAACAGAACGGGTGACAAAAGGGCACTTTCCCGGGGAGGCTGAGAAGTGTGTTCCCCCTGTTATATGAACACACCCTCCGGTCCCCCTTCTTAAAAAGAGGGACCACCACCCCGGTCTGCCAGCCCAAAGGTACTGTCCCCGACTGCCACGCGATGTTACAGAGGCATGTCAGCCAAAGACAGCCCCACAACATCCAGAGACTTGAGGTACTCAGGGCGGATCTCATCCACTCCCGATGCCTTGCCACCGAGGAGCTTCTTGACTACCTCTGTGACTTCAGCTTGAGTGATTGACGAGTCCACCTCCGAGCCCTCGGCCTCTGCTTCCTCAATGGAAGATGTGTCGTGGGATTGAGGAGATCCTCAAAGTATTCCTTCCACCGTCCAACGACATCTCCAGTTGAGGTCAACAGCTGCCCACCTCCACTGTAAACAGGGTTGGTAGGGCACTGCTTCCCTCTCCTGAGGCGCCGGACGGTTTGCCAGAATCTCTTTGAGGCCAACCGGTAGTCCTTCTCCATGGCCTCACTGACTCCACATGACTCCTCCCAGGCCCGTTTTTTTGCCTCCACAACCACCCGGGCTGCAGTCTGCTTGGCCTGCCGGTTCCCTTCAGCTGCCTCAGGAGTCCCACTAGCCAGCCAGGCCTGATAGGACTCCTTCTTCAGCTTGACGGCATCCCTTACTTCCGGTGTCCACCACCAGGTTCTGGGATTGCCGCCTTGACAGGCACCGGAGACCTTACGGCCACAGCTCCGTGCGGCCACGTCAACAATGGAGGTGGAGAACATGCTCCACTCGGACTCAATATCTCCAAACTCCCTCCAGGACTCCCTTCACCCAAGTGTCCAAGACATACGGCCGGAGGTCGACACTAGGGTGTCCTGGTGCTACGTGCACTGATGGACACCCTTATGCTTGAACATGGTGTTCGTTATGGACAAGCTGTAACTAGCACAGAAGTCCAATAACAGAACACCGCTCGGGTTCAGATCAGCGGGGCCATTCCTCCCAATCACACCCCTCCAGGTGTCACTGTCACTGCCCACATGGGCGTTGAAGTCCCCCAGTAGAATGACGGAGTCCCCAGTCGGAGAACTTTCCAGCACCCCTCCCAGAGACTCCTAGAGGGCCGGGTACTCAGCACTGCCATTCGGCCCGTAGGCACACATGACAATGAGAGACCTATCCCCGACACGAAAGTGCAGGGACGGGCCCTCTCGTTCACCTGGGTGAACTCAAACACATGGCGGCTGAGCTGGGGGGCTATAAGCAAGCCCACACCAGCTCGCAGCCTCTCACCATGGGCAACTCCAGAGTGGTAGAAAGTCCACCCTCTCTCAAGAAGTGTGGTTCCAGAGCCCAAGCCGTGCGTGGAGGTGATCTCTAGTCGGTACCTCTCAACCTCACGCACAATCTCAGGCTCCTTCCCCGCCAGCGAGGTGACGTTCCATGTCTCTAAAGCTAGATTCCATGTCTAGGGATCAGGTTGTCGAGGCCCCCACCACTATGACCATAATCAACTATGATCCACTATGCACCAGCCCCTTACAGTCCCTCCTGCTGGTGGTGAGCCCACGGGAGGGCTGCCCCACGTTGTTCCTTCCGGCTGGGCCCGGCAGGGCCCCATGGGGGAGGCCTGGCCACCAGGCGCTCACATACGAGCCCCAACCCCGGACCTTGCTCCAGGGTAGGGCCCTGGCTGCGCCATGCCGGGTTCGTCACAGTCCTTGTATTTATTTCTAACTTAAAGGGTTTATGAACCTCTCTTATTCTGACCCGTCACCTAGGACCTGTTTGCCTTGGGAGACCCGACCAAGGGCATATAGCCCTGGACAACATAGGTCCTAGGATCGTTCGGGTACTCAAACCCCTCCACCACCATAAGGTGGCAGTTCAAGGAGGGGTAATTTTTTTTACAACACAAATTAATCATCACTGAGCTTACTTAAGTTGGACTGTGACGCTATTTTCTACTGGAAACAAGTTTTGTTGCATTATTTTCCTGTTATCTCCGTAAAGCTGCTTTGAAACAATCTGTATTGTTAAAGGCGCTATATAAATAAAGCTGACTTGACTTGACTTAAACCCCTACTCTTTTTCCAAAGGACATCCTGGGATTTTTAATGACCACAGACGTCAGGACCTCGGTTTAACGTCTCATCTGAAGGATGGTGCTCTTTGACAGTATAGTGTCCCCATCACTATACAGGGGAGTTAGGACCCACACAGACCACAGAGTGAGCGCCCCCTACTGGGCTTACTAACACCTCCTCCAGCAGCAACCTAGTTTTTCCCAGGAGTCTCCCATCCAGGTACTGACCAGACTCAACCCTGCTTAGCTTCAGTGGGCAACCAGTCTTGGGCTACAGGGTGATATGGCTGCTGGCAAAGGATGGCTGATTTTCCTCATTTACTCATAAAGAAGGTGAATCTCAAACAAAACACTTTTAAAGTCATTGCAATGTGAGCAATTCAAAGAGCTGTTAAGAGCGGCTTGAGCATGACGAACACCCAAGCACTTAACACTCTTTACATGTGTCCTTACTCGTGTTACTTCCTGAATAAGAAACATCTGATGAGCGATGGCATGTCCTGTGGGCGCTAGCACCATCAATCAACGAATTGGTGTGATTCTATTTAGGCTTCAGGGATTCATTGCACTTGGAGGGTGTTCTCATAGCATCAGCTACTGACGAAGCATCAAAAGCATACATCCTTAATTTACACTTGCTGTGAACTACAATGCTTACACTCAAGAGACCTCTCAACACTCGACACTGATGAAAGCAAATTTAGTAGATACAGTGCATGCATACAATTTAAATCAATTGCTGTATTTCACAGTTAAACCTCAGTTAACCCTCTGGGGTCTAAGGTGTTTTTGGGGTCCTTGAGATGTTCTGACATGCCCTGACATTTGTGCTTTTTTCAGTTGCTTATAAACATATTAATGGCAAAAAAATAAATAAAAAAATATGACACTCTATTTAGCACAAACAGGGCTACCATAATATGTGAGCAACAAGAATGGACATGTTGGCATTTTTGAGAGAATAATGTTTATGCATGGTTATTGAAAAAACTAAAAACTAAAGTTTCTGAAATAAGGCCACAAAACACATACTAAATATGTGTCAATAAGACTTTTGACTAATGGATGTTGTCGCCCAGAGTTTTTTCTTCAAAATGATGTGAAAATCACCCTGCCTTATCATTCACATAACACAATACATTGATTTAAATTTTGCAAAGCACTTTCTGTTTGGAAAGGCAATATTCGAGTGGGCGTCAACGATCCAATGACACCATTATGCATATTTAGTGGTTCGCACCTGAAGAGACAATGGGGCCCGCATACTTAATGAGCCATTCATTCAGGTGTGTCACCTATAGCCACAAGAAAGAATGCAAGAGCAACAGTTGGAAGCATCTCAATTTTTATTTATTTTTTTCACAAATTGTGCTTGCAAATTGGCCTATAATATCCAAGGAAAACATGTCTAGTAATTGTGCAGTTAATTCTCATACTGTATTTTCAGTTTTGGAATATTTATCCTCTCCCCAAATTTGTCACTAATAAAACACAATAAAAATTATTTAAAGAAAATGCTTATATTTACCTTTTAATAGTTTGTTTACATCTACCTTGTAAATATATTTTTTTATTAAAAAGGTTACAATTACAACAACAATTCAAGTGTAATCTTTCTTTGTAAAAACTAAAGTATACATTTTATCATACATATTTCAAAGTTAAGGATTTGATTGATTATTTGATTAATTTATTTTTGACAAAACATACTATATTTAACATATGAGCAAAAATTGGCAAACAAAAGCTTATTTGAGGTGGCAGATATTTTACAGTAAAAATGTATAATCTATCCAAAACTAATCAACGAAATGTTGTCTTTCATATGTCTGTAACATAGGTCTTTCGTTTTTATTATAAAAAATATAAATGTTAATTTGCAGTTTAATACGTTGCTTATACAAATACATTTTATTTCAACATATTTCAGTCGATTTTTACTCAGTATAGCAATACAGTTTGCTAAAAGCAGATCATTCATTCACACACAGAAACGCCTGACTGTAACGTTGTTTTAATTAAATATTAGGGCATATAAATGTTAATTTGCAGTTTAATACGTTGCTTATACAAATATAGCCTACATTTTATTTCAACATATTTCAGTCGATTTTTACTCATCTCAGTATAGCAATACAGTTTGCTAAAACATCATCATTCATTCACACACAGAAATGCGATTTAAATTTAAACTGTCTTTTTGCGAGCTGTGGTAAACAGCGCTCATCTCTGCCGTTCATTCATTCACAAACAGAAACGCGATTCACTTCAGTATTCCTCAGCTCAGTCGGATCCTTGCTTCTCGAAATACCCGCACTTCCGAGGTACATTTTCCATTATTATTATTCCTCACAGCGCTGCGAGACGGTGTAAACAAGTACAATGATCTGATTAAACTTGTGTTTTCTCGAGCTGATATGGGGGCGTTCACAGGTTTGCGTGGATTGCCTCAGTAATTTGCGTTTGAATAGCGCGCGCTCTCCGTGGGCGGGGTCACATTAAAAATAATTAGATGAGATGAGAACGACTGATATCTCGCTCTTTTCTTACAGATTACATGAACTGAGAATATTTGTTTTTTATATAAATTACTTAATTTAAAAGAAGAGAATTCAAGCTTCATGCCTGTGTGTCTGTATGCCTGTTTGACTGAGTATCGCTGAGTTATTGTTCATTTTCGGACGCGTTTCAGAATGGACTACACTGACAGAGAGAAGGCAGAACTCGCTTCGTGTTTATTTTTCTTTATTTGGCAAAAAGCAAAACACTTTGTTTTTATTGTGAGTATACACAAAAATAATACACATTTAACAGAATCGATTGATGTATGAAACGTGTTTGTAATATCAAAGTCAACAGAGCAAAATTAATCTCTTTTGAACTGATAAAAAAAAAAGCAAGCTGGTATCGCCAGCGATACCGCCGACCCCAGGGGGTTAAAAAGATTGCATTGTGTAGTTATTTAGCCTAATACTAAAAATATATAAAAAAAGAAAAGAAAAAAAAGAAAAAAAAAGAGAACACAGCTTACCTCTTCCTAGTCTTTTTCCTTGGTGAAGGTCATCTCTGTGCACTTTAAAAACCAGCGACTCCGACTCAAAGCCTGCAGAACATGAAGACTCCTCCGCAAATCCACACAAAAGGACCTAATTTGAAACATATTAAATGTTGTAACATTTACACATTTTGAAATGTACATTTGGATTATTTAATCACTTCCAGCACAACAGCAGTATATGTGGGCTAAACTGTGGATCATTTCCCATTATTTTGCCACAAAATGTATGGTAACACTTTATAATATCGTTCAGATGCAAGTCATTTATAAGTGGTTAGTTAATGATGAACTAATCATTTACAAAACATTCATAAATGATTAGCAAGTGAGATACTAACAGTGTGTATGTTTTCTAAATTCCATTACAAGTCATTTACAAGTGATTAGTAAATTATGAACTAATCATTTATGAAACATGACTATGCATTTCATAAATGTTTAATAAATTGTTAAATTTCTTTGTATGTTTTGCTCACATCAGATGCACAGTGGTTAAAGACTCCATGTGTTTCAGAGAAGACAGCTGTCTATACCCTCACCAGTCAGCACTTACACTGGAGTACACACTACACTACACACTACACTCCACACTACACTACACTACAGAAGACAGCTGTCTATACCCTCATCAGTCAGCACTTACAGTGCAGTACACACTACACACTGCACTACACTACACTACACTACACTACACTACACTACACACTACAGAAGACAGATGTCTATACCCTCACCAGTCAGCACTTACAGTGCAGTACACACTACACTACACACTACACTACACTACACTACACTACACACTACACTACACTACACTACACTACAGAAGACAGCTGTCTATACCCTCACCAGTCAGCACTTACAGTGCAGTACACACTACACTACACACTACACTACACACTACACACTACACTACACTACACACTACACTACACTACACTACACACTACACACTACAGAAGACAGCTGTCTATACCCTCACCAGTCAGCACTTACAGTGCAGTACACACTACACTACACTACACTACACTACACTACACTACACACTACAGAAGACAGCTGTCTATACCCTCACCAGTCAGCACTTACAGTGCAGTACACACTACACTACACACTACACTACACACTACACTACACTACACTACACACTACACTACACTACACTACAGAAGACAGCTGTCTATACCCTCACCAGTCAGCACTTACAGTGCAGTACACACTACACTACACACTACACTACACTACACACTACACTACACTACACTACACACTACAGAAGACAGCTGTCTATACCCTCACCAGTCAGCACTTACAGTGCAGTACACACTACACTACACTACACACTACACACTACACTACACTACACTACACACTACACTACACTACACTACACTACACACTACAGAAGACAGCTGTCTATACCCTCACCAGTCAGCACTTACAGTGCAGTACACACTACACTACACACTACACTACACTACACTACACTACACTACACACTACACTACACTACACTACACTACACACTACAGAAGACAGCTGTCTATACCCTCACCAGTCAGCACTTACAGTGCAGTACACACTACACTACACTACACTACACACTACACTACACTACACACTACACTACAGAAGACAGCTGTCTATACCCTCACCAGTCAGCACTTACAGTGCAGTACACACTACACTACACACTACACTACACTACACTACACTACACACTACACTACACTACACTACACTACACACTACAGAAGACAGCTGTCTATACCCTCACCAGTCAGCACTTACAGTGCAGTACACACTACACTACACACTACACTACACTACACTACACTACACACTACACTACACTACACTACACTACACACTACAGAAGACAGCTGTCTATACCCTCACCAGTCAGCACTTACAGTGCAGTACACACTACACTACACACTACACTACACTACACTACACTACACACTACACTACACTACACTACACTACACACTACAGAAGACAGCTGTCTATACCCTCACCAGTCAGCACTTACAGTGCAGTACACACTACACTACACTACACTACACACTACACTACACTACACACTACACTACAGAAGACAGCTGTCTATACCCTCACCAGTCAGCACTTACAGTGCAGTACACACTACACTACACACTACACTACACTACACTACACTACAGAAGACAGCTGTCTATACCCTCACCAGTCAGCACTTACAGTGCAGTACACACTACACTACACACTACACTACACTACACTACACTACACTACAGAAGACAGCTGTCTATACCCTCACCAGTCAGCACTTACACTGCAGTGCACACTACACTACACTACACACTACACTACACTACACACTACAGAAGACAGCTGTCTATACCCTCACCAGTCAGCACTTACAGTGCAGTACACACTACACTACACACTACACACTACACTACACTACACTACACTACACACTACACTACAGAAGACAGCTGTCTATACCCTCACCAGTCAGCACTTACAGTGCAGTACACACTACACTACACACTACACTACACTACACTACACACTACAGTACACACTACACACTACACTAAACTACACACTACACTACACTACACTACACTACACTACACACTACACTACACATTACACTACACTACACACTACACTACACTACACTACACTACACACTACACTACACTACACACTACACTACAGAAGACAGCTGTCTATACCCTCACCATCAGCACTTACACTGCAGTGCACACTACACACTACACTACAGAAGACAGCTGTCTATACCCTCACCAGTCAGCACTTACACTGCAGTGCACACTACACTACACTACACACTACAGTGTTCAACACCTGTTATAGATGATGTGTAAACGCATGAATAAATCATTTACAACACTTTCTGCATCCCCTAATCTACAGTGTAAACTATTCATCACTTGTAATTTGTATGTGTACTTATTTTTATTAGTTTAGTTATGTTATATTGGGTTCTGTGTTACGTCACGTGGCTATCTGGAGATAATTGTTAAATTATTACTGTAGTGTCTAATAAGCCCATGAGGGCTGGGCACCATGGTGTTTGACACTTAAATAAACAAATCAATCAATCAATCAATCAATCAATGTAAATGTGTTACATATCATTCGTAGATAAGATTCGTTGATCTTATGCCTTATTGATTCTTGAAGTGGTAATCTACGAATGATGTGTACATACAATACATACAAGTGATGAATAGTTTACACTGTAGATTAGGGGATGCAGAAAGTGTTGTAAATGATTTATTCATGCGTTTACACATCATTGTGTTGAACACTGTTACTTACCTGTTACAGATTATCTGTACATGTATACAAGGCATTTACAACACTTTCTGCACCCTCTAATTGCTACATAAAAAAAATAAATAAAAAAAAATAAAAAAAACATTTATGAAACGCATATTCATGTTTTGTAAATGATTAATTAATTATTAACTAATCAATTGTAAATGACTTATAACTGAATATACAAAACATACATACAATAATTAACATATCACGTATTAATCATTTATGAACGCAGTCATGTTTCGTAAATAATTAGTTAATCATTTACTAATCACTTGTAAATGACTTTACATAAATAGACTACTAAACATAAAATGTTAGTATATCACTTGCTAATCATTTATGAATGTTTTGTAAATGATTAGTTCATCATTAACTAACCACTTATAAATGACTTACAACTGAACGTTATTATAAAGTGTTACCAAATGTATTAAATGACTACATCTTTTCAAATTACATGAATTCTTTTGTCAGTCAGACACATCCCGGATCGTGTTGGAGGATTATATATTTGTGCGGATTATTTTTTTTTGTAAACGAGGCACAGTGTACATGGAGAGTTCACAAATAAACTTTTGTTGACAGATGAAGCGTCATGTCTAGAAAAACTTTCCATTGTAATTTAAATGAATTATAGATGTTTCATAAGTAAAATGTGAAGTTGCACATTATTGGTGCAGAAACTGCAGAGATTTTATGTATTTGTAAATGAAGCACCACAATCACACACAGGTTACGTCATAACAAAAGTTAACAAAAGTCGGTAACACTTTATTTTACAGTGTCCTTGTTACATATGTTACATGTACTTACCATAGAAATAACAGTAAATGATGTATAATTACATGTAACTGACCCTCAACCAAACCCTAATCCTACCCTAACCCTATAGTAAGTACATATAGTTGCTTAATATTACTCAGTACTTAAATATATAATTACACTGTAACAATGACACCTTAAAATAAAGTGAAACCCAAAAGTCTTAAAACATTTGACTCCATATAACAAAAGGAAAAAGGCAGAAGCCTGTTTTGATCAAATCAACCCCTATAAAATGAAGGTGACTTATAATATAAAAATAACATTGGCGGCAACAAATGGCATTTTATGTTTCTCTCTTAAACCTTTGGTATTGCTTTTTGGTGGATGTCAAGAAGTTTAGCTTTTTAATACTAGCTCTAAACTTCATTAAACATATCAAAGAAAGTGCATTTATAATGTCAAATAAAATCAGCTTCTCAAGAAATAAAAATAAATATATATACATATTCTCTGAACATGATTGAGGACAATCACTCAGACGTCCAAAGGTTTTGGAAATTGTCTTGGATAAAATCCTACCTTACAGAGGAAAATAATAACTCCCAATCTCCCAATCTTCATTGTCTCGATTCGAAACAAAATGTCTTGAAATTTCCTTCAGGTCCTACTTCCTAGTTGGCTTTTAAGTTTTCACAGGGGGTTGGAGTGTTAATTGTGTTTGCTGGTCGTGGGTATATTTCCCGTTTTGAGTGTGAATGGTGTCAGATTCAAACAATGATTAATTTCAAAATGTAAACTAGCCTACCTGCATTTGTCAGTGTATACTGTATAAGGTTCATTATATAAGTATTTCACAATTTAGTGCAGTATTTTAATAACATGACTGGAGCCAAAGAGTTCTGTACTATCTTAATAAGGCTGTATCTGTTAACATTATAACATCAAGGGCAGTCACACACTTTCTAGCTAGAAACCTGGTGAAAAATATTCCCACAGAGTGATTTTTAAGTACTTTTTGACAGTGGTGTACTAATGGCAACAAAGTAAAAAAAAGAAGAATATTTTGCTGGAGTAAAACTGCAACGCCCGTTTCTCGTGCGTATTTTTTTTCCGTACCCATGTTAACAGGTTAGAGCTTTCACACTGCATGCGGATGCGTGACAGCGTATGTTTCGTGGTCAAAATGAACACAGATTGACCTGAAAATGTAGTAATGTCATCAGTAATTATATAACATGTAGTAATCTCACCATAAATGCATTTAATTATATAACATGTAGTAATCTCACCATAAATGCATTTAATTAAATACTACTGTTTTTCACAGTCATCTTTTTACTTTAAGACCGGGGTAAATCAAGGAAAACTACAATTAACTTCAACAAGGCAACATAATGAACAACACTCGTCTCATTTGTGGAGGTGGAAAAACAAGTTTTTTGTGACATGCAAGATTTATTGTATAAAGATTTAAATTCTGCAAAAGAAAGGGTATGAGTCGGCTGTTTTTGTCAATTTTAAGTTTTAATTAAACATTTATGTGATTTTAATATAAGTGCATGGTTAAATATTTTACCACTTGCTTTAGCAACTTAATATATAATTATATAGAAGTAATGTATTGAATAATACGTTGTTTCAATTGTGTTTAAACGTGAATACGTCTATTAAAGTGTGTATATGTGTACAAAGAGAATCGTAATGCTGACAGGAGCTGATAACTTCTGGATTTGAAATACAAATAGTGAGTATGTGTTTGTGGTGCAGCCGCGGATCAGTTACACGCACTGCAAACGCAGCATGTGTGAAAGCACTATAGCACGTGCTGCTCCTGCAAAAGATTCTGGTCAAAACAGCATTTACTCTCTTTTTTTCATTTTCCTGTTATCACTGTAAAGCTGTTTAGAAACGGTCTGTATTGTTTAAAGTGCTATACAAATAATGGTGACTAAACTTTTGTTTAAATTGCTAAGTATCATTGATTATGGTCATCTTTTAACAAATCTTTATGCAGTCTGCATTACCATCTTGAATCTTAGCCCAAACTGTTATTCTCCGCTTCTTCTTTTTTTTCTCCATTGCTAACACGCATCGGTCAAAACTGAAGCCACAGTCAAAACTCTTCTCTCAGTCAGCGAAACAGAAGTCTGTGAGGACTAAACAGTGAAATCATTTTCATTTCATTTAATGACAGCATCTTCCAAATTCCATAAACCCTAAAAATCCCTATATTAGTGCAGTACATTTGTCAAATATTAACACACTACTTTCCAAACTGATAAAAGAAATCAAAACAGAATGACAGCACATTTTGTGCATTTCTGCAGTATGATCTTGAAATATATAGAAAATCATAGCAGTAAAATATTTACAATAAAATGAACAATCATTCCAAACACTTTGCAATTTCAGCTGAAAGCCTACTCAAACTGTCCTGTTTTAGTCTTGTCTTCTTCTACTTCCACTTTTTTCCGTCCTTGGTACTATTTTTCGAGGGAACCATTTTCTCTTAGCACACAAAACCAAACTGATCACACTAGTCACTCTTTCAAAACCTCATGCTTATCTCTTGCACTCGATCCTGCTCTGTGTTCACAAATTGCAAATTATGTCTCACACACACACAAGAGGTGTTAGTGAGGTCAGCAGAGGGTGTTTACCCTGTGGTCTGTCTCTTGTGGACCATGTGTTCCACACACAGAGCTTCAGAAGCTCAGAGCAGCTCTTTGTCTGCTTTGGTGGTCAGCAGAAGGGAAAGGCTTTCTCCAGAGGTTGGCACACTGGATAGTTGATGCCAATGCCTTGGCTTACCAGTCCCAAGGCGAGCCGAGCCCCCTCGGGGTTAGGGCTCACTCCACTCAGGACTTTGCCGCTTCCTGGGCGTTGGCGTGCGGAGCATTTCTGGCAGACATCTGCATAGCTGCGGGTTGGCCAACACCCAACACATTCGCAAGATTCTGCAATCTCAGATTGGAGCCGGTCTCTTCCTGTGTGTTGAGTACGAACAGGTAATGTACGGGAAGACTGGCTCGGTCTCTTGCTTGTGGCCCCATAACAGGGGTTACAATCGCCTACTTGCTCTTCAGGTGAGTTCCCCTCTTGGCGAACCCTGATTGAGTTCCTCCAGTATCCTTCGGCAATCATGTCTGGCTAAGCAGAGCTAAGCAGCTTTGACCAGCCGGACTAGATGTCCATATGATGTGATTCCCGCTCTGTAATCCCATATCTGTATTGTCAACATTGCGGTTTCCCTGTTGATAACCCGTGTCTTTCCCTGGGCGGTTCCGTTCTGCTCTGTGTCTGTGCCGTAGAAGCTCCTCTCTGGCTAGGTAGGATCTACCACAGAGACCTTCCATATGTAACACTGCCCCACGGGTCAGTCCATATGTGTAATTCCACACGTTACCTCCCTTAAGGCAAGGTGTGGTGTCCGTAGCGTTCCCCTCCTTTGGGATTGGGCACGCTTCCCCAGAGTTTTGGTCATGGCTGAAAAACAATGGGAATTGAGTTCCGAAGCACTCTTCCCTGGGGTAGGAACAGCAGCTTTGACCACCCCCAGAGTAAACCCTGTCCTTCCATCCCTCCTGGTGTGGAGGATCACTCTGGCTTACATGGGGCGCTGGGTAGGCTACGGCATTGTGAACGCAGTTTTCTAACTCGGTACGCGCCAGCTTGCCAGCATCTGCATCTCACACTCATAACACAGTTCAGTGGCTTTGGGGCTTTCCAGTGGCTTTGACTGACTGAATGGGAACGTCTAGGCTACTAATGTAACCCCTGTTCCCTGAAAGAGGGAACGGAGACGTTACATCCTCCTTCCACAACCCTGAACCACCGCTGAATGGCTGGGCTCTTGTTTCGGCTCCTCACCAAAACATGAATGAAGTGAGTAATGCCAGTCCTATTTATACGCGTATGTTCGGGTAGGTGTGACGAGGCATGCACATCTCACTGGCCAATGTTCATTGGCTTGTTTTGTTGCCACTTGAAGGTGATTGGGCTTCCAGGTGAGACCCCAATACGCCAGTGTCGACGTAACGTCTCCGTTTCCTCCTTCAGGGAACGGGGGTTACATTAGTAACCTAGACGTTTGCATTCATCAGTTCCTGTTTTCCTTTGTTCAGTTTTCCCGCGTTGTTGTCTTGGTCACTAATATGATTTGCCATTACGCTCAGCTGTTGTCATTAATCACCTCGTCTGCCTGTGTATTTAAGTTTCTGTGATTTCTAGTTGTCCGTTCTCGTTTGTTTGCCTGCCTGCCTTCTGTTTGAGATAACTGTTTGAGTTATTTTTAAGACTGTTTGTACCTGAATCATCATCTTCGGGTGTATTCTTGCTACGAATTGTGACAACTGTTTGCAAAGACAAGGAAAAAAAACTAATTGCAGCATTTCTGATTGATTCTTGTTACATATGCGTTTATGTGTTTGTTACAGTTTTTTGGTACAGATTTTACAAGGTTCGAAACTCTGAGTATAAAAATCCAAACTGATCCATGTAAAATGCTGTATTTGAATCATTTTGTCTTCCTTCACACGTATCTCTGATTTAAATATAGCAAATTAAATATAGCATAAATTCATTGTTAAATCTGTACAGATAATTTTTTTTTACTTCTAGCAGCAAAATCACTTTTTGCATTATATCTTAAAATCAGATGGTTAGAGTCCTTATACTTACAGATCCTCTACCTCTGTAAACATGTTTAAAAATCATCTTAAGACATATTTGTTTGATGAGGCCTTTGCTACTTTGTAAGGACTGTTAGGCTTTGATTTTAGTATTATTATTTTTCATTTTTATATTGTATAATTTTTTTCCTTGTATCTTACTGTGTTTTATCGAATCCGTTTGAAATTGTACAGTACTTTGGTACACACTTTGTTTTTTTAGATGCTTTATCAATAAACTTTGATTTGATTTGATTTGAGATAAAAACGAGGAAAGAATGCCCTATGAGTGCTAAATAGATACATTAATAAACAGTACAATAGTAATTGCATGCGCTTAAAGATATCTCATAATCCCTGGGATACTGTTTGAAAACTGATCCATTGCAAAGATTAAGAGGTTTGGTTTGTGTTAACCCCCTGGGGTAGAGTTCTCAACGGGTCGGGTCGGCCCGACAAACCCGACGGGACCCGCGGGTTCGGGTCGAAAATATAATCAAATGACTCGGGTCGGGTCGGACCTCTGGCTTAATCTTTTCCGCTCAGTGAAAAAAAACAACAAAAAAACATTTATTAATCATCGCTGCTGTTCACCGTAAAGAAAGTCTGGCTGCTGCGTGCAACGTGCATCATGGAGAGGGGCGGGGGCAGACGCCGCTGCGTGCACGCCTTTAGCCTGGAGAGAAGAAGATAGAGTTGGTGAAAAGTAAACTTGCCGCAGGTGAATTCACCGTCGCTACTACAGCCTATTTATATATTTAAAGTTTATTGTTTCAGTTGTTTGTATTGTTTGTATTGTTAAAAGGCGTGAACATTAATGGTTGATTTGAATTCCCGTCTGCTGGTCATGATAATACGTGTATGAGAAAAAAAAAATCCGAGGCGGAATCGGGCCGCGGGCCGGGTTCAGGCAGATAATTCATGTTGATGTGTCGGGTTACATCGGGTCCGGGCTTTAAAAGCCACGGGCCGGGCCGGGTCGGGTTGTAATTGTCAGGCCCGTTGAGAACTCTACCCTGGGGTCGACAATCACGCCGGCGCGATATGCTCGCTTTTTTTCTTATCAGTGCAAAAGAGACTCAAAATACTCTGTTGATTTTGATCTTACAAACAAGTTGAATACATCATTTGATCCTGTTAAGTGTGTATTATTTTTATGTATACTCACAATAAAAACAAAGTGTTGTGCTTTTTGCCAAATAAAGAAAAATAAACATGATGCCAGTTTCTGCTTTCTCTCTGTCAGTGAAGTCAATTCTGAAACGCGTCCGAAAATGAACCATAACTCAGCGAATACGCAGTCAAACAGGCATACAGACACACAGGCATGAAGCTTGAATTCTCTTCTTTTAAATGAAGTAATTTATATAAAAAACAAATATTCCCAGTTTATGTAATATGTATGAAAAGAGAGAGATGTCAGTTGTTCTCATCTCATTAAGTTTTAATGTGACCCCGCCCACGGAGAGCGCGCGCTATTCAAACGCAAATTATCTGAGGCGATCCCATACAGACCTGTGAACGCCAACATCAGCTGGATAACACACACAGCGAGTTCACTTTCAGACTCATGTACTTTACGACGCTGTGAGGAATAATACTATCTTAATAATAATCCTGGAAAATTTACCTCAGAAGTGCTGGAAGTTTCATTTCGAGGATCAACGTATCCAGCTGAGGAATAGGTCAGTTCTATATTTGCTTTGTTCTTGTTACGGTTGTGTGTGGGTAGAAGGAGGCGAGGATGACAGAGCACTTCAATCCAAGAGTTTTATTCACAGAGAATCCAAAAACACAGGAACAACGGGTAGAACTCACACGGGAAATAAACGTAGTAACAAAGTAGAACCGACCAACACAGAAGGAGAACACAGGGCTTAAATACACAGGAGAACTGAAAAGGGAACAAGACACAGCTGACAAGACTAACGAGGAACCAGGTGGTACAAATGAACTGATGACAGAAACCATGGAAACAAGGACTAGACCTAAATCAACAGAACAGGGGAAAACGGATCACAGAAACAGAACTCAGAAACACAGAACATGTAACATTACTCCCCCCCTCCCCAAAGGCGCGTCCTCGCGCCTATAACATCCAAAGGGGTGGGAGGGTGGGCGCCCTGGAGGCTGACAGGGGAGACCAGGCAAGGGAGACACAGTAGGAAGCCTCCAGGGCGGAGCAGGCTGAGGGTGTGGCCACGGCGGAGCAGGCTGAGGGTGTGGCCACGGCGGAGCAGGCTGAGGGCGTGGCCACGGTGGGGAAATCCCTTCGGGCGGCCATGGCGGGGAAACCCCCTCGGGCGGCCATGGCGGGGAATATTTTTCGGATGGCCAGGACAGAGGTATATGGCCCCCCCCCAAAAAATACTTGGGCAAAGTCCCGGGTGTCAAAGAGGGCTCGGTGCAGGGCAGCGATGAGGGCTCGGCGCCGGGCAGCGATGAGGGCTCGGTGCTGGGCAGCGATGAGGGCTCGGTGCTGGGCACTGTGCTGGACGGGACCAGTGGTGAAAGCTCTGTGATGGACGGGACCAGCGGAGAGGAATGCTTTGTGCTGGACGGGACCAGCGGTGAAGAAGTCTCTGTGCTGGACGGGACCAGCGGTGAAGAAGGCCTTCTGCTGGACGGGACCAGCGGAGATGAAGGCTCTGTGCTGGACGGGACCAGCGGAGAAGGAGGTTCTGTGCTGGACGGGACCAGCGGAGAAGGAGGCTCTGTGCTGGACGGGACCAGCGGAGATGAAGGTTCTGTGTCATCGTTCACAGACCCTAGCGGGCAGGCAACTGGCTCTGGCGGGCAGGCGACTGGCTCTGGCTCTGGCGGGCAGGCGACGGGCTCTGGCTCTGGCGGGCAGGCGACGGGCTCTGGCTCTGGCGGGCAGGCGACGGGCTCTGGCTCTGGCGGGCAGGCGACGGGCTCTGGCTCTGGCGGGCAGGCGACTAAAGAACATCCGTTATGCCACAGCACCCAATCCACAAATTCAACGAAGTTCCCTCGAGGCCCATCACCGGGCAGGCGTGCTTTGGTCTCAGCGTTGAGACCTGCCCGGTAGAACACACAGAGGCTGATGTCATCATAATGAACATAAGGTCTTAAGTACAAATACCTCTGTGTGTGGGCCTCGAGGGACTGATCTTCCTGGGAGAGCAGGATGATCTGTACCGCTGGATCCATGATCGACGGTCTTTTCTTTGGTCGGTTCTTCTGTTACGGTTGTGTGTGGGTAGAAGGAGGCGAGGATGACAGAGCACTTCAATCCAAGAGTTTTATTCACAGAGAATCCAAAAACACAGGAACAACGGGTAGAACTCACACGGGAAATAAACGTAGTAACAAAGTAGAACCGACCAACACAGAAGGAGAACACAGGGCTTAAATACACAGGAGAACTGAAAAGGGAACAAGACACAGCTGACAAGACTAACGAGGAACCAGGTGGTACAAATGAACTGATGACAGAAACCATGGAAACAAGGACTAGACCAAAATCAACAGAGAACAGGGGAAAACGGATCACAGAAACAGAACTCAGAAACACAGAACATGTAACAGTTCAACCCGTTCTCATCTCAGGGCGTCATATAAGGCCGTTTTGTCACGTCCTTCGGCGTTTTCTGCCCACGCATATAGCACCCTTTTGCGTATAGATGACACGCACATGGCTTTCAACCAACTTCAATGTAAAACCATCCGCGATGTAATTACACGCTCAGGGCTTCGCCAGTCGTCAATTCACCTCAACATTGATCGACTGCACAGACTAAAGACGTTTTCAGCAACGACTTATGTTTGCTCTATGATTAGGATTGCCTACACCTAATATAGGAGGTCATTGTTTTCCATTATTTATCTTTCGAGAGGAGATATTCGCCATTTTCAATGTCTGTGAGAGACGCTCGCGGCTTAACCACCTCCAATGCAACCCACCCGCGTTTTACAGGACGCAGTTGGACTTTGCTAGCCAATCCAAGTGCGTGATATCAGACGCTTTCAGCAACAGTAGCATGCGTAGGCTACAATTTCGTTTAGTTTTAAATAAGCCTGTGGTAGCCTACTCAATTTAAACGTGAATGTGTGCTAGGTATCCTAACTAAAAACACGACAATATAGGTTCCATCATCCCTTAATTGCCCGCAGGAGTATATTGGCCGAATTCAACACACACCCTTTATCGTGTGTGAGAGACGCTCATGGCTTTCAAGCATCAATGCAACCCACGGGCGTTTTACAGGACGCAGTTGGACTCGTTAAATATGGACGCTTGGCCAGGACCCCTTGGCGTCACTTTTTAACGCACTGGGTTGGGTATACCTTTGGCGTCATTTTTCAACGTGCAGGGTAGTCTGTTTGACTTCTATAGAACTCTGAACCGGAGCCTGCGGCGTTGAAATTTGACGTCTTGGGTAACACCGCAACCCGTCTGCTGTGTATGGGTCGAGGCTACAATAAATACAAATAAAAAGGAATAGACTACAATAAATGATCTATGCCAGGGCTAGTCAAATGGCGGCCCCCAGATGATATTTATCTGGCCCTCCAACTGGTTTTTGATGTTTAAAAACCCTCGAAATCTGATATCAAAGTGCCCTCTCTGCGCAAAGGTTTAGCGCGTTCGGCAACCGCATTCAGCGGTGAGTTTAACAACGCACATGGTGTGCAACCGCATTCAGCGGTGAGTTTAACAACGCTCAACTGCAGGTAAAACGGCATTCAGAGGTGAGTTTAACCAAAACAACGCTCAACTGCAGGTAAAACTGCATTCAAAGGTGAGTTTAACAACGCTCCACGGCGTGCAAGTAATTAGTTTAATCGTTTTCTTGTCATAGGTACTGGTACATAGGTACACTGCTTTAACTAGAGCATGCTGGGTAACGTATTTTTATCGGAGGTTTGTTGATGTTAATAAATATATATCATATGCTACGATTGTGTTCAATTAATATTTTATTTTTTATTGATTAAATTCTCAAAATGAATAACGCTGACGTCACTGTATGGGGCGATCCCAAGGTCCATTGCGATTTCCCACTTGGTAAGTAGAAGAGTTAATTAATAGAGATGGATACTATTCTTAAATTTACACATCTAAAAACTGTTGAATCAGGACAAGAAGTTGTGTTTAGAACCTTTAGATGTGTAAGGTGGCAATT
Organism: Leuciscus leuciscus; assembly: GCF_965113295.1. Classification (NCBI taxonomy): domain Eukaryota; kingdom Metazoa; phylum Chordata; class Actinopteri; order Cypriniformes; family Leuciscidae; genus Leuciscus; species Leuciscus leuciscus. The sequence continues at coordinate 1,904,231 of NC_138726.1, forward strand.
TCGTATGACGGTAAATAATAGAAGGCATTATAAAAATATAGCTTGCTGCACCAAATGTGCAGGCTAGCAAAGTTAGCTAATTGAATTCAAGTTCATTTTTGTCGCATATAATCATCATGTATCGTAGGGGAATGTAATATTTTCAGTATTACATTAGCCCACAACTATTATCCAATATTAGAAATGTTCAGATGAAGAACAGTTGCCAGATTGGTTTGTTTTACAGCCTAATTGTTTAAAATCCACGCAAAATTATATAATTAACACCCAAATAAATCTATAATTAACAATACAAATTAATTCATAACTACTAAATTGTGGCTCATCACAATTTTTCAATATGAAATAAAACAATTAATGTGTATAATTAATGTAACAAGTAATGCTGTCATAACTTATTGACTGATTTATATATATATATATATATATATATATATATATTAGAAGTTCTGCTGTGGCTTTGTTTGGAACATTTTATTTTATTTATTTTTTTTATTTTTTTTTGCGAAATAGAGCAAAACTTACATTTATTGACAATTTTTGTCTAATTTCTATCTAAAATGTAATTAACAATATTCACTTCTTGTTTATTGAAAAGGAATATCACATACAATTTAGCCCATTCTGGCAACACAGATGAAGAGAATACTGGTGTAAAATGTTCAATTCTGTTTTTTTTGTTTTTTTTCTTTAGGTCCCTCTTCGGCAGCTTCAAAAATTATTTTTAGCCTTACCCCCTTAACATAATTCAAGTGTACTGTATGCTCTTTTTCAGTCTGGCTTGTACCTGTGGAGATGCCTGACAAAATCTGTGGTTGTTCACCAGAGTTATTGAGGGTTAGTCCAGGAAAGATTGTTGCTGTGGTCACAATGAATGGTAAGAATGTGAAGAACTTTATTTTGTCCTGTTTGAGAAGCATCTTTAAAATAAATATATATCCATACGCGACTCCCTACAAGTTTGACATAGATATAAAACTAAAAATATATGAAGTATACAAAGTAATATATAAATAGTACAAAGAACCCAAACCCTGGTTTACATTACAGTGGATGTGTTTTTGATTTTTCCAGGATGACATGATCGAACCATGCCCGAGTTAATTTGTGAGGCATGCCAATCCACTTGGACTGCTGGAGTCGATGACCTAAACAGAAGTGACTACTGGCCTGCAACCCTTCAATTTGCCACACTTTATGCCACAGATGTCTTTTTTTCATTTGAAGAAATGAAGATGGCGGCACCAGGACTGTCCTGCCAAGCATTTTTAAGAAAACTGAATCAGCCAACGGTCCGCTTTGGTCGTGTGAGTATTGAATTGATCTATCCTGCAGTGTTGTTGATATCTTTGAGTTGTTGGTTGATAAGCAAGATCTCAGCAGACAGTTTTCTGAAAAGTTTTTTTGAGTGGGAGGCTGTGCGATTTGAGGTGGACAACATATGCAAGGAAGAGCCCTTCAACTGTCCTGCATGCACCCTAGATATGCTTGCAGTTTCAGTTGATGGAAACCGCAAGCATTACCGTTTCAAGAATGCTGCTAGCTACTCCAAACTGTGTATCACAGTGTTTGTATTAATAAGAAAACATAGCTCTTTAATGTGAACTAAGAAATCTCAGATTTTAAGTTATAAATTGTTGTCAATCATCAATTGTTGTTTTTTTGTTTTTTTAGATCTGAGGAACAGGCCATCTTTGAAGGTGTCTTCATAGCCAAGGATGAAGACGTAAAAAGATTTGTAGACCACATTCACAACACAACCAAACATGTAAAATTCTAGATGATAATTAGACTACAGCACTATAATAACCTCTTTCTGAAGAGTTTGTTTAGGAGAGTCTTATTTTCATCAACAATTTTCCATAATGTAGTTCAGTGGAAGAAGTGTTTGTGGAGGGGAGTGGTCAGCAGCCAGAGATACCTCATAAAGATCTGCCAGCAAGGTAGACGAGGAGGGATTGGAGCTTGTGGTGTGTCGGCACGGAGTCCTGCTCCAGAGCTCCAGCACCTTCTTAACATGAAGCCATTCCTTTCGGTATTTCATGCCAAAGCCCATGATTTTAAATACGAGGTAAGGAAGTGTTGCTATGTGATAGAATCGTATTATCTAAACTGAACATCTGCAAACATCTGTTTATTTTTATTTTTTTATTCTTAACCAGGTAAAATGGAGTGGGGCATATCAGGACGGTGCTGGTTTAACACTAGGGGAGGAGGTGGAACAGTGCAATGCCTTCCTATCTAGGATTGCAGTAACCAGTAAGCATATGTCAAAAGCAGGTAAGATTACCACATACTGCACTAGTTACATCCTTACATAATACGTAGGAGGAATATGGTAACATCATATTTTCTTTGTTTTTCAGGATGCACAGACATGCTGACTCTCATGGCCATGCGCTGGAATCAGCAAAAGTTCAACAATTTGGCTATCTCACTGACCTGCCGATATCAAAAGGTAATGACATCAGTAGAATTAATTTTAGATGTTCAGTACTGCATGTTAGCAGTGTATGAAGCTGTGCATTGAGCATTTGTTTTTTGTTTCTTACCACTGTTTGTTATTGTAGACCACAAAAGCTCTGCAAAGCCAGTTACAAAACCTAGAGTCCATGAAAGCGCAATTGACAGTGACAGCGAGCCAATTGGAAGAATGATGTAAAGGATTGGGCTGACGGTGAGGAAATGATTACTTGTAATACATTTAGTCACAAATAATTGTAATTGTTACTGTTTGTTGACTGCTTCTGACAAATCTGATACATAATGACACATAACCCACAATGCTTCAAATGTCATTCTGTAACCCCATACTATTTCAGAGATTCTTTGAAGGTTGATGTTTAATACAAATTATTTATTTATTTATCATAAATGCATTCCAGACTCTGTCGATCTAAGGACAAAGAGAAAGGCGTTTGACATCATCATGTCAGTAAGGAGACTTGAGGAGGAGCAGAAGATTCTTGTTGCAGAGATGGACCACCATTGGAAATCTCTTTCAACTCGTCCCGATACCCTCAGAGAGCTGTCCTGCTTGTTTTCCAGTGAGATAATGAAAAGTATGTATTTGTAATAAATTACATAAACATAGGGTTGCCCCGACCAAAGATTAATATTAGGGGGCAGCCCTAATAAATATACACAACAATGATGACTGTTTATAAAGTTTCTAATGCTGGTCTTATATTCTTGTGTTCCTCTTTTAAGATTCGCAATGTGGCCTAAGTGAAGAAGGTTTGAAAGGTCTGCAGAGCATCATCCTCAGAAAGCGACATCAAATCAGAGAAATGAAGGTGCAAGCAAGAGACTGTTACCTGCAAGTTTTGTCTGGAGCAGAGGACATCAACTTCTTGTACAGTGCTTCAGCTGATGAGTACGACAGTGACTACGAAATATCTGATGATGGACTGTAATCTACAAGACAGTAACACCTTTCATACTTCTGGACAATGACCTTAACTATTAATATAAAGCATGTAATAAAATCTGCTTTTTATCACCATAAATATAACCAAAGTGTTACCTCTTCTTTCACATACATAGAAATGTGTGCATGCATGCATGCACTGTGTGGTACAGTAACTTTCATTAGTTGAACTGTAGGGTGCTGTATAACAATTGAAACCTGTTAAGAGACATGGAAGAAGCAGATTATAAGGAAGAACACCATAATGATGAGGAATAATTTTCTCCCCAACATAATATTCAATGTGCTTTCTGTGTAATCTAGTACAGGTTTCATAGTCAACTGATGTGTTTCTGTGGTACTCAGAACATTTCACCACTCAATTGTGTAGATTTATCAGCTGTGACCTGATTAACAGTATAATGTTACAGTTTTCTGGATTGCTAAAACACATTTCTTGAAACTCACATTCTCAAAACCTTAAACACAAAACCAAATTTTCAAACCACATTCAGAGAACATCTGACTCTTATGGCAAAATCAAACAATTGCCTCAAAACCATTTTATCTGTGCTCAAATCAAACAATGCTTTCAGATCATACACACATCAGTCAATATTATAAACACTACAGATCAACCGTTAGACACTACAGAGAAAAACGAAGAGCAGAATCCGAAACACGCAGTTACCGAAATAAAAGTATATCGTAACTAAGTAAACAAATTTTGCAATTGCGTAAAAAAAGTATAGTAATGACAACTTACAGTAGTAAGGTGAATAAATTGTATACTGTATGCACTGCAAGTATAGTATTGTACTGAATATTGTATAGTATTGAAGGTCTGTATATTCAGCACTTTTTATACTGTGAAAATACAGTGACCCAACTGCAAAAGACAAAAAGGTTACAGTAAAAAATTCTAAATAAAAAGCGTTACAGTCACTCAGAAGAGTTGTGCAACTAGAGGAATCAAGGTCAGTGAGAGAGATTTTATTCTGCTTCAGCATCATGTCTTCATGTTGGTCCGGCCTGATGACTTCCACATAACAATGTCATCTCAGGAAAAGGGAAAATCCCTAAAGCAGATCCAGCCTTGACAACATTCTTCACACCTTGCTCTTTCTCATCCTCCTCCTCTTCCTCTTTGTTCACCACCTATTTCACATACTCTTCTTCCTCCTCTCCCTCTTATATTGTTTCCATCCATTGTTGGTAACATTCAGTGCAACATTTTGAGTCAGTTTTGGCACTCTGAACTGACTTGTATGATGTACAGTTGGTTTGGTCTCATCATTAGAAATAAGTGAACAATTTTGAGTAGTTGTGTGTTAACGATGACAACTGTGTTGTAGTTGTTTAACTTTTGCCTGCCCGTGTTTAGTGTTTTGAAACATAAATGTGTCAGTGCGAAATGTGTTTTAGTGAGTGAGAATGTGTTTAGAGTTTTGCCAAAAGAGTGCATGAGATTTGCAAACAGTGTTTTAACTACCTGAACTTGTTTAATGTTTTACAGAAAGAGTGATTTACTCGACAAATTCGATTAGGCTATTGAGAATTTGGGAGGTTTAGTGTTTTAGCAATTCAGAAAAGGTATATTTTACAACATTTGTAAAATATTACTGTATTTTTGTATTCCGAGTTCAGAGTCTTGCAATATAATCAAAACCTAACACAAGCATGATGTAAATATAGAAAAGGCGGGAAAGCAAAAGAATGTTCAGATATAAATGTGACTCAGTACAGTTTGTTGTCCATGATGAAGAGAGTATTATGTGTAGGTTTTACTGCCCTTCCTCCCCCAAGGGTCCCGTAGCACCCCTGGAAGAGCAAAAAAATGCACATTCTGCAAAGTCTGCAAATGCAAAGTCTGATAAGTGTATAAAAGTGAAAATTGGTAGGACAATTATTTATGCTATGTTTAATACATAATGTTGGACAGAGATGTCTGGCATGCATGGAAAGGTGTTAAAAAAGCATTTTAAAAAGTGCTCACAGTAAAATACCAAATTTCAGTCTGGCTCTCAAATATGTCAAAGAGTTTTGTATAATGAACATATTTAGATGTCCCTTTGTTCATTAAAGATTGTATTTATTTAATTCCATTACTAAACGTTTTTAAACTACATTACCCATAAGCCTCTATCATTGTGTCCATGGGACGGGCGCTGTAAATTGTAGTTCATTGAAGTGTGTAGTTACACTATAGGGTTAGGGTTAGGATCTCGGTAAACGTGTAATTTCTTTCAATATAGCAATACCTTATTGTTAACTGACAGTATTACTGACAACATAACGCCAGCAAAACATAGTGTGCGATATGGAGCGCTTTTTATTCTGACCTAAACGTTAGTCCAACCACAGCTTGTCCTTCTGGGGCCATGGAAACGTCAAAGCCACGTCACACTTGTCCATATATGGTATTTACAGGCTCTTCCGACTTTTGATGTACGCAAATCCAGGATATTTATTTATTTTGTTGTTGTTATTTTTCATTGAAAGATATACAACAACGCTTAATTTCCATGATCATGTATGTATAAGTTCTGCAATAAAAAACAAAAAAACAAAAAAAACAAAAAAAACAGACACTTCCGAGTTCTGACTGAAGATAGGATGTAACCCTACAGGGATCTTACAAAAAGAAAATTACTCTTGATAGTTTTTCTGGCATGCAGTATTTGTTTTAAACAGATGTAAGTTAATCTCTTAATCAAATAAAATGCGTCTGTAACATTTAAAGATGATTGTGCTCACACTTTGTACTAATTTCCCAAAATGTATTGATATGCCAAACTAATTAATTTTTCTTTTCTTTAAAAAAAAACAAAAAAACAAAAAAAACAGGAGATGCAAGGCTGCCACCAGAAAATACATTATTTTCTTCCCTTTGAAGAACACTTTGCCCCCCAAAATAAAAACAATATATATATTTACATGATTAATTTTACATTATTTTGTAAAAAGGCAAATATAAATAGGTAATTACAATTATAATTATAAATGTTAAAGGAATTAATATCAGAAATTGTAGGATTACAACATTTTAATATCTTTAGGAGTATTCTGTGGTATGTATTCATGGCTGGCATACCAAACAAATAGTTCAAGTAGACTTACCTAAACTATATAAAAAATAAAAAAAGTACAAATAATGCCTTTGGGAATGCCATTATGCCAAACAGCACTCATTTTCTCCCTTATGATCTCCATGGCACACTTCCTTGCTGTTGTGCAGTTAATGAAAATGCAAACGTTTTTTTTTTTTTTTACACACCATTAAGAAAATAAACACAAAAAGAGACTGGGTATTGTGCAAAAAACTTTAATGAACAAAAGCAAGAGAAAAAGAAAAAGAAAAGAAAAAAACTCAAAAAAAAAAGAAAAGAAAAGAAATGAAGGGTGCTTGAGTCCAGGTGACTAGGCTGTCATGCTGAAAGCTGGTTGGGATGTGGGGAATTAGGCATAACAAGCAGGAATTCACTGGCAGGCTCCCATGTGTCATCCCAGGTTTTGCCACTGTAAAATATCATAAGTGCAAAACAATTCATTAGAACACAAAAAAAAAAAAAAATCAAAATCACTGTTGGGTTAAATTTAGAGAGTTCATTGAAATGTATTTATGTTTGTTAAAGTAGCATTAACCCTGGTTAAGCCCAGTGGTGGAATGCAACTGAGTACATTCACTCAATTTACGGTGTTTTTTCATTTTACACATTTTTATACAACATTGCATCTCACAGGAAACTATTGTACTTTTTACTAAACGACAATTGTCTGGCAGCTCTAGTTACACAATGTTCCACACAGTTCCTGTACATTGAAAGCCATGTATCTCAAAATTTACGGATTTCAAAATGTTTCTGATAAACTGAGGGATGAAGTTGTCATTAGTGGGATGAGGAAAATCACATTTCCAACACATGTACAACAGGAAACAACTAAATTATGACACATAAGTGTTTCAGATGCTGAAAGATTAATTTATGTGTGCATGAAACACTGCTACTTTTGTACTGCATTACCAAGTGGATGTCCTGCAGGCTCAATAAATAAGATAGTTCAGAGCTAGAGCTAGCCACTAGAGAACTTACTAGAAACAGTAAAACCAGATCACATCAGGACCATATTATTGTCCATACATTGGCTGTCTGTCAGCTAATTTTAGAGTTCTATTAATTACTCAGCAAGTACTGAATGGTTCAGCTCCTCATTACCTACAATCCATTGTGTTAAAGGGATAGTTCACTTTGAAATAAATTTTTGGTATGTTTTAGCTTACCTCAAGGGCATCCAAGATGTAGGTGTCTTTTTTTCCGCAGTAGTTTCAATTTTAATATTTTTAGGTCAAACCGTTCTTGTCTGTCAGTCATATAATGCAGGTCTATGGTCATTATCTCAAAACACAAGCACAGAGTCCAAATTAAAACAATTCCCCGTCGTCCAAATTAAACAATTCCCCATCGTAAGTACACATTGATGGCCTAAGACACGAAACGAGCGGTTTGTGTGAGAAAACGAACAGTATTTATATCGTTTTTACCTCTTATACACAGCCATGTCGAAGTGATCTGATCTGACGTGTACGCAGACTGGTGCATAGACATATACACTAGATGTCGCCTTAAAGACATTCGTTCCAATGAACTGCCGTAGACAAGGCGACATCTAGTGTGTATATATCTATGCACCAGTCTGCGTTACACGTCAGATCAGATCACTTGATTTGAAACTAGTGCGGAAAAAAAGACACCTACATCTTGGATGCCCTTGAGGTAAGCTAAAACATACCAAAAATTAATTTCAAAGTGAACTATCCCTTTAATCACAAAATTCCAGGATCTTACAAATAGAATATTCTAAATAAAGACAAGGAGGTAGATCATTCGCCCATTTGTCTTTAAAATTATGGAATAGTCTTCCGAGCATTCCAAATTCAGACACACTCTCTCAGTGCAGACTAAAGACAGTCCAGATATTTGTCTTTAGTCTTGACTGAGAGAGTGTGTCTGATTTTGGAATGCTTGGAAGACTATTCCATAATTTTTCATCATCGGAATGCATGTCCTAAAGGTTACAAGGGCCTACCTGCCGGATCTAGCTCTTCCAAATGCCTCCACCTCATCGCTATTTGCTTCTGAGTACTGAGAATTAAATAATAAATAAAATATGACTTACCACACAGTGCATGGCAACCAGTGGACTTTCAATTCGGCTTTCCCCTACACACAAAAGCACGAATAATAATTATTTTAACTGTTTTAGCAATCACTGATTAGGGCATAACATATTGTTTTATTATCTTTGAAAGGTCAGAATCAGTCATTTAGACAAGAAAGCAGCCTAACAGAACACATTTTACCTCATTTATCCGTTCCCCAGTTATTCGATCAAAGAGGAAAACCTTCTGCCTACTACATTTTCGGCAACCTGAAATGATGAAAAGACACGGAAAGTTTATTAAGCCATGCTTTGTAGCTGAATCAGTTCAAATTTATCATTTCAAATGTGAGGTAATATGCAGTCCTTTTCATTCATGTCAAAGTAAATTTGTCCCTGTTTTTGAAAGCAAAATGTACAGGATTGGCTTTCCCAAAGTCCTCTTAGCTTAATGGTCCTTGCACACTGACTCTGAAATACGACAAATAAATATGTTTTGTCAATCACGTTTACACACTGCCGTCATAAAAAAATCGGTTCGGGTTCGATTTTCTGCGTTTTTCGGATCAGTAGCAAGAATTTGGAATGGTGTTTTGACAATTCAGAGCCACCAAATGACGAATACGGAAAAACGCATACGAAAATTTCAGACTCAGTGTGGAAGGACCTTAAGTCAGGGACTGACATTAACCACAGGCCTTGGACATTGGCCACAGCTAAATAACTAAATACTGTGAACTGGCTACCAATGACCCGGTTAGCCAAATTAATCAAATTTACATGAAGTCAACTCTGACTGGGAGCTAATTTATTACCAGTGTGGGGTAAGATGTACCATGCAAAAAGTTACCTTTTCTTCTGTTCTTCACACGTGGCCCTTCCTGACACAAAGACGTGGAAATGTAAGAGGCAGACGGAGATGGAAGAGAGACAGAGGGAGAATAGTGTGAAGAGGCAGAGGTGTTTGTCCTTTTCATTTGTTGCAAAGACTTAGAGCATGGCAGTGGAAGTTTGGAAGAAAGTGAAGGAAGATTAGTTGTACAAGTAGAAGAAGAAGTAGAAGAGAGAGAGGTTGGAGAGAGTGGGGAAGACAGAGGAACAAGGTTAAGAACAAATACAGTCTCAGACTCCTTGGTTTGACTCTCCGCCGCCGCTTGACTCTCCGCCTGCTGCACCATTTGACTCTCCGGTTGCTGTGCTGTGGAGGTTGCTATAATACAAGTTTACTTTCATTTAAAATCTTTACATATTAACAAAGAAATATACATTTTAAACATTCATAATTTCTAAATCAAAACATTACTTACATTTTGTCAAGATAAATTCATAGGCCCTCCGCATCTTCTCCAAAAGAATTTTAGTGACAGGAGTGGGGTGCAGATGGGTTATTATATCTGCAACCCATTTATTCGAAGCCCTTTTATCTGGCTTACCAATAAATAAAATTGGCTTGTATCCTACAGCTTCAAGTTTACTCACCTGAAATGAACAAAAGCAGTTATCAGACATTAGTTAAATCCACTGAATTATTAGAAACATCAGTAATATATAAATCAATTTTATTTTAAGGACATTTAATGGAGTTGGAGTACAATGCAAGAAACATTCCTCTTGAACTGTATGCAATCAATGGCCAGTTTCAGATAAGGCCAGAGGTACTCTGCAGTTTCTTTCATTGCCATCATGACTTACTTACAGTAATACTTGACAGAAAAACACAAGACAGACGTGGCTCTTAAAAGTGCCTTTATTGTGTGTGTTTCTGTGTGTGTGTATGTGTGGTGGGGGATTAGAATAAAGAGCAGGCAAAACTGAAGGACCTGATGAGGGAGAAAAAAGCAATTCAGAATCGAACACCTTATATTTTACACCAGTATTCTTCATGTTGCCAGATTGGATAGTTTCCCAGCCATTTGGTTGGTTTTGGGTTGATCTATGTGTGATAAAAAAAGGCTTGGGCAAGTGGAATTTTTTTATTTTAAGGCAAAGGACAGAAATGGAAAATAATTTTACAGTTGCACTGTTCACTGTAGTAGCCTTAAATAGCCTCTGAAAGAACACACAAATTATATATCATTTCATATTGTGATGAGCCACAATAATGTTGTAGTTATAAATTAATTTGTATTGTTAATTATAGATTTATTTGGGTGTTAATTATATAATTTTGCGTGGATTTTAAACAATTAGGCTGTAAAACAAACCAATCTGGCAACTGTTCTTCATCTGAACATTTCTAATATTGGATAATAGTTGTGGGCTAATGTAATACTGAAAATATTACATTCCCCTACGATACATGATGATTATATGCGACAAAAATGAACTTGAATTCAATTAGCTAACTTTGCTAGCCTGCACATTTGGTGCAGCAAGCTATATTTTTATAATGCCTTCTATTATTTACCGTCATACGAAATTGCCACCTTACACATCTAAAGGTTCTAAACACAACTTCTTGTCCTGATTCAACAGTTTTTAGATGTGTAAATTTAAGAATAGTATCCATCTCTATTAATTAACTCTTCTACTTACCAAGTGGGAAATCGCAATGGACCTTGGGATCGCCCCATACAGTGACGTCAGCGTTATTCATTTAGAGAATTTAATCAATAAAAAATAAAATATTAATTGAACACAATCGTAGCATATGATATATATTTATTAACATCAACAAACCTCCGATAAAAATACGTTACCCAGCATGCTCTAGTTAAAGCAGTGTACCTATGTACCAGTACCTATGACAAGAAAACGATTAAACTAATTACTTGCACGCCGTGGAGCGTTGTTAAACTCACCTTTGAATGCAGTTTTACCTGCAGTTGAGCGTTGTTTTGGTTAAACTCACCTCTGAATGCCGTTTTACCTGCAGTTGAGCGTTGTTAAACTCACCGCTGAATGCGGTTGCACACCATGTGCGTTGTTAAACTCACCGCTGAATGCGGTTGCCGAACGCGCTAAACCTTTGCGCAGAGAGGGCACTTTGATATCAGATTTCGAGGGTTTTTAAACATCAAAAACCAGTTGGAGGGCCAGATAAATATCATCTGGGGGCCGCCATTTGACTAGCCCTGGCATAGATCATTTATTGTAGTCTATTCCTTTTTATTTGTATTTATTGTAGCCTCGACCCATACACAGCAGACGGGTTGCGGTGTTACCCAAGACGTCAAATTTCAACGCCGCAGGCTCCGGTTCAGAGTTCTATAGAAGTCAAACAGACTACCCTGCACGTTGAAAAATGACGCCAAAGGTATACCCAACCCAGTGCGTTAAAAAGTGACGCCAAGGGGTCCTGGCCAAGCGTCCATATTTAACGAGTCCAACTGCGTCCTGTAAAACGCCCGTGGGTTGCATTGATGCTTGAAAGCCATGAGCGTCTCTCACACACGATAAAGGGTGTGTGTTGAATTCGGCCAATATACTCCTGCGGGCAATTAAGGGATGATGGAACCTATATTGTCGTGTTTTTAGTTAGGATACCTAGCACACATTCACGTTTAAATTGAGTAGGCTACCACAGGCTTATTTAAAACTAAACGAAATTGTAGCCTACGCATGCTACTGTTGCTGAAAGCGTCTGATATCACGCACTTGGATTGGCTAGCAAAGTCCAACTGCGTCCTGTAAAACGCGGGTGGGTTGCATTGGAGGTGGTTAAGCCGCGAGCGTCTCTCACGCGAGCGTCTCTCACAGACGATAAGGGTGTTGAAAATGGCGAATATCTCCTCTCGAAAGATAAATAATGGAAAACAATGACCTCCTATATTAGGTGTAGGCAATCCTAATCATAGAGCAAACATAAGTCGTTGCTGAAAACGTCTTTAGTCTGTGCAGTCGATCAATGTTGAGGTGAATTGACGACTGGCGAAGCCCTGAGCGTGTAATTACATCGCGGATGGTTTTACATTGAAGTTGGTTGAAAGCCATGTGCGTGTCATCTATACGCAAAAGGGTGCTATATGCGTGGGCAGAAAACGCCGAAGGACGTGACAAAACGGCCTTATATGACGCCCTGAGATGAGAACGGGTTGAACAGTTCTAATCGCAAGTGTCTGTATGCAAAAATACTGTTTAAATATGAATCGCGTTATTGTGTGTGAATGAATTAACAGCTTTCACCAAACTCTATTGCTATACTGAGATGAGTAAAAATCGACTACAAAAATCGGATAGATTATAAAGTTTTTACTGTAAAATACTGCCACATCAAATAAGTTTATAATGTTGCCAATTTCTGCTCATATGTTAAATATATATATATATATATATATATATATATATATATATATATATATATATATATATATATATAAAGTCATCAACTAAGATGTTATTATAGTGTTTGTTCCAATGTAGGCTATATTCAAACGAATGAATCCTTAACTTTGAAATAAATATGATAAAATGTATACTTTCGTTTTTACAAAGAAAGATTACACTGGAAATATTGTTAAAATTTTAATTGTTGTTGTAATTGTATAACCTTTTTAATAAAATAGCAAAAATATATATATACAAGGATAGATGTAAACAAAATCTTAAAAGGTCAATATAAGCCTTCTCTTTAAATAATTTTTATTGTGTTTTATTAGTGACACATTTGGGTAGAGAATATTGTAGCGCTTGGCTTGGTTTCTAGATTTTACAATTTCAGATTATGGACCAGACTCAGAAGATTTTCGGATTGACTCGCTGAAGCAAAACTAGCACAATTTATAGTAATAATAAATTCAAATGAATAAATCACTCAGACTACTGGACTGCAATTAATTAACTGAAAGGTAAGTATATTTTATCTCTTTGTTGGTTGTTGGAATAATTATAGAAATAAAATAAAAACAAAACAAATAAATGACAGAGATATACAGTATTTCAATTAAATGACATATACCAGAAAAACACAATCAAAATTTCCCAATGTCACTTTTCTAAATCTCAACCTCAATATTTCAATTTCAAATTCAACAGTTGTTGTCTCAGCTGTTTACAGAGATTTACATTGAACCTCACTGTTTAAGTTTGTTTATGTTTTTTTGTTTGTTTGTTTGTTTGTTTTGTTTTGTTTTTTCTTTGTTATAAAATACAAAAACTCAAATATTTGAATTATAAAAAAACAGTTGTTGTCTCAATTTCAAAAATAAGAAATAAGAATGTTCATCAAAATGGAAACAGTTCAGTCCATGAAGAAAAAAATTATAATTCTTGTCTTCAGGAAAATCCAGGTAAGTTGGAAAAAATATGCAATGTGTGTAGTTCTGTCCTATCCACTCAAAAACTTTGTTTCTCACAACTCTTTTTACAGGTTTCCAGGGACAAAGTGATGGGATGGCTCGCCAGTCCAACCAGGGATAGGAAATCCACAGCAGGACAGAAATCTCGGAATCGGAACGGAACGGAATCTCAGCAACAATTCAGGAACTCTCAACAGAGAATTAGATCAAAGGAAAGAAAAAAATATATATTAAAAAAAATTAATAAAAAAAACGGTCTTGAAAAACAAAGCCAAACACAATTATTAGTGTCTCATTCAAATAAACCTTTTTCAACAATCAATATGACTCTCTTCAATCATTTAAATACATATGCATGCTAATCACCATATGCTTGATTAACACATTAATCTATATACAGAGCTAGCAAGCTAGCACCGCATGGCACACACTTCCCAATAGCGAAAAATACACAATCTCAACAAAATAGTACATCTCTGCATTATTTAACGTAACTACATACAATCACATAGTATATTATAAAACATTTTCAATTTTTTTTTATATTATTACCCACTTTACCGATGCATTGTTCATATTACTATAACAAAAACAATATTCTCATTAGACAAACACACTTCTCATAAAGAAAATAGTACTCACCAAGGAGAAATATGGATCAAGGAACAAAAGAAAAGCAATTTTCCAAAAGAAAGATTTGATCCTCTCTCTTCAGTATGGTTTCTGCACGGCGCGTTCAGTTCTCTTACGAGAGGTCTCTCGTACTGCGTAAGTATCTTACGCTAGGGGAAAATCCCTTTTCCGCGAGATATTGAAGCCAAAAAAAAATTATCCTTAATTTTGTATTATTGTAAAACGCGTTGCGACAGCATACAGACATAGGCAAGACGGCTCGTGTGCCTATTGGCTGTTCTGCAGCAACTGCAGCAGCCTATCGAGCGAGGCCTAGCGTGACGTCAGACCCAATGAGGGTGCTTCGCGCCCACTGCGTCACGTCCCGCCGAAACGGGCGTGGCTTAGGCCTATAAATCCAGCTCGCAGGCAGCTGATATCTGATTTTTCATCTCTTCAGCGAAGCACACGCATCGCTGGATCCTGAGAGAAGCCGCGCCGTCTGAGAAAGCATTTGTAGCGGGACGAGTCGTCACTGAAGTCGCTGGCCGCGCCGCCTTCAATCGCCTTCCTGCTGCGCTATCCGACGCCTATATCCTTTACACTCTCTGCTGTGTGTGTGTTCGCCGCCGCGACACACACTGTCTAAAAGAGCTTGCGTCTTTTTAAAGATGCCTTCCTGCGGTTCGTGCAGAGCCACACTCAGCGACGGGGACCGCCACGTTATCTGCGTTTCCTGCCTGGGTGAGGATCATGCAGCTCTCGCGCTCGCTGACGGCGGCTGCCTTCATTGCGAGCTACTGCCTATGGCGACTCTAAGGACTCGCCTGGCATATTTCGCTGAGACTGCACCTCCGCCCGCTGTAGTGCCGCGCCGTAAAAAGCGCCGTGCTCAGCGGGTCCCGGAACCTTCCCCCACCCGTCAAAGCTCGCCGGTTCGCCCGCCAGCTTCAGTCGATGACGCTGATGGAAAAGCCCCGTTGGGGGAGGATGATTCCTGCTCTCTCCTGGCATCGGGCAGTGAGGATTGGGCGAGCTCTGTGGATCTCGCGCCCTCTGTCCGCGCATCGTCAGGCAAAAGGGCTAGCATCGAGTCAGAGCTGATGCGCGTACTCGCACAGGCCGCGGCGAGCCTCGGCCTCGAGTGGTCTACGCCTGAACAGCCTGCTCACAACCGGCTGGATGGATATTTTCTTCCTGGGGAGCGCGCTTCGCCTGCGTCCAGACCAGCGCCCTTTCTTCCTGAGATACACAAAGAAGTCGCTAAGTCTTGGAACGCCCCCCTCTCAGCTAGAATGCGCTCTTCTGTTTCGCTAGCATTCTCCGCTGTTGACGATGCTAAAAACAGAGGTTATCATTCGCTGCCGCCGGTCGAAGAAGCGATAGCAGCCCACCTATGCCCGCCCTCCGCTGGACGGCGCGCTAAGCTGGCTCTGCCTTCAAAAGCTTGCCGCATGACGTCAACCCTGCTCGGTCGCGCTTTCTCCGCCGCTGGGCAGGCTGCGTCAGCGCTGCATACTATGGCCACACTGCAAATTTTCCAGGCCGATCTAATCCGAAAGCTGGACGAGAAAGGACCAGATGCAATTTGCGTGCCAGACTTGAGAAGTGCTGCGGAACTCGCTCTCCGCGCTACTAAGTCTGCTGCACAGGCCATAGGACGGAGCATGGCCTCTCTCACTGTGACTGAGAGACACCTGTGGCTAACACTCTCTGAGATGTCTGAGTCTGAGCGCGCCGCGTTCCTCGACGCTCCGCTTTCTCCCGCTGGCCTCTTCGGAACTTCCGTCAAAGATTTCGCGGAAAGATTCGCCGAGGTACAGAAAGCGTCACAGGCTATGAAGCACTTCCTGCCGAAGCGCTCCAGTTCTGCAGCAGGCCGTGCGAGACCGTCTGCTCAGAGCTCATCTGGCCGCCGCCCCGCCCCGCGTGGGCCGCGGCCCAGGATTGCGGTAAAGCCCGAGGCCCCGAAGTCGTCCTAGCACGCCTAGGGAAACGACGGTGTTCAAGTCCCGCTGCGGCCGGACTTCCACCAAAACTCATCGCTCGTTCAGTTCCAAGAAATGTGACTGTTCCAGTGTATTTTGCAGTCAACAAGCCGGTTTCACTGCCCACTTGCCTGCACACAAATGGCGTTTTCACGGCTACCCAGATAAATCCCACAAAGAGTGTATTTTCTGGTGTCCTGGCCACGGCCGATGGTGTTATGAGTGTAGACAAAATGCCCACTGCCCAGTGCCCATTCCTACACACAAGCACAGCCCGTCACACAGGGCTCGCGCACATAAAATCGACCCAGTTCGATTGCGCATTAAACGTAGCAGATGTGCCCACTGCCCAGTGCCCACAATCACTACGTCCTGCATGTCTCGAGGTTTCTGTAAAAACGAAACCAACGTCCATTCGCTCTGCTCAGGCGGACAATGCTCTCGGTGTGGTAAATGTGCCCGCTATCCCGCGCCCACATCCACACATAGACATGACAAGTCCTACGTGACTCGCCCAGCCCTCCCCTCTCGGTTAACCACCGCAGAGGAGCCGAGCGCGGGCAATCTGCCTGCTCTTATCAGCGCGCCCTCTGCCTCGAATGTCATAAGCGCGACGCTTGTGTTACAGCACACCGAAGCCCCTCTGTCGCTGAGCGACCAGAGCGCGCTTCACATTCAACCCCTAGCCATTCATGCAGATGCATGGGCGAGGCTACCCGGGGTTTCGAAGTGGGTGCTAGACATTATAAAAAGAGGCTATTCGCTACAGTTTCGCCGCCGCGCGTCGAGACCACGGTAAAAACAGAAGTAGCACACCTACTTCGAGCCGAAATCTTGAAACTATTGTGCAAAGGGGCCATAGAGCCGTTATCTCAAGCTCAGAGCGAAGGAGGGCTATACAGCAGATACTTCCTGGTACCGAAAAAAGACGGGGGTCTCAGACCCATACTAGATCTGAGGCAACTGAACAGAGTGCTTGCAAAGTGACAGTTCAGAATGCTCACGACCAGAAAAATCCTCGCGCAGATTCGCCGAGGAGATTGGTTTGTGTCAATAGATCTGAAAGACGCGTATTTTCAAATACAGATAGCGTCACGTCACAGGCGATATTTGAGATTCGCCTTCGAGGGCCAGACATATCAGTACACAGTCCTACCGTTCGGCTTGTCCCTAGCACCCCGTACATTTACGATGTGCATGGACGCAGCGCTCGCACCCCTCAGGCTGCAGGGCATGCGAATATTGAACTACTTGGACGATTGGCTGATTCTAGCTCAATCTCACTCGGTGCTCATAGAGCACAGGACCCTTTTACTCGATCACCTCGAGAATCTGGGTCTCAGAGTCAATTGGGCGAAGGGTTCTCTGTCCCCCAGACAGATAATATCTTTTCTGGGCACTGTCACCACAGCGCGTACTAGACATTCAGCGCGCAGCGAGCTTTTTCCGCTGCGGCGCATCTGTCCCGCTCAAGAAATTTCAGAGGATGCTAGGTCTCATGGCCTCAGCATCGTCAGTGCTCCAGCTGGGCTTGCTTCGCATGCGCCCGCTACAGTTCTGGCTGAAAGCGCGAGTGCTGCGCCGAGCGTGGGCTTCCGGTCTGCTTTGTCTCAAGGTCAATCAGAAATGCATCGCAGCTCTGAAACCTTGGAAAGCAAACGACTGGTACCAATCAGGTGTAAGCCTGGGGACTTCCTCGAGTGTGAAGGTAGTGTCTACGGACGCATCCACCTCGAGATGGGGAGCACTGCTCGAGGGCAGACCGTTCTTCGGCCAATGGTCAGAACGGGAGAAGCTTCTACACATAAAATGCCTCGAAATGCTGGCAGTAGACAACGCGCTGACGCGTTTTTGTCCCCAAATACGAGGACACCACGTCCTGGTCCGCTCGGACAACATGTCAGTGGTGTCCTACATAAATT
Source organism: Leuciscus leuciscus (assembly GCF_965113295.1). Lineage (NCBI taxonomy): Eukaryota > Metazoa > Chordata > Actinopteri > Cypriniformes > Leuciscidae > Leuciscus > Leuciscus leuciscus. The sequence goes on from NC_138726.1 coordinate 1,922,559, forward strand.
GCCAGGGCGGCCTCAGGTCCCGAAACCTGCACAGGCTGACAGAACACCTCCTGGTGTGGGCTCAGCGCAACCTGCTCTCGCTGAGAGCAGCGCATGTGCCAGGGCTCCTAAACGTAGGACCGGACAGACTGTCCAGGAACAAAGTTCCGACAGGCGAGTGGTCTCTACACCCACAGACAGTCCAGATGCTGTGGAAGAAATTCGGCAGAGCGGAAGTAGACCTGTTCGCGTCTCAAGAAAACGCTCACTGTCTGGAATTTTTCTCCAAGAGCAGGGACGCACTGGCTCATGTATGGCCCCAACGCCCGCTCTATGCTTTTCCTCCCGTCTCTCTCCTGCCTCAGGTGATAGAACGGATCAGGGAAGAAGGATGCTCAGTGCTACTCGTAGCGCCGTTCTGGAAAAACCAACCCTGGTTCCCAGTTCTGATGCAGCTAGCGAGCACTGCCCCATGGCCAGTGCCAGTGAGGAGGGACCTCCTCTCTCAGGCCAAGGGCTCGATTTGGCATCCGCGCCCAGAGCTGTGGTCCCTTCATGTTTGGGCCATCAACGGGTACCCGCTGACCTCCCAAGCGGAGTGTTAAACACGATCACGCAGGCTAGAGCTCCGTCTATGCGACGTCTCTATTCCTCGAAATGGTCAGAGTTCTCCAGCTGGTGCACAGCTCGTGGCGTGTCGCCCCCAGACTGTGGGGTGACGGAGGTTCTCTCCTTCCTACAAGAGCTGTTGGACAAGGGCAGATCCCCTTCCACGCTCAAAGTTTATGTGGCGGCCATAGCAGCGTTCTCAGAAACAACGCTTGGTCAGTCAATAGGAAGGAACGATTTAGTCATCCGCTTCCTTAGAGGAGCTAAGAGACTGAATCCTCCCAGACCTCCCTCAGTCCCCGTATGGGACCTTTCTATGGTACTGGAGGCCATGAAAGGTGACCCATTCGAGCCTTTACAGATGATTGATCTTAAACACCTGTCTTTCAAGACAGTGTTTCTTCTGGCTCTCGCTTCAGTGAAGCGCATAGGGGACTTACACACGCTCTCAGTAAGCGCGACGTGCTTGGAGTTTGGGCCTAATGACTCAAGAGTTATACTCAAACCTAAGCACGGTTATGTTCCAAAATCCCTCAACACACCGTTTAGGGCGCAGGTCATTTCCCTGTCAGCCCTACCGGTCTCTGACGAGGAAGGAGACGCAAGCTTCCTTTGTCCAGTCAGGGCATTAAGAGCTTATGTGTCTCGCTCATCTGTCTTCAGACAGACGGAGCAGCTCTTTGTTTCGTTCAGCGGACGTTCCAAGGGATTAGCTGCGTCGAAACAGAGCCTATCCAGATGGATAGTTGACGCCATTGCGCTGGCGTACACTTCCAAGGGTATGCAGTGCCCGTTGGGAGTCAGAGCGCACTCCACGAGAAGCATGGCTTCATCGTGGGCCTGGTCAAGTGGGATTGCCTTGCAAGATATATGTATGGCGGCAGGCTGGGCCTCCCCATCTACATTTATAAGGTTTTATAACCTAGAGGTTCCCACCTTACAGGCCAGGCTGTTGTCGGTCTAAATATACCAGTACTGTCTGTTCTGATGCTATCGGCGATGCACTGCTCGCTGATCGACCGCAAATGCTTTTGGGCAATTTTCCATCAGTTCAGGCTGTACTCCGCGCTGTCTGTATGATGTAATTTGCATCTGAGGGACGCTGCTATATGTGGAAGAGCGCGGCTCCGCCCCTCCCTCTTCCCGAACTCCCTGTGAGTTCCCCTGGTGATTATGCACTATATGAACCCCGGGCTTTCGCCCTTGGGTCTTTGGTGTCAGATCCCAGCACGCACGGTGTTTTACATTGGGTCCCCTAGCGTAAGATACTTACGCAGTACGAGAGACCTCTCGTAAGAGAACGTACTCGGTTACTAACGTAACCTCGGTTCTCTCTAGAAGAGGGAACGAGTACTGCGTATCTTGCCGTGCATGCACACGCTCTGGTTAGCGTCGGCGATGAAAAACCAGATATCAGCTGCCTGCGAGCTGGATTTATAGGCCTAAGCCACGCCCGTTTCGGCGGGACGTTAGACCTCGCTCGATAGGCTGCTGCAGTTGCTGCAGAACAGCCAATAGGCACACGAGCCGTCTTGCCTATGTCTGTATGCTGCCACAACGCGTTTTACAATAATACAAAATTAAGGATAAATTTTTTTTGGCTTCAATATCTCGCGGAAAAGGGATTTTCCCCTAGCATAAGATACTTACACAGTACTCGTTCCCTCTTCTAGAGAGAACTGAGGTTACGTTAGTAACCGAGTACGTTTTCACGAGGCACTTCTCACAACTTCTCACGTGCGAGCTCTCTAAAGAACTAATAACTCAAATCTACGGTGCTTGTTAATAATTCATCGCTAAATTATCACTGTTCATTCTTTCTTAACTCATTCAATTGATTTAATATCACTCGTGTCATTCACAATCTCTCTTATCTCTGGTCACGTCTCAGCTTGATACCGATCTTTTCTCTGGAAACTTTTTCTCAACCCAGGGCAGAGCTAACCTTTCACACCCCACCAATCAGAAATTAATTCAGAAACTTTTTTCTATTCTCTGAATTATTTATAATAAAATAAATAAAATGTATTTCTTATTCTTCACTTACTATTAGTTTCATAGCGATATGAATAAACTAATACTAATTATAATTACTAGTGACCCAAATTAAAGTACTGGGTTACACTATATTCCAAAACTTTCTGAAAATACAGTATGAGAACAATTAACTGCACAATTACTAGAAATGTTTACCTTGGATATTATACAATTTGCCAGCACAATTTGTATTTACCCGCCATTATGCGGGGGCATTGTCTCCTCAGGTGTGAACCACTCAATATTCATGATGGTGTTGGATCGTTTACGCCCACCCGCATATTGCCTTTCCAAACAAAAAGTGTCTTACAAAATGTAAATCAATGTATTGTTTTATGTGAATGATTAGGCAGGATGATTTTCACATCATTTTGAAGAAAAAACTCTAGGCGACAAAATGCATTATTCAGAAGTCTTATTGACACATATTTAGTATGTGTTTTGTGGCCTTATTTCAGAAACTTTAATTTTAAGTTTTTTCAATAACCATGCATAAACATTATTCTCTCAAAAATACAAACATGTACATACATGTTGCTCACATATTATGGTAGCCCTGTTTGTGCTAAATAGAGTGTAATTACACCTTTGCCATTAATATGTTTATAAGCAACTGAACAAAGCACAAATGTCAGGGCATGTCAGAACATCTCAAGGACCCCAAAAACATCAAGATAACTTGTGCATTTTGTTAAACAGTTTTTATTTGAACAGACATACGGTATAATAGACATTTTACAATAATCCTAGAATGTTGGTAAATGGGACTTGATTTAATCATAAAAAGAAAAGAAAACATAATACTTATGTTAATTGGAAAAGTTTTATACACCGTTACTACATTGATATTTATGCATTTAGCAGATGCTTTTATTGAAAGCGACTTACAAGAGAAGAATTCGTCAAGGAGCCAACAATATATATATATATATATATATATATATATATATATATATATATATATACAAGGATTTGGTCCACTTGGATGCATCCACTTGGATGAACTAAAATGGCCCCCACAGTCACCAGATCTCAACCCAATAGAGCATCTTTGGGATGTGGTGGAACGGGAGCTTCGTGCCCTGGATGTGCATCCCACAAATCTCCATCAACTGCAAGATGCTATCCTATCAATATGGGCCAACATTTCTAAAGAATGCTTTCAGCACCTTGTTGAATCAATGCCACGTAGAATTAAGGCAGTTCTGAAGGCAAAAGGGGGTCAAACACAGTATTAGTATGGTGTTCCTAATAATCCTTTAGGTGAGTGTATATATATATGTATATGTATATGTATATATATATATATATATATATATATATATATATATATATATATATATATTATACAATTCCAGGTTAATCTGACAACTAGATTAGGAAGAGAAAAGAAATGCAGTGAAGAGAAGTTTAAGTGCATGAGTGCCTTGGTTTAATGTTGTGGTTGCTTAAGTGCAGAAGAGGTTTCTTAAGCTGCTTCTTGAAAGATGTGATGGTCTCAGCAGTTTGGATAGAGGTTTGTAGCTCATTCCACCAGAGAGGAAAAGAGAGTGTGAAAGGCTTGGACAGTGGAAGTGGCTGGCTCCTAAAAGAGGAAGTCAATACTTCTGTGAGATCAGCAGACTGATTTAATGCAAAAAAGGGGAACTGTTGTAATGGTTATACTTGTAATACTCCAGGAGGATTGTTTAAACAAATTATTAATAAATAAATTATATAAATCAGAAGGAGTTTGTCATCTGAACAGTCTGAAGGATTGTTACTTGTAGAGTCTTTTGGGCTTGAACAGTCCCGCGCTTATAACATGGCGCTATTGGATTGCGATTCCCATAGCATCAAATATCGACGCAATGTGAGTGAACAGTTATTGAAAGGGAACTTTTTTTTTTTTTTTGTGAAAAAAAGTTCTTAATACCTTAAAATAGCTTGAATGTAACTCTACACCCTTGCCTCATTTAGAATACGTGGTTCTATGAATATGCTAATTAGCCCCGCCTCCACTCACGCCAGCTCACAGATTCACTCGGCTAACTTACTGGGGTAAATGCAGCACAATGGTATCGCTATTTACAACGTCGGACACATAACGGTAATTCATATGATTAGCCTTTTGCTTTACTCTATGCTATCAAAAAGCTAATAATGTGTTGTTAATGTTACACAAACCATGTTACCGTTCACCATCTCAGACTCAGTCAGCTGTCTTTTAAAAATCAGCATCCTTAGAATCGCTTTGAATAAAGTCATATAGTTCATCATATCATCTTAATATACATCATATATATATATATATATATATATATATATATATATATATATATATAATTCACCTGCTATATTGCTTAAAGTATCAGATTTTTCATATCAACAGAAAAATATGCCAGTGTAACCTGGCTTCTCTTGAGACTGCCCTGCTTCACGTCATTGTAATGATATGCTAAAGCCTGCCCGCATGTTGATCTGATTGGTTCATGGTAGTTTGTGATGTTAGAAACACAGACGATTTCGTACTGTGTTTTTGAGACTGTCTTTGGTTCAATGCAGTTTTAAGGAGAAAATACTCAGCAATGGTGTCGAATTTACACATGGTTTGTCTTAAAGCATATTAAAAACACCACATAGACATATAAACTACATTAAAAGCTGGATTTTCACTACAGGGGGACAATTATTGATAGATGAATCATTTCAGACAGAATGTATTGCTTGAATCCTCCAATTCAATTACCAGGGTTCCTGTGCCAGTTGCTGGAGCTTCACCTGCACACAAGCACAGACATCAGAAAAAGGCCAGCAAGAATTCTCCTCTTAAAAAAGTAAACACAAATTACCATCATTATCCAACGCCAAAATGATAGCTCTGTATTTGCCATCTTTGACTAAGGGAGATTCTCTATCCATAAGGCTCTTGACTTTAATAACTCCAGTGTCTGGAGTAACACTCAGCCAGCCGGCAGGATCAGTGCCAATTTTATACCTGGAAGGAACCAAACATACAGATTAAAACTAGAAATGTTCAGCAAGAACAACTAAAGTCTTGCCTGGTGGTTTAAAAACATTTGAAGTTCAAAGGATATACAGGCATGATATGATTTGAATTCTGCGTATGAGAGATTTGACATCAGCCTAGTGAGGCAAAAAATTATAATAATTATATCATTAAATAATTAAAATGTAATTATATAAATATATAACAACATTCGGTTTAAGATCTAGAAATCTGTAAAGAAATCAGTCAGAATTTTCAAATGGAATAATGAAATCTTACGTTATCTTATGTGATTTTCCAATGTCTGGATCAGTGGCTTTATAAGTAACTAATTCACTATCAACTGGTGAATCTTCAGGTTTGTTAATAACCTTCTCCTTTGGATTAAACTCCGGAGGCTCATTCACATCTTCTACATTCACAGTGACTGTGGCAGTGGAAGTGGCCAAAGAACCGACAAATGGATCATCGTTCTCAACAATCACAGACAGAATGAATTGCTTGTTCTTCTCAAAGTCCAGGGGCTGAATGGGAAAGAAAGTGTATTTTACTAAAGGAACATGATCACCAATTCCCTGTGGAAACACATGAGCAACACACAGTACCTTTACAGTGGTGATGATGCCCTCTAGCTGGCTGGGTTCAGTACTGACACTGAAAAACCCACTCTTGTCACCGCCAATAATCTTATATTTGGTTGACCAGGCAGGAGATCCAGGTTCATCTCCATCAGTAACTGTAAGTCTGGCCACTTCAGCCCCTACTTTATTCTCTGGGACAGATACAGTGTGCTAAAAAATAGAGACGTACGGTGTAAATAAGTACAAATAAAGTTGTAACACTTATATTATAATATTCTGAATTTATTAATATACATTACCGTGGTTTTCTCAAACTGAGGTGCGTTATCATTGCTGTCAGTCACAGTAATAACAGCTGTGCCAGTGGTTACATAACCTTCTCCAGCCCTGTCAGTAGCCGTAATTAACAAAGTATATCTGGAAAATGTCTGAAAAGAAAGATGTTTTCAGGTGAGTTTGTTTACATTAAATCATTCACCAATGTGAGATCCATTCATCATTTCTCACCTCTTTGTCCAAGCCTGAAGCATTCACACGAATTCCTCCAGTAACAGGGTTGATTGTAAACAGGTTTGGTTTTGGCAATGCTGGATCTTGCTTGACGATTGAGTAACTGATAACACCATTGTCAGTATCCTCAGTATCATCTGCATCAGTGGCTGTGACTGTCATAAACTCATGACCTTCAGTGAGAGAAGAAGAAAGACTGATTCGGTGAAACTGAAGAGGCATTTGAAAAAAAAACATTTCATTGAGAAACTGCATCATACACCTACCTATACCAGCAAGGCCGCCTTAATGCACGGGCTTACCTGGGCTGAAGCCCAGGGGCCTCCCAAGTTCAGGGGCCTCCCATGTTCAGGTTTATGATGAGCTGAAAAGGTCATATTGTTTTAACTTGTCAGATTTTGTCGCTGTATGTCGCTAGTCGCTTGTGGACGTTGGTAGTGCTGTCGCTCTAATGTTATTGTTATGGTGCGTTCACACCAAACGCGAAAAGAGCGTCTGGCGCGAGTGATTTCAATGTTAAGTCTATGCAAAGACGCGTTTATGCGCGTCTAGAGGTCCCGCGGTGCGAATGAGGCGTTACGGTTCGTGTCCGCTCAGTGCCGCTAACGTCTCCGCTTTGGGGTGTCTGTTGCGAGTGTGTTTAATCGACGTTTTTTTCAACACACGGACAGTATAATCATCAGCGATGCACGCGATTATATTTAGAAATAGACAAGCTTTGTTTCCAAATGCACCAAGCAATGATCCTTTCAATTTTATAAACTTTTATAAACCCAGCCAATATAATCACAATGAACACATCCAAAATAAAATCTTTAACATGTAGGCTATATAACAACTGCAAAGCGTCTAATTTGTAAACAAAATGATTTACGCACTAAATCCAGAATAAACTCACTGAGACTGTCGATAGTTTCTTTTCCGTGCATCATTTTATTATATCCATGTTTGTGGTTAGTTACTGTCAAATCATATAAAACAGTGAAATCGCCCTCGAACTCTTCTGTCTCTCCTGCACTCGAGACGGTGACGGGAGCTGAGCATGGAGCTGAGCTCCACTGAAAGGCTTCTTTCCTATTGGTTGTCGCTCGCGAAAATCGCTTCTCATTTGCATAAAGTTGAAATTTTGTTGCTGTGTGTGGTTGTTAAATAAAGTGTCTTGTGTTTATGTGCTCAGTGATATGTTAATAACAATATTAAAATTAAAAACAATATAAAAAATAAAAAAACTCACTGTTGTAGGTCTCGAAAGAAACTAATGCATTATGTAATGTAGATTACCTATTACACTTTTTTTTAAATGAGACTCTATTAATCGAGGGGATGGGGGGCCTACAAAACCTCTCAGCCCCGGGGCCTAACATTAGGTTAAGGCGGCTCTGTATACCAGCAGCTTCAGTAACACTTCCATTGAATGGATTTTGTGTAAAAACAGGCTTATTATCATTTTGGTCCAGCACATTTACAATAATTTCCATTGGCTTTTCTACAATATTCACATCAACTCCAGTCGCATGAGCTACAAGCTAAAGACAGGAGAAGAGATACAGGCATGTTAAGAGACAAATATCTGAGGTTGTTTGAAAACACAAATAAATTAAGAGTGATATATTTTAGTCCATTGTCTGTTAGCTTTGAGAAGTCAATATGCAAGTGTAGTTGAAGAAAACTGCAAAAAAAGAAAAAAAATCATGCTCTCAGCAAACAAATGAAAAGAGAACGTTTTATCTGATTAACTGGTGACAGGTTTCATAGAATTAAGAATGATCAGAAAATCCGACGCTGAAATACACCAAGAACTAAAAGTTGATGTTAAAAGTTAGAGAATATAAAACATCAACTTACTCTGTATGAAGCTTTTTTTTCTCTGTCGAGTTTCCGAGTCACAAACAGATTCCCTGATAATCTTTCTATAGTAAAAGTCCCATTAGGCTCCAGATCCGCTCCTTCACCTGTGATCCTGTATTCCACCTGAGCTTCCTTAGAATAGTCCGACGTTATCTAAATACAGAAAAAAACAAGACATAATAACAGAAAGAAACAATAACAAAAGATTTTGTCGATAACAGACAAAACTCTCTCGTCCATCTAATTTTGAACTTTCACTTCATGACTTTCTCTCACCTGGTGCAGTTTCTGTGGGAAAGGACCTTTGCCATCCTCAAGTATAGAGAATGGAAAAATAAGCCAACTTCCTCTCTTTGCTCTCTTTAGACCTGAAGACGACTTTGGAAACATCAGAACCAGATCATCAGAGGGAGAACAAGTTAGAGTAAAAGAAACTGAGCAGCAAAACATGTTTGTTAACAGTTAAATAATGGATAATGTTTACTACAGCTACTGACTGTATTCAAATCAGTCTGTAACAGTATTAATATATGAGGAGGGTAAAATTGTTGGGTCCCTTTTCAATAAACCAATTTAGGGTGATTCGAGACCTCTTCACTGAACATTATTTCCTTATAATAAATGGAGTACAATATAAAACAGTGTAAAGTTTAGGTAATCTTAGGTTTTAGGCTTTAGCTCTGCATAAATACAACATTGGAATTTTGTATTTGAGACTGATCAGAGAGAGCTGAGACAAATTACATTCATCAGCAGGGATTGGAAACATCATCAATTTAACACAGGCCTTCAATAATTAGTCCTAAACATGTACAGAAATTGAATTGTGCATTTACAGAACCATAAACCACACATAAAAACAGAAGTGTCCAATAGAGGTCAGGCTTGTACTGACAGCAGTTTCTTGTAGGAACTTGTTTGTACCTGTGGAGAGGAGATGTTCATGACCGTGTCCATGTGATGGTCCTCATGATGATGATGGACACGCTCAACTCTGACAGATACCGTGTGCTTCTTGCCACTGGAGTCCCAAGCGTCCACAGAAAACACCTTGTGGCCTTCATGAAGAGTCACTCGTCTCTTCAGTGTTACAGTCCCATCCGTGTCCACATCAAAACCCTTGTCAGAGGACTGGAAGAGAGTTCTTGTTCTTCCATCGCATGCATTAAAAATGACTGTCAGAAAAAGAGATTTAGTTGGCTCATTAAAACATCTTGTCACATGTAAACCTGGTTCCCTGAGTTTTAAGGCTACATGCTAATTGTAGTATTTCCCCTTGTTTCTGTGTTTGAGAAGGAAGGAGACCGGGGTCGGCTGGCTGAGGCTCGTGGGTAATTTTCAAATTTTCTAACATGCTAATCTTTTCATGTATTATTTACTTATAAATATTTAAAAAATTCTCAATCGATTTTACACATTTCTGTGTTCAGAGTGGAAGGCAATGGTATTAGTGGAAAGAGCAAGATAAGCAAATATAATAAGACATGGACAGGGGAAGGGAGGAGCAAGGTGTAATACGAGGGAGGAGAGGTAGAAGGATAGAGAACAGACGGGTTTCATATTAAATCAGAGCCACCCTAATTGACCATGTCATAAATTATCATTTATAATATGGTCTTTCCTTGAGAGAAGCTGGAGAGAGAGCCCATCCCAATAAAACAATCAATGTCCCTGGACAACAACTTCTGCAATCTCCTGATGTTGTGGCACACAACACTAGCCGCGTTTCCATTACACTTCAAATTGCGCAAATTGAAATTGTGGATTTTCTCCAGCACTTTCAAAAGAACTGACAGAAAAACACGCATGAGCCAAAGCATCTATCCCCAGAGGCAATGGAAGAGGCAGAGTGGACAAGGGGCGCACTGGGCTGTCTCGCTCAAAGCGATCAGATCCACCTCTGCCAAATGTCTTAGCCCTTACCTTGAGAGAAGATTTTTACATCACGCGGACCCTCTTGCACTCGCACACGTGGAAAGTATAACACAGCTTTAGTTATCAGCCTCAGGTCTGTGCACTTTAGAGGGGGCAAATGCTTAATCGAGTGAGGCCGGTGACCCCAGAACTTCTTGGGGGAGTCAGGACTACTTCACTGCTTCTCTGCTCCCCTCATGGGTGCTGATGAGAAAGCCAAATAATGAGAAAGAACCAAATTGCTTACCACAGCTATGCAGACGACACACAGATCTACTTAGCCCTATCGCCTAACGATTACAGCCCAATTGACTCCCTGTGCCAATGCATTGATGAAGTCAACAGTTGGATGTGTCAAAACTTTCTTCAATTAAACAAAGACAAAACTGAAGTCATTGCGTTTGGAAACAAAGATGAAGTTCTCAAGGTGAACGCATACCTTCACTCTAGGGGTCAAACAACTAATACAACTACTGTATTGTTTTATTAATACAGTATATACTTTTTTCTTGATATACCCCGAAAGAATGGAAGTGAAATGTGACAACATGCCCCATAGGTGGGGTACATTGTAACATGTGTGGGGCACATTGTAACATAACATATGACAGCTTAAAATGTTATCTGATCTAATGAAAAAAATATACAAAACAAACTAAAATATTTTTAAATAAAATACAATTAAAAAACTTTATTATTTAATATATATATAATAATGGCAATTTTTAATAATTAAATATAAACTCATTTTTGAGTTTTGACTACGAACACATGAAAACACAGCTATACAACATAGTTCAAAACAAATAAATAATTAGTAATTTCTGAACATTGACTCTCAGTCTTTATTCACCTTTTTCTCACGTTTTCTCAATAAAATGTATAAAAGTATAGAATATAATAGCATATTTCTAATAGGGGCACATTGTAACGCAGTGTGACAACATGCCCCCGCCTGCACAACTGGGGTTTAAACCCTGCTAGTGTCTTCTGCTAGTTAGCGAAGCATAAAATAACTATCTCAACTGTGAAATAACATCTTGGAGATTAAAATAATATCAGATTTGTCTTATTTTAAATAAACACAAAAAAATAGAGATGAAAAATTAACTTAAGTAAGAAATTTACTTTTGCTATGGTTTAATAAATGTCTATAGATATCTTCCAAAAAAAGTAAAATTTTGGCGGATTTTTTTTTTCTATATAGTGTTGATATGGCAACTAGTAAATACACAAAGTTTCGTCATCCAAGCATGTGCGGAAGTATTTAGAACAAGCGTGTTACAACTAGCCCCACATTAGGTTGTGCCCCGCGCTCCCCTAGATGCTTTGTTTCCAGACAAGACTTAGAGAAACTTGTGCATGCTTTCATCACCAGCAGGGTGGATTATTGTAATGGACTCCTCACTGGCCTTCCCAAAAAGACCATAAGACAGTTGCAGCTCATACAGAACACTGAGCAGAACCAGAACACATGAACATATCACACCAGTCCTCAGGTCTTTACACTGGCTCCCAGTTAGATTTAGGATTGATTTTAAAGTATTATTACTGGTATATAAATCATTCAATGGCCTAGGACCTCAATACATTGCAGATATGCTCACTGAATATAAACCCAACAGATCACTCAGATCATTAGGATCATATCAGCTAGAAATACCAAGGGTTCACTCTAAGCATGGCGAGTCTGCTTTTAGCTATTATGCTGGAACCAGCTTCCAGAAGAGATCAGATGTGCTCCTACAGTGGTCACATTCAAATCCAGACTCAAAACACTTCTGTTTAGCTGTGCATTTACTGAATGAGCACTGTGCCGCTGTTCGTCCGACTGTTTGTACTGTACTGTACTGTACTGAATTTAATTTAATTTAATTTTTCTAAACTGTTTTAATTATTCTTATTTCTTTTTATTATTTTACTTTCTTCTATGTAAAGCACTTTGAATTGCCATTGTGTATGAAATGTGCTATATAAATAAACTTGCCTTGCCTTGATGAGAGCTGAAGAGGGATCGGCTCACAAGCATTACAGATTCTTTAGCCCAATTACACTTTTTTTCATGTGTGTCCTCACAGAGACACAGAGACACACACTTTATGAAAAAACTGAGAAAATGAGAAAACTATGAGAACACTATGTCGCTGGAAATTCTAACAAAATATGGGCAGATAAATTGTTTCCAGAATAAGAAACATATGAGGAGCAATGGTCCTGTTGAGGCACGGGTGATGACCCTCAGAGAGTGGTGTTAGCACCATCAGCCAATGAATAGGTGTGATTCTATACAGGATTCGAGACATTGATACTCATTAATACATCATTAATCAACACTTAAAGTATTTGTGAGCTACACATTTTTTTTTATAGTCCTCAGTTTAACCATGGTTAAAAAGATTGCATTTCGTAAAGAGAGATTATTTAGCCAAATACTAAAAAATATTGTATTATTTTCAGATGCTTCAGTGTTTTGTATAAAGAGAACACAGCTTACCTCTTCCTAGTCTTTTTCCTTGGTGAAGGTCATCTCTGTGTACTTTAAAAACCAGCAACTCCGACTCAAAGCCTGGAGAACATGAAGACTCCTCCGCAAATCCACACAAAAGGACCTAATTTGAAGCATATTAAATCTCTTTATGTAACACATATACACTTAAAATGTATGGTATTTTGATTATGTAATCACTTCCAGCACAACAGCAGTCCATGTGAGCTAAACTGCGGATCATTTATCATTGCTTTGGCACAAAATGCATTCAACTACTAGCTCTCAACTTCATTAAACCTCTTAAAAAACACATTTAAAATGTCAAATAAAATCAGATTCTCAAAAAATAAAACAATTCTCTGAACATGATGAGTACAATCAAACACTAAAGAGATCCAAAGTTTTTGGAAAGTGCCCTGAATAAAATCCTACCTTACAGAGGAAAATAAGAACTCCCAATCGCACAATCTTCATTGTCTCAATTCGAAGCCAAATGTCTTAAAAAGGTATTTTAGGTAATACTTCCTTGTTGGTCTTTAAGATTGCACAGCTGTTTAATTGCTTGTGTTGCACTTTTATTATCTTTTTAGGGGGGAGGGGTCGCCTAAAGGAGGGGCATGAAGTGATGTAAATTTGATAGAAAAAAAAAATACAAAAAAAATAAATAAACTTAAAATTCTAAATACCTGCCTTTTTCAGTGAATGAAGACTACAGTATATCAGCATTTCACAATTTAGTACAGTATTTTTATGATTTGACTGGATCTAAGGGGGTCTATGAAATCGAAAGCTGTATCTGTTAGCATTTTAAATAACCTCAAGGGCAGTTTCTGGACTCACATGTTTTTCAGAAACCTGGTGAAACAAGTGTTAGGGAACACAACAAGTAACACAACCAGAAAAAGTTTTAAAGCACTTTTTAACAGTTGTTGTACTAATGGTAACAAAGTGGGGAAGAAGTAAAACTTTTATACTTTTATACATTATTTACCATTATTTGCCTACACAAAACATTCTGGTCAAAGTTTTATGAAGTCACTTTGCACAAAAATCTTTATACAGTCTGCATTACCATCATGATATGAATCTTATCCCAAACTGTTATTCTCATCTTTTTTTCCCATTGCTAACACGCATCGGTCAAAACTGAAGCGTCAGTCACAACTCTTCACACAGTCAGAGAAACAGCGAAACAGAAGACTGTCACTAAACAGTGAATCATTTAAATTTTTTTAAAATACTGCATCTTCCAAAATCCACAAACTCTTTTCTCCATCATCTTCTACTACAGTTTGTTTTTAATTCACTTAAACTATTTTTAAGTAAAATGTACAAAAATAAATAGTTTTATATTAAATAGCAAACTGCTAGTCACTATATTACTCGATCCAGCTCTGTGTTCACAAAATGCAAATGTCTCACACACACAAACTTTATTTCATTAATTAGACATAATGTTTTTATACTAAGCTAATGACAATTTAATATTTTATTTTAATAGAGAAAATTCCACTAGAGTATTTTATTTTGATTAATTTGATGAGCAAGCAGTTGTAATTTGTAACAAGAAGTTTTTGATTTTCTTTTTCATTGTAACATATAATGTGAACATTTGGTTTAATCACTAGAACACAAATATGATCTTCTTTCAAATCAGTACTTTTAACAAAACGTTTATTCAACAGCAAACAATGTCAAGTCACCTTTACATATATAGCGCTTTATACAATACAACGTGTTTCAAAAAAACTTAACATGGATAAATAATGATTCAAGGTTCAAAGTTCAATTATGTAAAAAGTAAAAAGTGTCATTGTTCAACTAATATATATATATATATATATATATATATTCATATATACTTTTATGACATTGACAAAATTGACTGTTTCAAAACTTTTGAAAAACTATAAAAATACATGCAATGCACATTACAATGCAAGGCTTGATATGAAGTGATATAAAATGAATTGATTATAAATGTGTCATTCCAGTGTGTTAGCAAATGTTTTATGAAGATATACTGTAGCCATGGGCTTTTATGCTATAACAGATGTTCTTAATGAGAAATGTTCAAATCAGAAATGAAAAAGTATATTTTGATGATCTGAAGAGTTAGAGATTGTTCCACTTGCTTAGCAACGAGATTAAAAACTGTAGACAGGAAGAAACTGGCTGAACATCATGTCAGACGATCAACCACAGTTACGTTTTCACATGCTCTGTGGTGTTATCTAAAATAGATCAGCATGAAGTAAAATAGTGATGCAGCAGTTGCAGTAAACCACTGACTTGCACCATAAAATGAGCAAACTTTCAACAAAACATTCTGGAAATGTAGAACTTTCTGATGAAAGGGTATGCATAGGTCATGGCTAGAAAGATGTTTGAGAATGTATCGCTTGTTTTACCAGAGAAAACAAATATTTGTGTGGTGCCCCCCTGGACGTGATGACCCTGGACACTTGCACAATTGGCCATATGGTTAATCTGCCTATGAAGGGCGCTGTATCAGCCGTATCCTTTGGACTGCCCCCGAAGACCGGATGTCAATCGCTACATCGGAGGGTGAGCAAGACTTCTTTGGAGATGAAGATTCGGCTTTGTTGCCTCCTTGAGGAACCGTAGCATTGCCCTAGTCAGATCTAGAGATGATGGCTATGCTTTCCCGGGCCGCTGAGAGGATCGGGCTCGAGTGGAACCCACCACCGTGTCCCGAGCCCTCGAGGCTGGACGATTGGTTTCTAGGGGTGGCTCGTGCTGGTTCTCAGCGTCCCACCCCGGTACCTTTCTTTCCGGAGGTGCATGAGGAGCTCACTAGGTCGTGGACACAACCTTTTACTGCCATCTTGGTAGTTCCTCCCCCCTCGCCACCCTTGATGGCAGGGTGGGTAAGGGTTGCTATGCAACTCTGCACTAACTCCTCCTGGCGGGGGAATCCCTGTCTCCCTTCCCGGATCTGTAAGCACTCGTCGGATTTAACCTGCAAGGTTTACCAGACCTATGGGGAAGCCGCCTCTGCCATACACGCTATGGTGTTGTTGCAGGTCCATAAGGCCAAGGCACTGAAGGACCAGCACAAGGGTGGTCATGACACAGAAGTTGTGCAAGATCTTCGCACCCGGACATCGCGCTTCATGCGACAAAGGTTAATGGTGTGGTCTGTGTCTGGCTGACATGAGGGAAACCGACGAGGTCAGGTTTCTTAATTCCTCCTTGTTCCAGATGGCCTCTTCAGTGACGCAGTTGAGAGCTTTGCCCAGCAGTCCTCAGCCTCCCCAGAAGCAGACTGAGGCGATCTCACACTTCCCCCTGTCAGCCGGCCGTACCTCAGTCGCTCTGCGCCAAGCGTGCCCTCCCTCGTCTGCCACCGCTCCCGCAGCAGCAGCAGCCTCCACCTAAGCAGCGCAGAGGAGCCGGCGACAGACTGGGCCACAACCAGCCGTGAAGCGCAAGGGTAAGAGACTCTAGGACAGGCGACCCGGAGATGGAGGTGATTGCTCTTCGGGAGATGGTGACCGCACCGCTCGTTCCCCCAGAGGAACGGCCCCACAGTCAGCAGCACCCAAATGTTTAATACAAATTCCTCTATCTCCGGGTCCCAGGAGGGCTCGGAGGGCAGTGGAAGGGGCAGCAGAAGGCAGTTCGAGGACGCCACCAAGCCTTCCCACGTACCCTCTGCCCAACCATGGAACCAGGTAAGTGTTGCACAGCACACTCAGACCCCGCCTCAAAGAGAGATATAAATAAACGAGGGAATGAATAAATTACAACCTTAGTTTGATGTACTAAAACTCGGACTGAAGGATTGTAAAGATAAACTCGTTGATGTGGAGTCGGGCTTGTCCGGCATGCACGACAGAATGGATGAAGCGAAGCGTGTGTGTAAAGCTCTCCAGAAAGAAAACAAAGAACTGAGAGACAAAACTGAAAAGTTGGAGAGTCACAGCCGAAGATTTAACCTCCGAGTATTTGGCCTCGACAAGGATATGGAAAAAGGAAAACCCACCGAATTCATGGAGTCCCTCTTCAATGAGGTATTTAAAGATAAACTGCCTTATAAATCTGAAGTGGAAATTGCGCACAGAGTGGGGCCTGTTACAAAACATGGTTCGAGACCGATGATCGTCAGGATGCAGAGGTATGTGGCGAAAGAGGCTATTTTACAAATAGTAAAGCAAGAAAAAGTCCTACATTTCAAAGGGATGAATGTCAAAATCTTTCCGGATTTAACAGCAGAAGTGTCCAAGAGAAGAGCGCAGTTTAAAGATTTGAGAATGAAACTACATCAGACAGGAATAAAACATGGTTTGATTTATCCGGCGACACTGATTATAACATTTAATGGAGACACAAAATACTTCCAAGATCAGGAATAGGGAGACATCTACTACAATCGGCCGACGCTGTCTGGAAATTAAGTAGTCTAATGATTGGACTTCGCACCAGAAACAAGTGCATCAGATGCAGGTATGATGAATTGAACTGAATTGAGAACTGCCTGACATACATCTCGAGGAGTTGGGAATTGATATATGGACATAAATTTGAGGGTATAATTACTGATTCCATAGCATTACATATTATATTGATTTATTTATTGTTGAATGTCTAAATTCAGGAATTCGATGAAAACAATTTATTTAAATATAAAGACAGTGGAAACTAAAATACAGCTGTGTCCTTTCATTAAGGACTGTTCATGTTTAGCCTAATTTGTTGGCATTAAGTGTCAGATAAAATATTCTACAACTTATAGTAAGAAATTACACATTTGTATGTATTAATTAGGCTGAGAATTATGTTATGGAAATGGAAGTTTCAGCTCACTTATTGCAACCGTGACAACTAGAGTGGCAATACAAAATTGTCTGTCTGAATTTATGTGTATGAATGTATATATGTGGTTTAATTTAGTCGTTTTTTTGTAAACTGTTTTGCTCCGATATAGAATCTAACAGTATGAATCCAAAGAAATATGATCTTTAATATGTTACATAAATTACCAAAGAAAGGTCTTAAAATTGCCCATATTAATATATGCAGTCTTAAGCCCTATTCGCACGGGATTAGTATTACCTAGGGACCTCCGGTAATTTGTAATAATCGCAGAGGTCGTCTGTAATTTTTATCCCGTCCGAATCTGCCATGTCTGTAAAAATGTCTGTAAAAATTCTCCCGAAAATTACCTACCGTATTTCGGCCAACACAGGGGTCCTCTGATAATACCAGTCCCGTGCGAATCCCCATGTCTGTGATTTGGGCTGTTTTTCTGTGAGCCTATCGTTTCCTAAAGAACGTAATAACCATTATGCGCCGTTTAACAGTCCATTTTACGTCTGTATTAAAACTATATTAACAATAAAATCTCTCGAGATGCTCTACTCTAAGTTTTTCTCCAATAAAAACTATGAAGTGCTGCAAAAGAGAAAACAAACTACAGTAAAGACGTGATCCGGAAGCTCAACTCGGACCGTTGTCATGGAAACGTCAAATTAAGTATTTTGGCGCAACATGGAAGATCTTTTGGAAAGTTTGGACGCTTTTTGTGGTAGTGTAATTTAGTAGTCTGTATCGTGGAGCATTTCTTTGTCTCACACGGCCTCTAAAGACGTCCATCCTGTAAGTATCTCAAGAAATCAAAGTGTGAAAGAGTAAAAATGATATAAAATGAAATAAACCAAATAAAATGAATAAAAAAACAAGCCTATCGCGACGTTTCGGTATTTATAATACCTTCTTCAGGCAGGCTTGTTGTAAATATGGACAAAGAATAAAAGAAAAAGAAGATATATTATATATTTATACAATAATATCATATTCTATAATATATATCATATATTTCTCTAATAAATTGGTTTTAAATAAGTTCTTTTTTTGAATTGCAATATTGCAGCGCGATCTTCGTTTCAGCACGTTCAGCTAGTGAAGTGTGAATAATAATAATAATTTGTTACATTTATATAGCGCTTTTTCTGAGACCTCAAAGCGCTTTACATAGAAGTGGGGAATCTCCTCAACCACCACCAATGTGCAGCATCCACTTGGATGATGCGACGGCAGCCATATTGCGCCAGAACGCCCACCACACACCAGTTTACTGGTGGAGAGGAGACAGTGATGAAGCCAATCAGTATATGAGGATGATTAGGAGGCCATGATGGACAGAGGCCACTGGGCAAATTTGGCCAGGATGCTGGGGTTACACCCCTACTCTTAGGGGTGGATTTTTAATGACCACAGAGAGTCAGGACCTCGGTTTAACGTCTCATCCGAAGGACGGTGCTCTTTTGGCAGTATAGTGTCCCCGTCACTACACTGGGGTGTTAGGACCCACACAGACCACAGGGTGAGCGCCCCCTGCTGGCCTCACTAACACCTCTTCCTACCTCTTGAATGGGTGGGCGCACGCTGTAAAGTCCGTAAACTCGAGGGAATTACGAACATTTATTTGCCGGTGTGAATGAGCCACCAAAAACACAGACGTCAGGGGGTAATTTCTTAATTACAGAGGTCCTGGGGTAATACTAATCCCGTGCGAATAGGGCTTAAGACATAAATTGAGTGATTTAACAGATATACTGCAGCCAAATAATTTGCACATATTGGCAGTGTCTGAAACTCATGTAGATTCTACATTCGATGATGCAACTTTAATGATTGATGGATACAGCATTTTTAGGAATGATAGGAATACATATGGAGGAGGAATTGCTATCTATATTCAACATCATATACCTGTCCAAGTGATGCCAGATTTAATGTATTCTGGTATTGAAGTAATTTGGTGAAAAGTTAGTCTGAAACATCTTAAGCCAATACTCATAGGGTGCTGTTACAGACCTCCAAATGCTAATAGTGAATATTTGGACAAAATATGTGATATGTTAGATCATGCTAGCAGTATGAATCTGGAAACTTACTTAATGGGTGACTTCAACATAGATTGGAATTCTTCTGACTGTCCTAGGAAAATCGAATTAATGAGCACAGCAACAGCATGTGGATTATCACAGGTAATTAATAAACCGACTAGAATATGTATAAAAAGGGATGGCACTCGATCAGCTTCCTGTATCGACCACATGTTTATAAATAGACTACAAGTTTGCTCAAATTGCTTATCAGTGCCAGTTGGTTTTAGTGACCACAATGTTACTGCAATTGTAAGGAAAACAAAAGTTCCTAAATTGGGTCCAAAAGTAATAATGAAAAGGTCATTTAGAAGATTCAATCATTTACAATATGAAGATGTCAGAAATACAAACTGGTCAGAGGTAATTCTACAAAAGGATCCAGAGAAGGCATTTCAGCTTTTTGATCAAACTTTAATGACAATTGTAGAAAACCATGCACAATTATGGAATACACTGAATAATATATTAAGAGGGAATAATAAATCAACTCCAGCTTATTTAGAACATGAAGGTGAATTTTTTTTACTAAACCAAGTGATATAGCGAATCATCTTAATGATTATTTCATAAATAAAATAAATAAACTTAAAAATACTACACAGCCATACAAGACAGATTTATCAAATACACTGATAAATAAGATGATGGAAGGTAAAACATGTAGCTTTAAATTCAAGAGTGTCAGTGTGGTTCTAAAGTGGAATTACTTCTGATGAATTGTAAAAACAAACCACCTGGTGTTGACAACCTTGAACATAAGTTGCTTAAGCCAATAGTTGCAATCATTGCTCCTATTATTGCTCATATAATTAATTTGTGTTTTATGGATAATATATGTTTGCAAGCATGGAAAACATGTAAAGTTGTGCTAATACCTAAAAATAAGAAAATGCCTTTCTCTGGGTCAAATAGTAAACCAATAAGTTTATTACCAATTCTCAGTAAAATAATGGAAAGAATTGTTTATGAACAGATTCAGTCTTACTTTATGAATAATGATTTAATTACAACTTTTCAGCATGCATATAGAGGAAAACACTCAACAGCCACTGCCCTGACTCAGATGGTTGATGACTGGTTCAAGGATATGGAAATAATAGGTGTTGTAATGCTTGATTTCACTGCATCATTTGATATAATTGACCACGACTTACTGTTAAAAAAACTGGAATATTATGGTTTTTCACGAACCGCATTATTACGGATGAAAAGTTATCTGTCAGACAGAAGACAATTAGTTTACTTTAATGGAAGCTTTTCAAAGGTGAGGGTTGTGGAACATGGCGTGCCTCAAGGAAGTTGTCTTGGGCCGCTCCTCTACACAATCTTTACCAATGACCTTCCATCTGTTTTTGATAAGGCAAGCATTTCAATGTTTACTGATGATTCCACTATATATTTAGCAGGAACTGATATTGGTGATTTAAATACAAAACTACAAAGAGAGCTACAGTTAGTGGTGGACTGGATAAGGAGTAACAAACTGATTCTCAATGTATCTTATGGTGCCTTCACGTGCTATGGTAATTATGGTAAATGCCAAAAGCCGACATGGAAAATGCACATGAACACCCACTCATGTGGTATTTTCCACTGGGCAGCTCGTAGAATATTTTGATGCACGAGTTGCCGAGATGAGATAACCTTTGACCTTTTCAAAATAGCGGAGAGCTACGCAAGAGTCGTGAATAAGCATTGTACACAACTAAACGTTTTTTGCTACTGTTAGCGGATAGTTTTTGTAGCCTATAAAATGTTGTGTCATTAACAATTATAATATAATGCATTAACACTCAGTGTCAGTTTTAAAAATACCGTTGGTTTGGTGTTACCTACACAGCAGATGCTAGCTAGCAGTCAATAGCCTCCTAGTAATGAGCGGTCAGGCAATTTACTCACGTGAATGTATTTCGTCTGTAGTGTACGCCAGCGACATCATGATCGAAAATTGTTTTAGCCAAATAACAGGTCTGGATCTGTGAGTCCAATTTTTTTACCTACATTACGACAACAAAAGCACTTGAACACAACACACTGGTAAATACCAGTTCACAAGTGGAAAATATCATCTTTTCCATAGCACGTGAAGGCACCATAAAACTACCTGTTTAGTGGTTGGAACTCCTTTTTCTTTACTTTCCAAACCGAAACTTGAACTCAGCATAGAGCAAAATTCTGTTGAGCAAAGAGAAGAGGCTAAACTTTTGGGAGTGATGGTTGATAATAGATTGTGTTGGGACAGACATGTTCAGAAACTGTTAACTAAAATGGGCAACACCTTGTCTGTTATTAAAAGGTGTGCAAAACATTTTACACCACAGACCGTTGAATAAGTACTTCATGCTTTGTTTTTTTCACACCTTGATTACTGCTCTGTGGTTTGGTCCAATACTTCATCAACTAATATAAAAAAACTACAAGTGATTCAGAATAAAGCTGCACGTGTGGCTCTCTCATGTGGGTTTAGATCAAATGTTGACAAAATGCATGAAAGCCTCTCGTGGTTTAAAGTTAAAAATAGATTGGTGTATTCACTAATGGTTTTTTATATAATGTTACAACAGACAAAACACCTTTTACTTTATATACAAAACTATCCTTTAGTACTGATACACATCATTATCCAACGAGGCATGCAGTAGGAGGTAGTTTCATTTTACCTATAGTAAAATAAATCAATTCAACGTTCAGTCAGGTACAGAGCGATGTGTGTATAACTCTCTCCCAAATACTATCAAACAACAAAACACTCTGTATGGTTTCAAAACATCACTTAAGAAATATTACCTTCAAAGAAATTTAAATAGTTAATATTAATTTAATTTAAGGAGATACTGTTATAGGGTTCTTAGTTAGTTTTTTATATAGATCGATTCGGAGTAGCGACATTTTATTTTTATTTATGTTTTATTTATTATTTTTGTGATCAATGTCGTTAACTGTACAATATGTATTTTCAAATGTTGTGTAATGTCTTGTGTGTATGGTGTGTAATGTGATGTCATAAATTGTATTGTCACATGGTAGATTGTAGGATCCCAGGAAGAATAGCTTTTAGCTTATGCTGAAGCTAATGGGGATCCAAATAAAACAAACAAACAAAGGTACGCCTATGGTCCTTTTGGTCCCGCTTGCATGGTCTCTGAGAGCCTGGTTAGAGCTCCCCAGCCCATCACGCTGGGTACCATTCAAGATGCTAACACAGAAACGCATTTTCGGAAGCATCCGTCCCCGAGAATGGTTTGCAGCGATTGACCTGAAGGATGCGTACTTTAATGTCTCGATTCTTCCTCGACACAGGCCTTTTCTGCGCTTTGCGTTCAAGGGTCGAGCTTATCAGTACAACGTCCTATCCTTCGGGTAGTCCCTGTCTCCCCACGGCTTCACGAAAGTTGTTAGGTGCGGTCTGTGTCTGGCTCCTCCCTTGTTTCCATGGAGGAACACGCCGTTCGCATTCTCAACTATCTCAAACTGGCTGATCCTTGCACAGTCTCGGGACCAGTTGTGGGAACACAGGGATCTGGTGCTCAGGCACCTCAGTCAGTTGGGGCTTCAGGTCAACTGGGAAAAGAGCAAACTCTCCCGCATGCAGAGAATCTCTTTTCTCGGTATGGAGTTGGGTTCGGTCGAACAGTCAGCAGACCTCACAGAACATGCTCCATTCCCAAGGAGAGAACGGAGATATCACGTCACGTCGCCACATCTGCTGGGGAAGCCAGGTCACTGGCTCGGCTCCTCAGCGAAAACCTGAAGATGCAATGAACTTGCTGCTCGTTATATGAGCGTGCCGCGATGCAGAGCATCTGATGCAATTATCGTTTTAGTTACACTCATAGTAGATTGCCCTCTCTAGCGAGATTCCTATTCGTTGGTCACTGACGTGACATCTCCGTTCCCTCCTTCAGGCAACGGGTGTCACGGTTCATAGATCCAATGTCTCTCTCTCGTCTCGTGCTTTGTTTGTTTACATGTGTGTGAGCGCGTGAGTGGGTGTGTCCGGCTTGTTATCACTGATCAGCGATCCAGCTGCAATCACTCATCATCAGCTGCAGCCCATCTCATCACAATATATAAACTCACCACTTTCTCATCTCCCCTGTCAGATCGTTGTATGAAGTCCTTGTGTTGTGTCTGATCCCGTTCCCGTTCCTGTTCCTGTTCCTGTTCATCGTCTCCGTCCTGAGTTCCTGTGTTTCGGTCTCCGTCTTGAGGATTCGGTTGATGTCAGGATTTTGTCGGCACTTCAGAGCACCCTGCACTTCTGTCTTCACCGCGTCTGGCCATCGAAGTCCCTGCGCCACAGCCTGCATCATCTTGGACTTTCATCATCATCATCATCATCACTACTTCATTCTAAATAAAAGAGCTTTTACTTGCACATTGTTTCCTCGTTTCTGTCGTAACAGAACGATCTGACCCAACATGGAAACAGCGAGTAGTACAGCACCATCGATGGAGGATTACATCAATAACAGCATGGCGCGTATGGATCTTCAAGAGAAAAACCTCAATGATACTGGTCGCGCTGTTCAGGCTTTAGTGGCGCAGGTGTCCGAGCTCACCCGGCAGATCCAACAGATGCGAGCTCCCACTGCGCCGCCCACACCAGCCGTTCCCCCCACACCATCGGAAGGCCCATCCCAGTCAGAGCCCCGCCTACCAGTTCCAGAACCCTACTCAGGTGAACCTAATTTTTGCAGGGCTTTTCTAACCCGGTGTTCCATGCATTTCTCCCTCCAGCCCAAAACCTTCAATAATGAACGTTCCAAGGTCGCCTTTGTCCTCACTCTCCTGACTGGGAAAGCGGCATTATGGGGGACGGCGGTGTGGGAAAATCAAGACCCGTGTTGTTCCTCGTTCCAGGAGCTCTCCGCCGAAATGAAGAGAGTGTTCGACCGCGCTGTCGCCGGGAGAGAAGCCGCAAGGATGCTGGCCGATTTACGTCAAGGAGAAAGATCTGTATCAGAGTTTTCGATCGAGTTTCGAACCTTAGCGGCGGAGAGCCAGTGGAACGAGGAGGCGCAGTGGGACATGTTCCTGCATGGGCTGGCTGACCGCGTCCAAAGGGAAATCTACGCCTTGGACTTACCTCAGTCACTCAATGACCTCATCGCTCTGGCGCTACAAGTCGACGCACGGCTATCAAGAGTCGGAAGTCGCGCAACGAGCAGTCGCCCTCTGGCAGGAGCCGAGGGTCCACGTTTTGGAGGCGGGGACGCGGTCAGCCCCGTCTACGATCACGAGCCCATGCAGGTGGGTCGAGCTCGGCTTTCCCGGGAGGAGAGGGAAAGGCGGAGGTCCCAGGGCCTTTGTCTGTACTGTGGAGGAGCCGGGCACTACGCTTACAACTGCCCGGTAAAAGGCCAAGCCCGATAGTAAGTATGAGGCTACTATCGGGTGGGATCTCCGCCGAGAAGACCTCATCAACATCTACCCTCCTTCCGGTAAGACTGAGATGGTCAGCACGCATTCACGATTGTCGAGCACTCTTGGACTCCGGGGCTGAGGGTAATTTTATGGACCATTCATTTGCACGTCAGTTTCAGATTCCCCTCAAACCCCTCACACATCAGATCGCTGTACATGCACTCAACGGACAAGAACTTCCTACCATCACTTTTGCTACTGAAGACATCACCCTCATCACATCAGGCAACCACACTGAGACCATTTCATTCTACATCCTGGACACTCCCCTTGCACCCATAGTACGTGGTCACCCCTGGCTCACCCGTCACAACCCCAAAGTGGACTGGCAGCTCAAGTCTGTGTCAGCGTGGAGCAGTCGATGTCATGAGTCTTGTCTAGTGTCTGCTTGTCCGTCTGTTTCTGTCCCTGTGTTCCAGGAGGAGGCAATGGATCTGTCTAACGTGCCCGCGGAGTACCTGGACCTGAAGGAGGTGTTCAGTAAGTCTCGGGCTGCTTCTCTTCCTCCACATCGTCCCTATGACTGTGCTATAGACTTATTACCAGGTACGGCTCCGCCTAAAGGCAAGTTATATTCACTCTCGACACCTGAGAGGGAGGCTATGGAGAAATATATTTCTGATTCTCTAGCAACGGGGTTCATCCGTCCTTCCTCTTCACCAGCGGGGGCGGGGTTCTTTTTTGTGGGGAAGAAGGACGGATCCCTGCGACCTTGTATTGACTACCGGGGGTTGAACAACATCACGGTAAAGAATACCTATCCTTTGCCGTTGATGTCTTCAGCCTTCGAGAGGTTGCAGGGAGCGTCCATCTTCACAAAATTGGATTTACGTAATGCTTATCATTTGGTCCGCATCAGGGAGGGGGATGAGTGGAAGACCGCTTTTAACACCCCCAGAGGGCACTTTGAATATTTGGTTATGCCTTTTGGCCTTTCCAACAGCCCAGCGGTCTTCCAGGCACTCGTCAATGACGTGCTGCGAGATATGATAGATCAGTTCATATATGTCTACCTGGACGACATACTGATTTTTTCTTCTTCTCTCCAGGAACACGTGCAGCACGTTCGACGAGTGCTTCAGAGGTTGCTAGAGAATGGGCTTTTTGTCAAGGCGGAGAAATGCGATTTTCATGCACAGTCTGTTCCATTCCTAGGGTACATCGTGTCGGTTGAGGGAATGCGCATGGATCCTGAGAAGATCAAGGCTGTGGTGGAATGGCCAAGTCCAGAGTCTCGTAAGGCCCTACTGAGATTTCTGGGGTTCGCCAATTTCTACCGGCGTTTTATTCGCAACTTCAGCCAACTAGCCGCACCTCTGACCGCCTTGACCTCCCCCAGAACGACGTTCAGGTGGTCAGACGCAGCCGAGGCTGCGTTCGCCAAACTAAAGGGTTGCTTCGTTTCAGCCCCTATTCTGACAACCCCTGATCCATCACGTCAGTTCGTGGTGGAGGTCGATGCGTCAGAGGTGGGGGTAGGAGCAGTTTTATCCCAGCGCTCTCTTTCAGACGACAAGATGCATCCTTGCGCGTTTTTGTCTCATCGTCTATCTCCTGCCGAACGCAATTATGACATTGGGAACAGAGAGTTGTTGGCAGTCAAGTTAGCATTGGAAGAGTGGCGGCACTGGTTAGAAGGGTCGGGGGTACCTTTTATCGTTTGGACTGATCACAAGAACTTAGAATACATTCGGACTGCTAAAAGATTGAACTCCAGGCAGGCTCGGTGGGCACTTTTTTTCGGTCGTTTTGATTTTACTCTCTCGTACCGCCCTGGTTCTAAAAACATCAAACCTGATTCTTTATCGCGCATTTTTGATCGTTCCGAACGCCCGTCTACTCCCGAGTGCATTTTACCGGAGACTCTATTCATCTCCACACTCGTATGGGAGGTCGAATCGAAGGTCAAGAAGGCCTTAGAAGGGGTAACGCCTCCGGTCGGTTGCCCACCGAATCGTTTATTTGTGCCTGAGGGTCTGAGGTCCAGCGTCATTCAGTGGGGGCATTCTTCCAATGTGGCTTGTCATCCAGGAGTCAGTCGCACTAGATTTTTAGTCAAGCAACGATTCTGGTGGCCTCTCATGGCTCGTGACATTCACAATTTTGTTTTGGCTTGCTCAGTTTGTGCCACTGGTAAAACTTCCAATCGACCTCCAGATGGGTTACTCCAACCGCTGCCGGTCCCTTCGAGACCCTGGTCCCATATCGCTCTAGATTTTGTTACCGCCCTCCCACCCTCTCAGGGTCACACGGTAGTTTTGACTGTGGTGGACCGGTTCTCGAAGGCGGCCCATTTCATTCCCTTGCCCAAATTACCTTCAGCCAAGGAGACAGCGGTGATTGTCGTTGACCACGTCTTTCGGTTACATGGCCTCCCGATAGACGTGGTTTCTGACAGGGGACCCCAGTTTGTGTCCAAATTTTGGCGAGAATTTTGTAAGCTTTTGGGGGCGACTGTCAGTTTGTCCTCAGGGTTCCACCCCCAGAGCAATGGCCAAACTGAGAGAGCCAACCAGGATTTGGAAAGAACGTTACGATGTTTGGTTTCCAAGAATCCTTCCTCGTGGAGTCAACAACTTTCTATGGTGGAGTACGCCCACAACACGTTGCCAGTGTCATCTACGGGCCTATCTCCGTTTGAGTGTAGCGTAGGGTACCAGCTACCAATTTTTCCTAGTCTGGAATCCGAAGTCGCGGTCCCCTCCGCTCACGCCTTCGTCCAGAGGTGTCACCGCACGTGGACTAGAGCCCGTGAGACTCTACTCCAGGTGGGGTTGCGCACCAAGGCCAAAGCCGATCGCCACCGGTCTAGGCCTCCCGTATACGTCGCTGGTCAAAAAGTGTGGCTTTCTACCAAGAACATTCCTCTCCGTTCCGTGTCTAATAAACTTGCTCCCAAATTCATTGGCCCGTTTACTGTCACCAAGATCATTAGTCCGGTGGCAGTCCGCCTCAACCTACCTCCAGCGTACAGGAGGATTCACCCCGTCTTTCATGTATCCAAAATTAAACCCGTATTTCATTCTCGTATTAATCCGCCAGTCCCGGTTCCTCCCCCGCCGCGACTCGTAGATGGGGAACCCACTTATTCGGTCAATCGTGTACTGGACTCAAGGCGGAGGGGACGCGGATTTCAGTACTTGGTGGACTGGGAAGGTTACGGTCCAGAGGAGAGAAGTTGGGTACCTGCCAGAGACATTCTGGATCACTCCCTTATCGATGATTATAATCGGCAGGTAAGGGGGCCTGGGAACACCAGGAGGTGTTCCTAGGGAGGGGGGTACTGTCACGGTTCATAGATCCAATGTCTCTCTCTCGTCTCGTGCTTTGTTTGTTTACATGTGTGTGAGCGCGTGAGTGGGTGTGTCCGGCTTGTTATCACTGATCAGCGATCCAGCTGCAATCACTCATCATCAGCTGCAGCCCATCTCATCACAATATATAAACTCACCACTTTCTCATCTCCCCTGTCAGATCGTTGTATGAAGTCCTTGTGTTGTGTCTGATCCCGTTCCCGTTCCTGTTCCTGTTCCTGTTCATCGTCTCCGTCCTGAGTTCCTGTGTTTCGGTCTCCGTCTTGAGGATTCGGTTGATGTCAGGATTTTGTCGGCACTTCAGAGCA
Organism: Leuciscus leuciscus; assembly: GCF_965113295.1. Taxonomy (NCBI): domain Eukaryota; kingdom Metazoa; phylum Chordata; class Actinopteri; order Cypriniformes; family Leuciscidae; genus Leuciscus; species Leuciscus leuciscus. The sequence continues at coordinate 1,951,480 of NC_138726.1, forward strand.
CCCTGCACTTCTGTCTTCACCGCGTCTGGCCATCGAAGTCCCTGCGCCACAGCCTGCATCATCTTGGACTTTCATCATCATCATCATCATCACTACTTCATTCTAAATAAAAGAGCTTTTACTTGCACATTGTTTCCTCGTTTCTGTCGTAACAACGGGGTTTATATACGTTACCGAGAAGTTCCCTTTCAGTCAGTCACTCTCAACATCATAAAAGAGTAAGCAAAAATTAACCCGGATGACCTTCTTCTTCCATTGAGATTCTGAAGTGTGCATACGATGGACACTTTACTGTCCCATGAGGCCACGGGAGATTCCCGTAACAATGGTGAACTCTATTAAAAGTTTCCTCACATATTGCTAGATGTGTTGAAGACCCTCTGTGAAACTTCTGGTGATTTTTACATCTTTTTAAGTTTTATTAAAGAATACATTAGTGTCCTGTATTCTCTATTCACAGTAAAAATAATAATAATTGAATTACAATAGGGTCAGGTTAAGTGCTGCAATTGGGTGGCAACCCAGCTGCCAGTGTAGTGTGTTTTCCTTCTACAGTATAGGCCTAGTCCATTATTGGTTACTGTGATTTTTACAGGACATTTGAAGTTACTGTGATTTTTTACAGGACATTTGAAGTTACTGTGATTTTTTACAGGACATTGCTGCTCTCTCACACACACACACAATCTATAGCATTAATTGATAGTCAAATGTATTCAAATGAACAACAACAGATGAAAATTAAAAAGTTTAAAGGGGTGGTAAAACACATTTTTTCGAAGGCTTGATTGTGTTTGTGGGGTGCACTGTAACATGTGTTCATGCTTCGTTTTTAAAAAAAAACATTATTTTTCATATATTTTACCTTTATTCCACACTGCTCTGTCCCTCCTTGTAAGAACGGTCAGATGGTTTCCGGGTTCTATGAAGCCAGTCCCTCAAAAATACGCAATGGGCTCAGATTGGTTAGCTGGCCCAGTGTGATGTGATTCGCTAACCGCCTAGTGCACGTTTTTCGGAAACGTCACGCCCCTTACCTTTACCGGTAGTCTGTGCTTTGGTTGTATAACAGTTCGGCACAGGGACCGAACTGTGGGCAGAGGAGGGGGTGTACTGATATATATTAAGGACACATTTAACGCAAAGCAAATGTATCCAACTATTGTTATGTCAACTGAATGTCTATGTATTAATGTAATATTGTCGCAAAGTATGCAATTTTATATTTTAGTGGTATATAATTCTCCCTCGGCATGCACTGCAACGCTCTGTGAAAACTTGGATGTGATGTTTAAGAACTTTAAGCACAAGAACGAGGTGCTTGTCTTCTGAGACTTTAATATAAATTGGCTAGACAAACATTGTAGGAAAAAACTGAAAAATCTTGCATCCAAACATGATTGAATGATTGATTGAAGCCCCTACGCGTATTACTAGGAATACTCAAACACTAATAGATTTAATTTTCGCGAACAAACCTGACAGAATCATAAAAACATATAATTTAGTCACTGGTCTATCTGACCATAATATGATTTTAATTGCAAGAAAACTGACAAAGAAAAGAGTGACTAGATTTTTAAATCCAAAACGGAACTTATTTAAATTTGAAATCCCTCGTAAAAAGCAGACTGAATTTGAGAATGAGTTAAAGGGTGTTAACTGGGATGAGCTTCAACAATATGATCAAGTAAACGATTGCTGTAATAAGCTTATGTCCATTATTGAGAGTACTGTTGATAAATACATGAAAAAGCACAAAAAAAAAAACAGAGAAAATTTCAGCTACCATGGATGAACGATAATATTCGAAAACTGATGAAAAGGAGAGACCTTGCCTTGAAAACTTTTATCAAGACCCGAAAGGACACTGATTTGAAACTATTTAAAGGTTTGCGTAACCAAGTTGTTAAAGAACTTAGCATGTCTAAATCAAATCATTATATTCAAGCGCTAACAGAGGCTAAAGGGAATGGCAAATTAATGTGGAAACAATTGAACAGCCTACTAAATCCAAAGGGTAACGCCACCCAAAACAAATATGAACTTAAAATGGGTGAACAAACCATCACTGATAGTGCACAAGTTGCTAATGAATTCAATCATTTTTACATACAATCTGTTAACAACCTAGCATCAAGCTTTCCATGCTGTAATGATATAGGCCTAAGAACAGTAGACCTGCTTGAAGGTCAAGATAACTCATTCCAGCTCAGGGAGGTCGGTCAGACAGCTGTTCTGAAAGCTATACAGGACCTAAACACCACCTTCTCAAAAGATATTTTTAATTTAGACACAGCTTTTCTCAAAAAATATAGCAGCATTCTGGTCCAGCCTCTCACCAATCTTGTTAATATTTCCATTAAATCTGGGCAATTCCCAGATGGGTGGAAAAATGCTCTAGTAATACCGATTTTTAAATCAGGAGATGACAAAATGTCTTGTAATTATAGACCTATCAGTCTCCTTCCAGTTTTGTCTAAAGTTCTAGAGAAGATTGTCTCGGAACAACTCATGCACTATCTTGAGACAAACAAGTATCCGAGTCCTCTGCAATTTGGATTCAGGAACAACCATTCCACAGAATCCGCAATCTGTCTATTAACTGAAAATATCAAACAATCACTTGACAAGGGAAATGTAGTTGGTGCAGTATTTCTAGATTTAAAAAAAGCATTCGATACAGTAAATCACAACACATTAATTTCAAAAAGCCAAGTTCAATTTATCCAAACAAACATTGTCCTGGTTCGATTCATATTTAAAAGGCCGTGAACAGTGTGTTGTGATTAATAGTGTGATATCCACTTTTCTTAAAATTAAAACTGGTATTCCACAGGGCACGGTCTTGGGACCCATACTCTTCAGTCTCTACATTAATGACTTGCCAGATGAAGTATGTCCAGATATAGGTCTACAGATGTATGCAGATGACACAGTGGTGTATGCATCTGGTGATACCTGTATCTCTGTGTCTGACAAACTAAATGCTCATTTAGAAAGAATATCATCTTGGCTGGCCTCATCTTGTTTAACTTTAAACACCAAAAAAACAAACTCGGTCTGCTTTTCTATTCAGAAATTACCTGAAACACAACTCTTGAACATAAAAATGAATGGGGAACTTATTGAACAAGTACCTGAAGTGAAGTATCTCGGAATAAATATAGATTATCAGTTGAATTTTAAAAGTCATATCAAGAAAATATGTAAAACCATTAGGGCCAACTTGAGCTGTTTTATGATAAGAAACTGCCTGACTCTTGACTCTGCTTTTATTTTTTTAAATTCTATGATTCTCTCATACATATCTTATGGCTTAACCACATGGTCCCAAGCTCATCAATCATCAGTTAAAACCATAGAGCGTCTTTACAACCGAGCCTTGAAAGTTTTGGACAAGAAGAGAATAAGGTACCATCATTGCCAAATTCTTAGTAAATATAAGATTTTAAGTTTTGTTCATTTTATTTCCCTGCATCTTGTTAAACTGGTCTTCAAATGCTTAAATGACGCCGCTCCACCACCGCTTTGCAAAATAATAACAAGACAGCAAAGTACTAGATCCACCCGATCAGCGTCAAAAGGCAATTGTAATATCCCTTTTCGTAAAACATCATTTGCCCAGGCTGCCGTTTCAGTGAAAGGGGCAAAATTATGGAATTCTCTACCAGACCATCTGAAATGTATCCCGACATTATAGCCACCTTCAAAAAACACACCAAATTGTGGTTAATGCAGGAACAATGTTGTTCGCATATTTAGTCTTTAGACTTTGCCCGCTCTGTATACTTTTAGTCCTTCTCTATTTTCTTCCATTGTATTTCATTTTTATTCCTTTTTTTAATTTTTTTTGTTCTTTTAATAATGTTGATGTTAATGTTAAAATGCATTTTGTTTTGTTTTTGTTTTAATCAAAAAGCCCTACTAGGGACAAGTGTCGTAAATTAGCTTTAGCTAAAGACACTATGATGCATGCATCAGATGACTGTTAAAGTTTATCTATGTTATTTGTATCTGTCCCTATCTAAATAAACGTAATAATAATAATAATAATATTAGAAATAATGGCGTCAATAAAACCATACCAATTTGAGGCCGAATCGGACCCAGAAAATGTTAGTGAAGATGATCGAGCAGAACCTGTTCAAGGACGGCTGTTAAACGACGTTTCAGAATGGTTTGTTTTTTGTTGTTGTCTAATAATTTTTAGATACGCTGTTATATAATTGAACAAATTATAATAGTTGATGTTTAATTTATAACAATAATAAGTGTTTGTCTATTAATAAAAGTCTTTTCAATATTTTTTTTTTTTATAAAAAAAAAATATTACTCTATTAGGTGTACATGTAATAACTGTGTAAAAATGCCAACTGAAGTGGAAAACATCTGCAGCAAAGAAATACAGAAGGTAGTGTAATAAGCTAGTACCAAAATTATGCATAATGTATTTATAGTTATGTATAATACTTTTTTCATATTTAAAAGACGAACAAAGGTTAGTTCAGTATATACTAATTGTCTTACATTACTGTTTAGGTTGTAAAACGAATGATGGAGGTTCCAGACCCTCCTACATGTATGGTTGAGGATCCAGGTTTCGAACCAAACTGCTTAAATCAGTATACTTTACAAAACATCAATAATATTTACAGAGCCGACTATGGACCAGTGAGGCGTAAGTATTAATTAAATTTAATAAAATTATGTTGTGTAAAATAATATAAATAAAAGACAATAGATTCAAAAATATATATACACAAGACATGTTAATCATAAAAAAAATTACAAAATTTGTTCTGTATTAAAGACAAAAACTATCAAAATATACATTTTTATCGAACATATTTACACATCACATATACATGTTTCCTATATACTACTGGTTTTATATACAAAATTGAGGTTTTCTATTCCTGCCATAGGCGTTTCCGTTATCTGGCCTATCACAGCTTTACCTAGGACGCAGTGTGAGGGTTGTCATCCCGTCATGTGTTGTCCGCCGGATACGCCTGCAGTTTCCTGATCCAGCTGGACAGTATGTTGGGTTCCGGCCACCCCTCGACTGAATCGTGACACACGGTGGGCAATCACCTCTTCTGTGATGACAGAGGAGGTGGAATGGGGATTGTGTGCAGCTCGTCAGCATATGGCTTGGGATCCACAAAGACTTTATGTAGTAAAAGGCTCATAAGGTCATCGACATAGTCTGTAATAAGAGAATACCGAGTCACTCTATGGTTTAACATAATTACTGATAAACAATCTACCTTTGTTGTATAATTTACATTTGTGTTGTCAGTTTATATTTATTTTATTATAGCTTTTTTAATATTATTGTTAATGAAATATATTTTACAACTTACTGTATGTTGGGTCTATTTTCACTGGCTTTGCTGTGCATTCCCCCTTTTTGGACTTTGGAAAAATGAATTTATACACAGCCTGTCCTTCAGTTGTTGTTGCCTGCTCACGGTTAGCATTTTCATTATAGTGCATTGCTGCAAGATACAGCCTGTAATCATTGCACAATCCATAAAATATGCAAAAGATTAGTAGACTGTATTGTTGGAAATAAACAAACAATTCTGAATAAGAGACAAATGTTCAATCAATGATTATAATGGTTACTTTCTTGCAAGTCAAGAGAATGTGAGAGTGCACGCCAAGACAGGAGGCTCTCTACCTCTTTATATCTCTGCTACTCATAACATAGATAACATAGGGCCACAGACAATGCTCCTAGCCAACTGAACCTTTCTCTGCCTTATTAGGAAAGTACATTATTTATTATAGGGAATGATCATTAATATGAATAAAATGAACAAAAAAGCATTTACATAACAATTATTAGAAACTATGTTTATAAATATTACTGATTATGTCAAAGATTATTACCTGCACAACATTCCTATGAAAGGGAAGATGATGCAAACGCACAATTAGACTGTGGAACGCCTCCAGTGACGACGTCTGCAAGTGGTGGCTGAGCTTTTCTATATCCTTGAGAACTCTATTGTTGTATAATAGCTTTTCCACTTTGTGGAGTGCTATTGATCCTGTATCCAGATTAAAAAATATACAAAATTTAACAGTTCACTGTCATTTTATTTAGGGTCTCTATATAGTCATACCTGGTTGGAACCATTTTGTTGGATCCCTTGAAACTTTGTCTGGGTGTTCACACTTGGGGAAGAGGTGATTATCATGAACATGTACATTTTGTATGTGGTTCTGCAGGGAATTCCACTTCGCCACCTTTTCTGGCCCAGACTCAGATGAATTCGCACTCCAGTAAACATGGTTCTTGATGCTGTGCAACCACTTGTTCAGCACCTCGCAGTCCTTCATTTTTGAAAGTTTGTCAAGCTTCTTAGATAAACCTGTACAAAGTAAAAGCTCGGTTGTACAATCATTATTTCAAGATAATCAAATTACACCAAAAAAAAAAAGAACAAGTTAGGTTGAACAGTTGAACACAATTAATTGAACAAGAATCAACTTTGTATTTGATTAAATACACAAAGATAAATAATTACCTTTCTCAAAGTGCCACACGTCATAGAACTGAGTGATATTGCGGTCCCTCAGGTACTTCTGAATCTGCGGATGGCGATCGGTGACTATGTAGTCAACAGCTAAACCATTAGACTCCAGCTTATCGAGACAACGCTTTAATCCCTCCTTTTCCATATGATAACTGCCACCAACCTCGTTGCTCTGTTGTTGGGTACACAACAATTCAAATATAGGAATATAAACAATAACAGATTAAAGAAAGCGTCAAAATTATTTTTTATGCTTAGGAATTATTAACCTGAACTAGTTGAAGATCCAGAATTTTGTTGGTTTCCATGTGCATAATGGTGTAGCTGCCAAATTTGGCTGAGTGTCCTATTGTAAACATCATAATGATATATAGAACATTACTGAGAACATCAGTATCATAATATTTTAGGAAAAATCAAAGACTATAAAATAAACAGCATGATTTTTTTTATAGTCTAAAGTACCTGGTGTGTCAGCACACATATCTCCAGCCACAGAAACATGTCCTCCCTCTTGCAGCTGCCTAATAAGATTCAGTTGATCTCGGTTCCACTTGTGTATTATGGTAGGCTCAAGGAAATTCCTGGCATGAATCCTAAAAGTTACATAATGCATCATCTGGAGCTTCATGGCCTTGAAAATCTATGAAAATAGAAATTAAATAACATTGATACAGTACGTATACTGAAACAACACAGTACTTTTTATTTTATTTTAATGTAATTGTAATACCTTCTCTAGTTGTTTAAAAGATCCACCGGTAAAATATGTTGCTGCAGACAATAGCAGGTTTCCCAGTGGGGTGCTCCCTACAATGGGCTGGCTCTGCCACTGTCTGTGGTACTTACACTTTTCACAAAGCTGGGTGAATGCAACAAATGTCCCCCTTCGTCTGCTCTGGACAACACACTTCATCTTACAAACTGGACATGACACAAACAGCTCTCGAAGACAGCTTTCAAAAACAATGTATTTGTTATCGCTGTGGTCGGGCTGTGGATCTATCCTAAGGCAATATAAAATGAATAAATATTAGGAAGTTGCTTTCATGTTATATATATTTTGAAAACGCAAATGTATTGGTAAAAATGTATGTAAATATGTACAGTATTTATATCTTACGTCAATTCAGATTCTTGAGTGTCAACAGAATCTGGGTTATATGTGGAGTCTTTGAGTTCGACATGTAACTCTGACTCTTCCTCCTCATCTAACACCAGACGAGGTCTCTTGCTGGGCCTAAAGATTGAGCCCCTTACTGGTGTTGATGACAGCTGCACATCAGGAAACATGTCAGTTGTTTCAGTGCCCACATCGGGACCATACAATTTTGCCTGAATGCCTACAAGTCCCCCCCCCCAAAAAGTAAAAAATTCAATTAATCAAAAACATCTGTCATGCTATTACGATTTTTTTATTTTTTTTTATGAGACGCATAAGCCACTTTATAATGCACATAATTAGCCTGTATAACAATTATAATTAAAATGATGTACTAGTACTGCATATGATAAAGTAACACATAAACACATGTAATGTCTGTATTTCATACCTTTTCTCCTGAAGTGGAAATTGCTGAATGTACCCATTGAAAGTTGTGTGCCCACTGATCTCATCTTGGGCTTTATCTCTGTGGCTACAGTCTCAGTCTCTATGGGGTCTGACTGACATCCAACTTCATGGAGTGTAGATGTAGTGGGGATCTCTTGGGGACTCGAACCCTGCTGAGATGTTGTCTGTAAGAAATAATTACATTATGTAATCAATGATCAAATAAGAGTAAAAACATACATTTGACATGTAAAAAGAGTACTTTTTTATTTTTATTACTGTATAATAATCATTACACCACAAAAAAAAAAGCTTCATAAACAAGAATTTCATATAGGCTAATCATTCTAACAAATAGCCTAAAGGCCCGTACACACCGGGACGAATTTCGCGCGCGATATTCGCCGACGTTTAACGCCTCGTGACTAAACAAAGGGCGCCAATGTGAGTGTGCACACCGACGCGAAAAACGCCACGCGTAAAAGCGTAATTTTTTTTTAAACGCCTCGGGTTCGTTTTTTTGGTTTGACGCGCCGCGTCAAAAACTATCCGACCGATGAGATTGGCGCTTTTGCTCACGTGTCTGGAGCTTCTGAAGTTACAGTAAAACACAACTTGGGGGCGCTCAAACACAAAACGGTCTTGCCGAGCACACATACGTAACAGCGAAGAAGATATACGCCAAGTAGCGTCTCTGCCGGGAAGAAATGACGAGGAAGATGCAAGGCAAGATGAATGAAGAGCTGCTGGTCTCGTTGGTGTCGGAATAAAGAACTATATGACAAACGCGACAGCGACTATAAAAATCTTGTTAAAAGAGAACTGTTATGGAGTGGTATTGCAGAGTATAGACTGTTATGGAGTGGTATTGCAGAGTATAGACTGTTATGGAGTGTTATTGTATTTCTGTTTTACATTAAGCGCCATCTAATGTCAGGGAATGAATTTGCATGTTCACTCGGCTCATCGTCAGCGAAAAACGCTTGGGTGTGAACACAAAAAACGCGTTGAAAAACGCTGGCGAATAACGCGCGCCGATATTCGTCCCGTCCCGGGCCTTAATACTACAGTCCTCAAATGGATTATTTTGTGTAAAGATTGCGGACCTATAGTGATCACTACTGAATGGCACCGTTACTTTTGTATTTTTTGAAAGATTGTAGCCAAATATCTGTCGCAAGAACTATTAGCAGCTAACCTCAAAACGAACACTAAACATTGGCTTTACTACAGTAACGTTAGCCAAATCAAACACAGAACCTTGTTTAGCATGACTGTAGATAAACAAGCATGTAGATAAAAAAAACACACATAAAAGCTCTATCAAAGCATCATTTACACTAATTAAAAGTTCGCTGTTGAGATTTAAAAAAAGTTTGTAACGTTAGGTGTTTGTCGGATAATGTTAAATATGAAGAGCATTTAACAAACAGCGTTGACATTTGTCTACTTCCTTGCTACAACGTACAATTAACAATACGAACTATTACAGGAAAACACAACGACGAAAAATAAATCCTACTTACTGGATGTGGGCCGTAAACATCTTCTGTTTTTAACGTTGGAACTGATCCATCTTTCAGAACAAGCCGTTTTGCGAATCCTGCATTGAACTCGCGAAGATTGTGGAAGTTTTCCTCCGTAAAATGTGCAGCACAGAGAGCGAGATTTGGGTAATAATTAAGAGGGACCGAATTAAAAATAAATTTCAACCATTGTTCTCTAACTCCCTCGTCCCTAGGAAGGTTGAACAAAGTGGACATGCAATCCGGATGAAAATAACAACGTCTCCTCGGCATTGCGGCAACAACTCCAGCCTACTACAACAACAACTCCAGCCTACTACTACAACAACTCCAGCCTACTACAACAACTCTCCAACTCTCTTCTCCAAAGTAATGTCTCGCTCCGCTTATTTAATATTCTCGGAGGAGGGGTTTATGTAAATATTGGGCTTAGTGACGTCAGCAAGCTCGCAGGAATGTCGTGTAGTCCCTAGCGGCCGTTTTCTGTAGTCCTTAGAAATTGATTTCTTTAAAAGCAAATATCTCCCTTTGCTTTCAACTTTGAACGTTGTAACTTTGCAGATGTTGTTTATGCTCAAACAGCAACATTACACACTCACTAAAGTTAGAAAAGTCAAATCGTGTTTTACCACCCCTTTAATGTTCATAACATAACAAAAGGTTATTGCTTTATAAGAAAAGTAAATAAAGAATAAACTTATGAAAACGGAGGTAAAAAGTTACAGAAAGAAAATGAAAACATTAAAGAAAATATAATGAAATGTTTAAAAAAACAGTACATTCATGATAATCTTTTGTGCGATTAATAGAAAAAAAGTTTTTAAAATGTGAAAACACATTTTAGGCTGTGAGTTTGTCTGCTTCGGTGCAGTAAGCTCCGTATTAGCCTCGTATAGCCTCGTATTTCCTTGTTTTGAACCATCATTTACTACAATTTCTAGTTGTTTATACTACTACTAAATACAGCTTACCCAACATCGCTGGCTTCCGTTACTACTAGCACAACACGCTGGTAATTCGCTAGCCTGTTAACGCGCCACTCGTGCGCTCAGCTATTTTTATTTATTTATTTTCTCTCGCGCGCTCGCGCCTTTGAGTTCATAAAAGCTCAGGTGAGTAAGAAACACTCAACAAACACGGTGAGTAATGTCTTGTCCTGTTATTATCATGCGTCGCGTCTGAATGCGTTGTTGTTTTTGGAGCTCTATCGATTTGATTTATAATTCTTGATTTTTCTCGCTGCCTGCTGTGAGTGTGCTTGCTTCGGTGCTGTAAGCTCCGTCTTAGCCTCGTATTTTCCTTGTTTTGAACCATCATTTACTACAATTTCTAGTTGTTTATATTACTACTAAATACAGTTTACCCAACCCTGACATCGCTCGCTTCCGTTACTACTTGCACAACACGCTAGTAATTCGCTAGCCTGTAAACGCGCCACCCGTGCGCTCAGCTATTTTTATTTATCTATTTTCTCTCGCGCCTTTGAGTTCATAAAAGCTCAGGTGAGTAAGAAACACTCAACAAACACGGTGAGTAATGTCTTGTCCTGTTATTATCATGCGTTGCGTCTGAATGCGTTGTTGTTTTTGGAGCTCTATCGATTTGATTTATAATTCTTGATTTTTCTCTTTAAACTCGCTTACAACGAAGATTTTCTACTTTTCCTCACTGAGAAGCACTAACGTTACTGCTCAAACCTCATTGTTACAACGCGGACTGTTGAGCAGACGCGTCTCAAGCCTATTAATGATCCAACGCTGCATACTCTTAAAGGTTACGTCCGTGGATCACGGCTGAACGCGTCTTCTCCACACTCACTTATAAACAAACATTTTTTTTATTTTTTTTTCGCCTACCGTGCGTCTACTCTACACCCCTACCACTAAAAAAAAACCCTAAAAAACCTCAGTTACAACGCGGACTGTTGAGCAGACGCGTCTCAAGCCTATTAGTGATCCAACGCTGCATACTCTTAAAGGTTACGTCCGTGGATCACGGCTGAACGCGTCTTCTCCACACTCACTTACAAACAAACAAACTTATAATATAAATTAGTATTAATATTGATAGCATCACTGGTAGCTTCGTTGCTAACTCACTGTCCATCTGTTAAAATGGCGAATATATCAGATGTAAGTAGTCTACCGTTTGGTGCAGGTGAGGACACATTTGAGCTGCACGCACTGCAGTCTGAGCTGGAAGCTGTTGAGAAACAGATCCACAACCTTTTATTGAGACAGGCCGAGCTGAGAGACCGGTGTTTGGCTCTTGAAACATCACGTGCCGATGCACACAAATCAGTGTTTAACGTTACTAACCCGCTGACTCCGACCGCGTCTACTCCGTGCGTTCCTCAGCATCGGTCGCAATCAGCCATGGTCTCGTTCACTCCGGCTCCAACACGCCACCACGAAGCCTGGGTGGTTCCGCAGCGGAAGACGCGAGTCAGGTTTAGACCAAGACTTTCTCCGACCCTCCCGGTTTTCGAGTTATCCACACAAAACCGCTTCTCCCCTCTACGCGAAACAGAACACGATGCTGTGATCATCGGCGATTCCATCGTTCGGCACGTACACGCTACGTTAGGTAAAAGTAAGGTGCAAAGTCACTGCTTTCCTGGTGCTCGTGTTTCTGAAATCGCTGCTCGCGTTCCCGAGATCCTGAACGGTGACGAGCGCGTCGGAACTGTGGTCCTGCACGCGGGAGTGAACGACATCAGGCTGCGCCAGACGGAGATTCTGAAGAAAGACTTCAGGAATCTAATCGATACGGTACGCAGCACATCGCCTGAAACAACGATCATTGTGTCAGGACCGCTTCCCACGTACCGACTAGGGCATGAAAAGTTCAGCAGATTATTTGCGCTAAATGAATGGTTAATGTCATGGTGCAATGAGCAGAAACTGCTCTTTGTAAATAACTGGAATCTGTTTTGGGAGCGTCCTAGGCTTTTCCGTGCTGATGGCTTACACCCAAGCAGATTCGGAGCGGCTCTTCTGTCAGATAACATCTCGAAAATGTTAAATACCCTTTGACTAGTAACCAAAAGTCCAAATCATAGTCTCTGCTGCACAAATTCAACTGATATAAATACTAGTGCAGAACATTGCATAGAAACCGTGTCTATTCCTCGTTTAGTGAGATCAAATAATAAATCTAATGCAGGATCTAGGAAAAATCTAATTGTTATTAAAACAGAAAATGTTGCTATTTGTAAACAAAAACTATTTCTAAAGCTAGGTCTTCTAAACATTAGATCACACACACCTAAGGCAGTTATTGTAAATGAAATAGTCACAGATAATAGCTTCGATGTACTTTGCCTTACTGAAACCTGGCTTAAACCAAATGATTATTTCGGTATTAATGAGTCTACTCCTCCTGGATACTGTTATAAGCATGAGCCCCGTCTGATTGGTCGTGGCGGAGGTGTTGCAACCATTTATAGAGATATTCTAAATGTTACTCAGAAAACGGGTTATACGTTTATTTCATTTGAAGTACTTGTACTAAATGTTACGCTCTTAGATGTTAGAAAAACATCCCTATTATCTCTAGCCTTGGCTACCGTATATAGACCGCCAGGGCCTTACGCTGATTTCCTAAAAGAGTTTGCAGACTTTCTCTCAGACCTATTAGTCAATGTCGATAAAGCATTAATTGTTGGAGATTTTAACATACACGTAGATAATCCAAATGATGCGTTAGGAGCTGCGTTTACAGATTTATTAAATTCATTTGGGGTCAAGCAAAACGTCACCGGACCAACTCATCGTCTTAATCATACACTCGATTTAATTATATCACATGGAACCGATCCAACCGATATAGATATCATTCCACAAAGTGATGAAGTCACTGATCACTACATGGTAACTTGCATATTACGTACTGCTGTAATATGTCATGCAGCACCGCGTTATCGACCAGGCAGAACAATCCTTCCATCCACCATAGATAATTTCTCAAATTGCTTATCTAATCTGTCTCAGCTGCTGCCTGAACCCAAACAAACAGATGAACTAGAAGAACTAACTAGCACTATGAGCACCATTCTCTCTAGAACATTGGATGTGGTTGCACCTATTAAATTAAAAAAGGTCAGAGAGAAAAATAAAGCACCATGGTATAACAATACTACGCATGTTTTAAAGAGAGAAACACGTATTTTAGAGCGTAAATGGAAACAAACTAATTTAGAGGTCTTTAGAATCGCGTGGAAAGACAGTATGTCACGTTATAAAAAGGCCCTAAAAGCGGCCAGGGCTGAGCACCTCCGCAAACTAATAGAAAACAACCAAAATAATACAAGGTTTTTATTTAACACCGTGGCTAAACTAACAAATAAACAGACGTCACCCGAACAAAATATCCCGTTACAGTTCAGTAGTAATGATTTCATGAACTTCTTCACTGAGAAAATAGAAAGCATCAGAACCACAATTGTAAACGTTCAATCTTCAATCACGCCTTATAATTCAGCTTCAATTATCACCCCGCAAGAACAATTACAGTGCTTTACAACTATAGAACAAAAAGAGTTAAATAAACTTATCACTTCATCTAAAACAACAACATGTTTATTAGATCCTATACCAACTAAACTACTGAAAGAAGTGTTACCTGTAGTGGAAGAGCCTCTCCTCAATATTATTAACTCGTCTTTATCTTTAGGTCATGTTCCAAGAACATTTAAACTGGCAGTTATAAAACCTCTCATTAAGAAACCACAATTAGATCATAATAATCTAGCAAATTATAGACCCATTTCAAATCTTCCATTTATGTCTAAAATATTAGAAAAAGTGGTGTCCGCTCAACTGGGCTCTTTCTTGCAACAAAATGATATCTATGAAAAGTTTCAGTCTGGATTCAGACCGCATCATAGCACTGAAACTGCGCTCGTTAAAATCACAAATGATTTACTTTTAGCTTCTGACCAAGGCTTTATCTCAATACTAGTTTTACTTGATCTTAGTGCTGCGTTCGATACTATAGATCACACATTACTCTTAGATCGACTACAAAATTATACTGGTGTTCAAGGACAAGCACTAAGCTGGTTCAAATCATACCTATCTGACCGCTACCATTTTGTCTATTTAAATGGAGAAAAATCGATCATAACTCCAGTAAACTATGGAGTGCCGCAGGGATCTGTATTAGGCCCTCTGTTATTTTCAATATATATGATGCCACTTGGAAATATTATAAGGAAACATGGAATTAGTTTCCATTGTTATGCTGATGACACTCAAATATATATTTCATCAAGGCCGGATGAAAACGCAAAAATTTCCAAATTGACAGAGTGTGTTAAAGATATAAAAGATTGGATGACGCGTAATTTTCTTTTATTAAATCCAGACAAGACAGAGGTAATACTTATCGGTTCAAAAAACCGCCTACAAAACCTCGCACAATACAACTTTAACATCATAGGATGTCCTGTTACTTTATCCTCTACAGTAAAAGACCTGGGTGTTATACTCGATTGCAACCTGTCTTTTGAAAATCATATTTCATATGTTACAAAAACAGCCTTTTTCCACCTTAGAAACATTGCTAAGCTACGTAATATGCTATCAGTTTCTGATGCAGAAAAGTTAGTTCATGCATTCATGACCTCGAGACTGGATTACTGTAATGCTTTATTAGCTGGTTGTCCTGCATCCTCGATAAACAAGCTACAGTTAGTCCAAAATGCCGCCGCTAGAGTTCTTACGAGATCAAGAAAATATGATCATATAACACCGATTTTATCATCACTGCATTGGTTACCTATAAAGTTCCGTATTAATTACAAGGTATTGCTACTGACTTATAAAGCCCTAAACGGCTTAGCTCCAGTCTATTTAACGGATCTTCTATCGCCCTATAATCCATCGCGCTCGTTAAGATCACTAAATTCAAGGCTTTTGGTCATACCTAGGATATCCAGAACCACCAAAGGAGGGAGAGCATTTTCACATTTGGCTCCAAAACTCTGGAATAGTCTTCCTGATACTGTTCGTTGCTCAGACTCGCTCTCCCAGTTTAAAACTAGATTAAAGTCGCATCTCTTCAGCCAGGCATTCTTATAATCCCACAGTTCAAACTACAATCCGGCCTCTAGCTCATAAATGCCAGAGGAGAACTGGCCCCCGACTGAGCCTGGGTTCTCCCAAGGTTTTTTTTTTCTCCATTAGGTCACCTGATGGAGTTTTAGGACACCATTAGGTCACTTGATGGAGTTTTTCGTTTCCTTGCCACTGTTGCCTTTGGCTTGCTCAGTTGGGGATATTTTGGGGATATTTAATTTTATTTTATCAATCAATAAATTCCTCTTGAAACAAACTTTGTTGTATTATTTAAATTTAATACTGTGAAGCTGCTTTGATACAATCTGTATTGTGAAAAGCGCTATACAAATAAACTTGACTTGACTTGACTTGAAAACCAATTGTGAAAATAGTACAAAAACAATAAAAAACATGTATACATAATAAACCATCTGGCTCTACATTATCCTTTAGATAATGATTAGCCTAAAGCAATATTAAGTTGATATAATAAATGTAAAATAATGGTCAGCAAATGTAAAAAAAAAAAAAAAAGAAAAAAAAAGGAATGATTACTTATGAATAAATGATTAATTATAAAGATGTAAAAGACAAATACAACATGAGCGATGCTAGCAATAGCCAGAATGTATTGCTTGCTAGGCAAGAAGCGTTGTCACGGTCACTACATTGCACTTCTTCTCCTTCACAGTCACACACAGTTGCTTGAATGGTGTTTTCCTGATCCATCCCACCCTGATCAATAACTCTCAGGACAACATTGTAGTCATCCTGCTCCAATGTAGACTTTAGTGTCAGAAGGACACCAGTTGCTAAAATGGACACATTATAATAGTTAGACATGTATACCAAGCCAGACAGATGTGTCAATGTGTAACATATGAAAAATAAGATTAAAGGGATACTTCAGGATTTAGCATTAAGCTTTGTATTAGTAGAAAACCTGTAGTATTTTCGAATTACCATGCTTTCCACCCTCATATCCCCCTGAGACAAGAGATTTATGTATTTTTTGTCTGGAAAAAATCCTCCGATGACGCAAAAATCGTCATTTTGCGTCATCGGAGGATTTTCTGGCCAGAGGCTAAAGACTACAGCCAGTAGATGGCGTTGTTCCGCATGTTTTCAACCCGCCCATAGAGGGTGGGATCTCACTCACAGAATGTACACAGTGTCAGCCGTCTTTCTTTGGAAGCTAAGCTAACAGGCTGAAAGAAAGCTGAGTAGTAGGGGTTACCATCCTCCTTTTCCCGGACTTGTCCGGCGGGCGAGATCGTTCAAAATGTCCGGGATTCAGCTTTTGCGTTCTGCGGTCGCCATTCACTGTTTACATGCACACCTTTTGTTTCAATCTAACTGAATTCATTCCGATTGGTGAGTCTGAATGTAGTGTTTACATGAACGCTAAACAAGTAATCGGTTGATGTGCGTATTACCATTGCTAAGAAAATTCCCGCTCCTCCGTGAGAGATGCAAGACCCGGCGCGTCTCAGTGATGACGCCACCGGCCTCGCGCCGTTCTCCCGCGGCCGTCAGCCTCGTCCTGCTCGCCACAGTAAACATAATGAATGGCGACTGTAGAACGCAAAAGCCGAATCCCAGACATTTTGTGCGATCTCTAAATCCCTGGCAAACTCATCACGTAGGCTAGCCTAATAGCCTTGTTGTTCAACTGCGCTCTCTTACCGGTAGGCGTGGCCTCCTAGGGCAGCGAAGCAAGTGCATACTGGGAGTTGTTGTCTTTCATCCACATAAGCCAAAAATACATTTTCTGGCTTTTCTCAGTCTAGAAAGCTCCAAATTCAAAAATTTCTTCACATTTCTTCTACTTAAATGACCTATTTTAAATACACATTCATCTTCCCAGAGCTGAAGTATCCCTTTAATATCTCTTTAAAACATTAGTAATTGCTCACATGTGCCATTCATCAAAGTGGACCAATTTTTACTGGTTTCTCCGTAGGTCTCAACTCTAAAGGGACCAGCGAAAGGAGGTCCATCTTTGTCCGTTATAGAGAGAAGCACTGGGGCTGAACCACGATTGCATATTCTTATATTCCTTTCACTGATGACAGGAGCGTTGTCATTTACATCCTCCAATTCAATTACCAGGGTTCCTGTGCCAGTTGCTGGAGCTTCACCTGCACACAAGCACAGACATCAGAAAAAGGCCCGCAATAATTCTCCTCTTAAAGCTGCCGTCGGCAAGTCTGGCAGATTGGGTCGATTAGCCAAAATTTTGAATGTTTACAACTCTCATGTCCCTCCCCACTACCAGCGAGCACCCTCCCATCGAGGTCGTGCTCGTCAGTGCGTCACTGTGCGTGTGTACCTGATTTTCTGTGAACGCGTCCGTCTCTTCAGCATCTATCAACACCATGGACTCGGAGGTACGCTGCCCTGGCTAATCTATCCATAGATAGCAATAACCGAGGAGTTGGAAGCTTGTTAGTAGATTTTCTCTCCGCCATCACGCTTCATGCAATCTCCAGGCGAACTTCAGGCGTGGCGTGTGCATGTGATATTAAGGTGCGCGAGTGAGGGGGGATCTGTGGCGTGTGCACGACCTGTGATTGACAGTCAGATCTCACACCCCCCTGCGCTGATTGGACCTGATGAAGCGGGAGCGCTGGATTTTTGCAAAACAAATAACACGCTCCAGGTGGAGTTAGAAGCTCGGGTTTTTTTCTAAAACCACCTTATTTATGTTGTTCTGTCGGATTATAGTGTCGATTACACTGAATATGATAAAAAAAATGTTGCCGACGGCAGCTTTAAAAAAGGAAACACAAATTACCATCATTATCCAACGCCAAAATGATAGCTCTGTATTTTCCATCTTTGACCAAGGAAGATTCTCTATCCATAGGGCTCTTGACTTTAATAACTCCAGTGTCTGGAGTAACACTCAGCCAGCCGGCAGGATCACTGCCAATGTTATACCTGGAAGGAACCAAACATACAGGTTAAAACTAGAAATGTTCAGCAAGAACAACTTAAGTCTTGCCTGGTGGTTTAAAAACATTTGAAGTTCAAAGGATATACAGGCATGCTATGATTTGAATTCTGCATATGAGAGATTTGACATTGTAAGGGATATATGCATTAATAGGTAGACAGTTGCTGAGGTGGTTCTCAGTGGTTAATATTGTGCTAGTGAGGCTGTTTGACAAAAAAAATTAAAAAATTATTAAAAATTATTAAAACTCTATCAAGACTATGTGATTTTTATTGTTCTACAAGATCTGAATCTCTAGAGAAATCAGTCAGAATTTTCAAATGGAATAATGATATTTTGGTGGGTTGATTGTCTCAGAGGGGAAAATTATTAGCAAAATTTCTTACGTTATCTTCTGTGGTTTTCCAGTGTCTGGATCAGTGGCTTTATAAGTAACTAATTCACTATCAACTGGTAAATCTTCAGGTTTGAAGATAACCTTCTCCTTTGGATTAAACTCTGGAGGCTCATTCACATCTTCTACATTCACCGTGACTGTGGCAGTGGAAGTGGCCAAAGAACCTACAAATGGATCATCGTTCTCAACAATCACAGACAGAATGAATTGCTTGTTCTTCTCAAAGTCCAGGGGCTGAATGGAAAAGAAAGTGTATTTTACTAAATGAACATGATCACCAATTGCCTTTAGAAACACATGAGCAACACACAGTACCTTTACAGTGGTGATGATGCCCTCTAGCTGGCTGGGTCCAGTACTGACATTGAAAAACCCTCTCTTGTCACCGCCAATAATCTTATATTTGGTTGACCAGGCAGGAGATCCAGGTTCATCTCCATCAGTAACTGCAAGTCTGGCCACTTCAGCCCCTACTTTATTCTCTGGGACAGATACAGTGTGCTAAAACAAAGAGATGTATGGTGTATATAAGTACAAATAAAGTTGTAACACTTATATTATAATATTCTGAATTTATTAATATACATTACCGTGGTTTGCTCAAACTGAGGTGCGTTATCATTGCTGTCAGTCACAGTAATAACAGCTGTGCCAGTGGTCGAATGACCTTCTCCTTTCATGTCAGTAGCCGTAATTAACACAGTATATCTGGACCATTTCTGAAAAGAAAGATGTTTTCAGGTGAGTTTGTTTACATTAAATCATTCACCAATGTGAGATCCATTCATCATTTCTCACCTCTTTGTCCAAGCCTAAAGCATTCACACGAATTCCTCCAGTAACAGAGTTGATTGTAAACAGGTTTGGTTTTGGCAATTCTGGATCTTGCTTGACGATTGAGTAACTGATAACACCATTGTCAGTATCTGGATCATCTGCATCAGTGGCTGTGACTGTCATAAACTCATGACCTTCAGAGAGAGAAGAAGAAAGACTGATTTGGTGAAACTGAAGAGGCATTTGGGGAAAAAACTGCTATACATTTCATTGAGAAACTGCATCATACACCTACCTATATCAGCAGCTTCAGGAACACTTCCACTGAATGGATTTTGTGTAAAAACAGGCTTATTATCATTTTGGTCCATCACATTTACAATAATTTCCATTGGCGTTTCTACAATATTCACATCAACTCCAGTAGAATGAACTACAAGCTAAAGACAGGAGAAGAGATACAGGCATGTTAAGAGACAAATATCTGAGGTTGTTTGAAAACACAAATAAATTAAGAGTGATATATTTTAGTCCATTGTCTGTTAGTTATGAGTTAATATAAAATTGCAGTTGAAGAAAACGCCTCGGTTACGACTGTAACCTCGGTTCCCTGAAGAGGGAACGAGCGTTGCGTCGAATTGACGCTATGGGGAACGCTTTGCGTGATGACGTCTTGAAGCACATGTAAAATCAGTCAAATGGTGTGGCGGAACGTCAGAGGCGGGTGACGTCACGTACCAGGAAGCTATAAAAGCCGTCCCGAAACAGAAAACGAAAGCTTCGTAGAGTCTGAAGTCGTGCTGACAGGCATGAAGGAGATATGGCAAGCTGACGCAACGCTCGTTCCCTCTTCAGGGAACCGAGGTTACAGTCGTAACCGAGGCGTTCCCTTTCAAGGGAACTCGCGTTGCGTCGAATTGACGCTATGGGGAACGTCTATACCAACGCCACCATAGCTACAAATGTCTGTCCTGTGTTAAATCAATTGCGCAGCACTAGGAAGACAATAACGAGTAGAACCTGACGAAGGTGTGCGGTGAGGACCAGTCTGCCGCAACACAAACGTCCTGTAAAGATACTCCTGATATAAGGGCCTTAGAGGCCGCCATACTCCTAGTAGAGTGCGACCGGACAACCAAAGGAGAAGGCTGTCCAGCCGCCTCATAAGAAAGTGAGATAGCCTCAACCACCCACTTGCTCATCCTTTGCTTAGACACTGGACCTCCTTTGTTAGGGGGCCCAAAGCGAACAAACAATTGATCATTCTTACGCCACAGGGCAGCTCTGTGGACATATGCGTCTGACGCCCGAACAGGGCAAAGCAAATTATTCGCCTCCT
Organism: Leuciscus leuciscus; assembly: GCF_965113295.1. Taxonomy (NCBI): domain Eukaryota; kingdom Metazoa; phylum Chordata; class Actinopteri; order Cypriniformes; family Leuciscidae; genus Leuciscus; species Leuciscus leuciscus. The sequence goes on from NC_138726.1 coordinate 1,972,643, forward strand.
GGTCCGATTTCGAAAGGGAGGCGGACCTCCAAGTGCCACGAGGGAAACGAGATACCAAAGGGTCTTTCCCCACAGACATTCCACCCAAAGGAATGTGGTAAGCACCTATGGCCGCCACATAAACCTTTAAAGTGGACGGGGTTAGACCTGCAGTGAACCGGTCCTGCAGGAACTCCAGAACTGTACCAATTGGGCAGTTGACTGGATCCAACCGACGGTCACTACACAAAGAAGTGAATACTCTCCACTTCAGGGCATAAAGTTTCCTCGTGGAGGGAGCTCTGGACTGTAGAATGGTCTCAGCAACCTCAGTTGAGAGACCTGACTCTATGAGCTGGGCCCCCTCAGAAGCCAAGCCCACAGGTTCCACAGTTCTGGCGGGGGTGAAATATTGAGCCCCCTGCTTGGGACAGAAGGCCCCTCCTGACAGGAAGCTCCAGAGGATGCCCGTCGAGGAGGGACACAAGATCGGGAAACCATACTCTGCCCGGCAGCGCGGGGCTATAAGAAGCAGGAAAACCCGGTCCCTGCAAACTCTCTCCAGAACTCCCGGGAGCAGAGCCACTGGGGGAAAAGCGTACAGACGTAGCCTCGGCCACGTCTGTACCACATATCAGCTCCACCACCTCGGGGTGGAGCTTCCATTCCCCGGGCCTCGGCCCCTGTCTCGACAGAGTGTCTGCTCCTATATTCTGAACCCCGGGGAGGTAGGCTGCCCTGAGTGACAGCAACTTCCCCTGGGACCACAAGAGGATATGGCATGCCAGATTGGATAATGGGCGCGAGCGCAAACCCCCTTGGTGGTTGATATAGGCGACTACCGACGTGTTGTCCGTATGTACTAACATATGGTGTCCCCTGAGACCTGTGATAAAGCTCCTCAGAGCCCGGAAGACAGCTAACATCTCTAGGCTATAGAATGCCAGGAACGATGATGGTCTTCCCACAGACCTTGAGATGAGCGACCCTCAGGATCGCTCCCCAACCCGTGAGGGAAGCATCCGTCGTTAGCAGTTTGCGACGACAAGGAGCTCCCAGCACTGGGCCCTGGGACAGGAACCAAGGTTTCTTCCACATAACCAAGGCACGTAGGCATCGCCGCGTGACCTTGATTGTGCGAAATGGGTTGCCCCTCGGGGAAACCCCTCTGGTCCTGAGCCACCACTGCAGGGGCCTCATGTGCAGTAGTCCAAAAGGTATCCCGTTGGAAGCTGCTACCATGAGACCCAACAGTCTCTGGAACTGTTTGACAGTGAGTAGCTGGCCTAGCTTTACACTTTTCACAGCTGCAAGGATGGAATCTACACGTGGCGGTGACAGGCACGCCTGCCTCGTCACTGAATCCCAAACCACGCCTAAAAAAGTGGTCCTCTGAAGTGGAGAAAGCACACTTTTCTTGGCGTTCAGCCGTAACCCCAGCTCTTTCATGTGGGCGAGAACAACATCTCGATGTTGAACCGCCAACTGATGCGACTGAGCTAAAATCAACCAATCGTCGATGTAGTTCATGATGCGAATACCCTGGAGGCGCCGAGGCGCCAGAGCTGCATCCACGCATTTGGTGAAAGTGCGGGGTGATAAAGCCAGGCCGAATGGAAGAACTCGATATTGGTATGCTTTGCCCCCGAAAGCAAACCTCAGGAACTTCCAATGACAAGGACGGATGGAAATATGGAAATATGCGTCCTTGAGGTCTATCGTGACAAACCAGTCCTCGGACCTGATCTGTGACACGATTTGTCTCAATGTTAACATTTTGAACTTGAGCTGAATGAATGACTTGTTCAGAACTCGAAGATCTAAAATGGGACGCAATCCCCCGTCCTTCTTTGGAACTATGAAGTACCGGCTGTAAAACCCGGTTTCCCTGTCGGAGGGAGGTACATATTCTATGGCCCCTATCTCTAACAGAGTGTTTACTTCCTGTTCCATAACCAGAACCTGCTCGGGGCCCACCACAGTGGGCAGGACCCCCATAAACCGAGTTGGGCGTTTCTAGAATTGTATCTGATACCCTTTTTCCACGGTCTGCAGGACCCAACGAGAAACATTTGACAGTAGCTTCCACGCTGTCAAAGATTCTACTAGAGGTACCAGCCTCTCGAGACTGGTTTCTGGATTGTGTTGCTGTTGAGTAGTCGGTTCGTCGCCCTGTAACGGCGCACCGGCAGGGAACGACCGAACAGACTGCTCTAGCACCCTCCTCAGAGGGGGCGGGCATCCCGAGGCCACTACGTTTCCGGGTGGACCTTGAGATATGTGCTCGCCGGAGACCGCTGCGCCCTGTAACACCGGAGGCGGCAGGGTTGGCAGAACGGTCCCCTGAGGGCACCGAAAAGAGACGGCACCGTATTTTTCTCCTGCTGTTGAGTAGTCGGTTCGTCGCCCTGTAACGGCGCACCGGCAGGGAACGACCGAACAGACTGCTCTAGCACCCTCCTCAGAGGGGGCGGGCATCCCGAGGCCACTACGTTTCCGGGTGGACCTTGAGATATGTGCTCGCCGGAGACCGCTGCGCCCTGTAACACCGGAGGCGGCAGGGTTGGCAGAAAGGTCCCCTGAGGGCACCGAAGAGAGACGGGCACCGTGAAAAGAGGTGTTAACCGCTCTGCTTCGGGGGGACGACCCTCATTTGTCCTGAGCCCTCAGACATCAGGACTTTTTCCCAGCAGCCTTCTTGGCGGTAATAACGGTCCGCAGATCCGTTTTACCCCTCGAAGACTGCTGGGTTTGAGAGCGCCCTCCGTGTCCCCGAGCTTTTTGTGGGGGAGCACGGGAGGAAACGCTCTGTTTCTGAGTGGCACGGTGCTCAGCGCTCTTTTTAGATGAGTGAGGCTGCTCCCACTCAGCAGCCTTAATGAAAGAACGGCGGGGGAGAAGTTTCTGAAGTGCAGCTGCCTGTTTTGAAGCTTCTTGTGATTTAGCTACAGCACTGTTAACTGCATCTCCAAATAACCCTTGAGTGGATACTGGTGCATCTAAAAGAACATGCTTTTCTTTGTCCTTTATGTCACTTAAGTTGAACCACAGATGCCTCTCAGTGGCCACCAGGGCTGCCATAGAGCGGCCGATGGATTTAGCCGTCTCCTTGGTGGCCCTGAGAGACAAATCTGTGGCTCTACGCAGTTCAGACACCGTATCAGCACTAATACCCCCGCCATCCTCAGAATCACCCAATAACTCAGCCTGGTAAGCCTGCATTATGGACATTGTATGTAAACACGCTGCAGCTTGACCGGCGGCGGCATAAGCTTTATGAACCAGGGAAGATGTAACTTTTACTGGCTTGGATGGAAGTGCAGGAGCCTTCAGAGAAGATGCCGTTGCTGGAGAGAGATAGCTCGCGAGCGTCTCTTCCACCCTCGGCATCTCCCCATAACCATGCTCTTTATAATTGTGAATGAATGAATAGTGTGATGTTTGTGCAGTATACACTCGATATGACACTGGTTTCCCCCACGATCTCGACACCTCGGTGTGGAGATCGGGGAAAAACGGAAGGCTTCTGCACTGAGGTTGTGCACGAGATGGCAGGAAACGTTCGTCGAGCTTGCTTTTCGAACGAGTGCCCTGCCTATCTTCTGGCCACTCAATAGATAATCGCTCGACAGCTCTAGTGATAACATCAAGCAATTCTTCAAACGCATGAGACTGAGGTGGCGAATCCTCAGACTCAGCGTCAATACTAACAACGTCCAACTCCTCAGAGCTGGACAATTGCAGTATTGGTGCCTCCATCGGGGGGGAAGAAACCGCAACGCGTGCTTCCACACCCTGATGAGAGGCACTGGATCTATCAGAAGGAGGCTGAGATAAGGCAGAGCCCGTCTCAACATCCACTGATAGATCCATTTGCGAACCCCAGGGCTGTGATCGGGATTGAACCGAGCCAAGCGGGATCGGAGCGAACGCAATGGAAGCGCGTCGCAATGCACACAGTCACCACCCTCGAGTGCTGACTGGGCATGCTCCTCACCCAAACAAACAACACAAAGACCGTGAGTATCACCTCCCGTTAAATAACGCGGGCAGGGATGGACACACACTCTAAACTGCTGCTTGCTCGCCATACTGAATATATATATATATATATGATATAGACAGACAACACCAAATATACAGACAGATTTCACACAGAGCGCAACTGAAGACTCAGAAAGCTTTCGTTTTCTGTTTTGGGCCGGCTTTTATAGCTTCCTGGTACGTGACGTCACCCGCCTCTGACGTTCCGCCACACCATTGGACTGATTTTACATGTGCTTCAAGACGTCATCACGCAAAGCGTTCCCCATAGCGTCAATTCGACACAACGCGAGTTCCCTTGAAAGGGAACTGACTTTATTTTTAGTAGATATACACATAACAAAAACCTTTTAGAACAAAAAGTTGATTTTAAAAGTTAGAGAATATAAAAAATCAACTTACTCTGTATGAAGCTTTTTTTTCTCTGTCGAGTGGTCGAGTCACATACAGATTCCCTGATAATCTTTCTATAGTAAAAGTCCCCTTAGGCTCCAGATCCGCTCCTTCACCTGTGATCCTGTATTGCATCTGAGCCTCCTTATCAAAGTCTGACTTTATCTAAATAAAAAAAAATATTACAAAAATATTAAAAAAATACAATAAAAGAATATGTTAATAAGAAAAAATAACAAAATATGAAGATAACAGACAAAACTCTCTCGTCCATCTAATTTTGAACTTTCCCTTTATGACTTTCTCTCACCTGGACCAGTTTCTGTGGGAAAGGACTTTTGCCATCCTCAAGTATAGTTAATGGAGGAATAACCAAACCTCTCTTTGCTCTCTTTAGACCCGAAGACGACTTTGGAAACATCAGAACCAGATCGTCAGAGGAAGATTCCATCTGAAAATGTTAGTAAAAGAAACTGAGCAACAAAACATGTTTGTTAACAGTTAAATAATGGATAATGTTTACTACAGCTACTGACTGTATTCAAATCAGTCTGTAACAGTAGTAATATATGAGGAGGGTAAAATTGTTGGGTCCCTTTTCAATAAACCAATTTAGGGTGATTCGAGACCTCTTCACTTCATCTCTGGCTGAACATTATTTCCTTATAATAAATGCAGTACAATATAAAACAGTGTAACATTTAGGTAATCTTAGGCTTAGGCTTTAGCTCTGCATAAATAAAACATTGGAATTTTGTATTTGAGACTGATCAGAGAGAGCTGAGACAAATTACATTCATCAGCAGGGATTGGAAACATCATCAATTTAACACAGGCCTCCAATAATTAGTCCTAAACATGTACAGAAATTGAATTGTGCATTTACAGAACCATAAACCACACATAAAAACTGAAGTGTCCAATAGAGGTCAGGCTTGTACTGACAGCAGTTTCTGGAAGAACTTGTTTGTACCTGTGGAGAGGAGATGTTCATGACCGTGTCCATGTGATGGTCCTCATGATGATGATGGACACGCTCAACTCTGACAGATACCGTGTGCTTCTTGCCACTGGAGTCCCAAGCGTCCACAGAAAACACCTTGTGGCCTTCATGAAGAGTCACTCGTCTCTTCAGTGTTACAGTCCCATCCGTGTCCACATCAAAACCCTTGTCAGAGGACTGGAAGAGCGTTCTTGTTCTTCCATCGCATGCATTAAAAATGACTGTCAGAAAAAGAGATTCAGTTGGCTCATTAAAACATCTTGTCACATGTAAACCTGGTTTCCTGAGTTTTAAGGCTACATGCTAATCTCTTCATGTATTATTTACTTATAATTATTAAAACATTGTGTTCAGAGCGGAAGGCAATGGTATTTGTAACGGTCACCAGCTGGAGTGCCCTTGAGAGCCGCCAGAGGGCACTCCACATCAGACACTCACGTTCACTCTCAGACTACATTTCCCATACTCACTGCCCGGACTCATCATCTCTGATCACTCATCACAGTCACCTGTACCTCATTATCGCTGATTGCATTCACCTGTGTCCCATCACCCTGTTAGTCTCAGTCTATTTATACCATGTTCATTCATTCACTCACTGTGAAGTCTTGTTTTAGTGTTACACTGCATTTCTGAGCATTCTCTTGGTTTTCTTGTCTCTTGGTTTTCTTGTCTCTTGGTTTTCTTGTCTCTTGGTTTTCTTGTCTCTTGGTTTTCTTGTCTCTTGGTTTTCTTGTCTCTTGGTTTTCTTGTCTCTTGGTTTTCTTGTCTCTTGGTTTTCTTGTCTCTTGGTTTTGGATATCTTGCCCTGTTCCCTGGATTACTCTCTTGCCTCTGGTCCCTGCCTGTTTTGTTTGTTTGTTTGTTTCTTTGGTTGGACTGCCTATCTGTGTATGACCCTTGCCTGTACCTTGGATTACGCCTCTGGATTGCCCTCAAATAAAGCTGCACTTGGATCTAAACCTTCGTGTCTCGGAGCAGTCCGTAACAGAAGACTTCGCCACACCCAGAGCCAGCAGCTATGACCTCCAGGAATCCAGCAGTACGGATCTCGCCTGATCTTCCTAGCATGAGTCGGGAGTTCGCTGGGCAGATCGCGGCCTTGGCCCTGAATAGCCTCGATCTGTTCCAGTACACCTGGGGGTTTGTTCCTCTCTCTGCCTCTTGCTCTCTGGGTGACGAGGCAATTAAGTTGTGTTACCGGCTGGGGGCTAAGGAGGTCGACCCGAGGGAGCTCCCCGATCTCTCCGGTCTGGATTGGAGAGAGGCACTCTCCAGATGTCTGGAGAGCTTCCTTCCATGGCACGCCATGTCATCGTCTGCACTTTACGCCAGTCCAGCCGAGCCTGCACTTTACGGCAGTCCAGCCGAGCCTGCACTTCACGCCAGTCCAGCCGAGCCCGCACTTCACGCCAAATCTGCCGAAGCCAAGGCAGTATGCGTCATGCCCGCCGCCCCTGAAACTGAGAGCGTCATGCCTGCCGCACCTGAGACAGCAAGCGACATGCCCGCCAAGCTAGAGCCCTCTTCACCGCTGGTCTCGTCCAGCACAGAGCCCTCTTCACCGCTGGTCTCGTCAAGCACAGAGCCCTCTTCACCGCTGGTCCCGTCCAGCACAGAGCCCTCTTCATCGCTGGTTCCGTCCAGCTCAGAGCCCTCTTCGCCGCTGGTCCTGCCCAGCTCAAAGCCCTCGCCGCCGCTGGTCCCGTCAAGCTCAGAGCACGCTGATCCAGAGCCAGAGCTTCACGTCTGTCCTGCCGAGCCAGAGCCAGAGCTTCACGTCAGTCCTGCCGAGCCAGAGCTTCACGTCAGTCCTGCCGAGCCAGAGCTTCACGTCAGTCCTGCCGAGCCAGAGCTTCACGTCAGTCCTGCCGAGCCAGAGCCAGAGCCAGAGCTTCACGTCAGTCCTGTCCAGCCAGAGCCAGAGACTGTGTACGCCACGTCTTCCACGCCAGTGTCTTCGGACAAAATGGCCGACTCCACACCTGTGTCTTCGGACAAGATGGCCGACTCCACGCCTGTGTCTTCGGACAAGATGGCCGCTGCCGAGCCGGATCCAGTGTCTGCGGACAAGATGGTTGCCGCTGAGCCTGTTCACGTCACGTCTGCCGAGCCTGTGTCTTCGGACAAGATGGCCGCCGCCGAGTCTGTGTCTTCGGACAAGAGGATTGTCTCGGAACTGCCCACCATCAGTCCTGCCACGGCCAGGAGGGCTGTCTTTCTCTTTTACGCAGTGGCGGTATTGCATGCGTGGAAGAGACACAGCAAGTCTGCCGCTCCAGAGACTGTTCACGTCACGTCTGCCGATCCAGAGACTGTTCACGTCACGTCTGCCGATCCAGAGACTGTTCACGTCACGTCTGCCGATCCAGAGACTGTTCACGTCACGTCTGCCGATCCAGAGACTGTTCCTGTGCCGGAGGCTGTACCCGTCAGCCCTGCCACGGCCCACAGGGCTGTCTTCACTTTTTATTTGGTTGCTGTCTGGTGTGCCTGGGCTGCACACACTACCAAGATGGCAGCCTCCAGTCCGGTTGGAACCCCGGACACTGTGCTGAAGCCGGTGTTTGTTTATGTTCCTGAACAGGTGTCCGTATCTGTTCCTGAGCCGGTGGTGTCTGTCCCTGTTCCTGAGCCGGTGGTGTCTGTCCCTGTTCCTGAGCCGGTGGTGTCGGTCCCTGTTCCTGAGCCGGTGGTGTCGGTCCCTGTTCCTGAGCCGGTGGTGTCGGTCCCTGTTCCTGAGCCGGTGGTGTCGGTCCCTGTTCCTGAGCCGGTGGTGTCGGTTCCAGTTCCTGAGCCGGTGTCTGTTCCTGTTCCTGAGCCGGTGGTGTCTGTTCCTGAGCCGGTGGTGTCTGTTCCTGAGCCGGTGGTGTCGGTCCCAGTTCCTGAGCCGGTGGTGTCGGTTCCAGTGCCTGAGCCGGTGTCTGTTCCAGTGCAGTGGCCGCCCGAGGGGTCGTCTCCGCCGTGGCCGCCCGAGGGGTCGTCTCCGCCGTGGCCGCCCGAGGGGTCGTCTCCGCCGTGGCCGCCCGAGGGGTCGTCTCCGCCGTGGCCGCCCGAGGGGTCGTCTCCGCCGTGGCCGCCCGAGGGGTCGTCTCCGCCGTGGCCGCCCGAGGGGTCGTCTCCGCCGTGGCCGCCCGAGGGGTCGTCTCCGCCGTGGCCGCCCGAGGGGTCGTCTCCGCCGTGGCCGCCCGATGGACTGTCTGCTCCGCCGTGGCCGCCCGAGGGGTCGTCTCCGCCGTGGCCGCCCGAGGGGTCGTCTCCGCCGTGGCCGCCCGAGGGGTCGTCTCCGCCGTGGCCGCCCGAGGGGTCGTCTCCGCCGTGGCCGCCCGAGGGGTCGTCTCCGCCGTGGCCGCCCGAGGGGTCGTCTCCGCCGTGGCCGCCCGAGGGGTCGTCTCCGCCGTGGCCGCCCGATGGACTGTCTGCTCCGCCCTGGCCGCCCGAGGGAAAGTCTCCGCCCTGGCCGCCCGAGGGAAAGTCTCCGCCCTGGCCGCCCGAGGGAAAGTCTCCGCCCTGGCCGCCCGAGGGAAAGTCTCCGCCGCCCTGGCTGCCCGAAGGGTCGTCTCCGCAGCCCTGGCCGCCCGAAGGGTCGTCTCCGCCGCCCTGGCCGCCCGAAGGGTCGTCTCCTCCGCCCTGGCCGCCCGAAGGGTCGTCTGCTCGGCCCTGGTCATCTCCTCCGCCCTGGCCGCCTGAAGGGTCGTCTGCTCCGCCCTGGCCGCCTGAAGGGTCGCCTGCACTGCCTGCTCCGCCCCGGTCGCCTGCAGTGCCTGCACTGCCTGCTCCGCCCCGGTCGCCTGCACTGCCTGCTCCGCCACAGTCTCCAGGTCCTCTTCCGCTCCACGGGCCTGGCCCTCCATCCCGCCCCCGGGTCCGCCTCCGCTCCACCACCCTCCTGGAATATTTAGGAGCGTCTGGAATCCGCTCCTTAAAGGGGGGGCTATGTAACGGTCACCAGCTGGAGTGCCCTTGAGAGCCGCCAGAGGGCACTCCACATCAGACACTCACGTTCACTCTCAGACTACATTTCCCATACTCACTGCCCGGACTCATCATCTCTGATCACACACCTGTACCTCATTATCACTGATTGCATTCACCTGTGTCCCATCACCCTGTTAGTCTCAGTCTATTTATACCACGTTCATTCATTCACTCACCGCGAAGTCTTGTTTTAGTGTTACACTGCATTTCTGAGCATTCTCTTGGTTTTCTTGTCTCTTGGTTTTGGATATCTTGCCCTGTTCCCTGGATTACTCTCTTGCCTCTGGTCCCTGCCTGTTTTGTTTGTTTGTTTGTTTCTTTGGTTGGACTGCCTATCTGTGTATGACCCTTGCCTATACCTTGGATTACGCCTCTGGATTGCCCTCAAATAAAGCTGCACTTGGATCTAAACCTTTGTGTCTCGGAGCAGTCCGTAACAGTATTAGTGGAAAGAGCAAGATAAGCAAATATAATACAGTGTTAATTTTGACAGCAAATTTTGATTTAGTTTTAGTCATAGTCTTTTGACTAAAATGCCATTTAGTTTTAGTCATATTTTAGTCATCTGAATTGTTTTAGTTTTAGTCTAGTTTTAGTCGACGAAATACAATAAGATTTTAGTCGACTAAATCTACAGTAGATTTAGTCGACTAAAATATAATGGGTTTCAATTTAAATGCATTTATTTAGAATTTCTCTAAAATTTCCAAACCCATATACCCCCGGAGAAAACATATATTAACCTGCTAATATGAATGATTTTAAAGTTTGAACGTGCAATACAGATACAGATTTAACTACTGTAACTTAAAAAAATATCTTAAAATTAAATAAAACCACTTTTCCTAAAGTAGAAGACAGTCTTTTTTTCAATGAATGATTTATGAATTATTTATAACTACTTGCATACATCATTCATATTCTTTCAAGCAGACATATTTATTTGTATGAATTAAATATAATTAATCCTTATTAAAGCTATTAACGAGCAGTGAATGCTTTTCTCTTTTTCTTTTGTTGCTTGATCAATATTAAGGACACAGACCGCATTAGGTTTATTACCCACTGTCACTTTAAGACATCGGATCATGTCCAATGACATGCGGATCCAGAATTGCACTGATGCACATAGATACTCACAACTGTTTAAGACATAACCGACATCATTTGCGTGAATACTCTCCAAAACGGACATTTAGACATAATATTTGTGTGTATTTTGTCCATTCAGACACGAAAGAAAGCTCAATTCAGTACTCGCGCGCTGTATAGGTGTCTGTATGAATGGCTGCACGCTTCGGGTCGGGTGTGTGCGCACAGAAAACCGTACCGAATATAGCTCTTTTTTTGCGTCGTCACTCTTATTCAGATCTTCATGTCTGCTCTACTCATTTTCCCAGACGTTTGCATGTTTTAACGTTTTATGAGACATGCAGCGCATGCCAACTCGTGTGCCTCTGGGTAGATCACGTTATAGTACAATTGTGCGCATCTACCACAAATGCAGGACATCAGACTGGATCGCTTCCCAAATCGTCACTATCTAACATTTTCGTCTAGTTTTTATTCGTTGACGAAAATGTCAATAGATTTTCGTCATAGTTTTTGTCATTCAAAACTAGTTTTTATTTAGTTATCGTCTCGTTTTCGTCTGTGAAAAAATGTCGTTGACGAAAATAATGACGAAAATTATTCGTCAACGAAATTAACACTGATATAATAAGACACGGACAGAGGGGAAGGGAGGAGCAAGGTGTAAGATGAGGGAGGAGAGGCAGAAGGATAGGGAACAGACGGGTTTCATATTAAATCAGAGCCACCCTAATTGACCATGTCATAAATTATAATTTATAATATGGTCTTTCCTTGAGAGGAGCTGGAGAGAGAGCCCATCCCAATAAAAACATTGTGTCACAGTCAATGTCCCTGGAAAACAGCTTCTGCAATCTCCTGGTGTTGTGGCACACAACACTAGCCACGTTTCCATTACTCTTCAAATTGCACAAATTGAAATTGTGAATTGAAAATACGCCCAATGGAAACACGTCAATTTCGCAAAAACTCCCATTTATTGCAAACAAGTTTTTCCACTCGCATGAGGAGGTTTTACAGGCAATTCGAAAAAGAAATATTTCGCAAAACTGGATTGCAAACAGTTTTTGCGCATTTACAGTCGCCTGACGTATATGACGTGGTGTGTTTGGACAGAATACGAGACAGAGTTCTTTATTTAATTCATATAAGACAGAAGAATTACAGGAATAATGGATTCTAAACCTCAAAGAAATGCCACAATCAAGACCTCAAAGCAGAAATGAGTGAGAAACACCCAGAAACACCTCATATGTGCCGCTCTCAAGTATAAGGGTCTTTCCTATACGTCTCCTTTGATTAATAACAATGGCCAGTGCAGTGGCTGAGATGCATAAACCTACCAGCGTCTGTTGCTATGATTTGTGGAATGACTTATCACAAGAGGAAAAAATGAAGTTTTAGTCGCACAATATCGGTTAATAGAAACGCAGACATTTCACAATCGTTTTTTGTCGACATTTAGAAAAAAAAAAGCAAAGAAAAAAAAAAACCAAGAGTTTTGCGCAAATCTGTAATGGAAACGCTCCTACTGTCTTGGGTCTGCACAACACAGAAAGACTTCTAATTTTTTTATAACTCCTTCAATGAAATCCACTTTCCTCAGGGTGATAAGGAGCAAGTTGAGGGAAATTGTGTAGATATTTGGGACAATTTCCAATTTCACCATTCAGCACAAGTGCAAGAGTGGTTTGAGCATCACCCACATTTCAGAATGGTGTTCCTTCCAGCATATTCTCCTCATGGAGATGGAAGGTACAGTGCATCCTGAAAGTATTCACAGCGCTTCACTTTTTCCACATTTTGTTATGTTACAGCCTTATTCCAAAATGGAATAAATTCATTATTTTCCTCAAAATTCTACAAACTATACCCCATGACATCGTGGAAGAAGTTTCTTTGAAATCTTTGCAAATTTATTAAAAATAAAAAACGGAAAAAAATCACATGTACATAAGTATTCACAGCCTTTGCTCAATACTTTGTTGATGCACCTTTGGCACCAATTACAGCCTGAAGTCTTTTTGAGTATGATGTTACAAGCTTGGCACACTATTTTTGGGCCGTTTCTCCCATTCTTCTTTGCAGAACCTCTTGAAGGGTTAGTTCACCCAAAAATGAAAATTATATCAGTAATCACTCACCTTCATGTTGTTCCAACCTTGTAAGACTTTCGTTCATCTTTGGGACACAAATTAAGATATTTTTGATGAAATCTGAGAGCTGTCTCACTCCTTCATAGGCTGCTAGGTAATTGCATCTGCCGGCTCAGAAAAGTTAGTAAAGACATCGTTGCAATTACCTAACAGCCTATGAAGGAGTGAGACAGCTCTCAGATTTCATCAAAAATATCTTAATTTGTGTCCCAAAGATGAACGAAAGTCTTACAAGGTTGGAACAACATGAAGGTGAGTGATTACTGATATAATTTTAATTTTTGGGTGAACTAACCCTTTAAGCTCCACCAGGTTGGATGGGGAGCATCGGTGCACAGCCATTTTCAGATCTCTCCAGAGATATTTAATCAGGTTCAAGTCTGGGCACTGGCTGGGCCACTCAAGGACATCCACATAGTTGTCCCGTAGCCACTCCTTTGATACTATCCTGATAGATAATACTAAAAATATTGTATTATTTTCAGATGCTTCAGTGTTTTGTATAAAGAGATCAGCTTACCTCTTCCTAGTATTTTTCCTTGGTGAAGGTCATCTCTGTGCACTTTAAAAACCAGCAACTCCGACTCAAAGCCTGGAGAACATGAAGTCTCCTCCGCAAATCCACACAAAAGGACCTAATTTGAAGCATATTAAATCTCTTTATGTAACACATATACACTTAAAATGGATGGTATTTTGATTATGTAATCACTTCCAGCACAACAGCAGTCCATGTGAGCTAAACTGCGGATCATTTATCATTGCTTTGGCACAAAAATGCATTCAACTACTAGCTCTCAACTTCATTAAACCTCTTAAAAAACACATTTAAAATGTCAAATAAAATCAGATTTTTAAAAAATAAAACAATTCTCTGAACATGATGAGTACAATCAAACACTAAAGATATCCAAAGTTTTTGGAAAGTGCCCTGAATAAAATCCTACCTTACAGAGGAAAATAAGAACTCCCAATCGCACAATCTTCATCGTCTCAATTTGAAGCTAAATGTCTTAAAAAGGTACTTTAGGTAATTCTTCCTTGTTGGTCTTTAAGATTGCACAGCTGTTTAATTTCTTGAGTTGCTTGAGTTGCACATTTATTATCTTTTTAGGGGGGCGGGGTCGCCTAAGGGAGTGGCATTAGAGATGTAAATTTGCTAGAAAATAAAAAATAAAATAATTCAACTTAAAATTCTAAATACCTGCCTTTTTCAGTGAATGAAGACTACAGTATATCAGCATTTCACAATTTAGTACAGTATTTTTATGATTTGACTGGATCTAAGGGGGTCTATGATATGGAAAGCTGTATCTGTTAGCATTTTAAATAACCTCAAGGGCAGTTTCTGGACTCACATGTTTTTCAGAAACCTGGTGAAACAAGTGTTTGGGAACACAACAAGGATTTCCACAGAGAAATGAAGTCCAGGAAAAGTTTAAGTGTGCAGTAGAAGTACAACTTTTACACAATTATATATTATTTACCATTATTTGCCTACACAAAACATTCTGGCCAATTTTTTATTTTTTTATTTCCTAACAATATTTCAATTCTGAAGTCACTTCGTACAAAAATCTTTATACAGTCTGCATTACCATCATGATATGAATCTTTGCTAACACGCATCGGTCAAACCTGAAGCCACAGTCACAACTCTTCTCACAGTCAGAGAAACAGAAGACTGTCACTAAACAGTGAATAATTTTTCATTTCATTAAATGACTGCATCTTCCAAAAACCATAAACTCTTTAGTCATTCATACTCCACCATCTTCTATGCAGTTTGTAGTTAATTCGCCTTGGTACTATTTTTTAAAGTAAAGTGTAAAACTGTTGCAGAAGAATGAAGGGCTTTTAATAAAAAATACAAAACTCAAACAAAGACCATGAGAATTCAACAACAATTCTTTTTTATTTGTTTATTTTATTATTATTTTTACATTTTTTTTTTTACATTTTTACATTTACTTAAAAGTGTTTATTCAGCATTTTGGATTATATAGACATGGACATGTCTCATATTGTAGGGGATGTGGCCTAAAACCTACATTCACACCACACAATTTTCTTGTGTGTTTTGTATTTTATTTTGATACATTTGATGAGCAAGTAGTTGTAATTTGTAACAAGACATGATGTACCTGATGTATTTTTCCCCTCATCTCTGATTATAACATATAATGTGAACATTTGGTTCAATCACTAGAACACAACAGTCTGATCTTCTTTCAATTTAGTACTTTAAAAAAAACATTTATTCAACAGCAAACAATGTCAAGTCATGTCACCTTTACTTATATAGCGCTTTATACAACACAGATTGTTTAAAAGCAGCGTTAAATGGATAAACAGGAAGATAATGATTAAATGATGCAAACAGAGTTCAATTATATACACACACACACACACACACATTTATACTTATTATGACATTGACAAAAAATGACATCAAGATTGTGTATACTGAATTAAAGTTCAACTTTGAAAAACAATAAAAAACATGCAATGCACATTACAATGCAAGATGTTTCAAATTACCCTTGTTGGTGAATTAAAGATGTTACAGTAATTCAGCTACAGTTGTCACATTGGAAAATATACATTACCTAACTCACATTCTAAGAGATATACAATTCATTAATTATAAACGTGTCGTTGCAGTGTGTTAGCAAATGTTTTATGAAGATATAACATAGCCATTGGGTTGTATGCTAGAACAGATGTTCTCAGTGTGAAATGTTGAGATATTAGTAGCCTTTAAAGAGTGGAAAAAAATTCCACTTGCTTGTGAAAACATTAACAAAGCGAAACTGTAGACAGGAAGAGACTGGCTAATCACCATGTCGGACGATCGACCACAGTTAGGTTTTCACATGCTCTGTGGTGTTATCTAAAATAGATCAGCATGAGCAAAATAAATCCAAATAGTGGTGCAGCAGTTCCAGTAAACCATTGACCATAAAATTTAAATCGCCATACAATTAGCAGAAAATGTATGTAGAATTTCTGTCCATCCAATTTTAATAAATACTGATTATTTTACAAACATATCTCAGGCATCAAAACAGAATTTCCAGGTATGAAACAGTTAAAAGGGAAGGTAATGAAGAGTGCTGTCTAAGGTTATAAGCTCTGATTTTTTGAAGACTTGCAAGTATTTCAACAAGAAGATCAATGACGAGTGAATTTCAAAGGTGCGTAAGTACACAAAGGCATGTACAACAGCTTCTGCACACTTAACACTGAGAGAGGTGAAGATATGATGTCTTAACCAAACAAAATGCAAATCAAATGTGAGGGAGAAGTCAAAGTTTACTACTTACTGTAAAAATGACAACATTTTTCAGGCATCATTCTGGGTTCCTCAGATCAGCACAAAAAACCCTCTTCCGATCCAGAGGAGAGCATGTTGTTTGCGGCGTCTAGCTCAGGGTACGTAGTTGGAGAGGACAAAGAGAGAATCAGTTGAGCCCTCTCCTTCTGTCAGCCCCACATCCAGGAAATGATTGGGTGTAATGGTCATGCCATGGCCAAGCTAAACTTAACCTGGTCACGTGAGAAACAGACTCAACAAGTGATTTCTGGTGTGCCATGACCGTCCCATGAGCCTTCTGTTTCTTCATGATCTTGTCCAAAAAAAAAGTCCCACATTTGAGTTACACGAATGTGGAGGGATAGTGCGAGTAGGGATTTGCTGGCTGGCTGTCTCTCAGAGTGAGGCACACACTTTGAAGGCTCCGGTTTTGCCATCTAAGCCGTTACAGACCACCTCGCAGATGATTGTAAAGGCGTATGTGGCAGCTGGTCAGGCTGCAGGTGCCTTGCACACAATGGCTGTTTTGCAGGTGTATCAGGCTGACCTGCTGAGAGATTTAGGTCAGGGGTAGGGATTTTCTCCTGAAGCGGTCGCTAAATTGGTTTCACAGACCTGGTTTTCTGTGACACCAAACAGACGGCTGCCACTATCAGTGTTTCAGATGGCAGTGATGGTGGTTATGGAGAGGCATCTATGGTTGAACCTCTAGGACATCAAGACAGGTGACGTTATGGTTTATAAAAAGCGGTTAGAGAAAAAACAGGAGCGCTCAGAATGCTCACTGTGATGATGCGACCTCCTCTTGTTCAGTTGTCTTCATTATTTAAAACGGGAGGTTTCAACAGCTATGATTACAGATAATATTTGTCCAATATACATGAGAGTAGTGTAGGATTACAAATGTATTAAATGTTTAATTTAGGTTACTGAATTTAGCATTTGAGGCATAGATGATGATATTGTTGTATTCAATAGTATTCCAGCAAGATATTCCTGCCAGACCTGTTTTTCCATTGTAAGTTAAATGAGTCAGACTCTCACCTTTGTCTTTAATGGCTCTTGGAGTCCCAGTTCCACTCAGACTGATTGGATTAGGATCTATGCGTTTGAATAGTTATGCTGATTGGGTCTGTTTCTCTTGAGCAAGCCAGATAACCTGCCTAACCAGTTTTCACTTGATAGAATCAAATCATCCCTACATTTGCATGCTTTGCTTGAATTTGTCTCCACCTCCAAAAGTCCATCCCCCCTGGAAGGTATATAAACCAACAATGTATAATGTTTGAATTAGACTTGATGAACTACAGACTCTTCTGCTTGTAAGATCCATCTCAAGTCTCCTGGTCTTGCTTCGATGAAGGAATAAAGTTTCCAACAATTTGGTGCCGTGTGACCCAGATGGAGATATACTCACTGGAATCCAGATTTGAAACTTCAAGCTCCAAAAAGATCTCAAAGAATGAACTTTTCTGACTGAGTTCCAGACTGAATCTTGAAACTTCAAGCTCAAAGATCTCAACAAAGAATGAACTTTTCTGACTGAGTTCCAGACGAAATTTTTCTGTACAACCAACGATTCGGTGAGTTTCACTCTATTCAAAGAACCGATGCAGACCAGTACAAATTTGTTTTCCTCTGCGCTGCCAGAGAAGGTTAACAGACAGCTGCAAGTTTGGTTAACTAACTTAACCTCTAAAGTTTGCTTTTAGAGATGAAAGATATCCTCTGCCAGGCAGGGAAGATTAGCATTACGTGTTAATATTGTTTTATCCTCTTGTTAGAGAAGGTCTATCCTCTGTAAAGCTAGGGAAGATTAGCATCATGTGCTAATAAGATTGTACCCTCTGTTTGTAAGACAGTAGAGAGAAGTTTTAGTGTTTTTGGTTGTGAGGTAACAAAGAAACACAAAATGGTTAGAAGGAATGCTAGGCTGATTCCAACAACTGCGAAAGGTGGACTAGCTATACCTTTATGGACAGACAGTGAGTTCAAGTCATTGTTAGCACAGCAGACTCTGACTGAGTCAGTCAGATTGAATGTGACAAAGAAATTTGGTATTCACCCAGAAAAAGTATGGTCTATTGAAGATTGCAAGAAGGTGTTGGGTGCATGTATCAGGAAGAAAAACATAAAAGTCATGATGTGCTGCCACAGAGAATTTAGCTTATCCATTGTACAAGAACAAGCTCGTTGTATTGATAAGTTAAAAGAACAGAACAAACAATTGCACACTCAAGTGTCCTGTCTCACAGACAAGGTGGGCCATAACAAAGCCTCAACCAAATGTGACTCAGAAGACCAACAGTCAGATGAAAGCTATCCAGATTTACAGTCTTTTTATAGAATAGAGGACAATGTCAATGCTGGATTGATGAAAGATGTAAATGCAGTTGAAGTGTGTGGAGCAAGACAAAAAGCTCAGAGTAGGGGAAAAGGGGTTGATCCAGTTCCATCTGCAACCCCCATACAAGCAGCCAACACAGCTTTATGTCCTAAAGATATAGAGAGACTATCCTAGAGTTTACCCTCAGCACCCACAGATTTTTCTGAATTTAGAAGAGCATTGATCAGCAAAATGCGTCTCTATGACATGTCGTTGGCAGAAGTCACCCAGCTAGTATCACAGATTTCAGAATTCAATGATTTTGAAAGTGCTGTAAACAATTCTGAGTTTCAAAATGCCAGAAAAGATGACTTGAGAGAGGGAGTCCTGAGAGTGTTAAAGAACATTGTTGGACCAAAAGTGGACTGGTCAAAGATCACTAACTGTGTGCAACGGAAAGAAGAGACTATAAGTAAATACACTGAAAGATTTTGTCAGTCAGCCATAACTTACAGTGGAATAGTGGATGATTCTGAAAGTGTGCTAGATGATAAAGGAGCTCTAATCCGAATTTGGGCAGATGGTCTTATAGCTGAGTACAGATCAGCCTTGCCATTCCTAGATATTACGTGGTCTAATGGAACTCTCAGAAAAAACTTGGACAGTTTAGCTATTTGGGAAAGAGATTCTGATGTTAAAGAGAGAGTAAGAATTGCAGCAGTTTCTTTTAAGGTCAACTCAGAGAAGCAAAAGAAACGCAAATGTCCTAAGAGAGAGGGCAGCTGTTATTACTGTGGTAAGCATGGACATTGGGGAAAGGAGTGTAGGAAAAACAAAAAGAACTTAAGACAAGTTAACAATGTTACTCAGCTTCTACTCAATCTGCTTGCTACTCTGAAACAGCCCCTCCCCTCGTCATTAAACTCGTGGGGCAACTTGATAAGGTGTTAACCATTTAGGCTGTGAGTGCTTAATTTCCCCAGAAGCGTATAACAGAGATGAAAGACTTGTTTTTGTTTGATAGAACAAAAGGAAAGTGACTGTCTCAGCCTTCCTTTGGGGGACCCTGGTTAAGTAGACTCACAGCCAAAAATGTTATGCTACAGTACAGGCCATTCATCAGTAATGGTGTTAGATCAGACTGTAAATGTAAAATGCCCTCTAAAGTTAATTACCCTCACAGCCCTGAACATTGTTTTACAGCGTGCAACAGTCATGAACCCATCCTCATGTATGATGTCTGCAATGACTGAAGTTTTGTTAGAGGATGAAGGAGAAATGACTCACGATTGTGTTACGCTTACATACACACCTACGAGTGAAGTAAAAGAAACTCTCATAGAGAATTCAGAATTTGAGTTGTTGGTTGATGGTTCAGCTAAAGTCATTGAAGGTACACACTGTAAAGGTGTTCCCCCACCTACAGGGATAGGATAGGACATGGACCAGTGAGGAGCCCAGGGAAGAACCGAATGCAACAGGCTTCGGGGGCCCACCCTGCGGTGAAGACTCCTTCATAGGCCTTCCCCATCCACTAGTCCAACCTTACCTCACTGTTCTTTAGGTGTCGCTGGAATTAAGAAATAGGGAAAGAAGGGACAACAATAGCAGACTCAGAAAAGGATACAACCCTAGTGTTTGAACAAATACTGCTCTGTCGTCTTTTGTTTTCTTTCTTCCTCTGTGCAGATACCAGTTGATGGCTGTCCCGAGACCCATATGCACCGACCTCCTCACCTGCATATGAAGCCACAACCTCAAGAAAACAACTAGACCCACTGCCAAGCCAACCAACACAGAAGAAAAATACACAACGCAGAGACTCACCTACGGGAACTTTAGTCATCCATCAGAGAACTTGAACAAAATACAACAAGACATTCTTGATCTTTCAACAAAATTACACCAGATGACTGAAGATAACTCTTCATGGTTCGGAAACCTGTTAGTATCAAGTGTGTCAACCAACAACTGACTCACGTCCAGCAAAAGGAAATAACAGTTCCAACCAGAAAAGACTATTACCCGTAAGAACTTCACGGACCCTTGCATGTTTGTTTCTGTGTCAGCATGCAATTACAGAAGAACTACAAAGATCATATGCTATGTGCCTGTAACGATCACAAGTTACAAGAATGAACTTTTAAGTGTCTAAATTTGTATTTTGTGAGAGTTTTTAGAACTCTCAAAGAGGGGACTGAAGGATTACAAATGTATTAAATGTTTAATTTAGGTTACTGAATTTAGCATTTGAGGCATAGATGATGATATTGTTGTATTCAATAGTATTCCAGCAAGAGATTCCTGCCAGACCTGTTTTTCCATTGTAAGTTAAATAAGTCAGACTCTCACTTTTGTCTTTAATGGCTCTTGGAGTCCCAGTTCCACTCAGACTGATTGGATTAGGATCTATGCATTTGAATAGTTATGCTGATTGGGTCTGTTTCTCTTGAGCAAGCCAGATAACCTGCCTAACCAGTTTTCACTTGATAGAATCAAATCATCCCTACATTTGCATGCTTTGTTTGAATTTGTCTCCACCTCCACAAGTCCCTCCCCCTTGGAAGGTATATAAAGCTACAATGTATAATGTTTGAATTAGACTTGAACTACAGACTCGGAAGAATAAATCTCTTCTGCTTATAAGACCCATCTAAAGTCTCCTGGTCTTGCTTCGATGAAGGAATAAAGTTTCCAACAGTAGCTAGCAGTCTGCATCTAGATGAGTGGTTGTAGTTACTGTAAATCATGCAACCCCTTTGTCTTATTTTCACTTCATTTAGCTGTCTGAAATGGTTAGTTGTGAAAAATAAAGATAACATTTATTTTTAACTCTTTTTGAAACTCCCACCAGTACTTCTAGAGGGCATGAGAGATTGGTGAGATGATGTAGAAAGAAAGAAAATGATAATTTCTCATCAGTTTCCATCCATTTTACTGACTGCCTGGCTATCATGTGAGGTTGGGCAGACTGATAGAATTTAAGGGACCGTGTTATATGGTTTCTACATTGTGAGTTGTGGTCCCCTCTCCACAGGTTTTGAAAATTTTGACACGTCTTTGTTGGCTTGTGGTAGCCTAGCAACTGTTGCCGAGTTGGCACAGGGATGGAGCAGGTAAAAAAAAAAATAAAAAAAAATAAAAAAAAACAGGAATCGGAAACTGTTCTTGCTGTCACCTGTGTCAAATATACACAATCAAAGACACTGTATTATTATCATTATCAAACACTAATGGCCATGGATAAAAAAAAAGACAACAGTTTTTGTAATATCACACAAGAATATGTACTTTTATATTATGACGATGTAAACACAATTAAATCTGTAAATATTACGTCTTTGGACTTACTCGGGATGATTCTCCATCGCACTGAGAACTGAACTGCTTGCCCCTCTGCGGTGCTGGAGAAGGAGAGCTTGATGCAGACACATTCCTAAAAAAACAACAACAAAATAAAACTGTTAGCATACATTATTCAAAGTAAACTGATGAGCAATTGATGGTTATGGACGCACAATGTTTTGTTGATGGGCCATAGGATGGAGAAATATCTATTTATGGGCCGTAGACCGCATCACCACGAGTATCTGTTGATGGGCGATATAGACCGCACGCATTTAGTGACGCACGCAATGAACGGATCGTTCGCGAACGACACATCGCTACATTTAAAAAAATGTACACCTGTATTCACAAACATCTGTGCATAAGGCAGTATTGAAGCATGATAAACACTGTCATAGGCTAACCAAAACCGAACATTTATATAAAAATATAATGTATTTAGACAGTATCACATATTTTACCAGAGGCTGAAATATATTTGCACTAATCACATTACACCTAAGCAGATATTCACAAACATGCTACATTACGCATAAGGCAGTATTTTAGCATTTTAACCAGTGTCATAAGCTAATCAAAACTGAGTGAAATATATTTAATATACAAATATGTTTAAAGAGTAATATTACATTTAAAAAAGTTTACACTTGAGCGTATACACGAATGTTAGGGATATTGTAAGGCAATCGTTCCTGTAAGATGTCAAAAGCTAGCCAAAACTAGGCAAAATATAGTCTGAAAGTTCATATGAGTTCTATATTATCAGAAAAGGAATTATATAACAGTAAACAACTTACTCAGAACATGTATCCTCGGCGGGATCAATTCGCTCTTGAAAATGCAGCTGTTCGTCGGCGAGTTGCAATCTTCCTCTGACGAAAAGGTGAATTATTTCTCGCTGTCCAGAATCATCTGAAGGGCGTCTTTACCGGAGAAGCGTGCCATCCTCGGAGCGCGATGAACTATCAGTAAATCTCTATTGAAGAAACTTTGTGTTTTTATGGCATTGATCGGGGGGCGGGTGCGATGCATAGATCACCTAAACTTTTTTTTTTTTTTTTTTTTTTTTATTATTACAGGGACAGTGCATATTAATAAACATTTCTGCCAATATGCCAGAGTTAGCCAGAAGGCTATTTTTCATCTGCAGTCCCCGGACAGATGTTAAAAGTCACCCTAAAAGAGAGTAAAATTACATATATATATAAAAAAATTGTACAATACATTTAGTAAGAAATCCTATTATGTTAAAAAATACAGTCAAAATACAGCAAACCAACAATCAAACAAACATCTGACAAAAACATGACATATACACACACACAAGGCAAGAAGCCAGCAGTGGATAGAGCAGTTCTAGAAATTTGTTAATGTTGACAGATCTGAAATTCAAGAAGCCATTTCTTTAAATGGTTCTTAAATGTACAATATGTGTTTAGATTTCTGATGATTAAAGGAATGCGGTTCCATTCAGTAGCAGCTCGAACAGAAAAAGAAGTATGACCAAATACACTTTTTCTAAAGGGAATGACACAATCTCCCCTCGCTGCACCTCTGGTTCTGCTATGATCAGCTGTACGGATGTTAACAAACTGGTGGAGTGGAGGAGATGATAAACCATGAATAATTTTGTATAGAAGACATAGATTTGAGTATTTGACCATGTTTTCCCAGCTGAGTAATCTATGTTTTTGTAATATTGGACAATGATGAGAAATAATTGGTTTCTTATCCAGAATTTTAACAGATCGTTTGTAAAGTGACTGCAGAGGTTTCAGAGATGTAACACTAGCGTGTGACCAGATGGGTAGACAGTAAGTGATATGTGATAAGATCATAGAGTGCATGTACATTTTTGCTGCCTGTGTGGACATTTGATGGCGAATGTGTCTAAAATTCATGAAGTTAAATTTGATGCGATTACAGACCCTTTTTACATGCGATGTAAACGACAATTTTGAATCAATCAAAACCCCCAGATATTTGTATTCTGACACGATCTGCAGCCTTTCCCCAGAAACGAAAATATCTGGCTCAACACTAAAGTTTTTGTGGGACTTTGTGAAAAACATTGCTACTGTTTTTGATGTATTCAGCTGCAGGCAGGATTGTTTCAACCAAGCTGTAATGTTGTCCATGGATTTAGTGAGCTTCTGAGCCACCTGAGAGATATTCTTACCATGAACATAGACTACAGTGTCATCAGCATACATCTGCATAGAGACATCAGGACAGACGGACGGAAGGTCATTTATATAAAGTGAGAACAATAGAGGCCCTAAAATAGATCCTTGAGGAAGACCGGTGGACAGACTAAGAGCGACTGATTTAAAAGACTGGACTCTGACATGTTGGAGACGGTCAGTGAGGTAAGACTCAATCCATAAGTGCATCCGAGGAAAAGTTATAACTGCATAGTTTTGCCAACAAAATTGTATAATTAACAGTGTCAAAAGCCTTCCGGAGATCCAGGAACACCGCACCAACAACCCCACCTCGGTCCAACAGAGCCCTGATGTTTTCAGTAAAGAAGCAAGTCGCAGTCTCGGTGGAGTAATTGGCTCTGAAGCCAAACTGCATAGGGTGGAGGGCAAAGGGTGTGGAATTTAGATGGTTAATAATTTGTTTTGCTATTAGTTTCTCTGCAATCTTAGACACTGCAGGCAATATACTGATGGGTCTGTAGTTTGACATGGAATGAGGATCTCCACTTTTGAAAATTGGAGCAACAACAGCTGGTTTCCACATGCTTGGGAAAATATTTTGTGAAATAGACATGTTGATTATTTTGGTGATGGGGGATGTGATTGATATACTTAGTGCCTTGAGCATTACCGTATCCATATCAAAAATATCTTTACATTTTGATGGTCTGAGTGATTTAATGGTCCGTGATACCTCTGATTCTGTGACGTTAATTAAACTAAAAACGAATTGACTTTTGTCTATTGACGGAGTGTATATGTTGTCTGGTGTAAAACAGTTCGCTATGTTAGCCACAGAATCAATAAAATAGTGATTAAATGCTTCTGCTATAACCGGAAGATTGTTTGTCGGTTTTTAATTTATTTTAATTACTGGAGTGTTTTGTTCTTTGGGGCGACCACCCATCATTTTTCTTAGCTGATTCCATATTGTTTTAGTATTTCCATTGGATTTTTCAATTATAGTGAGATAGAAATCTGCCTTTGCTTTTCTTAATGACCTTACAACTTTATTTCTCAACATGGCGAAACGTCCTCTGTCATGACTTGATTTAGTTTTATTTGCTAGTTTTAGGGCTTGATTTTTATGATGTCTGGATTTATCCAGGGTACAGTGTTTTTGTGTTGTTTGTACTTGATTTTTTGTGAGAATTCTTTAATAGTTCTCTCAAGTGTTTTTAGAAATATTTGGCTGTCTCTTTCGCAATCAACTAAAGATAAAATGTCATCCCATTGAATTTGGTTAGCTGCAGCTACAAAGTTTTGATAATTATTTTTAGGAATTGTAATAGTCAATTTTTTTTCTCTAGTGCAAGGGTGAAAACGTTTTTTTGGCAAGCTTTCTTGTGACAAGAATTAGATTGTGATCTAATAAACCTGTCAACATATTAAATTATTTTATAATTCTTTCAGGTCTATTGGTAAATATGAGATCGATTTGTGTCTTGGTAGAGTTAGTTATTCTTGTTGGCCCACGTATAACTTGTGTTAGATCATACCTGTCAGTGATTTGTTTAAGCTTTTTTCTACAGGATTTGTCCTCCCAGTTGATGTTAAAATCCCCCATAATGATAAGTTCTTTATCAAGGTTGCTTTCTTTTAGCAGCTGCTCAAAGTTTTCATAAAAACTGTTATCTGCAGAGGGAGGCCTATACATTACAACAAGGACAAATGACATTTGTGGTGAAAGGGTGATATTGAGACCTAAACATTCTAATAAATTGTTTGACCATTTGATTTTGTGACACTGTAATGTGCTTTTTATATAAACCATCACTCCTCCCCCCCTTTTTGATCCCTCCCTGTCTTTCCTGTAGATGCTATAACCAGGAATATTCAGAGCTGCCGACGGAGCATTTTGATTAAGCCAGGTTTCAGATAAGCATAAAAAGTCCAGGTTTGAATCCGATAAAAGATGCTGTATTTGCTCACTTTTAGACAGTATGCTTCAAACGTTTAGATGTCCACCTAGAAGACCCTTTAGTTTAGCCCTAGGGTCCCACATTGTTCGTGAATGATTGACAGTCTGAAACACCTCCCACTTCCTGTTCTTCGCTGTGGCGAGGGGGGCGTGGTTCAGCGAGGTCTGCGACAGGAGAGAGAGCGGGGAGAGAAGCAGCGGTAAGTGGGTTAAGTACGAAATGATTTACACCTGTGTCTCGTTGCAGTAATTGGCGTGGGGAGACTGCATTTAAGGAGAGGTCTCACAGCCATCGAGGAGAGAGAGGGCTGAGGACTCGTGGGAACCAGGCAGAGGACTGAGACATCTGTGGACTGAGATTACAGTGCTGTTTGATCCTGTAAAGTTGTGTTGAGTTTTGTGAGCGCATGTGGCGCGATTGTTATGTACGAATTGAGTTATTAAATACCCACGAGTCTCAGCCAGCCGACCCCGGTCTCCTTCCTTCTCCCATACACAAACAAAGGGATTTTTATTACACTGGTGCCGAAACCCGGGAAGGAAGGAGAACGCCGCCGCCGAAATGCAATCTCCGCCAGGAACATCGGGAACGCCATTTGCGGACATCATCGCATCGCTCGCGGGTCTACATCAAGAGAACCATCAAGCCCTGCTGGACTTGAGGGACGATCAGGAGAAACGGTTCCACGTCATGATGCAAGCCCAGCAGGAGGACCGCGAGCTGTTCCGGAGCTGGCTGGACCGGGAGGTTCGGACGGAGCCGGCTTCCCCCGGCGCCGCGGCCACCACAGCAGCTCACATGCCTCTGAACAAGATGGGACCGGCTGATGATCCCGAGGCCTTTATGGACCTGTTTGAGCGGACGGCCGAGGCATGTGAGTGGCCACAGGACAGCTGGCCGGTGCGCCTGATTCCACTACTGTCGGGGGAAGCCCAGAAGGCTGCTCAACAACTGCCCGTCCAGAACCTCCTGGTGTACGCCGATCTACGACGAGCTATTCTCCAAAGGGTCGGCCTCAACCCTGAACAACATCGACAGCGCTTCCGTTCACTGGAACTGGCGGAAGCGGGCCGACCCTTTGTACTGGCGCAGCAGCTCCGGGACTCGTGCCGCAAATGGCTGTTGGCCGGAGGAAGCGACGCCAAGGACATTATCAACAAGGTGGTACTGGAGCAGTTCATTTCCCGTCTGCCGAGGAGGACTGCCCAGTGGGTCCAGTGCCACCGACCGGCGTCGCTGGATCTGGCCATCCAATTGGCGGAGGACCAGATGGCGGCGTGCTCCGGGGTCGGCGAACCCCTGCCATCTATCTCTCTCTCTCTCTCTCCCCCTGTTCCTCTCTCTACCCCTCCCCCTAAACCTGTTCCTTTCCCCAGGACCCGTATCAGTGGCCCGCCACGGGCCTACCCGCGATGGAGGGCTGGAGCCGAGGTTCCAGCCGGGCCGCGAGGCCCTGTCAGGGGGCCGGGGTCCCAGGAGGGACTCGATGGCGCTGCTGCACTCTCCCCACGCCAATCACTGGACCCACTTTCTGCCACTAGGGCGGCGGGAAAACCTGGGCCGGTCTGTTGGCGTTGCGGGGATCCGGGCCATTTCGTGGATAGGTGCCCGGTCATGGAGGTAGGGACGATGGTCCGGATCCCGGACGTCCCGCAGACCGCCCCTGATCAAGCCGGGTTATACCAGATACCTGTGAGTATTAAGGGGGGTACCTATCAGGCATTGGTGGATTCGGGTTGTAACCAGACCTCTATCCATCAAAGCCTGATACAATCTGGGGCATTGGATACGGGCCGCATGGTTAAGGTGAGGTGTGTGCACGGGGATATAGTGGAATACCCGTTAAGAGCCATCACTATTAAATTTAGGGGACACAATCATTGTGTGGAGGTGGCAGTTAGTCCGCGCCTCCGACATCCGTTAATTTTGGGGACAAATTGGCCAGCTTTCGAACAATTATTGGGGTGCTTGACAACGGATGTCTCTGGGAAAAAGAGAGGGCGGGGAAGGGGAGCTAGCACTCAGGTGGGAGAGGCTGTACCTGGACCTAGCGGGTCTGTTTCAGAGGATGCGAGCGGCGTGGTGAGGTTAAACCTCTCCAACCGCGATGACTTTCCCCTGGAACAGTCGCAAGATGAGACGCTCAAACATGCGTTTGAACAGGTCCGTTCCATCGATGGGCAGCCCCTCCAACCTGATCGCGCGCTCTCCTATCCTTATTTTGCCATAATTAAGGACCGGTTGTATCGAGTGACCCAAGACACTCAGACAAAGGAAGATACAACCCAATTGTTAGTACCACGGAGCCGTCGGGAAATGCTTTTCCAGACGGCGCATTGTAATCCGATGGCTGGGCATTTAGGGATGACTTCCACACTAAATCGTCTAATGACCCGATTCTTTTGGCCGGGCATCCACGAGAACGTGCGCAGATGGTGCGCGTCGTGTCGTGAATGTCAGTTGGTGAACCCACCGGCCGCCCCAAAAGCGCCTTTGCGCCCTTTACCTCTTATGCAGGTCCCTTTCGAGAGAATTGGTATGGACCTCATCGGGCCATTAGAACGAACCGCACGGGGACATCGCTTTGCGTTGGTCATAGTGGACTACGCAACGCGATATCCCGAAGCAGTGGCGCTCCGCACCATTTCCGCTAAAAGTGTGGCGGACGCACTGTTTCGTTTAATCTCCCGCGTGGGAATCCCGAAAGAGATTCTCACGGATCAGGGCACCGCGTTTATGTCTCGCACGTTAAGCGAATTGTACGAATTATTGGGCATTAAATCGGTACGAACCAGTGTCTATCACCCACAAACGGACGGGCTGGTCGAACGGTTTAATCGCACGTTGAAGACAATGATTCGTAAATTCGTACAAGAGGACGCGAAAAATTGGGACAGATGGCTAGAACCCCTCTTATTTGCTGTGCGCGAGGTCCCGCAAGCCTCCACGGGGTTTTCCCCATTCGAGCTTCTTTACGGACGTCAGCCTCGTGGGGTTTTAGACGTCCTGAAAGAAACTTGGGAGGACGGACGCTCGGATAGCAAAAATGAAATTCAGTATGTCGTGGACCTGAGAGCAAAGCTCCATACACTGGGGCGGCTCTCTATGGAGAATTTGCTCCAGGCTCAGGACAGGCAAAGCCGGCTATATAACAGGGGAACTAAGCTTAGAGAATTTACACAGGGAGATAAAGTGCTCGTGTTACTACCAACTTCCAGCTCTAAGTTATTAGCTAAGTGGCAAGGACCCTTTGAGGTCACACAGCGAATAGGCGATCTCAATTATGAAGTAATACGAACGGACAGAGGCGATTCACGACAGATCTATCACCTCAATCTCCTTAAAAAGTGGAGTGAGGAGGAGTCAGTGTTGCTTGCAACGGCAGTGAGTGGGGAGGAAGATCTCGGGCCAGAGGCGATCGTCAAAGGGAAATCTCTCGCCCTGGCCCCCGGAGGAGATCACCTCTCGCCCTCGCAGCTCGCTGACATTGCAAAGATACAATCTGAGTTTGCAGATGTGTTTTCGCCCCTGCCCGGTCGTACTAATCTGATTCAGCACCACATTGAGACGGAGCCGGGCGTGGTAGTTCGCGGCCGGCCATACAGGTTGCCTGAACACAAAAAAAAAGTGGTTCAGACCGAATTAGAGGCAATGCTGGAGTTGGGGGTAATCGAGGAGTCTTACAGTGACTGGGCGAGCCCGATAGTCTTAGTTCCTAAGACGGACGGCTCAGTGCGGTTCTGTGTAGACTATCGCAGGGTGAACGCAGTGTCGAAATTCGACGCATATCCAATGCCGCGGATTGACGAGTTGCTTGATCGGTTAGGCTCGGCTCGTTTTTACTCGACATTGGACTTAACGAAAGGATATTGGCAGATCCCCTTATCTCCCATGTCCAAAGAAAAGACGGCTTTCACCACGCCGTTTGGATTACACCAATTTGTGACACTTCCTTTCGGGCTGTTCGGGGCACCAGCCACGTTTCAGCGCCTTATGGATAAGGTTCTGCGGCCCCACACTGCATATGCCGCTGCTTACTTGGATGATATTATCATCTACAGTAATGATTGGCAGCGGCATATGGAGCAGGTGAGGGCCGTTCTTGGGGCGCTGAGACGGGCGGGGCTGACGGCCAACCCGAAGAAGTGTGCAGTTGGGCGGTTGGAAGTGAGGTATCTGGGTTTCCACTTAGGTCATGGGCAGGTGCGTCCTCAAATTGATAAGACCGCAGCAATTGCAACCTGTCCGAGACCTAAGACCAAAAAGGAGGTGAGGCAGTTCCTGGGGCTGGCGGGATATTATAGAAGGTTTATTCCTGGTTATTCGGACCTCACCAGCCCGCTGACTGACCTCACTAAAAAGGAAGTGCCAGATACGGTCCAGTGGACGGAGCAGTGCCAACAGGTTTTTACCAAGGTTAAGGCTGCTCTGTGTGGCGGGCCGCTCTTGCACTCCCCTAACTTTTCTCTCCCTTTTTTATTGCAGACTGACGCGTCGGACAGGGGGCTGGGTGCTGTACTGTCCCAGGAGGTGGAGGGGGAGGATCGCCCGGTGCTGTACATTAGTCGTAAGCTCTCGAAGAGAGAGACTAAGTACAGCACCATCGAGAAAGAATGCTTGGCCATCAGGTGGGCGGTTCTCACCCTTCGCTACTACCTCCTGGGACGGGAGTTCACCCTCTGTTCGGACCACGCTCCCCTGCAGTGGCTCCACCGCATGAAGGATACCAACGCGCGGATCACCCGTTGGTATCTCGCTTTACAGCCTTTTAAGTTCAAGGTGATCCACAGGCCGGGTGTACAGATGGCTGTGGCCGACTTCCTCTCCAGGAGGAGGGGGAGGGAGGCTGCAGGCCGGATGGCTCCCCGGCCTGAGTCGGGCGGTGGGGGTATGTGGCGAGGG
Source organism: Leuciscus leuciscus (assembly GCF_965113295.1). Lineage (NCBI taxonomy): Eukaryota > Metazoa > Chordata > Actinopteri > Cypriniformes > Leuciscidae > Leuciscus > Leuciscus leuciscus. The sequence continues at coordinate 2,003,306 of NC_138726.1, forward strand.
GGGCGTGGTTCAGCGAGGTCTGCGACAGGAGAGAGAGCGGGGAGAGAAGCAGCGGTAAGTGGGTTAAGTACGAAATGATTTACACCTGTGTCTCGTTGCAGTAATTGGCGTGGGGAGACTGCATTTAAGGAGAGGTCTCACAGCCATCGAGGAGAGAGAGGGCTGAGGACTCGTGGGAACCAGGCAGAGGACTGAGACATCTGTGGACTGAGATTACAGTGCTGTTTGATCCTGTAAAGTTGTGTTGAGTTTTGTGAGCGCATGTGGCGCGATTGTTATGTACGAATTGAGTTATTAAATACCCACGAGTCTCAGCCAGCCGACCCCGGTCTCCTTCCTTCTCCCATACACAAACAAAGGGATTTTTATTACATTCGCAATCCCAGGATTTAGACGTTTCCTGTTTACATTCTGCGTTACTATAGGGACGCGCAAAGCGCCCTTTTTTGAAGTGGTCGCAGAACTTTGGGGTCTAGACAGCCCAGCATGTACCTCAAGCCCCGAGGAAAAACAGGATCCACCCGATGTCCCCGCGAAGTCATCACTTTGCAGGCTCGACCTCCGTGATCCCCCGAGGACACGCCGCACTCCACCCACGCCGACACCGGCATGAGAAACCCGTGCGCGCCGATCCATTATCTCCGTCTCAGCACCAGCACGTCTCCCCAGCGTCCCAGCACCAAGGGAAGACGACGGACACGGAAGGTTAGAATGTACAGGATTACATTGTAGCGCATCATACAAAGGGCATACCTGTAGGACTGTAGTAGTGCGCTCCTCCAGTGTAACGCGGTGTGGTCCTGGGCATGGATGTATGTCTCCAGATAATATCAAACAGATTGAGATGATCAGTGAATTTGTCCATTGTAGGCGTGAAGTTGTCTTTGTTTTTTTTCGGATTTGTTTATAGAGATGAGGATAAATGAAAGTCATAGCCACAAGGTATTTTCCATAACCAATGCTTGGCTTGACATTATTGTTTGTTTGTTTGTAAAGTAGATCCAAACTGCTGAAGAACCTTTTCCCACAGAAGATAAGTTGTTGCTTGCTATCAGCAAGTTTGAGGTCAACATTAGATGGTATGAGACCCACAATCACAGAGTGTATAGCAGGAGAGCTATTACCACACCTGTCCCAACAGCAGCCATGTTCATGTATGTCCATCCTTTTCAAGAAATCCTTTACCATGTGAATAGCGCCGGGGGCGGGGCGGCCTCAGCTCATTAAATATAATGAAGGGAGAACGTAAAAACGGTACCTCTCCTTGCTTTCAAATGGATTACATAAGCTGAGAATATTTGTTTTTTATATAAATTACTTCATTTAAAACAAGAGAATTCAAGCTTCATAAAGATATATTTCACGTGTCAGTGGGAGAAATATTCGCTGAGTTACAGTTCATTTTCTGACGCGTTTCAGAATAGACTTCACTGACAGAGAGAAGACAGAACTCGCATCATGTTTATTTTTCTTTATTTGGCGAAAAGCACAACACTTTGTTTTTATTGTGAGTATACACAAAAATAATACACACTTAACTGGATCGAGTGATGTAAAACACAAGATTGTAAGATCAAAATCAACAGAGTATTTCTCGTCTCTTAAAAGCTGATAAGGAAAAAAACGAGCCCATCGCGCAGGCGCGACAGCCGACCTCAGGGGGTTAACATAGGAATACCAAGGTACACTGGGAAGCATATCTCAGTGGAAATATGCAAATAGTGCCTGCCCGAAGGGACTTACAGAATAAGCGAAAGACACATGCTCATAGAGGCTTACAGTGGAAATACACATGTGGGGGTCGCCCAAGGGGGGAACCATGCACATGGAGGCACCTAGCCAACGCGAAAGCTGCCGGTGGAATAACTCTGGCGTTGACGTCAACGGCGCTGGAGGAACACAGGGCTTCTCGGGGAAGCTCACCTGAGGAGAATATTGCATGTATCCAGTCCGAGGAGTGGAATGCCGAGCAGGCGAATACACCAGAGCAGATCCCAGTTACCGGCTAGTTGAAGCAAGTACACAGGAGGACACTGGCTCCAAGAGCCCAAGAGGAAGCCACACTCCGGGTGGAGTGTGCCTTCACACCAAGGGGGCATGGTCGACCTTGCTGCTGGTATGCCAAAGCAATGGCGTCCTCTATCCAGTGAGACAACCTGTGCTTGGAGAGAGCCTTTCCCTTTAGCTTCCCACCACAACAGACAAAGAGCTGGTCTGAGGTCCTGAAACACTGCGTTCTGTCACTCTACGTAAGCACGGAGGGCGCATACTGGACAGAGCAGTGCCGAGGCTGGGTCTGCCTCCTCCAAGGGCGGCGCTTGCAGGTTCATCTGGTCTTGAAAGGGAGTGGTGGGACCCTTGGGAACGTATCCAGGCCGGGGCCTCAGGATCACGTGAGAATAGACGCGGCCCGAATTCCAGGCATGCTTCGTCAACCGAAAATGCCTGCAGGTCCCCTACCCTCTCGATGGAGGCCAATGCAACCAGGAGCGCTGTGTTCATTGACAGGAACTTAAGTTCGACTGATTGCAAAGGCTCAAAGGTAGCACTCTGCAGGGCGGATAGAACCACTGCGAGGTCCCAAGAGGGTACGAGAGGAGAGCGAGGAGGATTTAGTCTCCTCGCTCCTTTCAGGAACCTGATGACCAGGTCGTGCTTCCCCACGGACTTACCTTCGACTGCGTCGTGATGTGCGGTGGCAGCGGCAACATACACTTTGAGGGTGGAGGAGACAGTCTTCGCACCAACCCATCTTGTAAAGAAGGAAAGCACAACACTAATCGGGCATTTTCTGGGGTCTTCTCAGCGAGAAGAGCACCAGGTGACGAAGAGGTTCCACTCCAACGCGTAGGCATGTCTTGTGGACAATGCTCTAGCGGAAGTGACTCAAACCTGCCTCGTCCCATCCAGGAGCCACACGTGGAGGTTCCAGAGATCGGGGCGAGGGTGCCATAGGGTGCCCTGTTTCCAGGGAGGTGCTGTCGTGAGGAGTACTAGTTCGGAGAACCAAGTCCGAGTGGACCAATGAGGCGCAACCAAAATGACCTGCTCCTCGTCCTCCCTGATCTTGCACAGGGTCTGTGCAAGAAGGCTCACTGGGGGAAACACATACTTGCGGAGGCCCCGCGGCCAGCTGTGCGCCAGTGCCATACCGAGCGCACCCTCGGTTAGGGAGTAAAACAGGCTGCAATGGGAAGAGTTGTGGGAGGCATACAGATCTATCTGTGCGTCGCCGAACTGTTCCCAAATCAGCTGAACTGTCTGGGGATGGAGTCTCCATTCTCCAGGAAGAGACTGAAACCGTGAGAGCTCGTCTGCTCCATGGTTCAGGTCTCCCGGGATATAAATGGCTCGAAGTGACCTCAGATGCTTCTGACTCCATAGGAGGAGGTGGCGGGCGAGTTGTGACATACGGCGGGAGCGTAGACCACCTTGTCGGTTGATGTACGCTACTGTTGCGGTATTGTCTGAGCGGACTAGTACGTGCTGGTTCTTGAGCAATGCATGCAAGCGGTGCAGAGCCAAACGTAGCGCCAGCAACTCAAGGCAATTAACATGCAAAAGGTGCTGGGGTCCTGTCCAGGAGCCTGCGGCAGCATGTCCATTGCACATGGCACCCCAGCCCGCGGTGGAGGCATCTGTTGAGACAACAACATGCCTGGAAACTTGTTCTAAAGGCACTCCGGCCCATAGAAAGCTGAGGTTTGTCCACGGGGTGAAGGTCTGACGGCAGGTCGGAGTAATTGGTACTCTGAGCGTGCCTTGTTGCCATGCCCACCTCTGGACTCGATTGCAAAGCCAGAGCTGAAGCGGTCTCATATGAAGCAATTCGAGCGGTGTAGCTGCGGATGCCATATGCCCCAGGAGCCTCTGAAATAACTTCAGTGGGACCGCACTCTTGCTATATAATATAGCGTCCCGGTGTGGGGGCACAGTCAGGCCAGGGAAGGACCAGCGTTCCACGGGGGTCTGCTCTGCCAGGGGTCTGGCGACAGAGGGGGACGAGAGTGGCGAGGCTCGTAAGCAGCGTGCACTGTCATCCGAGACGTCTGGTGGCTCAGAGATGGGTGTTAGTTCTTTCTTAAACCAGATTGGGGTGCTGCCCGCCGTGGGGCAAGCAGCGGGGACAGGAGAACAAAAGATTCTCCACCAGGGGAAGGACTGGTGGAGCGGAGGCACGCGGCACGCGGAGGGTTAATCGCTGGCACACAAGCAAATGCGAGAGAAGTGTATGTATTTCATTCAGATAAAGTAGTCTAGTTTTATGCCGGTCAAATGCACTCGGGCTCCCCATGATTAACATCGCGCAACATCAGCATCACACGTGCACACGGAACGCACATGTAGGAAACCTCGTGAATTACGGCCGTTTCACGCATATTTTTTCCGGCGTACATGTTAATCCACACCGGGAGCAGGGGCAGCGCGCGAGCGCCCAACAGGAGCGTCGCGTGAGCAGCAGTGAAGCAGGGGTTTCGCCGCCGAGTCTATTTTGTCTGCGCTGCTCACGCTCAATTTAAAGCCCCCTTTCACACAGAGATTCCAGAAAATACACGGATAAAGTGACCCGAGATTTATTTGACCCGGGTTCGTTTGATTTTGGTTCATTCACACTGCCAGTGATTTTCCGGAATCAGAGAGTGTGTTCTCACACAAGCCGTACAAATCCCGTAAAGACACGTGACATCGATGTAACTTAAAATGTCTTAAGTTTGCCTATGAGCTGCGATTTCTCTCTCTGATTCGATCATAAACTTGCGCATAACGTATCGTTTCACAGCTGGCGAACGATCCCGGCTTCAGCGTCATCACTACGACACGGCATTATTACGGCTTTTGTTCACACAGGACTCTTTTCGTTCCGGGACTGAACACGGCAATGTTACTGGGTCCCCAACCCGGCATCAATCCCGGGTCGTGTTTGCAGTCACACAGAAGGCAAAGCGCTGTGCGCTGGGTTCAAAGCACTGTGTGAAAGGTGCTAAAGTGAAAGCACACTTTTGATGGACAAAATAAATATGATTCCAAACAAAAGTGCCCAAAATGCACAGAATGTGCATGTCTAGTGTGTTTTAACAAGAACTGGATTAGGTTATGTCAGAAAAGAAAATTAAGACTCAAAAATATTTATATAAAATTTACCCATTTAAACTTGTTTTTATAATTCAGTTTGGGTAAAAGGATATGGTATTTTATATATAAAATATATATATATAGAAAATAAATATTTGTGTGTACTGTAAAGTAGTTAGAAAAAATTGAATCGGCTAAAAAAATCGGTATCGGCAGGTCAAACTCAATGAAAAATCGGAATCGGCCTAGAAAATTGTAATCGGTGCATCTCTAGTTAGGAGTTATAAATATGATTACATTGTCTATCTAAATCTAAAACAAATTTCAAGAGAAATATTTAAATTTCTGTACTATTTCTGTGTAAGCCATTATGAAAATGTAAAATGTTTGTGTATTTATATGAGAGTGTGTGTATATATATATATATATATATATATATATATATATATATATATATATATATATAGGCTATGTGTGTGTTGTGGCACAGTGATGAACTTGGAAACTTAAAAATGGCACTTTATGACAAAAAGGTTGCCGACCCCTGGTCTAGAGTATCATGGTACCAGCGCTCACGGCATGGCCTCTTTATCCATGAATCTTTAGAAGTGTACAGGATAAAGGAAGAACAGGCTTAATGGCCAACTGGATTCTCACTCTTCTATCTGCAGGGCAACTCTCACACAGCTGAAATGACGTTCTTCTCATTTTACATTGGTACATGTGTGTGAGCAGACTTCCCTTAGGCCTTCAGCTACAATCAATGACACGCTAATAGTTCCTACACATGCTGGAGATGGAGTTTGATCTTCAAGTCATTTCATGTTTTTTTTTTTTTTTTTACAGACTGCCTTGGGTTTCGTATTATGACATGAGGCAAAATCCATAGTTGGCAAGGCAAGGCAAGGCAAGTTTATTTATATAGCACATTTCATACACAATGGCAATTCAAAGTGCTTTACATAGAAGAAATTAAAATAATGAAAAGAAATAAGAATAATTAAAACAGTTTAGAAAAATAAAATAAAATACAGTACTTTTAAAAAATAAAAAAGAATATTTATTATAGATCTTTCTTTCAAAGGATTCCCTTAAGACTTAAATCTTTCAACCTTCTTTTAACCTTCAATCTTCTTACGACTTCCATCTATCAACTTTCCTTTAACTTTCTTTTCTCCCTCATTTACTCACACGTTCTTTTCACTTTCTTTAGCACTTTAGCACTGCGTTCACATTCTTTCTCAGACGAAAACTTTAATATCGTCATTTAAATACTGTTCTACTTTCAAACCCACATTAATCACTTTCACATTATCACCTTCTGAGTGGGCATTTACAGTTTCGGGCTAAATGCCCTGCTGACATAGGAGAAATTAAAATAATTAAAAGAAATAAGAATAATTAAAACAGTTTAGAAAAATAGAGTAAAATACAGTACAGTACAAACAGTAGTTGTATTTGAAGTCATTAAGTTGGGTCTTTCTTCATTCTGGCCTTTTGTTTTATGTTGTTCTCCATCTTATTTTGTCTTGCCAGTTGGAGCTTCAGGTCACCTGGGAAAAGAGCAAACTCTCCCCCATGCAGAGAATCTCTCTTCTCGGTATGGAGTTGGGTTCGGTCAAACAGTCAGCACGCCTCACAGAGGAACATGCTCGGTCGGTGCTGAACTGCTTGAAAACGTTCAAGGGCAGGACGGCGGTCCCACTGAAATTCTTTCAGAGGCTCCTGGGGCATGTAGCAGCCGCAGCAGCTGTGACGCCGCTCGGCTTGCTTCATATAAGACCGCTTCAGCACTGGCTTCCACGGACATCTCAACCATGTGGCCGACGAGCTATCATGAGCTGTGATCCCAGGAGAGTGGGGACTCCATCCCCTAATGGTCCAACTGATCTGGTGTCTTTTCGCTGCCACACAGGTAGACCTGTACTCCCTAACCGAGGGAAAACTCAGCACCGCTGCACTGGCACACAGCTGGCTCCGGGGCAAATATGCGTTTCCCCCAGCAAGCCTACTTTCACAGACACTGTGCTATTTCAGGGAGGATGAGGAGCAGGTCTTGCTAGTTGCGTCCTATTAGCCCAACCGTACCTGGTTCCCAGAACTCATGCTCAGGGCACTCTATGACACCCATGCCCAGACCTCTGGAAACTCCATGTCTGGTCCCTGTATGTGAAGTGGAGGTTCTAGGTGACATGACACAAGAGCGTGGGATGCTGTAATGGCCGCCACATATACTTTGAGCGTGGAGGGGGTGCGACCCGCATCCAAGAGCTCTTGCAAAAAACGAGTACACTTGGTACTTCGCATGAGTAGGGGTCCAGGCTCCGTGCTGCGCACCAGCCAGAGAACACCACCCATTTCTGAGCGTAGAGGCACCTAGTTGAGAGCGCTCTTGCTTCAGTGATGTCTTTCCATACATGAAGGGCCGGGGACGGGGATGCCAGATTTTCTTGTTCGTCTGCGTGAGGAGATCTCTCCTCAGCGGAATTGGCCATGGGGCTGTTTCCAGCAGTTGTGTCAACTCGGAGAACCATAAATCGTTCTTCCAGAGAGGGGCTATTAGTAGCACTGCACACTAGCTTTCCCTGATCCGTTTGATGACCTGTGGTAGCATCGTGACCAGAGGAAATGCATATAGCGGATGGCTCGGCCAGTCGTGGGCAAGCACGTCCTTCCTCTTTGAGAAAATTTTTCGCCAATGAGCATTGTCTTCTGAGGTAAAGAGGTCGACCTCTGCCTCGCCGAAGATGCTCCATATCAGCTGAACCATCTGAGGGTGAAGAGACCATTCCCCTGGGGGGACATCGTCTCTGGATAGCATATCCGCACCCTGGTTCAGAATGCCTGGCACATGATCAGTAAGTGGCCAGATCGCCACGCGTGAGATGGTACACAGGGTTTCAGCCAGCGCTGAAGAGGACGCATGTGCAGTAGTCCTAGCTGGAGTACTGATGATGCTGAGGCCATGAGACCCAACATCCTCTGAAATCTTTTGAGAGGAGCGCGAGCTCACCATTCAACGCCTAGCGGCATCTTCCAGAGCGGGCGCCCTGGTGAAAAGCGCACTTTCATTCGTATAGAGTCTATCACTGTACTCAGAAAAGAAATACTCTGGCTGGGAGACAATGTGCTCTTGGAAACGTTGATCCTGAGATCCAGGCATTCTAGATGACTGAGTAGCCAGGATCTGTGAGTTATCAACTGCGCCTCCGATTGAGCTATAATCAGCCAATCGTCGAGGTAGTTTAACACTTGCACTCCCCGCTGTCTCAGGGGGGTAAGTGCTGTGTCCATACACCCTCGAAGGCAAATCTCAGGAATGGCCTGTGATGAGACGATATTTGGATGTGAAAATAAGCATCTTTCAGATCCACTGATAAAAACCAATCCCCCGGGCGAATTTGTGCGAGGATCTGCTTGGTTGTCAGCATCCTGAACGGACGCGTCATCAGCGCTTTGTTCAGGTGTCTGAGGTCTAGGATGGGCCTGAGGCCGCCATCCTTCTTGGGAACGAGGAAGAAGGTAAAAACCTGACTCGCTTTGAGAAAGGGGAACTGGTTCAACAGCTCCCTTTTCTAACAGTTTCGACACTTCAGTGCGAAGAACGTGGGCAACGTCCCTTCTCACTGTCGTTTCGACCACGGCTGAAAAGTGCGGGGGTCTGTGAGCAAACTTGTAGAGAGTGGGAACAGTGCTTATGTGCAGGGGTGCATACTTTATAGTGGGCACACAACCTACATTTATTATACCTCCAGCAGTGTGGCTAGGAAGGTTTTCGAGGCTCAGGGTCCAACACAATCTTGGGTCAGGGTCCCTGTTTCATATGCAGGGGTGCACACTTTGTAGTGGGCACACCGCCTATATTTAGAACACCTCCAGCGTGGGCTGAATGAAATCTGGGACCGGACCGCTTCATGATAGGGACCCGGCCGCCCAGCTGCTTTCATGCTTGTGTGCTATTGGTACAGTGCTTGTGTGCGGGGGTGCATACTTTATAGTGGGCACACAGCCTACATTTAGAACACCTCCAGCGTGAGTCAGAGGGGGAAAAGCTAGAAAGCACTCTTTCTTCATTAGATTTTGCAGGGGAGCGTACATTACAGTAGACTCAAACCTGCATTTTAAATACCTCCAGCTTGAGCAAAAGAGGATTGTGTTCACTACCCCTTTTGTAGGAAGCCAGAGATGGATCTTAAACATGACCAAGCTGGCCATGCTTTGTCCAATCACACTTATGCTGGGCTTAGATGGGGGGCGGGGTCAAAAGTTGAGCCTGAGCAACCCCGTCTTCGGACGCTGCCAAAGAGAGTGAATCGCATTGGTGAAAAGATTCAGCGCAGCCGAGATTCGAACTCGGGTGTGTGTGAATAAGCACAGGAGAAAAAAGTCTGTCTCTGTAGTATATGAGTCACTCGGGGTGTGGCCGACATGGTCTCACCTGTTTTTGAATGCTCATTAATACTCAAACCCCACCGTTGTGAACGGGAGGGCGCGAGGGACAGGGTCGCTTTCTGTACGTAAGAAAGCTGGCTGCGAGCGCAGTGAAGAGAGCAGCATAATTTTCATCTGCTGCCAGAGCCGGGATGTGAACATGGGTCTCTGGTGCGAAAGCGGTATGTTTTGTGTCGCCTGTAAAACAGTTACAGTTTGTCGTTTGTTTGCAGGTGTGCATGTTTTATAACAGGCTCGTTTGCTGCAATATTGACATTTCCAGCCGCCCGAACTAAAGAGGGGACTGGGAAATGTGTGAGAAATGGAGGTTGGTCCGGCCTCGGCGGGACTCAAACACTCTCTTTCTTCCTTCCGCCTGTGAGTGACGCAGTTACGAAACTCACTCAGTGTCCGTCTGGGTCATGCAGAGAGCTCGAGAGGGTTCTGCGTGACGCGCGAAATGGGGACGCGAGGGCGTGGTAGCTCTCTTGAATGTAAAGAGAGGAAGCCGCGGGCGCGAACATCACTCGTGTCCGTCCGCTCTGACATCCTTTGTGCGCGGCACTTCTTTTGCGCGGCTCAAGCAAAGGGGAGGAAGAGTGGGAAGAGCAGGAAGCGTGGGGTTGTCATCGGCAAAACCAGCCAGTCGAGCCCACAGGATGGGGAGATCCATCTCGTCGCACCGAGTGCAGCTTCCACGTGTCACGGCCCAGACAGGAAGCGCAGAGGACGTGATGGTCTCCGCCGAAGAGAGGGCCTCTGCACGCCTCAAATTTGCTCTTTTAGAAAAAGTGTGACGCAATGGCGAACACACTAATGCGTTAAAAAGATATATAGTGCGCCGGATGGCACAGCAGAACAGCGGGCTGAATGCGGCGTCCAGTTGAAAAACCAGGAAAGCCGGCGTCCTCAGAACTGCAAGGCAGGTGCCTTGTTCCACTGAAGGCTTCTTATCCAGAGATCAGTGAAGTGGTGAGTTCACTGAAGGAGATAAAATCTGAGGTCCTTGGCGGTGAATGGGCGCTTTATAGCCTTTGGCCATGCCCATTCTGGCGAGCTCTGATATGCTAGGGCGCGAAGTGTCCTGATTGGTTCGCGCATCTGAGCCGCCACGCCATAGGCTTGTGCAGTTGTCGCAGCACAGCCAATGACCGCACTCGCCTTTCATCTGTGTATGCTGTGCAGCTGCACTGCGTTTTAAAGATTTGACTTCAATATTCTCGAGAAAAGGAGTTTTCCCATAGCGTAAGCTAGCCTTATGCAATACGAGAGACCTCTCGAAAGAGAACAATTATAATAGTGTTTAATGAATAAACTCGGAATCCGGAACAGGAAACTCACACTAATACATCAGACATTAATGAATACGGACAAAGACTGAGGGGACGTTTACACAACAACGATATGCTTAAAAGGGAGAAGTTCTTCCTTTGAGTTTTTTGTGTAGCCTACAGATGACACCATTATCAAAATGATCCCCATTCTCACAGATCCGTGAAAATGACTAAAAATGCTGTATTCTGCTGCCAGGCCATTAGATGGCGATGAAACACAATAGACTGAACACGTAATACACGTATGCATGACGTCATCGTCTTCAAAGATTCACTTTTTGTTATTTACACGGAGACCATATTCAAAAACTTGCACTTTGAAACCCGTTTTCAAAACTTTGCGTTTTCAGGCACCCAAAACGTTGCTGTCGTGTAAACAAACAGCCAAAATGCATAAGAAGTTTTATGTTTTTAGTTAAAAAAATGGTGTCATGTAAACAGGCCCTGAGGGAGAACACAGGGTATAAATACCCAGAGCAAACAAATGAACTTAATTAGATAATGAACAGGACACAGGTGAAATGGCTAATCAAACAGTTTGGGGAAAATTAGGTCACAGGGAAACAGGACACAGAGCATACATGTTACAGTATGCCCCCTCCCAATAAGGCACGTCCTTGTGCCATAAATAGTCCAAATGAGAAGGGAGGGAGGGGGCTCTGGAGGAGGGCGTGGAGCAGGCAAAAAACATAAGGAGTCCATGGAGTATTGGATGGAGGGAGGAGCCAGGAGCCAGACGTTAGGCCAGAGCCGAAGGTGCAGGCAGGTCGACGGCTGACCAAGGCGAAGCTGGAGGGACGAGGGAGCCTGGAGAAGCCTTATGGCCGATGGTGCCGAGGGAGGGAGGAGCCAGGGTGAAGTCGATGGGTCGACAGGCCGAGGTGGAGCGATGGGCCCGGAGGCTGGAGGCGGATCCTCTGTGCTGGACGGAGCTGGTGGCCTGAAGACACTGGGCAGGTCTTCACAGTATGTAGGAGATGCCGAAAGGATGAAGGACAACAGCAGAGGCAGGGCTGAGGAATTGGCTGATTGAGGATGTGGGAGAGGGAGGTTGGGAGACACAGCTGGAGAAACAGGGGGTGCTGAAGATTCAAGGGACATTGGAGATACAGGGGGTCCTGGAGATATGGGGAAACTGGGAATAATGTCACCAAAAAAGTCAATAACATCTACCTCAAACACCTCTTTGAGTTCCTCAACATAAGAGCCAGAGGCCTCCTTCAGCTCACACACAGCAGTGGAGTTGTAGGCGGGGCTATCCTTCCAGCCCTCGAGCTCCACAAGCACTCCCTCAGCGACGCACAATGTTGCCGGCTCTCGCGTCTGGTCAGACTCATGATGTGGGACAGGCTCCAGGGTGATGACTTCTTCTGACCTCTTCCTCGGTTCAGGCTCGTCCATCTCGGAAGGCCAGTCTCCATGGTCTGTGGTGGGCACATGCAACTTCTCCGTCGTGTCACTCGGTGGGTGGTGGTCAGGGACGGACTGACAATCTGTGCGTTCTGGAAAAGTCCAGAACGGCAGTCCAACCGAGGGCCGTTGGCAAAAAAAAAAAAATAATAAAAATAATATATATAATAAAGCAATATGAACAGCCAACAGCAGGGGCACTAATACGATCACTTATAGGCTATACGTGAAAAACAAACAACAAAAAAAACAACTGAGGAAGAAGAGTCGGCCTACTACTAGCAACTGACAGAAAGTTAGTTTTATAAGGCTGCACTTTTAAATTTGCTTACATTATATTTTAATAGTTAAGTTATAGTATAGCAGGGGTCTCCAACCTGGTGCCTGTGAGTTGCCCGCTAAACACATTCTATAATTAGCCTCAACTTGCCAATAGCGATCCACTGTAAATCGGGGCTCCAGACTTCGAATAAATGGTATCATTTTGCGACCTTTTCAACTGAAGGGTTAGACCGTTTCAATTTGAACTTTTGCCTCAACAAAATTACCCAACTCTCTTTGATTATACGCTGTCGTTTGCGTTGCGTATGAGAAACATCAAATGGCAAACGCTAAAAAAACGGAACAAAACTTGTTTGATCTGAGCAGCGCAGAGCATTATCAGCTCGGCCCAAAAAACAGCGATCGCGGCCAAAGCAGCTGTGCGGGCTGATCTCGATCACGCGAACTTTAGCCTACACAGAGCTGCACGATCCACTGAGAAGCTGTTCAATTCAGCGCAGAATTATCTATCTCTATTATAAACCCACAGATGACTATGTGATTTAAGCTAGTTAAAAGATGAAACAGCGCTGATATTCACAACATATTGACACAAAAAACCAGAAGAAACATTGTTCCAAGAACAAACCAGTTAGAAGACATTTCACTCCACAACTTATGAATTAACCAGTTGGTAAAACCAACTTTTTTGGCAGAAATGTGCCTGTATATATTCATATTAACAATGCTGTTATATATAGTCATGTATACATTTATTAAGTGTAATGCAGTAATGTTTTTGTTTAGAATTTATGACAGTTTATTTATATATTTATTTTTGCATTTATATTTATTATACTAAATGTTTGGGCTACTGTTTTTGATAAAATAGGTTTATAGAAAATCAACAACTTTTTTTTTTTTTTTTTTTTTTTTTTGCTTGTAAGTCTGAACCAGAATATCAAGATATTTTATTATTTTGCATATGATGGTGAAAAGTAAAAAAGCACCACCATGTTATGTATAATAAAGTATAACAAATAAAAATGCCTTCTAGATTATTTTATCCCTTGAGGTAGCCCTCGCACACAAAAAGGTTGGAGACCCCTCACCCCTGGTGGTATATAGTAACTATATGTTTCATAATTACATTTTGTGTACTTTGGGGTTTCTGTAGCCAGTGACATTTAATTATTTGTAGCCTATTTTATGGCATTGTAAATTTTTTGTTTTTATTTGAAGGTTGAGGCTTCATTAATAAGCACAACCCCAATTATCATCAGTGGTTTTGAGATGTTACTTGCTGTGAATACCTTGTCTGATAGGCTACAGTATTGTGGCATATAGTATCAGGACATCCTGGCTAGTGTCTGTCGCGCACGGCTAGGGCGAATGGCCAGATGATGGGCCTATTTAGGAGAAAGTCCAGGGCTGTTTTTTAGCCCCAGTCCGTCCCTGGTGGTGGTGGAGTGGGGCTGGTAATGCTGTCATCCTCAGCAGGGCCGATGATAAATGGTGAGTTGTTGTTTACCAGCACCCACTCCATGATGGCGCTCGACATCTTCGTTCTGGCTGCCCGCTGGAACGCGTGCCTTCGACCGCTCGCTCAGGCTGGCATGGTAAAATATACAGAGCGAACGGTCGGGGTAAAGCGTCTGGCACGCAAGCTGGATAAAATCATGTGTGTGTTCTTCCAGCGGGCAGTCTTCATGCTCCAGCCACAAAAGCTGGACTGCGGGAAGGGCCATTGGGAAAAAAATTTAAATAAACAGAAAGAAAAAACGCTTCAAAGTACTGTTAGGTCCGTTCTTCTGTTACATTACGTGTAGTGGAAACAGCATGAAGACGAAGGAGAACAATTATAATAGTATTTAATGAATTAACTCAGAATCAGGAACAGGAAACTAACACATTAACAAGAACGGACGAGGACTGAGGGAGAACACAGGGTCTAAATACACAGAGCAAACAAAGGAACTTAGATAATGAACAGGACAGAGGTGAAAGAAATGACTAAATCAAACAGATTGGGGAAAACTAGGTCACAGGGAAACACGACACAGAGCATACATGTTACAATACTATAACACATTCATTTTAACCATTTTGAAAATATAAAATCTTTCTACAGAAATCTGTAGGTGTACCAAATGATTAATTGATTAGCCATTAAGAACAGTTGGATTAAATTATGGAAAATATATTATACTGGTTGATGCAAATAAAAAGTTTGATAGTAATAGCATTATGGAAGGCAGTTACTGTGAATGAAACCCTTATTATCTGCAGTGAAAAGTATACTGTGTATTGTACAGATATAATTGAAAATATGCTGAAATGTTTGAGAGAGAAAAAAAAACTGACTTAAGAGAAATAACCTGGCATGAGGAATATCAGTTGTGGTGAAAAAGTAAAAAGTGTGTTCTATTTAGGGTATGAATTTGAAATCATATTAAGTGTAATGGCGTTCTCAGAACCTGCAAACAAGCCTGCACTGGCTCTTTACGGGCCCACTTAGGGCTAGCCTAAGGGCCCCCAGCGGGCTGCCAGCGCAGGGCCCATGAGAATTTGCTCATTGGCAAAACGTTGGCCCCTTAGCGCTGGCCCTGCACGGGCAGCCCTCACTTAGACCCCAGGAAGCCCTCACTAAGCCCACACTATTAATCTACAACAATAAATCTGTTTCACTATAAATACTTTTCAGCTACTACTAAAAACAATTATTCTATACATCTGAATTGGATGCAGTTAACCACTTAACTAATGTCTTTGTCAAAAATGTACAGTAGTCAAAGGGATTTCAAATTAATGTATTTATTAATTACAACATAAAACATTCAATTCAGGTTAATACAGGTTAAAGGATTAGTTCACCTCAAAATGAACATTTCCTGATAATTCTCTCACCCCAATGCCAATGCCCCATGTCTTTCTTTCTTCAGTGGAAAAGAAATTAAGTTTAATTTTGAGGAAAACATTTCAGGATTTTTCTCCACACAATTGGCTTCAACGACAACCAGAATATTGAAGTTCAAATCAATGCCGCTTACAAAATAAGCTTTCTGAATTTAGGATATTTGAAATAAACCTGAATTTACACATAATTGTATAACCTTTAGTATGAAAAACACTAATGGCCGGTTCAGATTACACGATTTTAGCCCGATTTTGCCACGATCCGTTTGACTTAGAGTGTCGTGGGAATTTGTATACGACAACGGGCGTCGGGACACAAGATTCGATCGTTTCATCTCGTATAGTGTGTCATAGCGGGCGACAGCCTACGTTGCGTCTGCGATGCTTCACGACACCACGACAAAAAGACTAGCATGTTTAATTTTTTTTCCGGTCCTCCACCACGGTTTCTATCACGTGTGACATTGACCAATAGGAGCACAGACGCATTTTAATACACAGCTTTCAAAAATGCCGAAACGAAATAGAGACGATAGTGTTGCTAAGTGGAATTATGAAATGGAGGAAAGGTTCGTGGAGCTGTGGCAACAGTACTCCTGCCTGTATGATGTTTCATCGAGAGAGTACCATGACAGAATTAAAAAAGAAAAATGCTGGCGAAAAATAGCATAAGTACTTCAGCAACCCGGTGAGTAACTGTTAATTAACTGACTGTAATTAGCATTAAGCTAACTAATCATTCATTAACCCTCTGGGGACCAAGCTGTTTTTGGGGCCCTTGAGATGTTCTGACATGCTCTGACATTTGTGCTTTTTTCAGTTATTTATAAACATGTTAATGGCAAAGGTGTAAATTCACTCTATATAGCACAAACAGGGCTACCATAATATGCGAGCAACATGTATGTAGATGTTTGTATTTTTAAGAGAATAATGTTTATGCGTGGTTATTTAAAAAAATTAAAATGAAAGTTGCTGAAATAAGACCACAAAACTCATACAAAATATGTGCCCACAAGACTTTTGACTAATGGATGTTGTCCCTTTCAGTTCTAGCTTCAAAATTATGTGAAAATAGTCTTGCTTTATCGTTCACAAAAAAAAATACATTGATTTAAATGGTGTAAAACAGGTTTTGCTTGGAAAGCCAATATGCGAGGGGGAGGAGTAGTTTACACCTTAGATTACCCAGTCCCACCCACTCTGCATAATGACTCTGCATAATTAGCCATTCATTCAGGTGTGACACTGACTGAGCCACAATACAAGGACAAAATATATATTTTGAAGAAGACTTATATTGACCATTTAAGATTTTGCTTACATCTATCTTGTAAATATGTTTTGCTATTTTATTAAAAAGGTTACAATTACAACAATAATTACAATTTCAGCAATATTTCTGCAAAAAAGTACTCTTTCTTTGTAAAAAAAAAAAAAAAAATGATTATAGGCCTACATTTTATCATATGTATTCATTAGTTTGAATATAGCCAACATTGGAACATCTTAGTCTATGACTTTATTTTTGACAAAATAGTATTTTATATTTATGAGCAGAAAAGCTTATTTGATGTGACAGTATATTCTACAGTAAAAACTGTACCCAAATCTAGTCAACAAAATGTTGTCTTTCATACTTCGCCTGACTGTAACGCAGTAACTGTAACTGTAAAAGCAGTTTATTCTTTCACACACAGACGCGCGATTCATATTTAGGCTAAACACTCTTTACAAATATGTACCCTTCATTCATCTCACAGAAAACGCGATTCATATTATAGAAACGCGATTCATCTTTTTGTTTACATAAGCCTACAACGTTATTCCATAACGTTATTCCACATTAACACTTGAGAAAGGATAACTTAGCCTACCTCACTCCTCAGCGGGATCTGCTCCTCATATCAGCACGGAAACTTTTCTCCATAAGGTAGGCTATATTATGCCTCTTTGTTTACAGCTGATGTGGGGGCGTTTCACAGACTGAAATGGTTCTCAGAATTTGCGTTTGAATAGCACGCGCTCTCCGGGGCGTGGTCAAATTACTTTTGAATGGCTCGTAATGAGCTCGACTGGAGTCGCTCTCTTTTTATACAGATTACAGAAGCTGATAATATTTGTTTTTTATATAAATTACTTCTTTTAAAAGCTGCGATCTCAAGCTTTATGCCCGTGGGTCTGTTTGCCTGTTTGACTGAATTTTCGCGGAGTTATAGATAATTTTCGAACGCGTTTCAAATGGGAGTTTACTGACAGAGAGAAGGCAGAAATAGCATCATGTTAGTTTTTCTTTATTTGTCAAAAAGCAAAACACTTTATTTGTATTGTGAGTATACAGAAAAAAAATAGAAACTGAACAGGATCGATTGATGTATTACACGAAAATGAAAGATCAAAATTAACAGAGCATTTTGTGTTTATTTTTCATTGCTAAAAAAAAAAACGAGCAAAACGCGTGGGCGCGTTTTTGGTCCCCAGAGGGTTAAAGGAGAACTCTGTAACTCTAGCGAACTCTAGTCACTTCTTCGCTGATTTTCCCTTTTGTTGTCGCATGTTTTCCCCACGAGCTCCCCCTACAGCTGTGGGGGGGCGTATATTTCACAACACAGTCGTAAAAAACTCACTTGCGGCGGCCTCCTCCCCCTCTCTACCGCTGCTCATGTGCGTTTGTTTTGATCGGAGCAAGCCAACTGTATCGCGTGGAGCTATGTCTACCGAGGTGAGTAATCTGGTAATACATCATACATGCGTGTGTGTTTATGTCGAATTGCCGTAAAGCAATTTGTGTTTCGCGCTCGTTCTCGTTCTAGTTCTCGCTTCTCACGAGACTTCCAATTTCACTTTGCCGGGACGGCAGTGCGCAAGTTGCAAGGTTGGTTTTCCGCCTGGGAACGCTGGGGGGAGCGGGGAAAGTCACCAATATCACAAGAACAGGTTGTTTAACCATCCAAATGATTTCTAGACAGTTTTATTAAGTTAAAAAAGTTACCAAGTTCTCCTTTAAATTGTACTTCGCTATAGATATACTTGTTTGTGTGAGTGTGATTATGTATGTGTGTTACGAGTGAGAATGCGTGAGTGTGTGTGAATGAGCGAGCGAGCAAGAGTGTGTGAATGAGCGAGCGAGCGAGAGTGTGTGTGAATGAGCGAGCGAGCGAGAGTGTGTGTGAATGAGTGAGTTTATGTGTGTGTATTATGTGAGTGAGTTTAAGTGTGTGTGTGTGTGCATGTACATGGACTAGATTTTACAGATTAAACATATTTTACCTCAAGTTCTCTTTGAAGGATTGACAGTCCATACTGTCCTCTTCGTGCAATCCAGGAACGTGTCCATTGTCGGGTTTTCTTTCTTTTTTTAATCTTTTTCTGAACACAAGACAGCCAATACGAAAATCGCCGCTTCATCCATTGTTTGTTTCCGGAAGTCAGGCGCTACTAGTTTCGCCTTCACGCGCGTCTTCAAAGACGGCACGCGATGACTGGAAGAAACGTGTAGTCTGACATGGTCCTTGTCCACGACACGACATGATTTTAGGAGTCAAAATCGTGTAATCTGACACAGTGACTATCGCATAAGACAAAAAAATTGTGTAATCTGAACCGGCCATAAGATTGACTCAGTCAAATGTAGGCTGCTGGGTGTTTGAAGCTTTTACAGAAACTGTCACGAACTGCTCTGAGACAAGGTTGAGGATCCAAATGCAGTTTATTAGAGTAATCCAGAATCGCAATCAAACAGGCAAGGGTCAAGCACAGAAAGGCAGTCCAAACAAACAAACAAACAGGCAAAGTGTCAAAGGCAAAAATCCAAGAACCAAGAGACAATGAAACCAGGGAGAATGCTCAGAAATGCAGTGCAACAACATACAAAACTTTGCGACTGATAGGGTGAACCAGGCTTATATGGGGTGAGCTAAACAAGATAATGAGATACAGGTGAATGTGATAATGGATGAAAAGTCCAGGCAGTGAGTTGTGTAGTTTGTGAGGGAATGACAATAGTCTGATGTGGAGTGCCCTCTGGTGCCTCTCAAGGGCACTCCAGCTGGTGACCGTTACAGAAACTAATGGGCGTTGTATTTAAAGTCAAGTCTGCTCTCTTCTGGTGTTTTTTTTGAATTATACAAAACACACATTGGTATTCCTATCATTACAATGACATTCCATTTTCATAATGGTTTTTATACTGAGCTAATGACATTTTCTACCCCCTACTAACCCTAAACCTAGCCATCACAGAAAACTTATGGCATTTTAACATATCCATTACATGCCAAACACTCAGAGGAGTTGTCATGACAGAAATTTGGTTATCTGTTTCAGAAATTGCAATTCAGTTCTATAAAACAAATCTATATCTGTAGTATAAATGTACTAAATGAGTTACTGATTAAATGTAAAGATCACTTGGATTAATTGTTGGTCAAATGTATTCAAATGATAAAAAACAGATGCAAATGAGAAAGTTTAATGTTCATAGCATTATGAAAACAATTGCAATTGCTTTATAAGAAAGGTAAATAAAGATGAATCTTGTAAAATATAGTTAAAGAGTTACGTTGTGATTTTAAATCTTTCGTCAATTCGTAAAAAAATTCGTCAACAGAAAATATTCTTAAATGTTTTAAAACCAATTGTAAAACAGTAGAAAAGCCATTAAGAAAACTATATTATAAAAGTATCTGGCTGTATTATCCTTTAGATAACAATGATTACAGCAATATTAAGATGACAGATATAATACATGTAAAATAATGTTCAGCAAATGTAAAAAAAAAAATATATATTTATGAATAAATGACTTGTGTAATTATATTAATTAATTCATTAATTCATTGCATTTACATTACATTATAAATGTAATGAATTAATAAATGAATGAATGAATGAATTATTAATAAACATCATCAGGGAGTCCTGTCATTCATGTCCTCTAATTCAATTATAAACTACACTTCTCTTTTGGATTCATTCAATGTATCATTGCAGACAGAATGTATTGCTTGCTAGGCAAGAAGCGTTGTCACGGTCACTAAATTGCACTGGTTCTCCTTCACAGTCACACACAGTTGCTTGAATGGTGTTTTCCTGATCCATCCCACCCTGATCAATAACTCTCAGGACAACATTGTAGGCACCCTTCTTCAATGCAGACTTTGGGGTCAGAAAGACACCAGTTGCTAAAATGGGTACATTATAATAGTTAGACATGTATACCAAGAAAGCCAGATTAATATCTCTTTAAAACATTAGTAATTGCTCACATGTGCCATTCATCGTGGTGGACCAATATTTACTGGTTTCTCCGTAGGTCTCAACTCTAAAGGGACCAGCGAAAGGAGGTCCATCTTTGTCCGTTATAGAGAGAAGCACTGGGGCTGAACCACGATTGCATATTCTTATATTCCTTTCACTGATGACAGGAGCGTTGTCATTTACATCCTCCAATTCAATTACCAGGGTTCCTGTGCCAGTTGCTGGAGCTTCACCTGCACACAAGCACAGACATCAGAAAAAGGCCAGCAAGAATTCTCCTCTTAAAAAAGGAAACACAAATTACCATCATTATCCAACGCTAAAATGGTAGCTCTGTATTTGCCATCTTTGACTAAGGGAGACTCTCTATCCATAAGGCTCCTGACTTTAATAACTCCAGTGTCTGGAGTAACACTCAGCCAGCCGGCAGGATCACTGCCAATGTTATACCTGGAAGGAACCAAACATACAGATTAAAACTAGAAATTTTCAGCAAGAACAACTTAAAGGAACCGTATGTAAGATTGTGGCCAAAACTGGTACTGCAATCACTTTCAAATGACTGTAGAGCGGTGTATCCCCTCCCCCTCCCCCTGACTCGAGGTTGCCAGTTAGGCTGCAGGATCCAGCAGGAACGTCGGCTGCTACAAGGAGCTTCCAATAGCAAGTGACGAGTCCTACACAGTAAGTTTTTTTTTCTGCTAAATATGTTTATGCTTCATGAGAGATGTTTTGCGAAGTAATTATGTATTGCAAAAATTTACTAATGGCGATTAGCCAAATATAATCGTAAAGATGTACGCTCGTATGTGACAGTACATTGTTAGTACAGTAGCTGTTAGTCTAACTTGTAACGGTAGGTATCTGTCATTAACGTAAGTACAAGCACAAGCCTAAGTCACTATGTGTAACAGATATCAAAGATACAGCTATTCATTTATTTCGGATTCATAACGAGGTCTTTTAGGTTTCGTAACGTTAGACATTTTTTATCCGACACGTTTGTAGCTGCAGCTGTGGTAACTAGAGCAGAGCTGGCAACCCGGATGCCGAAACAGAAATCAGTCAGAATTTTCAAATGGAATAATGATATTTTGGTGGGTTGATTGTTTCAGAGGGGAAAATCATTTGCAAAATATCTTACTTTATCTTCTGTGGTTTTCCAGTGTCTGGATCAGTGGCTTTATAAGTAACTAATTCACTATCAACTGGTGAATCTTCAGGTTTGTTAATAACCTTCTCCTTTGGATTAAACTCCGGAGGCTCATTCACATCAATTACATTCACAGTGACTGTGGCAGTGGAAGTGGCCAAAGAACCGACAAATGGATCATCGTTCTCAACAATCACAGACAGAATGAATTGCTTGTTCTTCTCAAAGTCCAGGGGCTGAATGGAAAATAAAGTGTCTTTTATTAAAGGTAATCATCACAACCATTGTGGAAACACATGAGCAACACACAGTACCTTTACAGTGGTGATGATGCCCTCTAGCTGGCTGGGTCCAGTACTGATATTGAAAAACCCACTCTTGTCACCGCCAATAATCTTATATTTGGTTGACCAGGCAGGAGATCCAGGTTCATCTCCATCAGTAACTGTAAGTATGGCCACTTCAGCCCCTACTTTATTCTCTGGGACAGATACAGTGTGCTAAAACAAAGAGATGTATGGTGTAAATAAGTATTAATAAAGTTAAAATGCTTATTATATAACATTCTGAATTTATTAATATACATTACCGTGGTTTGCTCAAACTGAGGTGCGTTATCATTGCTGTCAGTCACAGTAATAACAGCTGTGCCAGTGGTTACATAACCTTCTCCTTTCACGTCAGTAGCCGTAATTAACAAAGTATATCTGGAAAATGTCTGAAAAGAAAGATGTTTTCAGGTGAGTTTGTTTACATTAAATCATTCACCAATGTATGATCCATTCATCATTTCTCACCTCTTTGTCCAAGCCTAAAGCATTCACACGAATTCCTCCAGTAACAGAGTTGATTGTAAACAGGTTTGGTTTTGGCAATTCTGGATCTTGCTTGACGATTGAGTAACTGATAACACCATTGTCAGTTTCCTCAGTATCATCTGCATCAGTGGCTGTGACTGTCATAAACTCATGACCTTCAGCGAGAGAAGAAGAAAGACTGATTCAATGAAACTGAAGAGGCATTTGAAAAGAAAAAAGAAACTGCTAAACATTTCATTGAGAAACTGCATCATACACCTACCTATATCAGCAGCTTCAGGAACATTTCCATTGAATGGATTTTGAGTAAATATAGGCTTATTATCATTTTGGTCCAGCACATTTACAATAATTTCCATTGGTGCTTCTGCTATATTCACATCAACTCCAGTAGCATGAGCTACAAGCTAAAGACAGGAGAAGAGATACAGGCATGTTAAAGGTGTATTGTGTAATATTTATGAGGATCTGTTGACAGAAATGCATTATAATATACATAAATAACTATGTTTTGAGTGTTCTATAAAGACCTTACAAAATTAAACGTTATGTTTTTTATCACCTTAGAATGAGCCATTTCTATCTACATACACTGCGGGACCCCTTACATGTTAAGTCGCCATTTTGCGTCACCATATTTCTACAGTAGAAAACTTAAACGGACAAACTTCTCTACAGAGCGCGTTTCGTCACTCTTTTGTTTTTGCTTGTTCTTCGTTGGTGTTTCTAGAGGCAACTTGCTAGTGATGTTACGTTCGTGAACGAATCGTTCTTTTTGAACGAATCTTTTAGGTGAACGAATCGTTCTCGTTCACGTAATCCATTGACTCATATTTCTCGTTCACTGAAATTCCTCCCTCAACAGCCGCGCGGCGCTATTAGCAGCGCATGCGCAGCTCAGTGAACTGGGTAGCTCTGTGTTTTCAACCTGTCAAGAATGACTAAACCTCAAGCCAATAGCCTTCGAGTATGAGATGTGACAGAGCATGTGATTTGTTGGATGTAGTGAACGAATACGCCCTTCACTGACTGTGACCGAGTTGCTTTTGAGTCTGAACGAGAGAGAGAGATCTTCTCGTGAACGAACTGGTAGCAGCTACATGTCGTTCGTGAACGAAAAGAACCAATTGTTTGAACGATAATGATGGCGAACCGATAGAGCTGGGTTTGTGTAGTCAGCATATTTGCATCAAAGAAGGAAATTTACACTTTACCATTGTAATGAAAACAATTTAATAACGCAAGCATGGTTAAATATAGGCTTACAAAGACAAATTAACATTGTCATTTTGTACTTGACTGTTTACTTGATTTAAATTTACACTTCTCTTTACCTGCTTTTCTTTTCTTTTCTTTTGTTTGTGTGTTTTAATTAGTTTTGTGGTATTTTGCACTTTGAAAAATTTACTTTACTACTTGTGTTCATTTTGTATGATCAAAAATGAATTAATTACGTTTTATTCATGTCATATGCACTTCTCTAAAAACTAAAACAAACCAAAAAATATGACAGTATTGGTTAGGTGTTACGAACTGCTCCGAGACACGAAGGTTGAGGATCCAAATGCAGCTTTATTAAGGGGTAATCCAAAGACGAAATCCAATAAACAGGCAAAGGGTCAAAACACAAGTAGACAGTCCAAACAAACAAACAAACAAAACTTAACAGGCAGGGGTCAGAGGCAAGATAGTAATCCAGGGAACAGGCAAGAAATCCAAGAAACCAAGAGACATGAAAACCAGGGAAAATGCTCAGAAGTGCAGTGCAACAACATACAAAACTTCGCAATGATTGAATGAATGAACAAGGAATAAATAGGCTGAAACTAACAAGGTGATGAGATACAGGTGAATGAGATACAGGTGAATACAATCAGTGATGATGAGTCCGGGCAGTGAGTTATGGGAAATGTAGTCTGAGTGAACAAGATAGTCTGGTGTGGAGTGCCCTCTGGCGGCTCTCATGGGCACTCCAGCTTGTGATCGTTACATAGGTCTCATTTGCGTAACGTCAGCAAATAATATTTCAGTTCGGGCTGTGAAGGGGCATGTAATTGGTTGGATCTACTGAACGAATACGCCCATCACTGACCGAGATCGCTCTGTTTCGAGTCTGAATGAGAGAGAGAGATCTCGTTCGTGAACGAATTGATCAAACTGGTACATTTCGTTCGTGAATGAGAGTACTGGGTAGATCGGTCATTTAGCATGTGATTCAATCTCATTCAAAGCGCAGTTGTGTGCATATAATTGTTTATCATATTTAACATACATAACATAACTCAACGTTTAATATAATCCCAGATTTATAAATGTGTAGGCTATGTCTGACCAAACAATTAAAATGTTAATTATGCAAGAAAACCTTGGTTTGGTCATCTGAACCTCTTATTTAGACTTATTTTTATTAATTTAGTAAATAAGGCACAAATTTTAACAAAGCCAAATCAGTTTTTCTGTAACAAGTAAATACGTTCGTTAAAACATAGCATAAAATACACTCTTTTTCGCCACCTGCTGCAGTATTTATGTAATAGGAAGAAATTGTCACTGAACGAATCAGTGAACGAATCTGAACGAATCATTTTGGTGAACGAACTGAAAATGAACGAGTCTCTGGAAAGAATCAAAATTTCCACCACTACAACTTGCACCATCAGGGTGAGCGGTGGACTGAGCCATTGGTTGCAATTCACAACCGAACCGCTAGATGTCGCTAAAATCTACACACTGCACCTTTAAGAGACCAATATCTGAGGTTGTTTGAAAACACAAATAAATTAGAGTTGTAGTTTTTTATTTTCATGTCTGTTAGCTTTGATACATCAATATGCAAGTGTAGTTATGACTTAAATTTTAGTAGTTAATTACAATAAATGTACAGTATCTTCAAACATGAAAAGTAAACTGTGTGTCAAGCTATTTCACAAGGCCTTTTTTCTTTATACTTTTTTTTATTTTAGCTTTCAAAGAACTAAGAACGAGCAGATAATCCAACGCTGAAATGCACTAAAAATCAACTTACTCTGTATGAAGCTTTTTTTTCTCTGTCGAGTGGTCGAGTCACAAACAGATTCCCTGATAATATTTCTATAAAAAAAGTCCCCTTAGGCTCCAGATCCGCTCCTTCACCTGTGATCCTGTATTCTATCTGAGCTTCCTTAGAATAGTCCGACTTTATCTAAATACAGAAAGCAATAAGATACAATAACAGAACATTTTAATAAGAGACAATAACAAAAGTTGTCAATGACAGACAACTCTCTTTCTCGTCCATCTAATTTTGAACTTTCCCTTCATGACTTTCTCTCACCTGGACCAGTTTCTGTGGGAAAGGACCTTTGCCATCCTCAAGCACATTGAATGGAGGAATAACCCAACCTCTCTTTGCTCTCTTCAGACCCGTTGAAGACTTTGGAAACATCAGAACCAGATCATCAGCGGGAGATTCCATCTGAAAATGTAAGTAAAAGACAATGAGCAACAAAACATTTTTGTTTACAGTTAAACACAGCACACAATCCATCAAATATCTGGATAATTGCATCTTTAGAATCAGAATGAACTTTATTGCCAAGTATGCTTACAACACAAGGAGTTTGTATTCATGACAGAAGCTTCCAGTGCACAGACAGAAAGACACAGATAACAAAAAATAATATATAAAAATTAGTGCTGTTAGAGATAACGCATGTGATTCATTTCAAAACCCTTAACCCGTTAAAATAATTTAACACAATTAACGAAAATAACTTGCGTGAAGTACGTCATTAACGTAATTTTCGTCACACAGTTAGATCACACTGAGCATCTACAAGTGTCTGTAACCCTGGTAGGAGGATATTTCCCCGATTCTGCATCTCTGTTTGCAATCAGATCATTTTAAACCGTTAAACTCTGTGAAAGTTTTCAGTGATCCAGTCATCAAATTCATTCACACAATCAGTCCAAAACAGCGCTAATGTAAAGAAGGCCAGGCTGATTACATCAGAGATATCAGAGAGATAGAGACTCACATTGTGCTTTTAGTGTATTATTCATTCCAGTGTGAGCTTTGCTTAAACACACGAGCTCTATCATATTCTGTGATTGTTTCTGAAGAGCAGTTTTGGTGACGTACAGGAGTCGTACAGTAAGTGTGTGAGAGTCTGTTATATTGATGCACAAACAACAAACTGTGTATGTGTGCTCTCGATCACCGATCGCATGCTGCATTTCTAGACATATTTGTCATGTCTACGTTGCTGTGTTTAGTAATTGTACGTTTATGCAGTCAAGTCAAGGCGTTTGATTTAGGAGTTTTTGGGCTTCTCCATGTGGTCCTGTTCGGTATCGCAGCTCAGCTCATTTAAAATGAAAACAAGCTCTTTGTTGTTGCTCTGTATACATACTTTACTGTGGAATCTTTAAAGTTTTTTTGGTAACGCTTTAGATTACAGCCCGGAAAGTACTGCATAATTAAGACACATTTACAGCGTAACTTTCTGTAATTATAGTGTACCTTTAAAGTACTTGCATGTAAGTTTAAGGGAACAATATGTAAAGTTTGAGGAATAAAGGGTACATCAATCTTACATTTGGGAGCAATTTAGCGAGAACATACACTGCATACCTTCTTGTAAAAATTGTGTACCAATACATTAGGGCTGTACTGTCCCAGTCGATTAGTCGATTAATTGGTCGATACGTTCTGGTTCGACCAAAATTCTGATTGGTCGATTTTTGGCCGCGTTCATTTCATCAGTTTTGCCGCGTTTGTTTCATCAGTTTTGCCGCGCTGAGGCGCGCTCATTTCATCAGGTGGAAAGCACTAACTGCTAATGGGGGTGTTTTCAGAGTACCCTTGTTTCACTGTAACAGTCTGTCTTCAGAACACCCCCCTTGTTTTCACCTTTTTTGGATTGGCCCAACCCAAGAGAGAGAGAAGGTTTGATGCTGAATAATATTTATTTAATTGTGAGAGCGTTTAATAGTCAGTCCTCTTCTAACATGTCAACAACAAAGAAATCGACAGTGTGGCAGCATTTTGTTAAAATGTGGATGCTGCACACTGGTGGTGGTTGAGGAGAGATTCCCTGATATGATTGTAAAGCGCTTTGGGTGTACAGTAGTACATATGAAAGCGCTATATAAATGCCTCATTCATTCATTCATTCATTCATTCAAAATTGATAACAGGAAAAAGGTCGAATGCAAAGTTTGCAAGCAACAGTTTTCCACAGCTCGACGACAAACATGACATATCATTATCATCTAAAAGTGGTAAGCTCACTTGTCTGCGTTAGCTTGCCCTGTCTGTTTTGAGTAGGCTATATGAACATATCAGAATTAGCATATTTCAATGTTTTAGAGTGATAACCTAACTTTTTTATTTTTTATTTGGAGCCTAATGCGCAATTGCGCTGTGCTGTTGGTTGTGTTGGTTTTGAGCCTAGGATGCTTTATTTTTCAGTTATGCACTTTATTTCGTTTCTGCTCTTGATCTGGTTTGTTTAATAAATATTCTTTTTTTATTAAAGTGGACGTGCCTTTTGTGTTTATTAAGAGTAAAAGCTTTAAGTTAATAGTCTATTCGTGTCTCAGCTGCGAAGCTGAGCTCATGTTCAGCCTCGCTCGGTGCGAGGACATGCACGGTGAAATGATAGTGTCTGACAGTTATAACTTATTATTATAACATATTACAAAAATAATTGTCTAAATTATGTTGCATATTCCTCAACAGTTCTTGTGATGATATCACTAGTTGACAACATAGTACTATTTTCGGAAATCATAAGCTATGATATTGCGCAGGTGCACGTGATGCAGCGCTGTCAGAGCCGACAGACTCAAGTGTCAGACTCATTTCAGTGCAAAATAATTAGGTCAAAAACGATTTAATAGACTGCAAATAGCCTACTAGTTTTTTATGTTTATTTATAATTCATTTAGGCGGACAACAAGGCTACCAAGTACTGCGCACAGTGCGCATCTAATTAATTTAACTTTTTTTTTTTTCTACCATCATTTTTTGTCGATTTTAGTCGAAAATTTCAGGACTTCAGTCGACCAAGATTTTCTTTGGTTGAGTACAGCCCTACAATACATACTGTATAGGTTTAAAAAAATTACAGGGTACATATCTATGCATTTATACAGTTTTATTACATTTATTACAGCAAAAGTGCAGATGTTTAAGTTTGGACATTTCAAGGCAAGTAAAGCTGAATCTATTGCAATGTTTTTAAATACTGGGAAATATATCTTGTTCCATGTACAGTAGTTACAGGGTAAGTGTGACATTGCGGGCCGTAAATTAAATTGGTGCTTGTTACCCTCTTGTTCCATGTAGTTAAAGGTACAATAAAAATACATACTGTTGGAAAGTTTTTTCTTTCTTCAAAGCAGACCAGGAGACGTTGGGATCACGTTCAAACAGAAGAGTTTCTTTATTTGAGCGCGGCTGCGGTTCGTCCAACAAAATCTAAAGTATGTAACTGTACATGGTGTCTTATAGGCATTTTAGGAGGAGGGACTTTTGAAGGTTGAGACAAATTCAAACAAAGCATGTAACAGGTTTAGGTAACACCCTAGTCTGATAGCACTACCAGTCCAATTGAATCAGCATAGCTATTCAAATGCTGATACTGGCCAGGAAACTCTGGTTCCAAGGGCCATCCCAGAGCCATTAAAGACAAAAGGTGAAAGTCTCCCCTACAGCTAATCCAATCAACCTAACGATTCAACGTCTAGGCTGAAAGGTGAGAATCTCAGTGATCTGACTCATTTAAAATACAATAGAGAAAACAGGACTGGCAGGAAAGGAGACTCTTGCTGGAGACTCAATAATCATCTGAAATCAGTCTACTAAACTTTATCAGTTTGTATTGGAATCTAAATTAAAACCTCAAATGCTAAAATCAGTATTCTTCACCATGATGTTATGTAAGGAAGCATATCTGAAATAGATTCTTAAATTTGTAACCCTTCAATACACACAATCTAATATCACTGACTTGGAAACCTTTATTTGAAAAACAACTTATTACAGTTGGTCTAAAGCGATAGTCTATGGTTTAAAAGGTTTAAAATATTGTAATTATTCCAACCCGATCTCACGGGAAAACGTACAAATTTTACAAAGTGGCTAATTCGTACGAATTCATATGACCTCACTCGTACGAATTCGTACGATTTTTGCAAAATCGTACATATTTTACGAATTGGCCAATTCGTATGAATTCATACGAATGACCTACCCCTGACCCCGCCCCTAAACCTACCCATCACGTGGGTTTAGACAAATCGTACAAATTCGTACGAGTGAGGTCGTATGAATTCGTACGAATTAGCCATCTTTTTATAATTCGTACGAATTCGTACGAATTGGTCGTGAGATAGCGTTGATTATTCTCACAAACACTTATCGTTTCACTTCAGAAGACATTGATCCATCCATTGGGGTTCTATGGATTACTACAGTTATTGCAGAATGTGCTGTTTGATGCTCCAACTTTTAGGAACACATGAGCTTGCATTATATGTATGCCCAGAGATGTATTTTTTATTTTCCTAAAAACCTTCATTTGTGTTGATCTGAAGAAGGAAAGTCCTTGTCACGGTTTTGTTTTTGGGTTTGTTCATGTCATGTTTCCTTGTCTGTCATGTGATCCTCCCATGTGTTCCCTTGTCTGATGTGTCATGTTGTCATTGGTTCATTGTTTTATTGTTCACAGCTGTCCCTTGTCTAGTCATTAGTCTTGTGTGTATTTAGCCCTCTTGTTTGCCATGTGTCTTTGTCAAGTATTGTTTCCTATAAATCTGTTGTTGTGCATGTTCATGTTCATGCCTTGGTTATTGTTTTTATGCCACGCCATGTTTTTGTTTCATGTTTGTTTTTGTTTATAATAAACTGCGCTTGGGTTCTCTCGACTTGCCTCCAGTGGACCCCTTAGTACAGTCATATACATCTTGGATGGCATGAGGGTAAAAGATGAGTAAATGGCGAGGATGTATTTCTGGGTGTACTGCATTTTCTTTTAATACATAATACAGAATAGAAAGAAACATGATTTATTCTTCAGATTCATCAGTGAGAAGAAAGAAAAAGAAGAAGAGGAAAAAAAGGAAGAAGCCAAGCAAGAGAAAAAAGGAGGGACAAAACACGCTGCTTTCTGTCAAGACTTAAAGCTAGGGTAGGTAGGATTTTTATAAAATTGTATATTTTCAAATTTGTTTAAACTGTCTTTATATACCAATACATAATTAAAATGTAAGAGCTCTGAAAAAGAGAGTATACAAATCGAGTGACTGTAGACCTTTTAATCTGCAATAAACACAGCTCATTATTTCCATTCACTCCCACCCTCTCCCTTCTGAGCTCCTTCCAAAGCCACGCCCCCAAAACACATGAACGCGCGACGCCAAACGCTCAGGCTGGAACAAGACGCATTATTTACCTGAGACGAGTGGAGAGGAATGAGCGCAGTGCATGCAGTGACATCATGTCAGAATAACATGTAATAAAATACCTAACTTTATCACTATAAATATAAACAAATAAGATTTATTTTAGTACTCACTATCAAGCTAGCATATCGATACTGGTAAAGTTTAAAATATAGGCTACTTTGTTTGATTCGGTAACGAGCTATATTTAGGCTATAGGTAACGAGCTATATTTATAAGGCAAAGCTAAAAACAGGTTGCATTGATACATGTTTTTCCATTACCATCAGTTACACTGTGATGAAGGTGAATTTCGTGTTAGATTCATAACATATACAGTGTTTTGCATCTAAGAGTTTCCATGATGAAAGCATTGTTGACTCTGATGAGGACTAACGTTACACTAACGAGACAAGCCTACCGCATCGTCGGTTCGAGGACAGGTCCGGGGTCGAGGGCGAAGCAGAGGAGGTCGTTCAAGAGTGCGGGCAACCAGGGTCCGAGGAAGTAGTTTTTGCCTTGTTTGCCTTCGCTGACTGAATATGCAGGTGCTTTGAATTTTGAATGCTCTTTCTCTGCCATAATTTTACTCTTCGTAGGTTCCGCGCATCTCTTGACTTGCACTCCTCAAATCAAACGGGTGCGCGCGCATAATGGGCAGATCTAGCAAAAGGGGTGGTAGCCATGGTTGCGAGAGTGAGTGACAGGACGAGACATGAAGGCATCTGATTGGTTCTTTACACTCGGACCGAGTGGTAGTGATTGGTCAGAGTCTTTACTGTCCTGCAGCTGCTACAGAGGTCTGATTGTTTTCATTCCTTTTTCTGAACACATAATGTATTGACTACTTTCAGGATGGAAGGACCATTTCACCCAGTATAAAAAAAAGTGTTTCTGAACAGGATTACCTACCCTAGCTTTAAGCATTTGAAATGAATTGTTAATTTAAAAAATAAATAAAAATATAAACAAAAAAGAAGTGTTGTAAATCTGTTTTGAATTAATTTGTTTTTCAAATAAAGGTTCCGAGTCAGTGATATTAGATTGTGTAATGCAAGCACTTTATAGGTAAACTATAATTACAGAAAATTACACTGTAAAATTGCTTTAATTACGCAGTACCTTCCGGGCTGTAATCTAAAGCTTTACAAGGTTTTTTTTTTAATGTTTTTTTTTTCTTTTTTCTCCTGCTCCACGTTGTTTAAATGCATTGCATGTGTGCCCATCTGTTCGCCCATGGGCTGCTGGCCTGAGAACCAGGTGCTATTTTGAGGAACTGAGATAGACTGAGCCGTTGACCTACTGAAACCTGGTCTAAAGTCAATGGTGCAGTATTTTTTTTGTTTATTAGCGCATTAGAAATATGAGCATATAACTCGCTTACACTATGCTTATTACACACACTCTCTGCTTATTACACACACACTCTGCTTATTACACACACAGGGACACGCAGCAGCACATAAACATGCCAAATATTAAACAAAAAATGATTACAATGTAAAAGATTATTATTGTGTACATAAAGATATGGTGGCATCCGGCTTGTCCCGTAGATGGTCTCCTTGCGGGCTTTAACCACACACACACACACACACACACACACACACACAGCTTTAACCTCACGCACGAGCAGATCCGTTTCCTCGCTAGAGAAGCGTTCAGTTTTTCCGCTTGCAAATTCCGCCATGTAAATATCGAATCCGCCATGGCGTGAGCGCAACTGGCTTTTAAAGGGAATGGGAGATGAGACTCTGATTGGTTTATTGCACGAAAAGCCCAAAACACACCCATTACTCATTAAGAGAATAGAGACAACCCTTTTGGATCATGCGCCGGGCACGCAGACCATTTTTCCCGTCGTCAATTTAGCAAAAGTGGATTCAGACACGCCGTAAGTGCACTTGAGCATGTGCTTAGATAGGTAAAATAGGGTCCAACGACTGGAGAGTAGACCTGCAGAATCAGGTTGAACTTCCTCAGGTCATCCACAAACTTCAGGAGCTTGACTGAAGGGTCTTTGGTGCTGCAGTCGTTGGTGTACAGGGAGAAGAGCAGTGAGGAGAGCACACACCTCTGGGAGACACCAAGTCTAATTGTACAGGTGTTGGACGGGAATTTTCCACAAATAGTCCACAAATAGGATCCTCACATAAATCCCCAGTCTGTCAAGATGTTGTGGGATGCATTGCAGTCCCATGTTGAATGCATCATCCACAGACCCGTTCTCTTACGAGAGGTCTCTCGTACTTGCGTAAGTAATTTACGCTAGGGGAAAACCTCTTTTCCTCGAGATATTGAAGCCAAAAATTATCCTTAATTTTGCAATAATGTAAAACGCATTGCAGCAGCATGCAGACATGGGCGAGACAGCTCGCGCGCCCATTGGCTGCTCTGCGGCAACTGCACCAGCCTATCGATAGAGGCCCCTCATGACGTCAGAACCAATGAGGGTGCTTCGCGGCCATTACGTCATGTCCCGCCGAAGGCGGGTGGGGCTAGGGCTATAAATACGGCCCAGAGAGGCTGGTTTGGCCAGTTTTTCATCTCTTCAGCGGAGTTCACGCATCGCTGGATCCCGAGAGGAAGAAGCCGCGCCGTCTGATAGAAGCACTCAGCGGCACTCATCTGAAGCTGCTGGTCGACACCTCGCCGCCTTCAATCGCCGTTCCTGCTCAAGCTTTCCGGCGTACATATCCTTTTCTCTGCTACTGTGTTTTGTGTATGTGTGTGTTCGCCGCCGCGACACACACTCTCATTGCACTAAAAGAGCCGGGCGTCTTTTTCCTTTCCTGAGGACACGCAGCTCTCGCGCTCGCTGACGGCGACTGCCCTCACTGCGAGCTAGTTACTGCCTATGGTGACTCTGCGGACTCACCTGGCATCCTTCTCCGAGACGGCATAAATTATGGCATAAATTATGCCTCCAATGCTTCGCTCTGTCAGTTCCCTGAAAGGCGACTGCAGATGTGCATTTTGCAGCCAACGAGCGCGTTGTACAACCCGCTCGCCTGCACCCAAACACCGTTTCTATGGTTCCCGTGCGTCACTGGCGAAAGGAGAAAAGAGTGTTTACGTCCCGCTGCGGCCTGGCCGAATTCCATTTCTCACACATGTCTCATTCCCCTCTGAAGTTCAGGCGACTGGAAATGTCAATACTGCAGTGAGCGAGCCTGTTGTAATGCACGCACGCCTGCAAACAAACGCCAGCATGTTGACGCTCTCTGATAATACTCGCGCTAACTAAATGCCTATGTGTCTTCCCCTGTGGCCCAGTGGCAGATTCTCAGGTTTTTGCGCGAGAGACCCGTGTTCGATCCCGGGTCTACCGGCAGATACAATTATGCCGTCAATGCTCGCTCTGTCAGTTCCCTGAAAAGGCGACTGCAGATGTGTTTTTTGCAGCCAACGAGCGCGTTGTACAACCCGCTCGCCTGCACCCAAGCACCGTTTCTATGGTTTCCGTGCGTCACCGGCAAAAGGAGAAAAGAGAGTGTTCCTAGTCCAGCTGCGGCTGGACCGACCTCCAGATAAATCCCATAAGAGTGTATTTTCTGGTGTTCCGGCCACGGCCGATGATGTTATGAGTGTAGACAAAATGCCCACTGCCCAGTGCTCATTCCTACACAGAAACACAGCCCGTCACACAGGGCTCGCGCACATAAAATCGACCCAGATCGATTGCGCATTAAATGTGGTAAATGTGCCCACTGCCCAGTGCCCACAAACACTACGTTCTGCATGTCTCAAGGTTTCTGTTAAACGAAACCAACATGCATTCGCTCTGCTCAGGCGGACAATGCTCTCAGTGTTGTAAATGTGCCCGCTATCCCGCGCCCACATTCACACATTGACATGACAGGTCTTACGGGACTCGCCCAGCCCTCCCCCTCTCGGTTGACCACCGCAGAGGAGTCGAGCGCGGGCAATCTGCCCGCTGTTATCAGCGCGCCCCCTGCATCAAATGTCATAAGCGCGACGCTTATGTTGCAGCACACTGAAGCCCCTCTGTCGCTGAGCGACCAGAGTGCGCTTCGCATTCAACCCCTAGCCATTCGTGCAAACGCATGGGCAAGGCTACCCGGGGTTTCGAAGTGGGTGCTAGACATTATAGAAAGAGGCTATTCGCTACAGTTCGGTCGACGCCCGCAACGCAAAGCGGCGCGAATCGAAACTACGGTGAAAAATGAAGTAGCACACCTACTTCAAGCCAAAATAGCGAAGTTACTGAGCAAAGGGGCTATAGAACCCTTATCACAAGCTCAGAGCGAAGGGGGCATGTACAGCAGATATTTTCTGGTACCCAAAAAAGACGGGGGTCTCAGACCCATTCTAGATCTAAGACGACTAAACAAAGCACTTCTGAAACGACAGTTCAGAATGCTCACGACCAAGAAAATCCTCTCGCAAATTTGCCAAGGGGACTGGTTCATGTCGATAGATCTGAAAGACGCTTATTTTCAAATACAAATAGCGTCACGTCACAGGCGATTTTTGAGATTCGCCTTCGAGGGTCAGGCATATCAGTACACAGTCCTGCCATTTGGCCTATCCCTGGCTCCTCGCGCATTCACGATGTGCATGGATGCAGCGCTCGCACCCCTCAGGCTCCGAGGCATACGAGTGCTGAATTATTTGGACGATTGGCTGGTTCTAGCTCGATCACAGTCGGAGCTCATAGAACACAGGACCATATTACTTGATCACCTCGAGAATTTAGGTCTCACAGTCAATTGGGCGAAGAGTTCGCTGTCTCCCAGTCAGACAATATCTTTTCTGGGCACAGATCTGGACTCGCTGTCTATGACAGCACAGCTGTCGCCGCAGCGCAGACTAAGTATTCAGCGCATGACAGAGATTTTTCGCCACGACGCTTTAGTCCCGCTCAAAAAGTTTCAGAGGATGCTGGGTCTCATGGCTTCAGCATCCTCAGTGCTTCAGCTGGGTCTGCTTCGCATGCGCCCGCTGCAGTACTGGTTGAAAGCGCGCGCACCGCACGCTTTTGTCCCCAGATAAAAAGACACCACGTCTTGGTCCGTTCGGACAACATGTCAGTGGTGGCTTATATAAATCACCAAGGAGGTATCAGATCCAGAATCCTTCACAGGCTGACGGAACGCCTCCTGGTCTGGGCTCAGCACAATCTGCGCTCGCTCAGGGCAGCGCATGTGCCCGGCCATCTGAATGTGGGACCAGACAGACTGTCCAGAAACAATCTTCCGACAGGAGAATGGTCTTTACACCCACAGACAGTCAAACTGCTATGGAGAACATTTGGCAGAGCGAAAATAGACCTATTTGCGTCTCAAGAGAACGCTCATTGTCAGGAATTTTTGGCTCACGTCTGGCCCCGCTGCCCGCTCTATGCGTTTCCCCCTGTCACGCTCCTACCCCAGGTGTTAGAGCGAATCAGGGAGAGCGGATGCCCAGTGCTACTCGTCGCCCCATTTTGGACAAACCAAGTCTGGTTTCCAGTCCTGATGCAGCTGACGAGTACCGCCCCGTGGCCGATACCGGTGAGGAGGGATCTCCTCTCGCAGGCAAACGGCTCGATCTGGCATCATTGCCCGGAGCGTTGGTCCCTACATGTGTGGGCCATCAACGGGTACCCGTTAACCTCCCAGCGGGAGTGTTAAACACGATCACACAGGCTAGAGCTCCATCTATGAGGCGGCTCTATTCCTCAAAATGGTCTGTGTTCACTAGCTGGTGTACAGCGAGTGGTACTCCGCCATCACGCTGTGGGGTGCCGGAGGTTCTCTCCTTTTTACAAGAGCTTCTGGATAAGGGCAGAACCCCATCCACGCTCAAAGTTTATGTGGGGGCCATAGCAGCGTTCGCTGAACCACCGCTCGGCCAGTCATTAGGAAGGAACGATCTTGTCATTCGCTTCCTTAGAGGAGCTAAGAGGCTGAACCCTCCCAGACCTCACTCAGTTCCCGTTTGGGACCTTTCCACGGTTCTGGAAGCCATGAAAGGTGCCCCATTCGAGCCAATACAGTCAATAGACCTGAAACTCTTGTATTTCAAAACAGTGTTTCTTCTGGCTCTCGCTTCAGTGAAGCGCATAGGGGATTTGCAAGCGCTCTCAGTGAGCGCGACGTGTATGGAGTTTGGGCCTAATGACTCGAGAGTCATACTCAAACCAAAGCACGGATATGTTCCTAAATCCCTCAATACACCGTTTAGGGCACAGGTGATCTCCCTGTCGGCCCTGCCGGTATCTGAAGAGGAAGGGGACGCAGGCTTCCTTTGCCCGGTCAGGGCGTTAAGGGCCTATGTGTCTCGCTCATCTGTTTTCAGATAGACGGAGCAGCTCTTTGTTTTGTTCAGCGGACGTTCTAAGGGACTAGCTGCGTCAAAACAGAGTCTATCCAGATGGATAGTTGATGCTATAGCGCTAGCTTACACATCCAAGGGCCTGCAATGCCCGATAGGTGTCAAAGCGCACTCCACAAGAGGCATGGCCTCGTCGTGGGCTTGGTCCAGTGGGATTGCCTTGCAAGATATCTGTATGGCGGCAGGCTGGGCCTCCCCGTCTACATTTATAAGGTTTTATAACCTCGAGGTTCCCGCTTTGCAAGCTAGGTTGCTTTCGGTTTAATTTTTCAGTATTGCCCGCCCGATACTATCGGCTCAGGAGGCTGAAACTGCTAGAGCGTTGATCACTGATCGTCTGTATACTTCTGTGGGCAGTGCGTAAGTCCCCCATATTTATCAGTCCAGGCCGAGTTCGCCCTGGCTGTGTGGAACACTTGATATAACATGCTCTTATCAGAGCTCCATATTACAGGAATGATGCTATTCTAGCCCCTCTTCCATGATAATGAAAGGGAGAGAGAGAGAGAGCGAGAGTTTATGGATAAGACTTAACCCTCTGGGGTCTGAGGGGTTTTTGGGGTCCTTGAGATGTTCTGACATGCCCTGACATTTGTGCTTTTTTCAGTTGCTTATAAACATAAACATATTAATGGCAACGGTATAATTACACTCTATTTAGCACAAACAGGGCTACCATAATATGTGAGCAACATGCATGTACATGTTTGTATTTTTGAGAGAATAATGTTTATGCATGGTTATTGAAAAAACTAAAAACTAAAGTTTCTGAAATAAGGCCACAAAACACATACTAAATATGTGACAATAAGACTTTTGACTAATGGATGCCGTTGCCTAGAGTTTTTTCTTCAAAATGATGTGAAAATCATCCTGCCCTTATCATTCACATAACACAATACATTGATTTAAATCTTGTAAAACACTTTTTGTTTGTAAAGGCAATATGCGCAAGGGGCGTCAACCATTCAACAGCATCATGCATATGTAGTGGTTCACACCTGAGGAGACAATGGGGCCCGCATACTTAATGAGCCATTCATTCAGGTGTGTCACCTATAGCCACAAGAAAGAATGCAAGAGCAATAAATATATATATTCTACCAAATTGGTTCACAGTTGGAAGCATGTCAATTATTTTATTTTTTTTTATAAATTTTGCTTGCAAATTGTATAATATCCAAGGAAAACATGTCTAGTAATTGTGCAGTTAATTCTCATACTGTATTTTCAGTTTTGGAATATGTATCCTCTCCCCAAATTTGTCAATAATAAAACACAATAAAAATTATTTAAAGAAAAGGCTTATATTTACCTTTTAAAATTTGTTTACATCTACCTTGTAAATATATATTTTTTATTAAAAAGGTTACAATTACAACAACAATTGAAGTGTAATCTTTCTTTGTAAAAACTAAAGTATACATTTTATTATACATATTTCAAAGTTAAGGATTCATTACTTCGAATATAGCCTACATTGACAAAACATACCAAATTTAACATATTAGCAAAAATTGGCAAACAAAAGCTTATTTGAGGTGATAGATATTTTACAGTAAAAATGTGTAATCTATCCAAAACTAATCAACGTAATGTTGTCTTTCATTTGTCTGTAACATCGGTCTTTCGTTTTTATTATAAGGAATATAAATGTTAATTTGCAGTTTAATACGTTGCTTATACAAATACATTTTATTTCAACATATTTCAGTCGATTTTTACTCAGTATAGCAAAATAGTTTGCTAAAAGCAGATCATTCATTCACACACAGAAATGCAATTCAAATTTAAACTGTCTTTTTGCGAGTTGTGGTAAACAGCGCATCTCTGCCGTTCATTCATTCACACAGAAACGCGATTTACTTGAGAATGAAAAAAAACTTACTACAGTATTCCATCCGTTGCTCCTCGAAATACCAGCACTTCTGAGGTAAGTTTCCCATTATTATTATTCCTCACAGCGCTGCGAGACAGTGTAGACAAGTACACTGATCTGAATAAACTTGATGTGTTTTCTCGAGCTGATATGTGGGCGTTCACAGTTTGTATGGGATCGTCTCAATAGCGCACGCTCTCCGTGGGCGGGGCCGATTAAAACGTAATGAGCTGAGATGAGCTCGACTGGAATCGCTCTCTTTTAATACAGATTTCACAAGATGAGAATATTTGTTTTTTATATAAATTACTTCATTTAAAAGAAGAGAATTCAAGCTTCATGCCTGTGTGTCTGTATGCCTGTTTGACTGAGTATTCGCTGAATTATTGTTCATTTTCGGACGCGTTTCAGAATGGACTTCACTGGCAGAGAGAAGGCAGAACTCGCTTCGTGTTTATTTTTCTTTATTTGGCAAAAAGCACAACACTTTGTTTTTATTGTGAGTATACACAAAAATAATACACATTTAACAGAATCGATTGATGTATGAAACTCCTATGGAAAATCAAAGTCAACAGAGTATTTATGAGTTTCTTTTACACTGATAAAAAAAAAGCGAGCTGGTATCGCCGGCGATACAGCCGACCTCAGGGGGTTAAAGGTGCCTTATGCAACTTGTTCCATAATAAAATATCCAATAATAACCCTTGTATGTCATCAGCTAACGTTAAAACATAGTATCTGGCAGAGTGTCAGAACTGACATTCCCCCCACTGCCTTGGTAGCCAGCATATATTGGAGTGGGGACGTTTTGGGGCGTGTACATTTGTAAGGGTGTGTGTGAGGTGATAGCCAATGACAGGCTTTGAGGGCAGGTACACTGAGAGTTACAAACACGCCCAATATTTTGTTAAAGTAATGGCGGACGCAAGCCCTACTAGCGACGGAGCTTGCCAAAAAATAAGAAAAGAAAATATAGCAATGCAAAGAGAGCATCGGATAAAGCCCGGAGTAAAACCAGAGTAAATCTGGGTTTGGCGTTTGTCAGATGAAGTTTGCATTTGGATTGAAATCTTGGTGTAATTTTTGACTCCTCTCTATCTTTCCACTCTCACATTAATTCTATCACTAAATTGGCATTCTTTCATCTACGTCGTATCGCTCAGCTCCGTCCCTTTATCAGTATCTCAGATGCTGAAACTGTCATCCATGCATTTGTCACCTCACGTCTTGATTACTGCAATGCACTCTTCATTGGCCTATCAGCTGGCTCCATTTCCAAATTACAATACATTCAAAACTCTGCTGCCAGACTACTCACC
This sequence comes from Leuciscus leuciscus, assembly GCF_965113295.1. Lineage (NCBI taxonomy): Eukaryota > Metazoa > Chordata > Actinopteri > Cypriniformes > Leuciscidae > Leuciscus > Leuciscus leuciscus. Next base: position 2,043,928 of record NC_138726.1, read on the forward strand.
CACACCAAGCGTTCTGCACATATTTCCCCAATTCTGCATGATCTTCACTGGCTTCCTGTGGCTTACCGTATCAAATTCAAAATTCTCCTTCTCACTTTTAAGTCTCTGCACGGCCTGGCTCCCCCCTATCTCTGTAACCTGCTTCTCCCCTACACCCCTACTCGCTCTTTAAGATCCGCTGATTCCAGCCTGCTCGTCGTCCCTCGGCATCGCCTTGCTTCAATGGGGGGCAGATCATTCAGTGTAGTTGCGCCCAAAATGTGGAACTCTCTCCCCCGTTTAATCTGTTCTGTTAACACTATCTCTGAATTCAAATCCATGCTCAAAACTCACCTTTTTTCTGAATGTTATAATTCGTAATTATTATTATTTTTTTATTTTTTTTTCTTCAAAGTTATATTTGTTTGTTTTCTGCTGGTTGCCGCCCCATCTACCTATTCTCATTTACCGTACTTGCACTCTCAACTGCCTACTGTTGTTCTGTCTGCTGTCTTTGTCAACTGCATTTATTGTTGTTTGTTTATTGTAAAGTGTCCTTGAGCTCTGGAAAGGCGCTATATAAATAAATAAATAAAACTTATTATTATTGAAGAGCGATGCAGAGTTGGCCACGTTTCTATTGGACAGGTACAGTAATGTAATACCTCATTTATCAGGTTAGCTAACGTTAGTCAATGAGTGCTCTAGCTATGTACTGCTGCTAGATTGTTATTTTGCTAGATATCGAAATTATTTGTTCTTGTTAGCTGATACTACTTTATTAAATAAAATAAAAAAATAACATTGATTTAGGAGTAGGATTTATTTCTGCGAGTAGGTCAACATGAGAACTAACGTTATGCAAACGTTAGCTAGCTAAATTACGTCCAAGCAGACGTTCCTTTACTCCATGTGCTGCTGGAAAATATTGTAACAACCTAATGTTCGCAAACATTCATTGTGATCTCTGCAAAAGAGAAAGTAAAAAATATGCTTTGTGGGTTCAGGTTGGTCGACCAAACGTAATAAATTGCACGGAATTTTTAGCTGTATTTTGCCTTGTGCAAGTTGGTCAAAAGACGCATATTGTTTATCCCCTATGCCTGGTACAGTACTGAATAGTCCAGATGACGTCGTGATTAGTTGAGCTGTTTTTGCTCATGTTGGCTTGATATTCAAACTCGTTCCGATCTTGTTATTCAATTCTTATCACAACGCTATTTCAAAATGTCACGTTTTCCAAATTTGGAGAAGAGCATTCAACTTTTGATTCTAGTATGAAAGTTTACCTCTGGGGAATGCATATTTGATATTGCTCGCATAGGTTGCACACCAGTCTCTACCCTACCGTCTCAGCTGTGTAACTCTGATGGTCTGTCTGACTGCAGCCTGCAAGCAAAAAGTGTCTCCGCCTACTGGGAAGTAAAGCTGTCAATCAAACTCCGTTAGTAACCGTTACCAGTGTAATTCAACTAATTGCCTATAGGTGGCTCCAAGTTGCATAAGGCACCTTTAATGCGCACTTGTTATACTGTGTTTATTCTTACAGTGACTTTCTGGAGTAAAACTAACGCTTCATCTTTTGTGTGATGTACAATAAACTTAATTGAACTCATCAGTATATTTTGGTCATCCTACAGCAGGCTTAATAATGGAGCAGATGGCATATAAGTTATAAACGTAATTAAAATAAAAAAAACATACACTGTTCTATCTCTATTCAGCATATATTCTCTAGCTCTGTGGGCATTATTGTCCAACTCGAACACCGTTACTGTGAGTTTCTGTTTTGATATTATCATCTTTCTGTGAGATCAGATTGTCCTGGCTCTGAGTGCGAGCTGGTTAGGCTCCGCCCCCTGTGCGTGGAACTGCATCTCATTCACTTTTAAAGGAGACACACTAAAATGGTGCGTTTTTCTCAGCCCCCAAAAAATGACAACGGTCAGCACAGGATTTCAGACAGGCTGGTGAAACACCTTTTCATCATAAAAAGCAATTGTGTCGCTTCAGAAAATGTGGACTAATCTCTTCATGAACTTTTTGAAGCGATATAGTGGTAGTTGCATGGACTGTCAATGGAGGGACAGAAAGCTCTCAGATTTCTTTTAAAATATCTTCTCTTTTGTTTCGATCATGAACGAAAATCTTACAGGTTTGGAACGGCATGAGCGTGAATAACTGAATTTTTTTTTTTGGGGGGTGAAATCGAGCGCAGCGTTAGTTCAGACATGCCAAGTAAACATAGGCTGCGATCAGCTGACGCGGTCAGCCGTCAAATCGCTCCAACCACTACCGTTCTCCTATTAGACCAGGAGGATATATATATACGTGATACTACTGCTCTGTAAGCTCAAACTGCTCGCAACCCTCCCGCCCTCCCCACTATAAGCATCAAGCATATTTCTGTGCACCTTCCGGCTGTCGTCTCTTTGTTTCAGATTACCAAGGCTTTAAAGTCCTAGCTGTCACGGACAGCATTGCCGAGAGATTATTTATCATAATTTATCAATCACATTTTCTTTCCATTTTCTATAACCAGAAAGAAGAAGAGGAGTGAAAGGATGAATGGTGGTGGTAGGGTGGGGATGCAAAACAGAGGAAGAGATAGAAGAGGCCAATAACATAGGCACATTGCCTTACTGTAGTGCTGGGTGTACTCTTTGTGCGTTTTGGCCGTTTGTTTTCACGACAACGTTATTTTGGGTGCCTGAAAATTTTGCTTATTTTATTTAAGAGCAATAGCTAAATTAAAACCAATACTCTCAGCCAGCGACCTGGAAAAAGTTGTCCATGCCTATATTTTTTCCCGTCTAGACTACTGTAGTGCACTTTATGTTGGGACCTGTCAAACACACATTGCCCGCTTGCAGCTTGTACAAAATGCTGCCGCAAGGTTGTTGATGAATGGTGGGAAAACGGACCATGTTACTCCCTTCTTATCTTCTTTAGGTTGGCTACCAATACATTTTAGGATACAGTATAAGATTTTGATACATGTTTTTAAAGCACTTCACGGAATGGCGCCAGAATATTTAGCTGAGCTTATTAAGCCCTACAGTGCAGGCATAAGACTAAGATCAGCAAACAAGTTTCTTTTAACTGTTCATCGTGCAGGTCTCAAAATGAAAGGTGATCGTGCTTTCTCTGTCGCTGGTCCTAGATTGTGGAATAATCTGCCGTTGGATGTTAGATCTTCCATAAATCTAAATGTTTTTAAGGACCGCTTAAAATCGTATCTGTACTCTTTGGCATTTTAGTACATTAGTAGGCTACATGGATGTTTTTGTGTTTTGTCTTGTTATTCTGTTGGTTTCTTTTTTACTGTATTGTACAGCACTTTGGAACTGTGGTAGTAGTCTGTAAGGTGCTATATAAATAAATAAACAGAACAAAACGAAACGAAACGAAAACGCAAAAGTTTTGAAAAAAAATTTCAAAGTGCAAGTTTTTGAAAACGGTCTCCTTGTAAACAAGAAAAACACGAATCTCTGAAGATGATGACGTCATGCCACATGCGCATTACGTGTTCAGTCTAGAGTGTTTTATCGCCATATAATGGCCTAGCAGCAGAATACAGGGTTTTTAATCGTTTTAGCGGATCCATGTGAATGGGGAAGGGAAAATGTATCCATTTTAAACATATCGTTGTCGTTTAAACATACCCTTATATACATAAGATAACAAAGGGCTAATGAGGAACAGGTGTGAGTAATGAATCACTATGGCAACAAACAAGGCAGCAATGGAAACAAAAGCAAACAGGACAGGCTTGTACTGTACTGACAGCAGTTTCTGGAAGGAACTTGTTTGTACCTGTGGAGAGGAGAGGTTCATGACCGTGTCCATGTGATGGTCCTCATGATGATGATGGACACGCTCAACTCTGACAGATACCGTGTGTTTCTTGCCACTCGAGTCCCAAGCGTCCACAGAAAACACCTTGTGGCCTTCATGAAGAGTCACTTGTCTCTTCAGCGTTACAGTACCATCCGTGTTCACATCAAAACCCTTGTCAGAGGACTGGAAGAGTGTTCTTGTTCTTCCATCACATGCATTAAAAATGACTGTCAGAAAAAGAGATTCAATTGGCACAATAAAGCATCTTGTCATGTATGTTAACCTGGAGTGGGGAACAAGACTGTCAAGTCAGTAGCTGATGCTATGGGAACACCCTCCAGGTGTGATGATGATCTGAAATAATGTTGTCAAAAGTACCAGTTGCACAACTTTGCAATTAGTCAGGGAATCGGGTTTATCAAGTCAATACTTCATTTTTTTAAACGTAATGATACCAACTTTATCATACATAAGGGTCAATCCATTACCTTCTGATAGGCCATGATATCAGCTTCATTGTTTATGAACTTCTTTACTAACAAGATTGATAATATCAGGGAGAAAATTATAATTACGCAACCTTCTACTACAGTATCGCATCAGGCAGTGCATTGTAGTCTCCTTGAAGAAATTTTTTATTAATTCATTGCTATAGGAGAGGAAGAATTTACTAAACTCGTTAAATCATCTAAATCGACAACATGTATGTTAGACCCTATACCGACTAAGCTACTGAAAGAGATGCTTCCAGAGGTCACAGATCCTCTTCTTAATATCATTAATTCATCTTTGTCTCTAGGATATGTACCAAAAACTTTTAAGCTGGCTATGATTAGGGCCTAATCCTAACCCTACAGAATTAGTCAATTACAGGCCGATCTCGAATCTACCTTTTCTGTCAAAGATACTAGAAAAAGCAGTATCCTCACAACTATGTTCCTTTTTAGAAAGAAATGATATCTGCGAGGATTTCCAGTCCGGATTTATAATCTCGCTATTATTGTTACTCGATCTAAGTGCTGCATTTGACACTATCGACCATAAAATTATTTTAAATAGACTCGAAAATTATATTGGCATTAGTGGAATTGCATTAGCATGGTTTAAATCATACTTATCTGACCGTTATCAGTTTGTAGCAATAAATGAAGAGATGTCTTATCGATCACAAATTCAGTATGGCGTACCACAAGGCTCAGTACTAGGACCGTTGCTGTTCACTCTGTACATGCTACCCTTGGGAGATATCATTAGGAAGCATGGCATTAGTTTTCACTGTTATGCTGATGATACTCAGCTCTATATTTCTTCACGCCCCGACGAAACGCACCAATTCACAGAATTAACGGAATGCATAGCTGATATAAAAAATTGGATGACTAGTAATTTCCTACTACTAAATTCTGAAAAAACAGAGATTCAAATTATTGGACAAAAAACTTCCACACGTAATAACCTAGAATACTGTCTAACACTTGATGGCTGCTCTGTTAAGTCCTCATCGTCGGTTAGGAACCTGGGTGTGCTCTTTGATACCAATCTTTTGTTTGAAAGTCATGTGTCTAGTATCTGTAAAACCGCATTATTCCATCTTAAAAATATATCTAAATTACGCCATATGCTCTCATTGACAAATGCGGAACAATTAGTTCATGCGTTCATGACCTCAAGGCTAGATTATTGTAATGCTCTACTGGGTGGTTGTCCTGCATACTTAAACAAATTACAGCTGGTCCAAAACGCAGCAGCTCGAGTTCTTACCAGAACCAGGAAGTATGACCATATTAGCCCGGTTCTGTCAACACTGCATTGGCTCCCTATTAAACATCCCATACATTTTAAAATATTGCTGATTACTTACAAAGCACTAAATGGTTTATCTCTGCAGTGCTTGAGCGAGCTCTTAACGCATTATAGTCCTTCACGTCTATTGTGATCTCAAAATTCCGGCCAGTTGATAATACCTAGAATATCAAAATCGACTGCTGGCGGTAGATCCTTGTCCTATTTAGCACCAAAACTCTGGAACAGTCTTCCTAACATTGTCCGGGAAGCAGACACACTCTGTCAGTTCAAAGCTAGATTAAAGACACATCTCTTTGACCTAGCATACACATAACACATTATAGACTTCTATAATCCAATATTAGGCTGCATAGATTAGGTCAGGTGGAACCGGGAACACTCGTTACATCATAAGAAGAATGGCATCTACGCTAATTTTAGTGTCTTTGTTTATCCCAAGGTTTTCTCGCAGCCTCCCGGATCCAGGCCGTATCCAGATCTGATGAAGGACCTGCGCCTGGACCCGATGACAATGCAGTGCTGAAGTGCCAACTCGTCTCTCCCTATGGAGGATCCCTTTACCACTCTACAGATAAAGCATTGTCAGGAAAATTCATTTCACGTACCTACCCCGAAGTGACAAAATAAAATAAAATTCTGTATCAAAATTTATAAGGAAAGACCAGTACTTTATTTAGGCTTGGTCTGTAGGGAATTCCAAACCTGCGCACATATATTCAAACGCACATAACTATAGAACCAATTCTTAATGCTCATGTGAACGCCATCAGCGTTTATCACAGGTTCGCGTTTAAATTCTATGTAGAGAGAATGATGTCATCTTAGCGGCCCCTAATTTAATAACAAATGATCGTTGCGATGGAAGCGAATCAATCAAAACTAACTTAAGCTGGAAAATAACTTTATTAAAGAACCGCTATAAAGCCAAACAATCTCTGTTACCTTAAATTATACGCTTATCTCTGTAAAGCTGCTTTGAAACAATCTACATTGTTAAAAGCGCTATATAAATGAGGATCACTTGACTTGACTTGTTTATAAAGGGAGTACTCTTTGCTCGCTTCCTGAATATAACCCATTCATAATCTGAATAAAAGTTTGAATAAAAATGTAACATTGCAAAGATTCAGGAGTGACGCAGAACTGAATCTGAAATTATGATGTTTGACATTGGTAACCATTGCAAAGGACAGGACAAAAAAAAGTGCATTATCTTCCAGTGTAAGTGCAATAGACCAGCCACTTGTTCTGGTACCTGTCATGTGTTTCTTTGTTTTCAATTTTATTACTAACTTTTATTTGAACTTTTTAATGACATGTTTACTTATTTGGACAATAGTTGAAGGCTACATGCTAATGTTTTAATGTATCATTTACTTATATCAATATCATTAATACATTAACTTATTTAATTTAAATGTTTTAATTTTCAAATAGTTAAATAAAACAACTATTAAAATAAAATAGTTCAAATAGTTTTTGCTATGGTTCCAAAACTGGTCCAGAGAACTGTACAATTTGACTGTTATTGGTACTGATTCAGGCGCGCTGGAAGCTGTTTCATGCGAGGGGGGCTGAGGGCTGGGTTGGAAAATATGTGACGTCATGTCATTATGTTGTGGCTGACGACAAGACATGACATTTCTCTGTACTATATACGTGTTGTAGCCATTAAAGAAAACATTTTTAGTTTCATATTTATAATATTAAAGGCTAATGTTATTTTTTAATTTAATAAATGTTGATTATGAAACAGATCGAGGCTGGTCTGTTATTGTCTTCTGGTAGCATAATGGTCATATGATAGGGGCTTAACGAATCAGTGAAGGATATGTAATGATCTAGAAGACCCAATCAGGGAGCGAATGTGGGCAGCCATGCCTTCATTTTCAAAAGTCTCCATTTTTGTCCGTCTACACTGAAATGCAACCCCAGGGTTTTCAAACTAAAATGGGGTCTACAGCATTTCCATTTTTGAGGGGCAAAAACTCCAGACCCTGGTGTAACCCCAGCAAAAGTTATGCGTTTTAAAACAAAAACACGCTAGTGAAAACGTAGCCTAAGGCTACTCAAACAATAACATGGTGACAGAACTGCAAGTTTTGCTGACTTTGTGGTCCTTTTTTTAGCACGTTTTGCATTTACATGCACAACTTTTGTTTCAATCAGACTGAATTCCTTCCGATTGATGAATCCGAACGTAGTGTTTACATGAAAGCTTAACATGTGATTGGGTTGACGTGCGCGTTTAAATGTCACAAGCTTAAAATCGGAATAGATTATTTGACTTGCGCACACTGCACAAATATAAATAATTTCCTGCTGTTTCCTGCTATTTTCCTACATTGATTATTTTTTTGTTTTAAACAGCAGACTTAATATTTATCCATTTCTGTTCATAATTTGGAGACAATGAGCATATGAACCGTTGTGCTGAGCTGCTTATATTTACAGTGCTATGCATAAGTTTAGACACCCATGCTAAAGTTGACTAAAAAGAGGAATAAAAAAATCATCTTTTGGAAATTGAACTTACTGCCTTAATTAAAAAAATTAGAGGCAGGCAGATTTTTATTTTTAAAGGCCAGTTACTTCATGGATCCAGGAGACTATGCATCCTGATAAAGTTCCCTTGGCCTTTGGAATTAAAATAGCCCCACATCATCACATAGCCTTCACCATACCTAGAGATTGGCATGGAGTACTTTCCATAAGATCATCTCTCAATGCAAATCAAACTAGCTATTAGGCTAACTGAAATAAAACCATGCCAATCTCTGGGTATGGTGAAGGCTATGTGATGATGTGGGGCTATTTTAATTCCAAAGGCCAAGGAAACTTTGTCAGGATACATAGTCTCGTGGATCCATGAAGTAACTGGCCTTTAAAAATAAAAATCTGCCTGCCTCTATGGGAATTTAGCATAGGGGTGTCCAGACTTATGCACCCTGTATTTTAAGGAAGAACATTTATTTATTTACGATACATTTATTTATTTATTTCACAAAGAAAATTGGTGTCCTTAAAGGTTGGATTTTTCCAAAAAATTTTAATTAAGGCATTAAGTTCAATTTCCAAAAGATGATTTTTTATTCCTATTTTTAGTCAACTTTAGCATGGGTGTCTAAACTTATGCATAGCACTGTATAAATGCCCCTCCCCGCGCCCAAATCCAGTCGTCTGTGGATGAGATTCCGAAACAAGGACTGGTGGGACGTTGTCCTGCTCCACTTCACTTCACAGACGCAGAGTGAAAGGAGAATTTAAGAATGACGGGACATTTATATGACACTTAAGGGGCCATTCACATATCGCGTCTAAAAACACGTGGAAGGCGCTGCCTCCTTTCCAAAGTGCTTGCGCTCCCGTGGCATCTGTCGTGCGTCTACATTTGAAATAACAAACTTGAGCATGCAAAAGACACAATATGTGAACGGCCCCTTATTCAACAGGAACAACAGCTCATTCCGTGTGTCATACATCATTACGCTATTTCAACGTCATTGCACAATGCACATGCGCAGTCCTTTCAGTTTCGGTTTTCAATCTGATTAAGTGTTTACATGTTCTCTCGATCAGATTACAAAAGGAATAAACCACCCCTTTCAATCAGATCGAAATTTCATTCGGATCGAGCTCAATCGGATTGATTAAGGTGTTTACATGAATGCTTTTCAGTCCGATTACTGACGGATTATTTTTGTTGCATGTAAACGTAGCCCTTGTGCAGCTAAAATCTGCATTTTATAATACTGCAGCTGTCTACATGCCAGTGGCGGATACAGAATGTCATTAATAGGTGGGCCTGGTGAATATACGGGGGGGCCTCGGATTTTTAAGCTTATATACACGCCCAGTGGCGTAACTTTGCTAAATTAGATATATGTACATTGTACAATAACATTACGATGTCCAGCAATCGATTTAAATAGTAGGCTACATGGTGTTTAATTTGTCGTTTAATGAGATGTAGCCTTATATATTTTGTCAGTGCTGACAATTTTTGTGTGACTAAAATACATAGATTCGCCTATTCAAACAGCGTACACCTAAATGGTCCAGTGGTAGAACTTTCGCCAGCAGTGTCAGAGGTTGTGGGATCTAATCCGCACCAGTTTAGTTTTTTTTCTCATCAAAACTGATTATGTTCATCAGTGGTTGTATATCAAGGAGGGACATGTGTGCATTATGATGTGTGATTTCACCAGAACGAATAGAGTATCCGCAACGGATTGAAGCGCGCGTCCGGATTGAAGCACGAGCCACACGAGAGAACACTGTATCAGCGCCACTGATCGCAGCGGCAACGAGCACTTTCATCACTTGATTTAAAAAACACAGTTCAGCGCTAGATCGTCTCTTATTTAACAAACGAACGAAATGAATGCTCTGCTGGTTAACTGGAGATGTTTAATGTATTTGTAGAATTGGTACATTAGTGCCGCGAGATGTTTAAAAAAGTGGTGGGGACATGTCCCTCGCCCCACCCGCAAATTACGACTATGTAACACGCCTGATAAATATGTCAACTATAGCAGATCAGTACTTAGGTAGTGAATTTAACTACCTTGTACTCATGTCAGTCAGCCCTCCCGGCTGCTTTAAACCTGAAGTTCATCTGTCTGTTATGCGACTCGCATGTAGACTATCACAACGTTAAGTCAGTGCGCGCACAGAGAGCGGTGTTGCGTGATAGCATCACTGGACTGACACATGATATGCCGACATAATATTTTTCTTTTGTAGCTATTTTTCGTAGCTATTGTACATAAATGTCCTCAGGAAACTATTACAATGACATTATTTATTAATTCATTATTATTATTATTATTATTATTAAAATTAAAAATTAAAATTGTTTTTATTAATCTGATTGGGCGGGCCACCGGTCAATCTGGGTGGGCACGTGCCCACCCAGGCCCACCCATAAATCCGCGCCTGCTACATGCGCAAGAGGCAAGCTATTATTAGAGAAATCGGCAACAATTGGCAACTGTTTATTCTTGAATGCCCAGTGTGCATGAATGGTCCTGTGACGTGTTTTTGGTCAATTGGGTGGACGGAGATCTTTTCTGAAACACGGGGAAACACCAGTATGGATGAGGATCGTTTTCATTTTAAAATACTGTGTTAAACCGAAAACGCACTAGTGTGGACATAGCCCAAGACTATAGATAAGTTCCAAGAAGGAACACAAGCAGTAAGAAAGGCTTCACCCATGTCATGCCATGCATGAAACAGGAGACAAGTGAATGCTTCCCTAAAGAAACACCATCAACTGTCAGTAGATCACGGGCAGAACTTTACACTCCCATCAGCGGATTTATGGGATTGCGTTCTCACGCTGATTTGCCCTATTTAGTAAATCTGGCCCCTAGAGTCAAAAACTTGAGATGTTTCTGAGGTAAAACCGGAGCCTCCTGAATGCTGACCATTGTGAGGAGGACTCCATTTAGTGGATAGCACACCCATTTTATATTGTTTACCTGCCCTCTTTAAACAATTTTTTTTTTTATATATATATATATAAAAACAATGCAGGTCAGGAAGCCTTGGCTACCATCTTCAGATATATGGTCTTTAGAGGGTGCGAATGCTCAATCCAGTGAGGCCGGTGACCCCAGTTCTTCTTGGGGGAGTCCAGACACCTTCTCTACTCCCCTTAAGGATGCTCCTGAGAGCTGAAGCGTGATCGGCTCACAGGCACAGCAAACTCTTGAGCCCGTCCGGAAAACTTATCGATGACAGCATTCACTGCGTCGCTTTAAAGCCCCAACTGAACAACAGGAGAATCCAGCAGAAAGGACTTCTTTCTCAGGTATCTTTGAGGTTCAACCACAAATGTCTCTCAGACACCACCAACCCTGCCATTGAACAACCAGTGGCATGAGCCACAAGCTTAGTTAATCAGAGCAACAAGTCATTTGAATGTAACATCTGACCCTGTCATCCTAAAAAAGGGTGTCCCACAAGGATCAGTTTTAGGTCCTTTGCTTTTTACCATCTATATAAATAATGTTTGTTGTGAATTTAATTACTCACAGTATCATTTGTATGCCGATGACACAATTATGATCCAAGATGGCGCCGCGGATGGCTGCCTCGGTGTTGAGCTCTCAAGTTGTTACACTGTTTTTGTTAGTTTGTCCTGTTTTATGTTTGTCATTCGCTATCAGTTATACCAGGGACGAACTGCTGAACATTCGGCAGTGCACACCAACTGATCACCAACCAGTTTTTGATTCTTCTGGCGTTTTGCGGAACATTGTCGTCGGTTGCGCCGCTGCACTGTGGAAACAGTATAAGACGCGCAGGCGTGGGAAGCGAGCCGGCACACTCGTGAAGCTCAGGCAGCGCGGATTCAGAACGGCGCTGCCTAGCATCCATCTGGCGAATGTCCGCTCTCTCCCTAACAAAATGGACGAACTACTTCTGCTCTCACGCAAAAACAAGGACTTTACCAACTCTGCTGCTCTGTGTTTCACGGAAACCTGGCTGAACGAAGCCATTCCGGACAGCGCGTTACATCTACCGGACTTTCAGCTGTTCAGAGCGGATCGCGATATGGAGTCAACGGGGAAAACGCGCGGTGGTGGGACATGCTTTTACATCAACAGAAGGTGGTGTACTGATGTAACTGTGTTAAGGAAGATGTGCTGTCCTGATGTGGAAGTGCTTTTCATTAACTGTAAGCCGTTCTACTCGCCGCGGGAGTTTTCCTCGCTCGTTCTCATCAGTGTTTACATTCCACCGCAAGCACACGTGAGTACGGCGCTGCAACAGCTGGCTGATCTGATCACAGAAACAGAACAACAACACCCGGACTCTGTTCTTATCATTCTCTGAGACTTTAATCAGGCAAAACTCACACGTGAGCTGCCTAAATTCAAACAGCACATTACATGCCCCACCAGAGACAATAATATTTTGGACCATTGCTACACCACAACAAAGGATGCATATCGCTCCGTCGCCAGAGCAGCTCTAGGACTTTCCGATCACTGCCTGGTTCATCTTCTACCAACTTACAGGCAAAAACTTAAAACTGCTAAGCCAGTAATAAGGACTGTAAAGAGATGGACCAACGACACAGAGCAGGTCTTACAAGCCTGTTTTGAATGCACTGACTGGAGTGTTTTTGAAGCTGCTGCCAGCGATCTGGACGAGCTCACAGAGACTGTAACATCATACATCAGTTTCTGTGAGGATTTATGCATCCCTACCAGGACTTACTTATCATTCAACAATGATAAACCATGGTTCACACCAAAACTCAGACAGCTTCGTCAGGTCAAAGAAGATGCCTACAGGAGTGGGGATAGGATCTTGTATAATCAGGCCAGGAACACATTGACAAAGGAGATTGAAGTGGCTAAGAAGAGCTATGCCAAAAAGCTGGAAAACCAGTTTTCCTCCAACGACCCTGCATCAGTGTGGAAAGGCCTGAAAGACATTACCAACTACAAGACACCATCCCCCAGCATCGACAGCAACAAGCATCTTGCGAACGAGCTGAATGTCTTTTACTGTAGATTTGAGACCCCCGATCAGACACCCCATACCCGCCCTGACCATCTCTCTACACAGCCATCAACACCTCCAGCCATCCCCCTCCCCTCCCCCCCTGCACTTCGGATCAGTGAGGATAATGTGCGTCAGATCTTCAGGAAACAGAAGAGAAGGAAAGCACCAGGCCCAGACGGTGTTTCACCAGCCTGTCTGAAAACCTGCGCTGACCAGCTGGCCTCTATCTTCTCACTGATCTTCAACAGATCACTGGAGCAGTGCAAAGTCCCTTTCTGCTTTAAACGCTCCACCATCATCCCAATCCCGAAGAAACCAAAGATCACAGGACTCAATGACTACAGACCTGTTGCCTTAACATCTGTGGCCATGAAGTCATTCGAAAGACTGGTGTTAGCATATCTGAAGGACATCACTGGACCCTTGCTGGACCCCCTGCAGTTTGCCTACAGAGCAAACCGGTCTGTGGATGATGTGGTCAATATGGGACTGCATTACACCCTACAACATCTGGACAAACCAGGGACCTATGCAAGGATTCTGTTCGTGGACTTTAGTTCTGCCTTCAACACCATCGTCCCATCACTGCTCCAGACCAAACTGACCCAGCTCTCTGTCCCTAGCTCCATCTGTCAATGGATCACCAGCTTTCTGACAGACAGACAACAGCTAGTCAGAATGGGCAAAATCACGTCCGACAGCCGCACCATCAGCACCGGTGCTCCACAGGGATGTGTTCTCTCACCACTGCTCTTCTCCCTGTACACAAATGACTGCACCTCTAAAGACACCTCTGTCAAGCTCCTGAAGTTTGCGGACGACACTACTGTTATCGGACTCATCCGGAACGGTGACGAGTCTGCGTACAGACAGGAGGTGGAGCAGCTGGCTCTTTGGTGCAGTTATAACAACCTGGAGCTGAACACGCTCAAAACAGTGGAGATGATCGTGGACTTCAGGAGAAACCCCCCTGCACTCCCTTCACTCACCATCATGGACAGCACTGTGACTGCAGTAGAGTCATTCAGGTTCCTGGGCACCACCATCTCTCAGGATCTGAAGTGGGACACTCACATAGACTCTATTGTGAAGAAAGCCCAACAGAGACTGTACTTCCTGCGTCAGCTGAGGAAATTCAACCTGCCACAGGAGCTGCTCGTACAGTTCTACTCAGCTGTCATCCAGTCCATCCTCTGCACTTCCATCACCGTCTGGTTCGGCTCTGCTACCAAAACCGACCTCCGTAGACTACAGCGGATAGTTCGGACTGCTGAGCGAATCACTGGCACTACCCTTCCCACACTCAAAGTACTGCACTCATCCAGAGTGAGTAAAAGGGCTCGCAAAATCACTCTGGACCCGTCACACCCAGCACACTTTCTGTTTGAACTGTTACCGTCTGGTCGACGCTACAGAGCACCGAGCACAAAAACCACCAGACACAGGAACAGTTTCTTTCCCCAGGCCATCTACCTCATGAACACTTAAATGTTCCCCTACTGTGGAACAAACATGTGCAATACTTCCCTCAGACATTTCATTATAGCACCTTATAACTTTATATATATTTATAATTTATAATCTTTTATTTCTATTTTATTTTTATTTTTTTCTATTTTTTATTTATACTTATGTTACTTGTCACTTGTCTTGTCACTTTATATTGTATGTGTACTGGAAGCTACTGTCACCAAGACAAATTCCTCGTATGCGCAAGCATACTTGGCAATAAAGCTCTTTCTGATTCTGATTCTGATTCTGATTATGTATTCTTGTGCCTCTACACCTGAGACTTCCTGTTTAAATAAAGGTTATATATATATATATATATATATATATATATATATATATATATATATATATATATATGCTTGTCTGAGCTCCTTGACTGCCTCAGGAGTTAGGCAAGCCTCTTCATCCTTATCCTTCTTGGTACATCTGTAATACTGCTATAGTATGCAGTGCCACATCCGCCTGATTATCAGCCATAAATGACTTACCAATCAGTAGAAAGAGCATCATTTCCAACCAAAAGACAAGCAAGCTTCCAGTCTTTGGCATAGTTCCTTGTGTAAACTCCACTGAGAAATACGTGCAATGTAGTCCGTGGAGTCCGGCGAAAACAAGAAAGAAAGGGAGAAATCCATCTTCTCATTCTTTATAGTCTCTATAGCCTCAAGCTCAACATCAGATCCCCAGAATCCTGGGTAACGCCTCACACCCACTAGTGTGAACTAGTGTGACAAATTTATACTGTTACATTTATATAGCGCTTTTCTAGGTAGGCTACCTACTCAAAGCACTTTACATATGGAAGGTGTAATCTCCTCAACCACCACCAATGTCCAGCATCCACCAGGATGATGCGACGGCAGCCATATTACGCCAGAATGCCCACAACACAACAGCTTATTGGTGGAGAGGAGACAGAGTGATGAAGCCAATCAGTATATATGGGGATGATAAGGAGGCCATGATGGAAAGAGGCCAATGGGCAAATTTGGCCAGGATGCCGGGGTTAAATTATTATTATTATTATTATTTTTACAACAAAAATGAATCACCACTGAGCTTACTAAAGCTGGACTGTGACGCTATTTTCTTCTGGAAACAAACTTTGTTGCATTATTTTCCTGTTATCTCTGTAAAGCTGCTTTGAAACAATCTGTGTTCTTAAAAGCGCTATATAAATAAAGGTGACTTGACTTAAACCCCTATTCTTTTTCCAAAGGACATCCTGGGATTTTTAATGACCACAGACGTCAGGACCTCGGTTTAACGTCTCATCCGAAGGATGGTGCTCTTTGACAGTATAGTGTCCCCATCACTATACAGGGGAGTTAGGACCCACACAGACCACAGGGTGAGCGCCCCCTACTGGCCTCACTAACACCTCCTCCAGCAGCAACCTAGTTTTTCCCAGTAGTCTCCCATCCAGATACTGACCAGACTCAGCCCTGCTTAGCTTCAGTGGGCAACCAGTCTTGGGCTACAGGGTGATATGGCTGTTGGCAAAGGATAGCTGATTTTTCTCGTTTACTCATAAAGAAGGTGAGTCTCGAACAAAACACTTTTAGGGCTCTATTTTAACGACCTGAAACGCAAGTATCAAACGCGAAATGCAAGTAACTTTGTGGGCGGATCTCGGGTGCTGTTGCTATTATACCGGCGGGATAAATGAATCTTGACGCAAATCTAAAATGTGTTGGTCTGAAGTAGCTTCATTACTCATAGGTGTAGTTTGGGCGTAACGTGAAATAAACCAATCAGAGCGTCGTCTCACATTCCCTTTAAGAGCAGGCGCGCTTGTTCCATAGCATCTTGCTATTATAACGGCGGATTTGCCAGGCACACACCAGGAGCGGTTCACAGCCGAGGAGACCGACGTTCTCATCAGGGCCGTAAAACACAGAGAAGTGACATTGGGGATGGAGAAACCCACCCAAATTAGCTTTGGTTAAACAGGCGTATAATAATTTGGGTAAATGTGTAAGCTAGACTTATTCCTATTTTTTTTTCCTACGCTGCGGGAAAGTCATCTTTTCCCGAGATATGAAGCCAAAAATTATCCTTAATTTTTATAATCTTGTCAACGCAGTGCAGCAGCACGCAGACCTAGAGCAGGCTAACTAGCGTGCTCATTGGCTGCTCTGCCGCAACTGCAGCAGCCTACCAGTGAGCCTGGCGTGACGTCACGCCCAATGGGAGCGCTCAGCGCCCCCACGCGTCACGGCCCTAAAGAGGGGCGTGTCTTAGCTTATAAAAGGAGGCTCGGAGGCTGCTTTCTCTGGTTTTTGTCGCTTGAAGCGAAAAGAGCTCGTGGCGCGAGCACGGCAGGTTACGCAATACTCGTTCCCTCTTCTAGAGAGAACAGAGGTTACGTTAGGTAACCGATACGTTCTCTTACGAGAGGTTCTCTCGTATTGCGTAAGTAGCTTACGCTGCGGGAACTCCCTTGTCAACGCCGTGCGCGCCCAGCATCCACTGAATGAGTCCCAGGGAAGTCCGGGGAACACAAAGAGTGTGAGCCAGGCGGCCAATATGATGGCTAGCCAAATACATAAGCACACAGTAGGGCGTACAGAGCGGCACGGCCGGTCTGACTGACAAACCCTTGTATGGTACAGCTCAACCAGGAGAGCTAAATCAACAGCAGTAGCCCGCGCACAGAAGTGGGCCGGCCTACGCGAGATTTAGACTGATAAAAGTTTAGCCTGCAGGGCGGGAAGTTCTAGGTTGTAAAATCTAACAAATGTAGAGGGGGAGGCCCAGCTCGCCGCTGTACAAATGTCATAAATGGAAATTCCGCTAGACCAAGCCCACGACGAGGCCATGCCTCTAGTAGAGTGGGCTCTGATGCCCAATGGGCACTGCAGGTCTTTAGACGCATAAGCAGCTGCAATAGCGTCCACTATCCATCTGGACAGACTGTGTTTCGAGGCGGCGAGACCTTTAGTGCGCCCACCAAACGAAACGAAAAGCTGCTCCAAGCGCCTGACGGCGGCGGAGCGCGTAATGTAATTTCTCAGCGCTCTGACAGGGCAAAGGAGATTACTGTCAACCTCGCTGCCGGTTGCCGGCAAAGCTGAGAGAGAAATGACCTGTGCTCTGAAGGGTGTGCCCAAAACTTTGGGGACGTAACCGTGCCTTGGTTTGAGAATGACTTTTGAGTCATTAGGTCCGAACTCCAGGCATGAGGCGTTAATTGATAATGCATGAAGGTCACCCACACGTTTGACTGAAGACAGAGCTATCAGAAAAACGGTTTTGAGCGTGAGGTATTTCATATCCACAATTTCCATGGGTTCAAAGGGATGCGCTTTCATGGCCTCTAAGACCAGGGAAAGGTCCCAAATAGGAACCGAAGGGGGTCGCGGGGGGTTCATCCTCCTAGCTCCTCTCAGGAAGCGGATGATGCACTCGTTCTTCCCTAGTGCGCGGCCCAGCGCCGAGTCGGCAAAAGCTGAGATGGCCGCAACATACACTTTGAGCGTGGAGGGGGACCTGCCCAAGTCCAACAGCTCTTGGAGGAAACAAAGCACAAGCGACACCCCACATGCTTGTGGATCCAGCCCTTTGGCGGTGCACCATTTACTAAACACAGACCATTTAGACGTGTAGAGCCGTCTCGTAGAGGGAGCTCTAGACTGTGATCGTGTTCACAACCCCTATTGGCAAGTCAACGGGTATCCGTTGAGAATCCATGCATGCAGAGACCAGCGCTCTGGATGAGGATGCAAGATCGAGCCGCGGGCTTGAGAGAGAAGGTCTCTTCTCGCCGGTAACGGCCAGGGGGCTGTGTCTGCCAGCCGTATTAATTCCGGGAACCATGTCTGATTCTCCCAATACAGGGCTATGAGGAGCACCGTGTGGCGCGCTTCCCTGATTCCCCTGATGACTTGTGGCAACAGAGAGACCGGGGGAAAAGCGTATAGCGGGCCGCTGGGCCAGCGCGTCCTCGCTCTTTGAAAAGAACCTTGGGCAGTGCGCGTTGTCTTTTGACGCAAAGAGGTCGACTTTCGCTCTGCCGAAACGGCGCCACAGTGACTGGACTGTTTGGGGATGCAAAGACCACTCCCCCGGGGGAACGTTGTCCCTGGACAGTCTGTCTGGACCTTCATTCAGGCGACCCGGCACGTGCGCGGCTCTCAGCGAGCGCAGTGAGTGCTAAGCCCACACAAGGAGGCGTTCCGCCAGGGTGCAGAGCGTTTTGGATCTGACACCGCCTTGACGGTTCATATAGGCCACCACTGACGCATTGTCCGTACGGACTAGTACATGGTGGCCCTGTAGGTATGGGAGGAAGTGCTTGTTTCGTTCTCGACCGCCAGCATCTCTAGACAGTTTATATGAAGGCGACTCTCCTGGTCTGACCAAAGGCCATAGACCGGTCTGCCCTCGAAGAGCGCTCCCCAACCTCGGTTGGACGCGTCTGTCGAGATAACTTTCCGGTGCGAGACAACTCCCATCGCCACTCCTGTGCGATACCATTCGGCTGCCAGCCAGGGCTGCAGGGCTGAAACACAGCCCTGATTCACCCTGACTTGTAAGCTGCCGGCAGTCCAGGCTCGGTGAGGCACTCGCGCTTTCAGCCAGCGTTGAAGCGGGCGCATGCGCAGTAAGCCCAGCTGGAGCACCGCTGCAGCTGAAGCCATATGCCCCAGGATTCGTCGAAGGCGAATCTCAAGAATGGCCTGTGACGGGGTGTTATCTGGATCTGAAAATATGCGTCCTTCAGATCGAGAGAGATAAACCAGTCTCCCGGGCGAATTTGCGCGAGAATTTGCCTGGTTGTAATCATTTTGAACGGCCGTCTCATGAGAGCTTTGTTCAAATGTCTCAGATCTAAAATAGGTCTTAGCGCTCCGTCCTTCTTGGGTACGAGGAAATAATGGCCGTAAAAGCCCGACTCGCTCAGAGAAGGATGCACCTGTTCTATAGCCCCCTTGTGCAGCAGCTTTGCTACGACATCGGCAGTTCTTCGCACAGTTCGCAGCCGCCCGAAGAGAGAGCGAGGGCTGCGTGGTCCGGTCCCAGGCAGAGAGCGCAGATAACATGGCGGTCTCTGTCGCTGAGCGGAGCTTTGCAGGAAATGCAAGGCATTTTAATAATGCAGTGAAAAGGATATAATCGCCGGATAGCGAAGCAGGCAGGGATGCTGAAGGCGGCGAAGTCGGCCGGCTTCCTCAGGCGAATCCTCGGCTTGCAGGTCGCTTGATTCGACGGCGGCTTCCTCAGAGTCCAGCGATGCGGAGAGCTTGGCTGAAGAGACCAAAATCAGAGAAAGCAGCCCCCGAGCCTTCTTTTATAAGCTAAGCCGCGCCCCTTCTGACGGGCCGTGACGCGTGAGGGCGCTGAGTGCCCCCATTGGGCGTGACGTCACGCCAGGCTCACTGGTAGGCTGCTGCAGTTGCCGCAGGGCAGCCTATGAGCACGCTAGATAGCCTGCTCTAGGTCTGCGTGCTGCTGCACTGCGTTGACAAGATTATAAAAATTAAGGATAATTTTTGGCTTCATATCTCGAGAAAAGATGACTTTCCCGCAGCGTAAGCTACTTACGCAATACGAGAGAACCTCTCGTAAGAGAACCTCAGTTAAAAAGATTGCATTGTGTAGAAAGATTATTTAGCCTAATACTAAAAATATTAAAACAAAAACTCCAAAAGTTCAGTTGCTTCAGTGTTTTATTTAAAGAGAACACAGCTTACCTCTTCCTAGTCTTTTTCCTTGGTGAAGGTCATCTCTGTGCACTTTAAAAACCAGCGACTCCGACTCAAAGCCTGGAGAACATGAAGACTCCTCCGCAAATCCACACAAAAGGACCTAATTTGAAACATATTAAATGTAACATTTACACCTTTTGAAATTTACTTTAGGATTGTAAAAAAAGGCTATAGTTTGCTGTCAAACCTAACCTCTCTTTATAATTTCTCCCTCTGTATTTGAGGCACACACACACACGGCACCTTACCTGAGCCAATCAGCGTCCAGAAACTTTGAGCATGTGACCTCCCCCGTACAATGCAGCGGGAGTCGGAGATTGACGCTGAAGTTACATCAGTATAAACTGTTTTACATACCGCATTTCGGACGAAGTGTTGTGCGTGAATGCAAAAGTAAGTTTGTAATCCCTGCATTCGCTCTTGGAAACAAGTTATTGTCCCCGTGATGTAACTTTATATCATAGATGTGTGTGTGTGTTCCCCCTCGTGTATTCATGCCACTCTAGCTCGTATGTTTGTATACATGACTTTATTATTATCCGGATTAGAGTTATACTTCTTTTACTATTACATGTTATGTTATTGTTTGAAGCAGAGTTTGCTGTATATTTTCTATATTTAATGGGAGAACTGTTGTGGAAAATTCACCACGCGCATGCGCACTCATAATCCAGTCAGAGCAGCGCTATACCATCTTCACAGCATAACAAGGTGTCAGATTACATCTGTGTTGAATATAATATTCATAGATGCCACCTACGTCACTACAAATAGAACGCCGCCATATTTGCGACCGACTCGCCCGGTATGGCCGCCCAAACTGCCCATTTGAATGAGAGAGAGAGACAGAGATACCTGGAGAAAAATTCTATTTTAGGCTCCGATCCTTATTTGTTACCCCCAGTTTTCTTTAGTCCATTATTATCTGCCCCAGGCTTGCCCCAATTGGCCTTTCATGATATAGAAATACTTAAGTCATAGAGCTTCGCTCGATGGTGTTTTAAGCCCCCAATGGCTCCTTAGAGGCAGCTAACCCTACCCTCAACCTTAAACCTACCCATCCCCTCACTGCCTGGAAGGCGCCATTGGGGGCATAAAACACCAAACACCTAGAGGCTCATGGCGCGCGTTCATGAGAGTCGAGGCGATGTCATGAATGAATCTATGAATCTGCAGCTGTTCATGAATGAATCTATCTAATCCGTCCATCAGCACAGCCAGAGACATCAGCCGAATATCATAAAAGACTGCCATATCTGTCCGAAAGAACAGATGTTCAATTACTGAGAGAAGGTTTAATACACACAAATATCGAAATGAAAGAATCTTTCGAGTCGAATCATTTTGAATGATTCGGCTGCGATTAAAAGCTATCAAGAGGTAAGGTCATCAGTGATTATAATATAACGACTTAAATTGCAGTTTGTTCGTCACATAAAGCTATCATATGAATAAATAACTATATTAATATAACGGACGAGTCGTATTAGATCACTTTTATGATACTTTTGTGATGTTTTTTTGTCTTTTATTATTATTATTATTTGCGTGACAGCCCCCAGTAGGCTAATGTTACTCATTCACTTTCATTACATCGACAAGAAGAGTCTCCATTAGGCTACATTCAAAAATGTCCCTTTGTCTTCCACGGAAAGTAAACTTAAGGATTTGCACATGAAGGTGAGTAAATGACGGCAGAATGATCATTTTTGGAAGAACTAGTCCTTTAATATGCATTTCAAGGCTGAGATTATGCATCGTCTGCAGAGCTAACGTTAACGTTACTTACACAAAATAACATCTAAAGCGCATGTGACGAAGACAATATCTTTATGAACTTCAGAAAAATATTTATTAGATTTAGGTAGGTATAACAGACAGACAGTTATGTTCAAAATAACCCCAAATCTTACTAACTTACCATGATAAAGTGCATTTAAACAAATCCAACAATAAAATGAAGACAAAACATTATCTGTCGATATCTGTCTGTATAATGTTGGCCACTGAGAGTATAATGTAAATATAATTAACCACAAACCAACATGAGACTTCAAGTCTTTTAAATAAATGATTCTCTCTTCTCTCTTCTTTTGGTATAGAATAAAATACCAGTTCAGGGTTCCTCTTTTGGCTGTTGTTGCAGCCAACTGCACAGCATATTGCAGGCATTACTGACACCGGCGGTCGCAAAGATGGCGGCGTAAAGCTACAGTGACGTCATGTGAATCGAATGAATAGGAGTTACAGCCTATCTTACATTTGCTTTCAGTTTGTTTTTATAATAATGTGCATGTTTAATTATTGATGTTAAAATATACTACATTATTGCTCATGTTTAATTGTTGTAATTTATCATTGTTATTATTATGTATATTCATGTTTATTTTACTGTTTATTTTATAGAAAACCACACAAACACAACCATACAAGCCAGTCTGTTGAGTGGTGACAATAAATGGGTTATTCCCAGAAAAGTGCATCTCCGTTTGGTCTCTAATCAGACAGTCTTTGGTGGGTCAGCACCCTGAGCTGGCAACTTGTCGTATAAGTGCTACCAATCAGAAGCATTTTTTCAAGGATTATTTAATCACTTCCAGCACAACAGCAGTATATGTGAAATAAACTTTGGATCATTTCCCATTGTTTTGACACATAATGTATTAAATGACTACATCTTTCAAATTACATGAATTCTTTTGTCAGTCAGACACAACCCCGCATCGTGTTGGAGGATTATATGTTTGTGTGGATTATTTTGTTTTGTAAACGAGGCACAGTGTACATGGAGAGTTCACAAATAAACTTTTGTTGACAGATGAAGCGTCATGTCTAGAAAAACTCTCCAATGTAATTTAAATGAATTATAGATGTTTCATAAGTAAAATGTAAAGTTGCACATTATTGCTGCTTTTTGGTGGATGTTAAGAAGTTTAGCTTTTTAATATCTCTAAACTTATTAAAGAAAGTGCATTTATAATGTCAAATGAAATCAGCTTCTCAAGAAATAAAAATAAATATATACATATTCTTCGAACATGATGAGGACAATCACTCCAAAGGTTTTGGAAATCATCTTGGATAAAATCCTACCTTACAGAGGAAAATAATAACTCCCAATCTCCCAATCTTCATTGTCTCGATTCGAAACAAAATGTCTTGAAATGTCCTTCAGGTCCTACTTCCTAGTTGGCTTTTATGTTTTCACAGGGGGTTGGAGTGTTAATTGTGTTTGCTGGTCGTGGGTATATTTCCTGTTTTGAGTGTGAAAAAATGATTAATTTCAAAATGTAAACTACTTGAATTTGTCAGTGTATATAAGGTTCATTATATAAGCATTTCACAATTTAGTGCAGTATTTTAATAAAATGACTGGAGCCAAAGAGTTCTGTACTATCTTAATAAGGCTGTATCTGTTAACACTATAACATCAAGGGCAGTCACACAATTTTCAGCTAGAAACCTGGTGAAAAATATTCCCACAGAGTGATTTTTAAGTACTTTTTGACAGTGTTGTTCTACTGGCAACAAAGCAGAAAACAGAAGAATATTTTGCTGGAGTAAAGCTGTAACACTATTATACATAATTTAAAGTTACATGCAAAAGATCCTGGTCAAAACAGCATTTACTCTCTTTTTTTTTTCATTTTCCTGTAAAGCTGCTTAGAAATGGTATGTATTGTATAAAGTGCTATACAAATAAAGGTGACTTGACTTTTTTATTTTATTTTTATTTATGGCTAACAAGTATCATTGACTATTACCATCTTTTCAAAAATCTTTATACAGTCTGCATTACCATTTTGATATGAATCTTAGCCCAAACTGTTATTCTCAGCTTCTTCTTTTTTTTTCCATTACTAACACACATCGGTCAAAAC
Organism: Leuciscus leuciscus; assembly: GCF_965113295.1. Classification (NCBI taxonomy): domain Eukaryota; kingdom Metazoa; phylum Chordata; class Actinopteri; order Cypriniformes; family Leuciscidae; genus Leuciscus; species Leuciscus leuciscus. Next base: position 2,068,181 of record NC_138726.1, read on the forward strand.
TGAAGCCACAGTCAAAGCTCTTCACACAGTCAGCGATACAGAAGTCTGTGAGAACTAAACAGTGAATCATTTTTCATTTCATTTAAAGACAGCATCTTCTAAAATCCATAAACCCTAAAAATCCCTATATATGTGCAGCACATTTGTGAAATGTTAACACACTACCAGAATGACAGCACATTTTGAGCATTTCTGCAGTATAATCTTGAAATATAGATAAAACCGTAGCAGTAAAATATTTACAATAAAATGAACAATCATTCCAAACTCTTTGCAATTTCAGCTGAAAGCTCAAACTGTCCTGTTTTAGTCTTGTCTTCTTCTATTACCACTTTTTTCCCTCCTTGGTACTATTTTTCGAAGAACCATTTTCTTTTAATACTGTAACGTTGCTGAGAAAGGCAGACGAAGGCGAGGATCTAGACGCAGGGTTATTTAATAAAGGAACAAAACCAGGGGAATCACAGAGGCAACCATTACACATACAACAACTGACAAAGTAACAAGTGAAACACAAGGGCTATAAATACACAGGGGCAAACAAGCTTAACTAGGAAATGAGGAAACAAGATAGGCTACACCTGGGGAGACTAATCAACATGAAAAACTACACAGGACTACAAGACTTAGCACAAGACAGGACATGACAAAAGAACACACAAAACAAGTGGAACACAAGACAAGAATCATGACAAATACACAAAACCAAACTGATATACATATATAACTGCTATAGTCACTCTTTCAAAACCTCAGACTTATCTCTTGCTCTCGATCCTCCTCTGTGTTCATAGCAAATGATGTCTCACACACAAGAGGTGTTAGTGAGGCCAGCAGAGGGTGTTTACCCTGTGGTCTGTCAGGGTCCTAACGCCCCAGTATAGTCATGGGGACACTGCTGTAAAAAGCACCGTCCTTTGGATGAGACATTAAACCGAGCCCCTTATTATCTACATCAGGGGCTTTTGCACCGGATACTTATAGGTTATATTATATATATTACTATATATTATTACTCAGTTATATTAACAGCAGGACAGTCGTCTGAGAACTAAATTCCCCCTTGTGCCATTTCACTGGTTTCATTCACACCCGCTGCCAACTCTCACGCATTCAGTGTGAGACTCACGCAATAACACTTTTCACACGCTCTCACGCCACACATCCATTTTCTCACGCACAGAAAAATCGCGAAGCAAAGAGGACACGGAGACCGACAGACTAGACAGAGCACCGGTTACTTATGATACTAAAAAAAAATCTCAGCTCTCAGATTCTGTCAATTTTATTACGAAATTCAAACAATACCGTTTTGGCGTTTGTAAATGTGACGTGACAGATCCCTAGCGGCACGTGAACCGATCATCTCTACTATAGTAAATAAACACGAATGAACAATGTTAAAAGAAACAGTGCAACTTACCGAAATGTATATTCATCATACATAATATCGATCAATCAGTGTTTTTCAACCGCGGAAAGAGGTAAAACAGCTGGAGAACAATTATGTCACATAACATTTACCTCAGGTAAGCCATTTAATGACCATAATAAAGGCTATAGCACGTTAGTTGGCTAGAAAAAAATAGCTATAAAGAGTATTTTGCTAAATGTGTAGGCTACTATATTACATATTTATTATATTTTAACTTATATCATTAAATAAAGTTGTTATTATAATAAAAAATGCATTATATTTAATTTGAGTTATTTTTAACCTTAAATAATACTACCGCATTTAGGTGAGATTTTTTTTCTTGAGAAAAATTAATGCCTATCTTGTGTACATAATATTTATCCAAATTAGTCAATATTAAATCAAATCACAAGAATTGAACTGAATTGAAATCCTGAAATTTGTTTCAAGCAATAATAAAAAAACGTAGCTTACCAGAAATTGTACCATATAAACATTGTAACATGTTGTCACTAAACCTAATAAAATTCAGTTTAGTTACTAAAATGTTTTGACAATCACAATACACTTATTGTGATGCAAGATTTTTTTTTTTACAATAATCTTGTAATTACCCCCCCAATCTCACTCCAAGCAAAACTCAAAAGTTGGCAGCTATGACACCGCCAGTAGGAACTGAAGTGACATGAGCCGGCAGAAAGCGACAGCGCAGCATTCAACAATGTCAACAACTGGAGGATGGAGGACACTATGATTGGAGCTGTGCTTTTGTTGTCTGTTGTGGGTTTTGAGATAACAGAGATGGAATGTAGACGTATAAGTAATGCAGTTGAGAGAGCAAAAAGTAGGGCCATAAGATGAAATCTCCAGCAATCTTTTATTGACATTATTACTGTTATTATTAGTAGTAGTAGTAGTAGTAGTAGTAGTGTGGTTGTTTCTATTTTTCATCAATATTATGTAAACAGGATGGAATGAGAGGCATGTAGCAAATGACAAAAAGGATGCGTACTGTGCTGGACGCTGTAAAAAAATAAAAGTAAAAAAGTCCCTGAGTTTGTCACAAGAAAAAAAATAGAAAACTGCGGCAAATAAACAGACAAAACTGGTTGTTGTTTTCCTCATCCTTTTCAGAGAGTGCAACAACTAGAATCCTCACATTACTGTACATGGATGTATTATACAGCAACATATTATACAGCATAATGTTTTTTGTTTGTTTAATTATCTTTGCAGCCCTGGAATTTCAGGATTTTTTTTCACAAATAAATTACTATTGTCACCCCAGTCTGTCTGTGTTTCTTACTTTCCCCTTCACGGACTCTTAGTTCCCATTCAGTCAGTCACGTTTGACGTTACTTCGATACTGATGTATTGGGGTCTCGTCTGGGAGCCCAATCACCTCCAAGTGGTAACAAAATGAGCCAATGAACATTGGCCAGTGAGATTTGCATGCCGAGTCACACCTACCTGGACATACGGGTATAAATAGGACCGGCATTACTCACTTCTGTCAGGACCACTATCGTCAAATACGATTGACAGTTAGCATACAGTTTGGATTGGCGATATGGTTCTGTTCTGGGCAAGAACTGCCTGCGCATCCATGCAGCCTAGCATGGATAAGAGCAGCAATTAAACCCCCCTATGGGTGAACAGAACAGAACCAACATGAATGTATTGCAGATATCATTAAGTAATTTTAATGTACAACATAATTAGAGAATTTTAGTCTGATTCAGGGGGAATCAGAATGCCAAATCCTGACTGACTGGAGGAGCTGGGGAGGGAGGAGGGTAATTAGCTCATGAGAAACGCGTTAGCTGTTGATAATAGTTTAGTTTAGTTTATTGGTTTATAATAATGTGGACAACCTCTTTTTAATGAAAAGAGCAGCTTTAGCCTCTACGGCTAATTTCCAGCTGTAGTCCCCAGCCAGTTGTTAATTGGCATACATCAATAAATACATTACAATTAAAACAAGGCTTAAGCAAGAGCTTAGACAAACAAACAAGGTGGCACAAAATTGAAACAGACAAGCAAGCACAAATTGCAAAGACATAAAAGCAGGTCAAGCAATAAACTAGAGAAAATTGACACAAAAAATAATCATGCAAAGGCCACATTGAAGCACATACAGGACATAGCATTGAAGCAGCCAGCAGAGATCAAGTGGCAGAAGCATGATCATGTCACATCTAGTGTGCACATCACATCTAGCATATTAATGTGTGCAGGTGTAATTGTCGATTAGCCAATTTTTAAGGTGTGCAATAAAAGTCGAATACATATGTATGTTTTTAATTGTAATGGGCAATGAGTTCCAGTTATGTATTGCAGTAAATGAAAATGATAATTGACCAAATGTACTTTTTCTGAGTGGGATTACTAGGTCGCCACGTGTGGTGCTTCTGGTATTATGACTGCTGTTATTACGTTGGATTATGAATGAGTTGAAAGGAGGCGGAGCGGTATTATGTAAAATTTTGTGAACCAGACAAATATTTTTATATTTGATTACATTTTCCCAGCTCAGCAGTTTATAGTTTTTAAGGATTATACAATGGTGTAAACTGTTAGGCTTCTGGTCCAAAATTGTAAGAGTTTTTTTATAAATAGTTGCTAGTGGCTTAAGTGATGAGCTGTTAGTTTGTCCCCAGCTTGTCAGACAATATGTTAGATGTGACATAATCATTGCATCCATAAATAATTTAGCAGCATTAAAAGTAAGGGCAATTCTAATATATCTAAAATTAGCTAAACTAAACTTGACCCTATTGCAGACTTTCTTAATATGTGTTTTAAAAGAGAGATTACAATCAATAATAACGCCCAGATATTTAAATTGTGGCACAATAGTAATGTTTGACCCGAAATTGATATGTTTGACACACTATTACATTGTCTTTTTGTAAAAAACATTCCCACAGTTTTATCTACATTTAATTGAAGACATGAACGATTTAGCCAATTGGTGATCTGGTCCATGGCTTTGGTCAATTTTGTGGCAGCCAGATTTTTTGTCTTGGCATGCACATAAATTACAGTATCGTCCGCATACATTATTGTATTGATATCAGGGCAAACTGATGGCAAATCATTAATATATAGACTAAACAAAAGCGGGCCAAGTATTGATCCTTGTGGCACCCCTGTGCATAAATTAAGAGCTAGTGAACGATGGGTGTTCACAGAAACAAATTGAGTTCTACCAGTTAAATATGACTCAAACCATTTAATTGCAGAGGGGGGAAAATTAAAAGTAGAGAGTTTGGCAATAAGGACCTGATGGTTGACTGTGTAAAATGCTTTACGGAGGTCTAAAAACACAGCGCCAACAACACCTCCCTTGTCCACCATTGCTCTAACAGTCTCTAAAAAGTAACAGTTGGCCGTTTCTGCGGAGTGATGGGCCCGGAAGCCAAACTGCATCGGATGAAGTGTGGAGGGACTATTATTAAGAAAAGAGACAAGCTGCTCTGATACACATTTTTCAGCAACCTTAGAGACCACTGGTAGAATACTAATTGGGCGGTAGTTAGATATGTTCCGTGGGTCATTTGACTTAAATATGGGAATTACAATTGCAGTCTTCCAGGTGGTTGGAAATATCCCCTCTAGTACTGACTGATTAAAAATTTGTGTGATAGGGTAAGATAGATGTTCTTTCAGGCATTTAAGCATTTTCGAGTCCATTCCATAAATATCTTTTGTTGATGAGATTTTAAGAGAATTAATAATTGCCTGAGTTTTTACTTCACAGATAGGTTGAATGCTAAAAGAAGGCATGCTTTCATCTATTGTGACAACATTTCCAGTTATTAGGGAAAAATTCTGTGCGATTTCATTCACAGAATTAATAAAATATTCATTCAAAGCTACAGCTATTTGAGCTGGGTCTTGAATTAGTTTACCATTCAGGTTCAATTCTAACTGGTTTCTAATCTTATGGCTAATTCCCATCACATTCTTGATCTGTTCCCAGATCAGTTTTGTGTTAACTTTTCCCTCATTAATAATTGTCATAAAAAAATTGGCTTTAGCCTTTCTTATCACTTTAATCACTTACGTAATGAAGTGAACCTATGCCTATCACTATTTAATTTTGTTTTTAATGATCTTTTTAAAGCGGAGTCTCTTTCTTTCATCAAATTAAATATTTCAGTATTGAGCCAGGGGAGTGCATTTGCTTTTTTCTTTCCTTTTACCTTTCTAGTAAACTCCTTAACTAGATTTTGTAGCTTGGTAGAAAACATTTTGCTCACTTCTTCTATGTTATTCCCAGTAAATATATCTATCCAATTAGTCTGCTGTACTGCCTTTTGAAAATTATCCATTTCATTCTTAGGAATCCTAAGTTGCTCCACGGGTTTATTAGAATGATGAAATCGCTTTTTTGTAAGTTTTCTCGACAGTAGAGTCAGATTATGATCAGACAGTCCAGTAATAAAATTAAATGTTTTTACAATTCTTTCAGGCTTGTTACTGAATATTAAATCTATCTGTGTCTGAGACGATGTGGTTATAGTAGGACCTTCCAACAATTGAGTAAAATCCAGACTATCTGTGATCTGTTTAAGGGATTTCCTATTAGTCTTATTAAGCCAGTTACAGTTAAGATCAATGCTTTACGGAGGTCTAAATACTGAAGGAGCTTATATATGTATACAGTGATAGGCGTCGTATTCCTATGGGCAAGGCAAGGCAAGTTTATTTATATAGCACATTTCATACACAGTGGCAATTCAAAGTGCTTTAAAAGAAGAAATAAAAATAATAAAAATAAATAAGAATAATTAAAACAGTTTAGAAAAATTAAATAAAATACAGTACAGTACAGTACAGTACAGTCGGACGAACAGTGGCACAGTGCTCATTCAGTAAATGCACAGCTAAACAGAAGTGTTTTGAGTCTGGATTTGAATGTGACCACTGTAGGAGCACATCTGATCTCTTCTGGAAGCTGGTTCCAGCTGCGGCTGGCATAATAGCTAAAAGCAGACTCACCATGTTTAGAGTGAACCCTTGGTATTTCTAGCTGATATGATCCTAATGATCTGAGTGATCTGTTGGGTTTATATTCAGTGAGCATATCTGCAATGTATTGAGGTCCTAGGCCATTGAATGATTTATATACCAGTAATAATACTTCAAAATCAATCCTAAATCTAACTGGGAGCCAGTGTAAAGACCTGAGGACTGGTGTGATATGTTCATATTTTCTGGTTCTGCTCAGAATCCTGGCGGCAGCGTTCTGTATGAGCTGCAACTGTCTTATGGTCTTTTTGGGAAGGCCAGTGAGGAGTCCATTACAATAATCCACCCTGCTGGTGATGAAAGCATGCACAAGTTTCTCTAAGTCTTGTCTGGAAACAAAGCATCTAATTCTTGCAATATTTTTGAGATGATAGTATGCTGATTTAGTTATTGCTTTGACATGACTACTGAAACTAAGGTCTGATTCTAGTGTCACACCAAGATTCCTGACTTGATGTTTAGTTGTTTGACCCCTAGAGTGAAGGTATGCGTTCACCTTGAGAACTGCATCTTTGTTTCCAAACGTAATGACTTCAGTTTTGTCTTTGTTTAACTGAAGAAAGTGTTGGCACATCCAACTGTTGACCTCATCAATGCATCGGCACAAGGAGTCAATGGGGCTGTAATCATTAGGCGATAGGGCTAAGTACAGCTGTGTATCGTCTGCATAGCTGTGGTAAGCAATTTGGTTCTTTCTCATTATTTGACTCATAGGGAGCATATACAGGTTGAACAGGAGTGGCGCAAGAATTGAGCCTTGAGGGACTCCGCATGTCATGGATGTCCACTCAGACTTATGGTCTCCTATACTAACATAATAACCTCTCCCATCTAAGTATGACCTGAACCATTTTAGGACTATCCCAGAAAGCCCCACCCAGTTTTCCAGCCTGTCAAGAAGTATGTTATGATCGACAGTGTCAAATGCAGCACTGAGGTCGAGTAGTACCAGCACTGATAATTTTCCTGAATCAGTATTTAAGCGAATATCGTTTATTATCTTTATGAGCGCTGTCTCTGTGCTGTGGTGCGGTCGGAAACCAGATTGAAAATTGTCAAAGTATCCATTCGAGCTTAAGAATTTGTTCAGCTGGTTGAAGACAACTTTTTCAATGATCTTGCCTATGAAAGGAAGATTTGAGATCGGTCTATAGTTGCTTAATATGGTCTTATCCAGATTGCTCTTTTTCAGGAGGGGCTTGACAACTGCAGTTTTCAGGGAGTTTGGAAAACTCCCAGAGAGAAGTGAGGCATTTACCACTTCTAGAAGATCTGCTTCTAAACTGTTTAACACACTTTTGAAAAAAGATGTGGGAAGTGTGTCAAGGGCGCATGTTGATGTTTTAAGGTGCTGTACGGTTTCTTCCAAAATGTTGCCATCAATTTTTTTGAAATCAGACAAAGTTACTACTTTTTCAGGTGGTCTGATCTGTCTGACCCCAGCGCAAGTCAAGGATGTGCTGATCACCTTTCTGATATTATTGATTTTCTCAGAGAAGAAAGAAGCAAACTCACTGCACTTGCTGTTTGAGAGCATTTCACTGGGAATCTGGCTTGGGGGGTTTGTCAGTCTCTCTACAGTAGCAAAAAGAGTGTGTGTGTTGTTTAAATGGCAGTTTATAATAGTTGAGAAGAAAGTCTGTCTAGCTTTGCCTAGTTCCATATTGAAAGCATGAAGGCTGTCTTTGTAGATGTTATAATGGACTACAAGTTTTGTCTTCCGCCACATGCGCTCTGCTTTTCTGCATTGTCTTTTCATATTTTGCACTGCTATAGGTAGACGTGGATCAGCTGAGAGTCAGCTGATGCAAGCTTGACTAATGTGACCTGCCAGAACTGACGCCACGCTTGATTTCATTCATGTTTTGCTTCGGAGCCGAGCGGGTGTTCAAGTGATTGCTCATTTCCAGATCACCTTCACAGAAGAGTGCAACTTTTCTAAAGAAAATGAAGAGACCAAAACAGCAATTTTCATAGCTATTAGGAGTTCACCTTCAAAGGCGCATTCCAGCATCATTATTGCAGTTTTTATTGCAATTAGACAGCGCGGCATTCGTACCTGGGTGCTTCAGCTACAAGAGCAGTTTTCCTAAAAGAGAAGCACGGGCGATCAGCATCTTTTTCAAGATTTTTTTTTATTATACCTTTATTTAACCAGGGAAAAAAAATCACATTGAGATAGATATCTCTTTTACAAGTGAGCCATGGCCAAGGTAGCAGCACACAGTAAACATAATAAAAACAGACAAAGTAAAATTAAGTACATAAAACAATAGTCACAACACACACATACACTAACACACAACAATAAAAAAAATGTGAAAGTTAAGAACAGGTGCAGACAGTTTGGAATGTTTGATTGAGATGTAACTTAAACTCACTGATTGAAATAAATACAGTAAGTTTCAATGATCTTTGACTCTCATTCCAAGCAGTTGGTGCACTATAAATAAAAGCAGTTTTTCCAAACTCTGTCTTCATTAAGGGAACATTTAAAAGAATATATCTGCTTGAACGCACATTATACCCTTGACTATTGACAGTTAATAGACTAATCATATACAGAGGAAGCTGGCCAACTATGGCCTTGTGCACAAGTATAAGCCAATGCTTGTACCTTCTTAAGTGAAGTGAAGGCCAACCAACCATTTTATACAGTACACAGTGATGAGTATAATAATTTGTACGAGTTATAAATCTTAGAGCAGAGTGATAAACAGAGATTGTAAAAGAGCCTTAGTGGTATTTCTATAAAAAAACATCTCCATAATCTAAGACAGGTAAGAAGGTAGCTTCCACTACCTTTCTCTTGGCTAACTGTGAAAAACAGGCACTATTCCGAAAATAAAACCCCAGCTGTAACCTTAACTTAGATAGCAATTGTTTAACATGTAACTTGAATGATAAGTCCTCCTCCAACACAAAGCCTAGGTATCTGTAGGAGGAGACCAGTTCTACAGATTTACCCTGCAGAGTGTAAAGAGGTGATGGAGAAGATTCACAATTATGTTTCCTAGAAAATACCATGCATTTTGTTTTCTTAACATTCAGAACTAGTTTTAAAGAGAGGAGGTTGCGCTGAACTATTACAAATGCTTCCTGGAACTTTGAAATGCAACTATCAATGGAGGATGCAAAACAATAAATTATGGTGTCATCTGCATATAAATGAATACTTGCGTCTGATAGGTTATCACCAAGATTGTTAATATATAGTGTAAATAACAGGGGACCCAAAATGGACCCCTGTGGCACACCAGATTCAATACTGAGCCTATGAGAAAGAGACCCCTTAATTTGCACCCTTTGGCACCTATTCTTTAAGTAGTTCCTAATCCAACCTAATGCGGTTTCAGAAAGGCCGATACTGTGTAGACGCGATAGAAGAATACCATGATTGACAGTATCAAAAGCTTTAGTCAAATCAATAAACACTGCAACACATGATCTTCCATTATCTATGGTGCAGATAATCATTTAGAACTTCCATAGTGGCAGTTACCGTACTATGATTCTTTCTGAAACTGGACAGAAACCTAGACAAAGTGCTGTTACTAACCAAAAATTCCTTTAGCTGTTCGCTGACAATATATTCAAAAATTTTGGCTCTAACTGATAAGCTTATAAATCGGTCTATAATTATTTAAATTGGTTGGATCGCCACCTTTCAACAGGGGTACAACCAGAGCAGATTTCCAGACATCAGGGACAACATTCTGTTCTAATGATAAATTGAAAATATAAGCTAGTGGGCCAGCAATGATCTCAGCAGCTACTTTCAAAAATTATGGCTCAACTTCATCAGGCCCTGCAGACTTCATAATGTCCAGGTTTTTTAAGGCCTTTAAAACTTCACTTCTTAAGATTGGAGAAAAGCTAAAAGTAGGGCTATCTTCTCTCAGAAGAGGAGATGGATTTGGTATATCACTCACTGAAATTTCGTTAAAAATAGAACCTGAAGAAATAAAATGCTTATTAAAGCTATTTACCATATCCGTCCTGTTAGTAATTAGACTATCTTTTACTAAAATTTGATCAGGAAAATCATTAGATAACGTGGAGGGAGAAAGTGATTTGATGGTTTTCCAAAATTTAATAGGATTATTTAGATTTTGTGAGGTTTCATTTAGATAATATTCAGATTTTGATCTGCGTATAAGAGCTGTACATTTGTTTCTCAATATTCTAAATGCTACCCAATCTCTTTCTGTATCCAATTTCCTCGCTGTGGCCCAAGCCAAGTTTCTTTCATGAAGGAGTTCAGATAATTCATTTGAATTCACAATTCAAAGAACCATGGATTATCACAGCCTTTTACTCTGAATATCCTAACAGGTGCATGCCTATTCACAATCTTCAAAAAATAAAGTGTGAAAATACTGCCATGCAATAGTCACATCAGGTATTAAAAACAATCTATCCCAGTCAGATACAAACAACTCATGCAGAAACCCTTGAGTATCAAACAATTTAAAGCTCCTTTTTGTAATAATTCTAGGTTTTACTTTAGGAATTTTAAAATTCCTTATAGCAACTACAGTACAATGATCACTGACATCATCAGGAAAAAACCCTGTATAGGTGTATTTATGGGGTTTATTTGTTAGTATAATATCTATTAGAGTGGACTTGCTTGGGTTCTTATGATTAGGTCGTGTAGGTGATTCAATAAGTTGAGTAAGATTCACAGAATCACAATATGCTTTGAACTGATCTGAGCTTGATGTCAACCAATTCCAATTCAAATCACCCCATAATACAAGATCTTTAGAAAGCAGGTCAATTAAAACAGCTGACAGTGAGGTGAGAGCATCACTGATAGCTGCAGGTGGTCTATAGCAGCCAACTATACATAAATGACAATCCTTTCCATATTCCAGGTCGATAGCCAGAAACTCAAACTGTTTAGGGAGAGAAACTGATTTAAGAACAGTTGCATGAAAATTTGATTTAATATACATTGCAACCCCACCCCCCTTAGTTTTACGATCAGCTCGAAACACATTATACCCTTCTAATGCAATGTCGTGGCTTGAGATTGATTTTTTTAAGCCACGTCTCAGAGATAACCAAAATATCTGCTTTGGTTGTCTTGGCCCATACAGTATTTGTACTTGGTCTAATTTTGGCAGCAGCAGTGGCGGTTCTAGACCACAGTAACTGGGGGGGCCAGGCAGGGGCCACTTGTGCTTTTAGGGGGCACACCTTTAACATTCATCTTAACCTATTTTCAGTATTATTATTTCAAGTCATTTTTCACCATGTCATGCATGACTGCAATCTCTAGAAAAAGCTAATAAATTATATTAGCTAAGCTAATAAAACAATTTCAATTCAAATGAATGTTTCATTATGTTTAATTGTAGTGTGATATAATGATCAATAATAACACATTTTTAGCATCTAAGCACATCTAGGCACTTTTTTACACCTGGGGTGGGCGATATGGCAATAATATCATATCACAATTTATAGATTTTTTTCAGGAAAATCACGATTTTATCACGATTCTTTTTTCATGTTGGTTTTACTATTTTGCATGTGATTGAGCATTACAGCCAAACTAATGTCCCTATTTTAAAAGCAAAGCCTTATAGGTAACAAAATATAGGTAACAAAATATAAAATAAAAAAGAATGGCAGACATTTAGGCCAAAGTGGCGAAGATAAAAATCTTTGTCACTATTTTCTTTGTTATTAAAAATTAAGAACAGAGATACATATTACACATACACAACTTAATATACAAATGAAATAAACAGTGCTTTATTTTTTCAGCTATAGGTGTATTTAACAGTAGAATTGAAGAAAGTAATTAAATGAACAAATATGAAAATAAAACACAACAGACTTAAAGTTCTCAGTCAAGAGCAGTGAATGATTTCCTCTGTGTGTTTTGTTGTTTTATTAACATTAAAGGGATAGTTCTCCCCCCAAAAGTCATAATTTACTCTAAGTTGTTTTAAACCTGAAAAAGTTTCTTTCTTTTGTTGAAAATAAACGTTATTTGAAAGAATGTGAGTAACCAAACAGTTGATGTACCCCTGTGACTTCCATAGTATATTTTTTTCCTACTATGTATGGAAGTCAATGGGGACCAGCAACTGTTTGGTTTTGGGTGAACTATCTCTTTAAGGACAAGCGGCAACTGCACGCGACGCGTCTAATATGACAAGCAGATTTTAATTAATTTTCTCTGTTTGCTTTCACTTTAGACATAACCAACTTTGTTTATGTAAACATTGTCTGTATTTGACAGTATTAGCGCAATATAAGACTCAAAAGATAACTTGATCCAGTAACAGGCTTTTAGTGCATGTGCGCGTCGAGTGTAGGGTAGACTGGGTACAGTTGAGACATAGGTACAGTTGAGACACCTTTAATAACTTGCGTTCGCAGCAAGCACAAGTTGTGATTTTTGCTGTGCACATGCGTATTAGTGTCCTCTTTGTTTGTGGGAAATTTGAACAGTGGACGCATCTCCGATCCGAAAATATCGGGTAAAGTTTTTTTTCTAAAGTAGGACGTTCACTTCACCATGCACTCTCCACAATGAATAGCTTATTATCCCTATATGACTGTTAAACATAACTGGTATCACCACAAACTTTATTCTGTGCCCTAAAAACTGGCATATTTCATGGTATTGTGTCATGCAAGGTAATTGCAAAATCTAGAGAAATGTGCGAGGTGGCCAGCGGGGTATAGTTGAGACACACGTGTACCAACTGTACCCCCGATAGAGCTCTATTAGGAAACACACTGTTTAATTGTTCAGTGTTATGATAACAGGTTAAAGGTCGTAATTAGCCAGCATAGGACGCAAATGAAAATAAAATTTGATATTTGTGATATTTAAACTGTGTATTATTAATAAATATTGTTTAATATCTTGTTCCTGCTTTATAAATTTTAACCAGTGCTAATTTAAATAAAATGAATGAATATAAATGGTTGAATAAACAAAAATGTTGCCCAATTGTTATTTTCTTTATTTGTCTTTATTTTTTATATTTACAATGAATGGTAAGTTATCTTTACATCATTAAAAATGGGTGTCTCAACTGTACCATGCACTGTCTCAACTGTACCACATATGGGTACAGTTGAGACAAGGTTGAGACAAAAAGCACCTTATTTTTATTAGGTAATTGTGGAAAATATAAACTACTTGTGGGTATTATTGATTGATAATATCTTTGTCTACAAGCTAATGAAATGTCAGGTGGCATGCCATGTGGAAATTCACTTCTTTTCAGTATCTATTTTTTGTGTGAAAAATCAAAACGCAAAAAGTGTCTCAACTGTACCCAGTCTACCCTACGCGCTCAGTAAAGCGCATATTTGAACAGCGCATCAGCAGCGAATGACATGTTTAACCGGCAAGGCTTTAAAGCACATGCAAATAATGAACTTTTGTGAACTGCAGTGTCCCGTTCCTCTGCGTTAACATTTGATGTGAATATACGTCGTGCTGCAGTGTAGCCTATAGATGAAGGCGCCGCAACTGATAAAATGCGCAGTTGTTTGGTGTGATTTTACGATTCCAAATTTAGGGGGGCCAGAGGGGGGGCCAAGCTTGGTGACACGGGGGCACTGGCACACCTTTCTGGGGCTTGAACGTGGTATTTGCGTGGACTGTCAATGGAGGGACAGGAATCTGACAATTTCCATTTGTAGGTGAACTAACCCTTTAGGAATAAATTTAGACACGCACCTTAAGAAATCTCACTAAATAGTCAGCTGACGGAAGAATCTTTGTTCCCTTCTTGTGGCTTTGTGATGTTGGGGGCAGGTGATGGGCAGAGATTTCCCAGTCAGTTGAGTCTAAAATTAAAAAGCAAGAAAACATCTACCAGTCAATCATGAAAACAATTGGTTTGAAAACAAATTTTATTTAAGGAAAAGGAAAAGGGGGGGCTTTTGTAAAGTAATTTGACAGGACAAATTCAAAATGAGTGTTATGAAACACAAAAAATCTAGTTATACCAAATAGCAACAAAGCTATGATTATTTTTTTTATGTTTATACACTATCTCATATGTTATCTGTAAAATCTGACACTCACCAGGTTCTAGTCTGTACGTTACAGCCTTTAAAGACCAAACCTGGTTAGCCTTAGCCATTTAAACATGAAAGCATATCCAAACATCAACCAAAATTGAATCTGATAAATACATTTTCATAAACATTTAATCTTAAAGAATTACTTAACGTTATGGCCGGTTCAGATTACAAGTTTTTTTTATCTTATGCGATAGTCACTGTGTCAGATTACACGAAAATATTAAACATGCTAGTCTTTTTGTCGTGGTGTCGTGAAGCATCGCAGACGCAACGTAGGCTGTCGCCCGCTATGACACACTATACGAGATGAAACGATCGAATCTTGCGTCCCGACGCCCGTTGTCGTATACGAATTCCCACGACACTCTAAGTCAAACGGATCGTGGCAAAATCGGGCTAAAAACGTGTAATCTGAACCGGCCATTACACATCCTAAGAAAATTTGTTTTTCAGTTAACGTTAGGTTTCAGTTAAGATAAGTTAGGTGTGCTGGCAAACGAGAGTAAAATATAGTTTGAGGATAAATACATTATGATATTTGCACATCACAAATATTGTCATAAAACAAAATAACATTATAAAATAAGTATTGTAAATGAGTTAAAACACTTACTCGGTGTTTTCACCGTTAAACTCCGTGTCTGCAGTGTGTCACGAGTCAAAGAAGATGCAGGGCATAACGGAGTCTGTGAGAAAGGTTTAGGCGCGCACATCACATAAATATCGTAATAAAACAATATAATGCCATGAAATACATGTTGTAAATTAGGTTAAAAACACTTACTTTCGGTGTTTTCCCTGTTAACGTTACAACCTTCTCGTCGTCAGCTCCGTATTGAGTCAAAGATGTCTCCTTTGAGAAAGGTTTCGGCTCGTTTAAGCACGCAGAGCATTTAAATTTCTCTATAAATCAATATGTTATAAAATACATATTGTAAATTAGATAAAACACTTACTTTCGTCGTTTCTCTGTTTAAAAGCAACCTCATCCTGGTCTGCTCTGCATCGCGCGTCAACGAAAATGCCTTTCTGAGACCGGTTTAGCCGTTCACAGCATATAAATATTGTAATAAAAACAATATGATGTAATAAAATGTTATAAAATGCATATATAAATGCGATAAAACACTTAATATCTGCGTTTTCCCTCCTCGTATGCCTTGCATCGCGAGTCAAAGAAAATGGCGTCTGTGAAAAAAGTTTCAGGTCGTTTCGTCGCGCCCAGCGCGTAAATGTCCCGGATGTAACTAATTACACTCTCTCGGTGTAAATTTAATAACTCTACATATTTTCACCAGCCAGAGGTTGCGGTTTACACTAGCAGTGTTAATCCCTTGAAATTCAACACCAGAAAATTAACTCTTTACTCTAAAGGCCACTTTATACTTCTGCGTCGGGTTCGCGTAGAAGGTACGGTGTAGCATACGCATTGACGTGTACCATACGTCGTACCCTTCGCCGTACCCTGACGCGCACCTCCTCAAAAATGTAACTACGCGTCGCGGCGACGCGGACCGCAAGATCTGTGATTGGTCGGCTGGATAGCATCGCGTTTCCTCCTACGCATTTCCGGAATGATCTTCTGCACTCTGCACCGCCCGCCCGCCATTTTTAAATTCCGAAGATCAGTGAAGAGCCATGGAAATAGACCAAGTGACCGAGAGATTGCTTGAAGAAGTGCGGAAATACAGCCATCTGTATGACTCCTTCAGTCGCCATTGCTCGTAGAAACCTAAACTCAAAACAGCCGCGAGGAATGTAAACACAGTGGAACTGGAACATTAAAACCCACCCGCGCCAACTAGTGTTCGGCGGTGTAACTGCAGAGCAACACAGACATTCGCAGAAGTATAAATGCTCACGACGGCGTCGCCTACGTGCGTACCCTACGACGTACACTACGGCGTACACTCGACGCAGAAGTATAAATTGGGCTTAAGAGTCCTTAACACCAGGATTTCAACACTGGAGATTTTGCTGTGTAAATAGCCTATAACTAATCAAATCGCACTATGTCACTATATCACCAAAAATCCGCTATCTCAAAATCAAACTCCTCTCACAAAAACCCACGAGGTCAATATGCGTTGATTTCACTTTTATACAGATGTGCGATTGTGTGGTCTGTTCCCGACCCTGTCAATCAAACGCTGATTCGGCGGACCACACCTGCAGTGTGGTGAAACACTTAGTGAAACACTTCGAGGCTTTGTTTGGCCATAGTCACGTGACATGGGTGTTTTGAATCACGCTTCGGATCAGTGTTTCGAAACATCTGCGCTTCGGGATGTTTCGCGTCAGCCATCCCTACATCACGGTTCGGTGCATAAATTTACACAGAGAATACACGGTATAAAAATAAATAAAACTCACGTGCAAATTAATTAATGTAATGCGGAACTACTGTTAGATACGCGGGTTCTTTAGGGACACCTAATCTGTAGCTCCGCCTTAGCTCTGAAGCTCTGAAGCAGGCTGCGATGTAAAGATTGCAATTTGCAATGCTGGAATATGTTGCGTGTGTGTGAGAGGGAGAGGGAGAGGGAGAGGGAGAGGGAGAGGGAGAGGGAGAGGGAGAGGGAGAGGGGGGGCGCGGTCGTTATCGAAAAGTCACAAAGTGCTTACTTATATTTGTGTGTGTGAGGCGCGCGATCGAACAGTGTAAACATAAAAACATACTCCGTCATTTTGTTTATACAGGAAATCATTCAAACTGCAAAGTATTTAAGTTACTGTTAATTTAAATTAAGGAAAACAAATATATTAATCTGAAATATAGCAAATACATTTTCAATTCATTCAGGTACAGTTACCAAACATATCTCAAGGTCTTTTTGTCTTTTTAGTAATTTAATTAATAAACTAATTATATAAAACTATTGTCAATGCACCACAAACAAACAAAAAAAAAATACAAACCTTAAGTAATTTATTTTCCTTTGGTGGTCCAGCCTGAGACATGCACAAACCTTCTGCATTTTTGTTTTGCTTTTCCCTCCATTGTACCGAACTCGTACCGAACCGTGATGTCTGAACCAAACCGTGACTTCTGTGTACCGTTCCACCCCTAATGTATACTGTTCTATGTTTACAGGTCAAGTTTTCAAGTTTTGTTCATTTTTTGATTTTGTTTAATTCTTTTTTTCATGTTTTTGGATCTTTGGACACTGTCAATAAACTGCACTTGGGTTCTCTTCATCATCTTTGTCTGCTTCCACGTCAGCTATGTTACAGGAACCAAGGAGGTATATCGCTGTATCTGTAAGCATTTTCAATAACCTCAATAAGGGTGGTTTCTGGGCTCACATATTTTTCATGCAGACACCACAGAAATAAGTGATGAGGAACAGAGCAAATAGTTCCAGAGTGTTGCAATGTGCAAAGAAAAAGATTTAAGTTTCCTTTTTACAGGATTGTAGTTATTCTCAATTTTCTTTTCTTTTTATTGCTAACATGCACCGTTTAAAACTCTTAAGACAGTCAGCGAACTTAGAAATCTGAGCTCTAAATAGTGTTTTTTTTTTTGTAAAAAAAAAAAAAAAGAAAGCATTTAAAAACCATATCCTTCTAAATCCATGAACAAATTTTGTCATTCATAATCTCTCACCTGTAATTCATCATCCATCGACCTGCATTTGCAGCAGATTTTTCGACTGGTAACTCACAGCTTTCAAAACAGAATAATAAGTGTTGTCCATTTCTGCAGTGAATTGAAATAGAAATAGAAAATCTTATCCAAATATTTACAATAAAATGAAATAATCATCCAAAACATAAGTAATTGCAATTTCAGTCTTGCCGTCTTTTCCTAAAAGTGGACAGCTTTAGAATGATATTGTTTGGATATATGGATCAAGGAAGACTGTGGTGGGGAAAGAAACTAATCCTCACATTACTGGACGTACAGCATGAGTGATTATGTAGTTTTTATTGTTTTGTTGGGGTATTTATCTTTGCAGCCCTGGAATTTCAGTTGTTGTTGTTTTTCACAAGTAAATTACTATGCAAAGATATGGGAGTGAAGTGACTGTTTTCACAAGGTGTACATTTTCAAAAGTCAAAATAAAAATCAATGTAAAATGCTGCATTTTATATATCTGTCTCATGTGTATCTGTTAGTCACGTGTCTTAATAAAGTCATAACATAATGATATCTTTGCAAATCATTAGCTATAATGATTCATTAAAACAAACGCTTGGAAGTTGAAATGCATGACTTCAACTCATTGGGTATTTCTGAATATTGCAGAAAATGCTTCGTTTCCTCGCTCCTCCGTCCTCAAGCCTGTGACCCAGAAACCTCCAATCAAAGTGAGCATTGACCATCTCAATTCTCTGATTGCCTCGCAAAGAGATGAAGAACGAGGAGTGAGGAGCGCCTCTACATCTGTCACAATAATTGTTTTACTTTTGCAGTTTAAATAAACCATATACCTACTTCAACAAGGCAACTTGCTTTATTATCATTTATTATGAATTTCATAACATAAGAACAGATCCCTTGAGCGCAGCTGATGTCACTGAAGTGACGCTTGTGTAATAAAAAAATTCCGATATTTAATAAAAATAATCCATCCTCATTAAACCCAGCACACATGCATCGCCTGGTCTCGTCAGTGCATACGCATAGGCGGCTGAATTAATGCATATTAGTGCAACTACAGTATACTGTAAATTGTTACCAGAATGCATAAATGGGATCATATTGACCCGGCATGCTAATTTTTTTTACGTTTTCAAACGACTTGCACAAAATGTGTGTGTTTTGGGTAACACTTTACAATAAGGTTCATTAGTTAATGTATTAACAAACATGAACTAACCATGAGCAATACATTTGTTACAGTATTTATTAATCTGTGTTAATGTTAGTTAATAGTAATCCAGCCGTTCACTGTTTGTTCATGTTAGTTCACAGACACAGTGCATTAATGTTAACAAATACAACATTTGATTTTAATAACCTATTAGTAAATGTTGAAATTGAGATTAACTAAGATTGATAAATGCTGTAGAAGTATTGTTCGTTCTCAGTTCAAGTCAACTAAGGTAGTTAACTGAAGTTTAAACTAAACCTTATTGTGAAGTGTTTTGTTTGGGAAGGATTACACGAGGGGTCTGATAGCGAGAGATTTACAGTGCAAAAGCTCCAATCCCTGAGCCTCATATGACCATTACCGGAAGACCGTTTATAAAGTTATAAATATGGATATTTTTCTTCCACAAACGCATGGCTTCGCTTCAAAAGGCCTTTATTAACCCCAGGAGTCAAGTCAAGTCATCTTCATTTATACAACACTTTTAACAATATAGATTGTTTCAAAGCAGCTTTACAGTGATAATAGGAAATTACAGTAACAGATTGTTTAGGCTTTACAGCAGCTCTAGAATAAAGTTATTGTCCAGCTAAAGTTAGTTTGATTGATTCACTTCAGTCGCAATGATCATTAGTTATTAACTTAGGGGCCGCTAACACGACACCGTTCTAACAGAAAACTCAAGTTCTTTCTGCGCAAACTTCAAAAACGTGAACCTGTGAGGATTCGTATAGATTTCTTTTATGATTGATGGATGCACTTTTATGGACTTGGAAACAGAAACAGCCATTATAATGCTTGGAAGAGCCAGGATATTTTTTGATATAACTCTGATTGTATTCGTCTGAAAGAAGAAATGGTTTACCTAGGACACCTAGGATGGTTTGAGGGTAAATTATGGGATCATTTTCATTTTTGGGTGAACTAACCCTTGACATAGACATTTTGATTTGAACAGACATATAACAGACATTTTACAGTAATCTCGGTATACTGGTAAATGGGACTTTAATAAAATTAAATCATGCTCATGTATTTTGAACTCTGTTTTTCCCCTAATAAGTGAAGAATGAAAAAGAACAGAATACTGTGAGTATCGGGGCCATAACTCCGTTTCAACACAGAGTTTAACTCTCATTTGGCGCTTTGAACCCTGGCTAAACTTGTGCAGTGCTGTCAGAAGCATTCTGTGCATGATGGATCAAATAAATGTATTAGAAACCTTGACATTTTGCATTTTATTTATGGTATAAGGCCATTTTGCGATTTCAGTGATCATACATTAATCAGTCAGATTTATGCAATTCATCTGGGTCATACTTTTTAGGTCGGAAGATGCGGAATACAGAAACATTTTCAACAAAATCACATCACTGAGTAGTTTACTGCGTATTCCTGCATTGTGTCGAGAAATTGCTTGCTTTTTTTTCTCATTATTATATATATATATATATATATATATATATATATTATTTATTTATTTATTTATTTTTTTGCAAGAAGGACTTGCTGTATTAAAATAATTTGAGGAACTGCTGTTGAAACCAGACTGTAGAAAAGAGGAATTTTAACAGTAAAAAGATCGCTCAGATACTGTCAAGTTACTTTTGGGATTTCATCAGTTCTGCCTCTAACTTGAAAAAGGGCTTAGTCAACCACAGACACAGGAATCATCTAAAAAAATGGCTTTTACTTTCTCTTCAATAAAGTTGTTACAATCTTGATATGCAAGTCTGTTGATTTCATTCAAATCACAATAGATTGGAACAGATGAACTTTGTTTGCAGTTAGATTAGTCTTGAAACAGTCATTGCTTTAGTAGAAAAGCTCAAGCTCAAATTAGGTTGATAACCTTTAAAGAAGAAGAAGAAAAAAAAAGAATACAATTCCTAATTACAATCAAACATTTGACACCCATGCATTAACAATATATACATTTTTAACAGACTTTTAAATTCATATATGAATTGTATGCACTCTAATGCAGCCTTATCATACTCAAAGTAAAAATGTCTCAAAACATGTAAACATTACAATCCTACATCCTACCAGCAGCGTCTCGGGTTGATTAATCACTGATGCACATCCAATTTCTGTTGTACTCATTTACTCATGCCTCATAACTTTTTCCAGTCACAAAGTTTTTTCCTCTAAAAATAAGATGGATAAAACCGCAGGACAAGCGCTCTCACAGACGATTGTTTCTGCCCATGTTTGGTGTTTAATGTGCTCTAATTACAAGCGCACCTGATAGAGATTCATCACAAGTTGAGTTCGGCTTTGTCTGACGGATGACGTCATCCGGATGACGACGCTCTTCGTGGCTTCCCGTAACACCTATGACAATCAGTTCGGCATACAAATTTTCGCTTTTCTTGTTCAGTCGTCCCCAATAATGTTTAAACTAATATAAATAAATGTGTTTAACTTCACAGATACAATGGTGGAGAGAATAAAAAATAATAATAATCTGATTTTCTCAAGTGGCATGCCTTGACAAACGGGAGCGAACAGGAAGAAGAAGTGGTTGAGGCTGAAAAGGAAGAAAAGAGGAAGTCGACAATTTTTCATGGAGAAACAGGGCCGTCGCTAGTGGGTTGAAAGGTGGTGACAATTATAGGGGTCTCCACTGCCCAGGGGGCCCCATAAAATCCAACAGTTATACTATATAGGCCCATGTTGTATGAATAATTCTAATATGTATATTAGTTGTATGCCTGAGATTTAAATGAAAACCACAAAAACATGCAATTTGGTTAAATATGTTTTCCAAATATTCTCTTACCTCCCTATAAATGGTTTAATCCATTCTAAAGTATTTATTAATTATTCAGTCAGTGACAAACATCAGATGGACCCGATAAAATTGTAAGTCCCACCCCAGCTCGTGAACAGAACCAATCAGAGTTGAGGCGGCAGTGCCTGAAGTTAACGATGAACTTGGTGGAAGAGCAGGAGACTGACTGACAAAATGTCGGAGAAAAGAAAACATAAATTAGGGTATCAGAAACATAGACATCATATAGATAGACGCCCTATCGACCGCTACTGCCTACTGGCGCGGGCGAGCCGTGGGGCCGCCATCTTAGACCGGTCACCCGCTCCACTCAGTGTAATCTGTATGGCAGGTGCAATGAGCTGTCAGCGCATTTAATTAATCATACCTCACTGAATACCGAACTGATTTTCACGCGGGTTTTTTTGCTGCAAAGGCCATTCATGTAGCTATTATACAGGACACATGGTTCGGCGTATTTTAATATTCATAGTAGGCTTAACAGTAATATAATATTCTGATATAAGATATAAAGTGACCAGACGTCCAAAATCTAAATATGTGATGTAGGATATAGGTATTTTATAAATCACACACTATAAATATGATAAAGAAGCAGAAACAGATAGTTGCAATAAAGTAAGATATTTTAATAAGTTGAAGAAACGTGTGTGTTTTACATTTACATTGCTTCCTGATATCACGTGCGCAAACACAAATAAGCGCACATTAACACAAACACATTAATAATAAATAAATAAAATAGGCCTAATATATATATATATATATATATATATATATATATATATATATATATATATATATATATATATATATATATATATATATATATATTAAGGTGGCCCTTATTTTTCAAGTTTTGATTTATAATTGTCTGACCCCCTCAAGTTGTTCCAATACATGAAAAAATATTTCAGGCAAAATATGAGCTCATTTGAACAATATTTAGAGGTGTCTCGATGACGTTGAAGTTTTGTAAAATCAGTTATGCTCAATTTGTGATAATTACCACTTGCCTAATTTTATCTCAACTATTTAAATTACTTGCTTATTTAATGGCAATTCTGAATTTACACTTATTTTGCACAAAAGATATTCTATGCATTTCTTGCAGACGCATAAATTCTGTTATTTTGCCACTTTTGTGACTTATTTCAAGTATTTGCGGTCGTCGGCACTTAAGCACTTCACAAGCAGCAGAGGAGCCCAATGGCGACGGGAGGGACAACTTTGTCTCGAAGTCCAGCAGAAACCTGTTTTCAATGCTGGGTATACCTGAGTATATTCCTGTCTGAAGATCCCGAATCATGGAACAGTAGAGATGATTTCAAAGCTGCTGAGGCAATAATCAATAGTCTGGCACGCAGAACGTGGTGTTGCGCTCATCCAAGAAAGATGCGTCACATTCCGGGTGCTTTAGGTGTGAAGAACAGCTGCAGTATGCTCTGCAAGTCATTGAGCAAAACCGAATACAATTTCCAGATGCCAAGAAATCAACACTGCTTGGTGTTAAAGCAGCACTAGGTAACTTTTCAACCTTCATAATAAATTTCCAAGTCTCTTGTGATGGTACATCGACTTACAATAGGTAGAATGACACGTCTGCCATAGCCTGACGGGGTCTGTATCGTTTTTAATCGTACTTTTAAACTTCGGGTTTCGGGTAGTAACCAGCGAACTAAAAGAACTACAAAATTCGACTGCTTTACGGCAATACGTCACTTCCACCACCACCCCCACTTCCTTAAATGCGGACGTGCGAGCCCAACTAGCGTTTGTTGTCCGGATGTTATAGTCATGGCCGAAGCAGCACCAGGTAAAAGCAAGAAAGCAAAGGTTTTGTCGGAGGAGAGCAAAAAGAGGAAACGAGAAAGTGATCGCATTAAAGGCAGGACGAGGATCAACATTGGGCCAGCGTTTTCTCGCTGGCGTGAGCTGAAGGAGGAGGAGGGGTGCCCGACCGATGTGGACTTGGCTGTCATGCTTTTGGACTAGTAAGTATATAGCTTGCATACTATCTCTTGTTTTTTATTTATTTTGTTGTCTGCATGACTATGTTACGGAAGCTATCTTATCCTCCGTTCATCTTCATGAATCAAGTAATGATAGTAGAGTAGCGAATTGTCAATCTGGTAACGTTAGCTAGTAAACGATCATATTCTAGTGTTTGATGTTTGGCTAACTTAGCTATCGCTAGCATTCTCGTTCTGATTTGAACTTTGCAATCTGTACATTCAGAATGAATAGCCATAGTCAAGACACTAGCTCACTTCAGCTAGGACAAGCACCTAGTTTTGAGAATCATCATCTGATTTAGCATGTAAACTTCATTCATCTTCAAGTTACAATTATATAAAGTTTGTGTTGCTGTAAAATTGAATTAGACAAATACGTTCTCTGTTATTTCCCTAAAGCTTTCAAAAACAGCAAATAACATCTACTCCCCACAAACTATCCTGTGAACCTCCACAGCCTGTGGTCTCTAGTATTACTGAGGAGTCGGACTATGATAGGTATTGCATGTTTTACGTGGCCATCAATTTTTCCGTAGCCTTTTAATTTGTTTTCTCATGTCCTATTTTCTGTTTTGTTTCAGGGGTGAATTTCCCATTGAAGGGGTACACATCCTGGAAGAAGGTCTTAGGGAAGAAGAGGTCGCTATATTAGAGGCCAGGTGAGTTTTTATAGCAGAAGGCTGTATTCCTTGGACTCCTTGGAGTGTGAGCCTCTGGTTTGAAGTCTAGTATCTCTTGCACACTTTCTTTCAAAACTTGCATACTGTCACACAACAGTCACATACTAGTTGTGTTTTACTTGGTTAAAATTAAGCACATGAAAAGGTTTCAAGTCATGCCCTCACCCTTGTCTTCTTATACGTCATGTCTCCATTGCAAACTGAAACAGTTTGAGGAGTGTTGAGCACTGTAGGCCAGTGCTGTCTGCCACCAACAACAGTGAAACAGTTTATGCTCTGTGCTGTCATAGTTTATCTGAGGCAGTGACTGAATGTTGTTTGCTTGAACTAATGTGGACAGAATGCATATTTAATTTTTCCCAGTACATGTACTTATCTATACTATTTTTGTCTACCACTATTTTACTGCAGCATGCAATCTCTAGATCTTGTAGAGGAAAAAGAGCAGCATGACTCTCCAGATGAGGATGCAGCAAATGACCCAAGAAACAGCATGTAAGTCTGTTAACTAATAACTCTGTTTTCATTTAGTTGTCTTTTGCATTCATGCTTAAGTGTGTTTATGTACAGTATTGAAATGGATGAGAGCTGGAAAGACCCAAGATTATGTGAGGATGGGGACAGCTCTGATGAGGAATATATTCCTTTTCTTCAACTTCGGTATGTTATATTCACTAGCTTCATTTGATGCACAATTAGTATATTGTAGGGTTGGACTTGTAGTAGAACAGCAACTAAACTTTTCCACTATCCAAAAATACCTTTTCATATCTTGCCTTTTTATGCAGAGTTGGTGGTGCAGCTTCAAAGGTCGGTAATATTGAGCAGCTTCAAGAAATATCAATGGATGAGACCGTGCTTGATGTAGCTGTTCCCAACTCCACCGACGATCAGATGACCGATGTGCCAGACCATTTGACAGTTGAAAAGGAAGATGACTTGGTTGGAAAGAAGGCCTGCATTGCCTACCTTGACAACCTGAAGATGCTTGCTTCATTTATGCAATTTCCAATGAAAGCATGCACCTTTTCTAATAAAATTACTGGGGAAAAATGCCCAGGAAGACCACCATTTCAGGTTGAAATGAAGCCTCGAGGAACTGGTCTTGTCTTGGAATGGGTAAGCAAACAGTATTTGCTTTCGTTGTGCGTATGTGTGTACTACACTCAATAGTTGTGTGTTAGAGGAGGAGCAGTGACTGACTCTGGGAAGAAATCTAACTCTGACTCTGTGAAAAAATCTAACTCTGATTTGAGTAGCATAGCTATTTCAGTAATCAGAATGTTCATCGCTTCATGGAGTTACAAATAAATTTTTTTGTTGAATAATCAAGAACTTTCAGTTATTTGTAGGTTAGTTTGGTCTAGTGTAGTAGTGTTTGAGTTGGTAAGTGTTTTTTGCTTTTCTTATGTGTTTTTGTTTTGTCTTTCATATTTTACTTACTGATTGTAGCTATGTCCCTTTGGACATGTGCTCTGGAAATGGAATTCACAGCCTCTTTTGAAATATGGCATGCAAGGGGGGGACTTCATGCTATCCACAAATATCCTGTTATCCGGGAACAACTACAGGAAAGTGGCATTACTCTTCAAATTCATGGAACTTGGGATGGTTGAAGAGTCAAAATTTTTCAAAATCCAAGATACATATTGCATTGAACCAGTTGATGAGTTCTGGCAGAAAATCCGAGCCGACGTTCTGACCCGTTTGCGTGTAAAAGACAAGGTGGTTGTTCTTGGTAAGCTTTGATATCTTTGTCACCTATGAATATTTTGTCATGTCTGTGGTTTGCTAATACTTATCAAGATCATGTTGTGATATCTTTTGTGATGGTTTTTTTTTTTCATTAGGTGATGGCAGAATGGATTCTCCAGGTGGGGGTGTGTGTCTCTGTGGGTGTGTGTCTCTGTGGGTGTGTGTCTCTGTGGGTGTGTGTCTCTGTGGGTGTGTGTCTCTGTGGGTGTGTGTCTCTGTGGGTGTGTGTCTCTGTGGGTGTGTGTCTCTGTGGGTGTGTGTCTCTGTGGGTGTGTCTGCGGAAGACAGAGAGAGAAATAATATGATTTGCACAGTTTACATATTTACCACTATGTTCTACATTCTGTAGGCCACTGTGCACAGTATTGCACCTACACAACCATAGAGCAGGAATCTAGAGACATCGTGCACATTGTTTCTCTGGATAAGCGGGAAACAAACAGGAACTCGACAATTATGGAGAAGGAGTGTTTTGTCCGAACAATGGATGCGCTATTGCCGGAGATCCATATATCGGAAGTGGTCACCGATGCACACCCTCAAATTTCTGCTTTGCTGAGTAAGGAAATTGTCCATAATGTTGGAATAGTGTGTATGTGTGTATATATATATAAACTTCTTTTTCCACAGAACCAGATGGCAAATACAAGCAGTGGGGTCTACATCATTCCCTTGATATTTGGCACGCTGCAAAGAATTTAGGGAAGAAGCTGCGACGAGTAAGCAATGTTTTTATGAGTGATTAGTGATTTGTTAGTAACTGGATTTCAACCTTTTACATATCTTGTTGAAAAACAGCAGAATATTTATGGTGGCTGTCTCACACTGGCACATCCTGTTTTCAGGCTGGTGTAATGAAGGACCAGTCTCATATTTTGCCATGGATCAGTGACATTGTAAACCACTTCTGGTATTGTGCTAAGCAAGCATCTTCTGTAGAGGAATTTAAGGTATGTTTTTGGGAAGTGAATCGATACTGTAAAAAAACACATTGGTTTGCTGGGTGTACAGAGGGCAAGATATATTTTGTTTCTATTTCTGCAGCTGAAGTGGCATTCTGTTATACACCATGTTCGCAACCAGCACACCTGGGCTACTGGATCGTGTGAGCATGAACCACTTGGCGATGGTACCCAGGAAAAAACGTGGATAGAACAAGGTATTTCGAATTTATTTTTCGTGTGTTGCTCTGTATGGACTATTGTCCTTCTCATAATACGATGTTGTGTGATTACAGGCTCAGCAGCTCACCAAGCATTAGTAGCCATCGTCCTAGACAAGCGTTGGTTGAAGAATGTCAAGAAGTTCATCAACTTCAGGTATGTACATTACCTTTAGTGTACACTAATAACAGTGACTTACAAGAAAGTTATCCTAAATGGTGCTACTATAGCCTATTTCAATAATTAGAATACAACAAAACATGTTCTTTGCAGATCAGTATGTTGAGTAGCATGTTAGTTAGTAACAAAGCAAAATAACACTGACGTTTTTGTTTTTTCTCCCACAATACAGGACTACATCAGATCTGGAAAACTTTCAAAATCACATACTCATGTATGCAGGGAAGCGGTTTTCCTACAAGCCAGCTGTGTATCGCACACGGACTACACTTGCAGCAATAGACTACAACTGTCACAATCACCGGCTCCCTTCAAGAAACCGAGATGGACACAAGATGTAAGTTTTTATAATCTGCTGAGCATATTCATTCCCTTTAGGATTTTATCGTGTAATTATAAAAGTTATAAATCAAGACTGATCTACAATTTGTATATTTTTATTTTTATTTTTTTTTAGTTACAGACGATACTACAACAAGCGGTCCAAATTCTGGAGTGTCTACACTTTGAAGGAGAAAAAGGAATACTCCTACATTCCAGACCTGCAGAGGGCCATCGTTGCAAAAAGGCTGCAAAGTGGAGGTGGTCTTCCTAGGAAACTGACCCTCAGGCCAGATGATCCCAGGCACTTGGGTCTTCTGGCTCCGGTACAGCCACCCCCTACAGCAGAGCTAGTTAGGGCACATGTGACTCGTGGTGAAGGTTTTCCCCAAAGTTAATTGCTTGTGTGTTTGAGTGTGTGCGTGAGCCATGCATATGTGTGTAAATACTACTTTTGTGAAGGTGTGAAAATAAAAGTTTGTCATGTTTTTCAAAACAATTTGTATTTATTTTCAGACAACTGAATAGGATAAATAGAACAAACTATTTACATCAATTTTATTTTCAAACAACAAAAAAAAGGGTAAATGGAACAAACTATTTACATCAAAATTAACTATCATAGATTACATGAGCCGACGAACCCTAAAACCCATGTACTGTCCTCTAGGGTCTGGAAAAGTGTCTCTGATTCGCCACACACAGCAGCTCGGGATCACGACTCTGTTTCCCACCCCTAGGCGACCGTGCTGCCAGAGAACAAACTGGCGATAGGCTGTGTGTCTATTTTGCCTTTGCTCTACACCTGGCTCCTGGTCATCATCAATAGCAAATATGTCGTTCCAGGCTGCCCTAGCCAACCGTAACACCCCTTCGTCCAGTATATACAGGTGCATATGGGCCATGTTACTGACACAGGTCTCTGGTGTTTGCCTGCAGCAGAGTCTTTCAAGGTCAGTGTTCATTTCCCTGCAGTTAGAACAGGTGCACCACTGGAGAACACCTCCATCAGGGACTCTCGGCTGTACCGAATCCTCCAGCAAGGCCAACACATCGAACATCAAGCCAGGGAGTCTTGTCATGACCCTCTGGAGGATTGCATCCCTTTGCAGAGGTTCCAACGCCTGGATTTTGGCCTGCATGTCTGCATCACGCTGATCCTTCAAACTCTGAATCCTCTGCTGGTTCTCAGGGTCCATGTTTTCTTGTACTCTCTCCCTCTCCCTCTCCCTCTCCCTCTCCCTCTCCCTCTCCCTCTCCCTCTCCCTCTCCCTCTGGCCCTGCCTCTCCCTGATGTACTATTTGGGGGCTCAAAATCAGATGAGGCAGAGTTAGAGTCCTCAACAACAGATTCCTACAAAAACAAGATAAGTGTTATGGTTCAAAGGTAAACTTTCTACAGCATAATGTTTGTGTAGTGAATTATGATGAACCTTCAGTTTTTTAGGTGAAAAAAAAAATCAAATGAAAGCCTATGTCTAAACGGTGTGTACAAGTTTGGTAGGGGCTACATTCTTGCAAGTAAATATATAAGATGTTCAAACTCATATTTTAGGATACCTAACATGTCTGTGATATTTGTTTATTTGTATTGCCTCAAGCTATAATGAAAATCGATTTTTAAAATTTGCAGATTCATATTATAATATTGACGATATATGGTTATTACCTACCACTCAAACATTGCATTGAAGTATCATATAGATTCAGTAAAACGGTAACCAATTGACTAGGCTACTATTAATGACGCTGACTTGTAAACGTGAGCATCGCGATCATTCGTCGTTTGAAAAAAAATAAAACCCATGATATTATATTCATATTGACATGCTGAAATATATGCCATTGTACCTGGGATGAAGACATTTCACACGCGACGCAAGCAGAACACCTGCATGTGAACTCCTCCTACAGTGTTCAGGGCTATCACGGTTGTCAACAAATGCACGTGCATTTAGGATGACAGAGTTTACGACAGTAGTAAAGGACAATACTGTTTCACAACTGTAGGGGGACCCCGAGAGCAAAAGTTACCCAGTGCTCTGAACTATTGACTTTGAACTGTGCAAACTGTGAAAAGATGCGTACCATCAGTTATCTTACAATAGTCAAATGTATGTTGTATAAGATATATTTGGTTAAATAATTAATATTGTACTTACATTGAACTGTGATCAAGTAATAGGCTATGTGATTTGATGCATTCTGCAAACTGTGTATAATATTGAATACAATTCTCAATGCTAAACGTTTTAGAATGAAGAATTTTGCTGACTTGTAGAATTGCCTACAAAAACAGCAAACTTTGATGTGCTTGAGCTACCTCTAAATATTAATATTTTTGCCCCATTTTTTTTCTGGGGTGTTTTTAGCATAAATGGAACAACTCTGGGGGGTCAGGCTGCAGAAAAACAGAAAAAAAAAATGTTTTGCACCACACTTAAGGGCCACCCTAATATATATATATATATATATATAAAAAACAGTTATGTCCGGTCGAAAAATGTATGAATTAACTTCAGATTGGATTGCGCTAAAAGTAAGTTTAGTGCCAGATTACAAGTGCTTTCGAACTTCTTTCTGATCTGAATGGTATGTGGAAAACACTTGAGTTGAGGGAGGGAGAAAACACTTGGGGTTAGACTTCTCCTAGTGTCCAGAACGCAACTGAATGCCTTTTCAAGCGTCTCAATACTTGAAAAACCACAGGAAACTACTTTAAAACACGAAATTACTTGATTTACAGAGGGTCTATTCACACGTCTATTAATATAAACGTTACCTGAGGTAATTGTCCTGGACCTTTTTACAGAAGGTAAAAGTCGCCGTAATCTTTACTGACATTGTCCGTTATGATTACTGAGACTAATTATTACTTTACCCCACCTCTCCATGTCAGGTGAACACCGGCTGGTGCAGTAAACATTGCCTAGCTAACGTTAGCTGGCTACGATATCAGTACAGTAATATCAAAGATCCTTGCTCCTTCTCAATTATCTGGTTCTATTCACAAAATACAACCAATAGTGCGGTAATGTTAAAAGTAATCCCCCGGGCCCTATTTGCGATGGTCCGCCGATTAGAACAGGAAAATACTCCAGAGTGCTCTAGCATCTTCACTGCTGCCACGCAACGAAACTAGGAATACGACCGGTTTAAGATGGCGGCCGCATTTCTCAGTGCCCAGCGGCCAATAGGGCATCTAGTCTCTATATAATATCTATGATCAGAAACGCTATGAAAAGAATGAGAGGGAGGCCAGGAGAGTTGTTGTATCCCAGTCGATCAAGACGTTCTTAAAGACAGGTTGCATTGTTATTTCGCTGGGAATAAGAAAACTACCGCAACTTCGGTCCTGGAGGGCCACTGTCCTACAGAGTTTAGCTTCAACCCTAATCAAACACACCTGAACAAGCTAATCAAGGTCCTCAGGATTACTAGAAAATTACAGGCAGGTGATTTTTTCAGGGTTGGAGCTAAACTCTGTAGGACAGTGGCCCTCCAGGACCGAAGTTGCCCAGTCCTGGTCTACAGCTTGTCGGGTCCTGTGTCACTCTTCATTATCGGTGAGCACCACAATCGACCGAATGATTACGTGTTCAAAATCCCTGTCTTTTTATACTATTGTAAATAGAGTTAGGCCTAAAAAATGTACACGAGTCACGATGTAACGCTCAGCCTAGATTATAGGTGATGATACACAAAAAAACTTTACGGTCTTGACCCTTCTTTAAAGTTAGGTTTGAATGTTTATCAAAAAGAACTCTTGGAGAACATCAATTCGGTTTAAACCCAAAGTGTATTTACAATAAGAAAAAAAAAACACCAAGCTGTACCAAGAAATATATACACATAACACATCTCATATAAAGAAAAACAAGAAACAAATTGTAATATAAGCGGACAAATTTGTCCGTATTAGTCCCGTACAATGTACTGTGTGTGTGTGTGTGTGTGTGTTTTGAATCGGCCTCACCGGCTGATTCCTTTAAGTCCGGGAGCTCGATGTGAAGCAGCCTACGCTGTACTGTGATGATATTCCAAAGGTAAAAAATCCAATATGAGTACTGATAATTCCACAATGATTTCTTGTCACAGTCTTGAACAGCTTGATAAAGGAGTTAATCCAGCGATCGATTGCAAATCTCTGAGCATTATGTTATAAATATTCTACCTGTGTTGATTGCCCGGACATGTTCCAGGGAATCCCCGTGACGTCATTCGAATCAGCTGTATCACTTGACTTCCGTTTAAAGGAGCGGAAAAAACCCGGCGTACAGTAGCTACTTTTCAGGGATGAATGTTTATGTTGCAGTGTATTATTCAAATTAATATAATAAGACAGCTGCTATGTAACATAGCAGCTGTCTTATTATATTAATTTGAATAATACACTGCAACATAAACATTCATCCCTTATGTGGCCGCGCTACAACGACGCATTGCATTATGCACCTAACCTGCCGGCTGATGATGTATTTATTAACTTTACATCAATAAAACACGAATACACACTGCACTCGAATTAATACATTTTAGCTTTATTTAATAATATTATCTTTATTAAAAAATAAGACAATAAATGACTTTTTTTAAATTTGACTGCATTCTTGTCAATTTATAAATGTTTACTTTTGATTTATGAATTATAACACTGTTTCCCTGATGGGAAAAAAACAAACATTATTTTGCTGTTACTTTTTTAAAACTGGTTTTATTGTTATTTAACAATTTCTTTTTATTAGTTTTAATTTTTATATAAATTTAACTTTTAAAATAAAGGTTTTATAACAACATCACCACCTTCTGTTATATGTGGGCCTCCATGCTCATATGCAGGGGTTCCCAAACTTTTTAGCCCGCGACCCCCATGATAAATGCGCTGCTGCCCCGCGACCCCACACCTCCCCCACCCCAGGGTCCGAAATGAACTTTTTGGCTCACCTGCCACGGGGACTGGTAGATGAAAAAATCCACCAGCCAAGCATATTTTTTACCGGCCAAAATAATAAACAGCCTTGTTTTGTCACATATACATTAATTTCAGTACTTTTAATTGAGATAATAAGGTAACGTTAGGCCTAGTATGTTGAATACAAACGTAAAAAAATGTCCAGAGCAAAATTTGAAATGTATAATAAAAAAAATCGATATATAGGCCTATATATTGATCAAAATGTGAGAAATATATGAAATATTACTATCATTGGGGTGAATGATGTTTTTTTGTTTTTGTTACCTGCCTCATGTGGAAGAGAAGGCAGAACGTAACCTCGGTTCCCTGAGAGATAACGTTAAGGGATCCATCTAAGCCGTGCAGAACGTCTACAGCACTCGCGGATCGTGCATACTCCGCCGCTGGCCAGGCTGCTTCTGCTTTACACACCATGGTCGTTCTTTTCTCGAGAAAAGGAGTGTTCCCATAGCGTTCGCAACGCAATACTCGTTCAGCCTTCCAACTGCCAGCAGGACACAAATGGGCGGCGACCGCTTCTTCCAGTGGCGGGAACTTTTTCCTCAGCGCCGTCAACAGATAGAGCGTTAACTGTGTACACACCGCCGCCTTCTTGAGCTGCAAAGAAGCTCCGGCCGTCCTGTCAAGGACGCTTGTCAAAAAGTATGGGGAAGCTTGACGTTGGGCCGCTCTGAATAGTGAGTGCGCGCGCGCGGCCGGCAGTGGCGCCTCCAGAAATTTTTCATAGGGGTGGCCAGATGGGGCCACTTAAAATCTTGGGGTGGCACACCAAAACTATAAACCATAATTTCAGAATTTTTTTCTACTGTTGTAGTAAACCGGCCTGTAGTAAACTTTTAGAAAGACTTAAGGAAACTCCTACTGATATACTATATGATGGTTTATTGTGTTATATTTAATGTTACTAATGATATAATGTGCATAGACTAATAACAGTACAGTTAACATTTTGAGTTGCACAACAATTCTGTTGTATTTTGCAATTATATTTGGCATAAGGTGTACATTTATTGCAAACAAAACAGTTACTGGGGAAAAGCAGATACTGGCAGATACAAATATATTATATTTATATATTAATGTCAAGAATTCAGAAGTGTATATAGCCTACACTACAAAGAAATAATATACAATTAAATTATGCTTATTTTAAATGTATTGAGCAGGCTAGGTATAAAAAATATAGGCTTTTAATAATCTTTCAGTGCGCAAAACCATGATAATATGAAACGCTTCAAAACAGAGCGCACTAAGCGCGTATGCGCATCGCGGGTGCAGAATGATGTGCTCAAAGCAACATGGAGTCCCCCAACCCCCCCCCCCACACACACACTTTGGGAACCACTGGTTTAGTGGTTTAGAGAGTGAGATGCTTCACCACTGAGTTCCTGTGGCCTCTGGTGGTAGAAATTAGAATTACACACACAGAAATACAGATTTTATTATTTAAATCAGGGGTATTCAACCACAGTTTCAAGAGGACCGGTCTCTATATTTCCAGGTCCATACAGTTACTTTTTTGGAACGGTTTTACATTTCCATCGAGCGGCAGCCCGCCGTAATACTTGTAAGAAACATATAACATTAAAACAAGCATTTTCTGTAAAGTTTTTAAACCTCTGCTTGCATTTGCAGTTTTTTTCAGATGTTTAACACATTTAGCCACATGCATGCTGGCAGGCCCAACTGGGTTTACTGTTAGTTTAACTGCATCTATTGTTCTCATTTGTAAGTCACTTTGGATAAAAGTGTCTGCTAAAAGAATACATGTAAATGTAAAAGAAAAAATCCTAAACACTCAAAAAAGTAATCAAAGATGAGAATCTAGGGCCCGAGAGCCAAAGCAGTGATGTCTAAGAAATTATACCAAAAATAGGTAATTGTCTCTCCCAACTGGGGATGAATATAAATTCACAGTTCACACACACACACACACACACACACACACACACACACACACACACACACACACACACACACACACACTTTGAATATTGGTGTTATCATCTGTAATAAATTGCTTATACTCTATAAAAAATATATTTTTAGTATTAAACAAATCACTGATTAAACATTAAGATCTTGACTATTAATTGATAGCCAAATGTATTCAAATGAACAACAACAGATGCAAAATAGAAAGTTTAATGTTCATAACATTATGAAAGGCAATTACTTTATAAGAAAAGTAAATAAAGATTAAACATTAAAAGAGTGAAAAAGTTAAGTTGTGATTTTGAATCTTGTAATAAATCAACAGAACAGATTCTGAAATGTTTGAAAAACAGTACATTTATGATGATCTTTTGTGAGATTATTAAAAAGTTTTTAAAATAGGAAAATCAATTACTTGTGAATTTAAAATGTTGTAATAAACCATCTGGCTGTACATTATCATTTATATAACAATGATTACAGCAATGTTAAGATGACGTTGATGTAATCAATGTAAAATTTTAATGTTCAGCAAATGTGAAAAAAAGATATAAATGATTAATGAACTATTGAGATGTAAGGCCCTGTTCACACATTTAACCTTGTTTACTTCTTCACATCAGGACTGGACAAAGGGTCGACAGATGAATCTTTGCAGACAGAATGAATACCCAAATCCTGACCAGGGTTGACCAGGGTTCCTGTGCCAGTTGCTGGAGGATTACCTGCACACAAGCAGACATTACAGTTTTTTCCAACTGCTTACACACAAAATCTTTTCATGTCACACGATTTTTGAAACCTCTCACTCAAAGAGCAAAACTACATACCAAATCTCCAAAACCATAAGCTATTTCTCAGCCTTTGACTCAGTTTTCAATTGCATTAAACACTTTTTTCAAAACACTACACACAATTCTCTACCTAAAACACAAAAATCTATCAGGAAGTGACTTGCTTTCCTTTTCCAAACACAACCAATCAAAATGCTACACTTATTCACCAGGTCACACAGACACACTCCTCACATGTGCAAACACTAATTGCTTAAAGGACAAGTTCGGTATTTTACACTTAAAGCCCTGTTTTCAGATCGTTTCTGATGAAATACAATGGTTAAGATTGAACTTTGGACAAATGCTGCTGTCCCGAGAATTTTAGGTTTTTGTGTTAGCACCCCCTAGAACAGTTAGCACAGTTTTGAGAATTGTGTGTAGAGTTTTGAAAAAAGGAGATAATTATTCTCCTTTTTAGACAGCAATAATTATTCTCTTAAAAAAGAAACAACACTTACCATCATCCACAGTCAAAATGATAGCTGTGTATTTGCCATCTTTGACAAAGGGAGATTCTCTATGCGTAGGCCTCTTGACTTTAATCATTACATTTACACTCAGCCAGTCGGCAGGATCACTGCCATCTTTATACCTGGAAGGAACCAAACATACAGGTTAAAACTAGAAATGTTCAGCAAGAACATCTTAATGTTAGTTTGACAAAGTCTTATCTGGTAGTTTAAAATCATTTGATGTTCAAAGGATATACAGGCATGCCGTAATTTGAATTCTGGGTAGAAGAGATTTGACATTGGAAGGTGTTACGTATTCCCTGGCTTTGTGGTTCGTGTGTTATGTTAATTGGACTTTTAGTTTGCATTTCATCATTTTCTGTTCCTGTTTCCGGTGTGCCATTTTTGTTGTCCTTTGTAGTTTGTCAAGTTGATTATTTCTGTGTTCATTCACAGGCGTGTCTTCTTTTCAGTGTTTCTTATTGTGGCTCAAGGTCATGGTGCAAAGGACCCTAGGTTGATTTTACTCCGAACCATCCCTTTAATGAGCGTGTGCTAATGAGCGTATGCTAATGAGTTGTAGATTTGCTATTATGTTTATTTTGTTCTTAAACTCTTTGCATTTATATCCAGCCAAGACATGAAAGACAGCTCAAATTAGTATTTGAAAAGTTCATCAATGCAAATCTTTAGGATTTTTATTGTTTGCTTTAAGATCTGGAAATCTCTAAAGAAAGTAGTCAGAATTATCAAATGAGATAATGAAATTTTCTAATATTTCTCACATTATCTTCTCTGATTTTCCAGTCACAGTAATAACAGCTGTGCCAGTGGATGAATAACCGCCTCCATTCATGTCAGTAGCTGCAATTAACACAGTATATCTGGACCATTTCTGAAAAGAAAGATGTTTTCTGGTGAGTTTGTTTACATTAAATAATTATTCTTCACCAATGTGAGATCCAGTCATCATTTCTCACCTCTCTCTCCAAGCCTAAAGCATTCACACGAATTCCTCCAGTAACAGAGTTGATTGTAAACAGGTTTGGTTTTGGCAATTCTGGATCTTGCTTGACGATTGAGTAACTGATAACACCATTGTTAGTATCTGGATCATCTGCATCAGTGGCTGTGACTGTCATAAACTCATGACCTTCAGTGAGAGAAGAAGAAAGACTGATTCGGTGAAACTGAAGAGGCATTTAAAAAAGAAAAAAACTGCTAAAAAAAACATTACCTACCTATTTCAGCAGCTTCAGGAACATTTCCATTGAATGGATTTTGTGTAAAAACAGGCTTATTATCATTTTGGTCCATCACATATACAATAATTTCCATTGGCGCTTCTGCTATATTTATATCAACTCCAGTCGCATGAGCTACAAGCTAAAGACAGGAGAAGAGATACAGGCATGTTAAGAGACAAATATCTGAGGTTGTTTTGAAAAACACAATTAAATAAATTAAGAGTGTTCACATCAATATGCAAGTGTATTTGAAGTAAACTGACTTAATTTTTACTAGATATACACATTTAAAAAAATCCATCCTCTCTGTAAACACATGAAAAGAAAAGCCGTTTTCCGGGGACTTTTTATCTGATTAACTTTGACAGCTTTGAAAGAATTAAGAATGAGCAGAAAATCCAACACTGGAATACACTTAGAAGTATCTGCTGATTTTAAAAGTTAGAGACTAAAAATCAACTTACTCTGTATGAAGCTTTTTTTTCTCTGTCGAGTGTCCGAGTCACAAACAGATTCCCTGATAATCTTTCTATAGTAAAAGTCCCCTTAGGCTCCAGATCCGCTCCTTCACCTGTGATCCTGTATTGCATCTGAGCTTCCTTATCATAGTCCGACTTTATCTAAATACAGGAAGCAATAAGAGAACAGTCAATAACAGACAAACCTCTTTCTCGTTTTTAACTTTCCCTTCATGACTTTCTCTCACCTGGACCAGTTTCTGTGGGAAAGGACCTCTGCCATTCTCAAGTATAGAGAATGGAGGAATAACCCAACCTCTCTTTGCTCTCTTCAGACCTGTTGAAGGCTTTGGAAACATCAGAACCAGATCATCAGCGGGAGACTCCATCTGAAAATGTAAGTAAAAGACAATGAGCAACAAAATATTTTTGTTTACAGTTAAACACAGCACACAATCCATCAAATATCTGGATAATTTTTGCATCTCAAAATGTTTACTACAGCTATTGACTATAAAAATCTGTCTGGGAAAAAAACAGTATTAATATATGGGGAGGGTCAATTTGTTGGGGTCCCTATTCAATAAACCAGTTTAGGTCGATTCGAGACCTCTGTACATTATTCCCTTTTATTAAATGGAGTAGGCAAGCAGGACGAGGCTGAGGGCCGTGAGAATGGCGCGTATCTCACGAAAGAGCTTCGGAAGCAGAAAAGGAGGAGCGACGACAGTGAAGGATGAGAGAGGACCAGGCCTGGACTATTTTACATTATGTTTTATTTATGTGTAGGCGGCAGTCGTCCGTGAGGGGCTTTTACTTTCGTTTTTTTGTCCATTTATTTTGTGATTATTAAAGTTTTGTCAAACGCTCACCCGTTCCCGCCTCCTTCTTCCCATAACAACATACCTCGCCACATGGAGTGTAATATAAAAGAGTGTAAAAGTTTAGGTAATCATAGGTTTTAGGCTTTAGCATTGCATAAATGAAACATATCAGCAGACTCATTGTGTGTTTCAGACCAATCAGAGAGAGCAGTAACAAATTATATTCATCAGTAGGGACTGGAAATTTCATTTAACACAGGCCTCCAATAAATAGTCCTAAACATGTACAGAAATTGAATTGTGCATTTACAGAACCATAAACCACACATAAAAACTGAAGTGTCCAATAGAGGTCAGACTTGTACTGACAGTGGTTTCTGGAAGGAACTTGTTTGTACCTGTGGAGAGGAGATGTTCATGACCGTGTCCATGTGATGGTCCTCATGATGATGATGGACACGCTCAACTCTGACAGATACTGTGTGCTTCTTTCCACTGGAGTCCCAAGCGTCCACAGAAAACACCTTGTGGCCTTCATGAAGAGTCACTTGTCTCTTCAGTGTTACAGTCCCATCCATGTCCACATCAAACCGCTTGTCAGAGGACTGGAAGAGCGTTCTTGTTCTTCCATCGCATGCATTAAAAATGACTGTCATAAAAAGAGATTCAATTGGCTCAATAAAGCATCTTGTCACGTATGTAAACCTGGAGTGGGGAACAAGACACTGTGTCAGTAGCAGATGCTGTGGGAACACCCTCCAGGTGTGATGATGATCTGAGTATTGTCAAAAGTACCAGTAGGTCAACGTTGTGATTAGTCAATGAATCAGTGTTACCAAGTTGATACTTAATTAAACATTTTTTAAATCAATCCAGTGCCCACTGATAGAACGT
The DNA here is from genome assembly GCF_965113295.1 of Leuciscus leuciscus. Taxonomy (NCBI): domain Eukaryota; kingdom Metazoa; phylum Chordata; class Actinopteri; order Cypriniformes; family Leuciscidae; genus Leuciscus; species Leuciscus leuciscus. The sequence continues at coordinate 2,108,051 of NC_138726.1, forward strand.
GATTTCAGCTACATTGTTTATAAAGGGAGCGCTCTTTGCTCAGTTTCTGAGTATAACGTTTGCTCCATCATGCCAGAGATGGTGATAAAGTCAGTGGAGTTAGTGATCTGTGCTTGAACACTTTACGCGTATCTCTGCTTGGACACAGAGATGCACACCTTTAAAAAAAGCATAGTGTTGCTGGAAATTCTAACAAAACACAGGCGGATAGTTAAATTCCTGAATAAGAGAAATCTGTGTAGCGATCGCGTGTCCTTTTGAGGCATGACTCAGCTGGAGGGTGTCCTTTATAGCATCAGCTACTGGTGCAGCATCAAGTGAATCTATGAACATTTATTTATTGCATACATCATTAATCAACACTTATTTGTGAGATACAATACTTAAACTTGAGTGAGACCCTTAATGTTGACTCTGATGAAAGCAAATTTAGTGGATGTACAGTATAAAATGTGATTGAATGTTGCAGATCACAGTTAAACCAGTTTAATTAGAAGAACTAGTTCATTTAGATATCTGATTGCAAAAGTTGAGTTGCTTCAAGGTTTTATTTAAAGAGAACACAGCTTACCTCTTCCTAGTCTTTTTCCTTGGTGAAGGTCATCTCTGTGCACTTTAAAAACCAGCAACTCCGACTCAAAGCCTGGAGTACATGAAGACTCCTCCGCAAATCCACATACAAACACCTAATTTGAAACATATTAAATCCCTTTATGTAATATCTACACTTGATATTTCCCATTTTTCAATTGCTAGCAAGCATCAGTCAATACTGACACCTCTTTTTAAAAGTAAATCATTTTAAATTTTTGTTCTGTTTAAAGCCACAGTCTGCTTTACCAACAGGAATCTTGGCCTATTGGTTAATCTCAAGTCTCCAAATTTTCTGAAACCACTGCACAGATTTCTTAAAAAATATGAATAACACCTTTTCACTTTATTGACCTTACTACCTTTGCTAGTGTTTTGAAAGAATGAGTTGATTTGAGACATTTAGGACGTATTTTGGTAGTTCCCATGAACACTCTTCCGCAAATCCACATAAAAATACCTAATTTGAAACATATTAAATCCCTTTATGTAATATATACACTGTAAAAACTAAAGGAGCCTCAAATATCCTGTCGGATACTCAAGGAACTTCAAAATGTAATTTAAGCGCCGCAAAGCTCTTTCTCCTATAGTAGGGTTACTGGTGGAGCATTGACAATCTTTGAGGTTCTTGCTGGAACTTATGGGATCCTTTAAGCACTTTGTATTTAGTTCGGAGGTTCTGGAGTCACCTTTTCATTACTATGAGACCTCGAAGTGCTTTGGGGGAAAATAGAGGAACTTGAATGCAATAAAAGGGTTATTGGAAGATCTTTTAACATTTAAGTGGTTCCTGGAAGATCTCTTATGTTAAAGCCAGCATCTGGAGGAACCCAATGGTTCAGTGAGGCCAGAATGAGTTATTATTATTATCCTATTATTATTATTATAGGCTACTTAAGTTTGATTCAGTATACATACCCAGGTGAAAAAGACGTACTATAAAAAATTTACTTGTGTGTGTTTTTAGTAGGCCTACAATACAAATATACTTCAATACATTTTTAATACATTTAACAGTAGCCTACGTCTTTTTCACCTGGGTCTGGGTGGCTTACATTTATTTAGTATCTATAGGCCTATTTTATTGATTAATTTAAACCTTAAACAACAACACTAAATTATAATAATATTAATAATAAGAATTCATTAATTATTATTGAATAAATAATAGTAATAAAATAATAATTTTACCTACTTCTTCATAAATTATTATTTGAAGAAGAAGAACCAGGAGGAGAAAAGTTTTATTCTGTCACGAAACTGCTGCTATACGCTGATTTCACGCAGCCGTTATTTTGAAATCGAAAGCGAGGCTCCGGTGGGAAGAAAACCAGAAGTGTCGCCTTTAATCACAGGAGAGTCGTGAATGTGATAGCGTATTGTTGTGTTTAATGATGTTGTGTCAATTCTAAAAATGTACAAACATTTCTTTCATACTTTAGACTATATACAGTGAAATTCATTTATAAACATTTTTTTTATATATAATTCAGAATGTAAAAAAAGAAGCATGAATGAACTATATACATATCCTATATTGGATATTAACATCCAATAGTGTAAATCGCGGCAGCAGCTTCAGGTTGGTAATCCAAGGCATTGTTGTTTATCTTTACTTCCGGGGTTCTTCCCACCGGAGCCTCACTTTCGATTTCAAAATGGCGGCTGCGTGAAATCAGCGTATTCCTCAGGATTCATAAATTTTGGGGCATCTCGCCCAATTTACGTCCTGCGTCACATCTCTCATGCGGGTTCTCGTCGACCAGGGTCAGCGCGCACCAGCGGGGACCCGTCAAAGATTCTATACAGTGTTGCCAACTTAGCCAGAGAATGTCTAATAGGAAGAGAATTGGCACTCTCTGGTTACGTCCGGTTTCTGGACTGGCTGCAGTAACACGTCTCTGTCCATGCGGGGGCGCTCGCAGGCGAGTGCAGAATGAATGGAGGTCTATGACGCTAAACCATCAAAATCCACTTTTCTCAGGATATAATTTTTTGTCTAGTAATTTGAATGTTGTTTTCGAAAGGAGATGCAAAGAAATTACACATTGCTGGGTGTTAGATTTTTTAGAGTCACTTATTTGCTTTAAAAAGTCTTTTAAAATGTCAATGACGTCATACACATCGTACGACCAGAGATACTAGGTGTGTTCAACATCGGCTGCGGCTGGATGTAACCGATCGGCGAGAGTAGCCGCGTGCAGGCGGGGAAGAGCTGCAAACGGGGACGTGAAGTCGGACACTTTCTGGTTCCCGTAGTGACCGCTCACGTGGTGTTCGCGTACTTTACCACAGCTGAAGTGAAATAAATGTAATATTGGCCAAATAATACACAGATGTTACAGAGACATTTTCATTCAATAGGCCTACTTTATGTACTGCTTCATACAGCGTCTGTTTGAACAAGAATAAAGTTCAACATAATTGCTACTATTAATGAAGTGGAGTCTATACGTTTTTTAATCAGTTTTAATTTGATAAACATGACACAATATAACATACGACATGAAAAGAGTGTTTACTGTTATAAAAAACTGATTTGTGAGCTTTAGAGTAACTAAAGGTGTTCGAATAAACACGAAACACACGTGATCGTTGTCATGCGGTGAATCCGGCCAATCGTGGAACAGCTGTGTCGTCATCAGCCCTCCTGCAGCCCAGTGCAGCCGCTCTTGAGAAGCTGCGCTGGCTGAGTTCTCCGGCTACTCTCGAAATGCTCTCGCGGTACTTTGATGGCATATGTCACAGTCACGTGGCGTCGGCGCTGTATCAAGTCGGACAAAATTTCTAACCGGCATGCACTGCTTCAAGTCAGCCGCCGATCGTTCTGCGCAGAGCTGTATGAAGTCGAACAAGCCTACTGCTTGACGGCAATCCTTCAGTCGCTTTGGTGCTTTCGCGCTCGGCACTTTCTTTTCACTCGAGGCATCGACAACACAGCTGACACAGGTAAACACACAACACAGCTGACACAGGTAAACACACAACACAGCTGACACAGGTAAACACACAACACAGCTGACACAGGTAAACACACAACACAGCTGACACAGGTAAACACACAACACAGCTGACACAGGTAAACACACAACACAGCTGACACAGGTAAACACACAACACAGCTGACACAGGTAAACACACATGCTAGAAGAGTTTTTGTTTTGTTTGTTTCTGGTCCTGCTTCGGATGCCACGATGCCATCAAGCGGTATCTCTGGTCGTAATCAGTCCTTCACTGACCAATCAGCATTCATTAGCAGAATGCTAGCGTGTTATGGGCAACAATAACTCAACCTGTAAGAAATCGAAAGGACATAAGTACTCGTTCATTCAATTTTCGACCTATAACCCATGTTGAAGTTGCAAAACCTACAATAAAATCTGAGATTTCTCAACAGCAGTCGGGTGAAAGAGACATATTTAGCCGTCTAGCCCCATAGACTCCCATTCAGTCTGCACTCGCCCGCGATCACCTCCAGTGGAATTCTAATGGAACTGCAACCAAGATCGATACAATGGGGCTAATAGGAAGTGCCAAGGCTCTCCGTAGACGGGCTCTGACTTAGCGCCTTTGTCGCTATTTTTAGCGACTTTTCAGACCCGTTTAGCGACATTTTTTCAAAAAAGCGACTAGCGACAAATCTAGCTACTTTTTGGACAAACCTCAGTAACCTCCAAATGTTGCCAGCACAGTCCTGCGAGCGCGAGGTTTGCGTTCTCCTTGCCGTCACACACATCTCTCTGCGTCTACCCAGTTCAGTGAATGGCTGAGAGAGGAGCAGCAGCACGGAACAGACGTGAATGAGCAGTGTTGTTTCCACGGACTTATCACTTATCTTTTGTTTTATATTTAAAGAATTTAGTTTGACCATTTTATTTTATAACTTATGCTTATCACTTGTAATACTCACTATCACAGTGCTTTAGTTCACCCAGTTCCCGAACTCTCTCAATTCAGATAATTTTACACATATAAAAAATAGTAATTCAATAGCTACTCGTTCTATTGTCTGACAAAAAAATATAGTAAATGAGAACAGCTTTATTGGACATTCGGCTATATTATATTATAGTATAGTATAGTATAGTATAGTATAGTATATTATAGTATGTTACATTAAAATACAGTATGTGAGCATGATTTTAACGAGAAAAAACATTAGGAAGGCAGAACGCAAGTCCGCCGCGATGACGTCATGAATATGCTAATTGACGTATGACGTCATCTAGCGACATTTAGCGACTTTTAGGGGAGGCGTTAGCTACTTTCCTTTGAAAATAGTTGCCAACACTGATTCTTTAGTTTTTCCAACCGTCTCTGGACTCGTCTGTTGAGTGGGAAGTTAACGTTACCCTGTGTACATCTTTTTGCACGATGGAGGGTAAGTTTTTAATCATGTTAGATTGTTTTCCTGTTTAGTTAAGATTTCGACTGTTAGACAGAGTTAGATAGATTAGCTAGATAGAGTAATCTTGGCCAACTTCAAATTACGTGGTGCAAACCTGTCCTCTTTTGGTGAAAATAGTTATTGTAAGACTTTTCTAAACGTAATTATTACAGTATAATTTACTGCTAGCTTACTTGGTTTAAAATGCTAACGTTAGGTAATCTTGGCCAACTTCAAATTACGTGTTGCAAACCTGTCCTCTTTTGGTGAAAATAGTTATTGTAAGACTTTTGTAAAACTTTTTTTTTAGCACTGCTTCACCTGTATGCTTCACCCCTGGTTTGTGTTAACGAAATATTAATGTTTTATAGATCTGCCTTGGATGCCTCCACATTCCGAAGTTGTCAAGAGAGATGGGGGATACATTTCCGTAATTGTAAAGTCGGAGGAGGATCTGACACACCATGCACACCATGAAATATTTTTTTTTAATTGACTTGATAACGGGTTAAGGTTAACAACCTTTTTTTTTTTTTACTGTGTATTTGTATTTGATTTAACTATTTCACTACCTGCATGAATGGGCTGTCCTGACTTATTGATTAATTTATTAATTAAATTTTCTATTTATTGTGTATTGACATGATTAAAATCTTGCATTAAGGCCTGTTTCTATTTCATAATTCCACCTGTAATAGCAGTATTGAGTCTAATTAGTCGTTACTGCTTGAATCACCTAAAGAAGAAACATGAACTGGTTAACTGGAGTTTACTGGAAGTTTACTTTTCTTTTCTGCAATACAATAAGTAGGCCTAACTTTATCGAGGTAAAAGTTTCCCCGCTGTCACCAGACGTAGGTCTAGGAGTGGAGAGAAGAGTGACAAAATCACGGTAGGACTGTGCAAACAAAGTAGGCTATCTGTCTAGCATTGCCATGTCAGTGTATTGATTCATTGTCCCTTCATAGTTTGTAAGAGACATTTCAGGTTGGATGTATTTAATAAACTGAGCGAAGCCTATTCATCTGTTAATATGAAACGCGACTTGGCCATTGTAATTAAGGCTACAGCACATCTTGTACAACTTAAACCCTTGGTAGCTAGGTAACGATAAACAAACTGAAAGACCGCAATTCCTGATTTCGCTTTCGTTCACTAAACAAAGACTATGGAAATTAAACATCACTTTTCCATCAAAAAACGTTTTGTAAAAAACACAACTTATTAGATTTAAGACCTAGGTTCGCTAGCTAGTTCTGTGCCTGCCTGTGTGCGCTATGGTGCGCGCTGACCCTGGTCGACGAGAACCCGCATGAGAGATGTGACGCAGGACGTAACCCCGCCCCCCGGGCGAGATGCCCCAAAATGTATGAATCCCGTATTCCTCTGCTGTCGTCGCTTCAGTGATGCTCGTGCTGCTCGCGCGCAACAAAGCTCAGCTGATCGACGTCATCGGGTAACGGCTCCTCTCATCAAAGCTTCCGCCGTTTGTTCGGCTCTGCGTGTTTGTAAACTCGCCAAATAAATATAAATACAGAATCTACTGACTATATATTCAAACACACACATATATATATATATATCTATATAAACTAAATTTATTATGCATTACTACTTTTTTACAGTGTTTACCACTCGTTTATTGCACAGTAGGCCTATCTGGTATGAAGGTTTTAGCCGCGATGCTAACTACGTTGATCTAACGTAAGTTAATGAACAAATGGAAATTATTGACTTATTGTCTTAGATTGATTTAGTCATTCAATTCAACATATTCTGTAAAACTGTGTCTTCAAATTGCTGATATAGCTAATTTAATAACTAATTTAACTGATTCCTGCTGTCGTCATTGGCGTTTGTTATGAATAACAAAAGCAGGTTAATATAGTTTGGTCTGTTTTTGTTTAGCCTAACTTTACTTACTTGCCCTCATTCTCTCAAATACCATTTTAAAGCCATTTACTGGTCAATAAATACTATGTTGTGAATAATCAGCTTTGTTCTTTTGTTTCTCCAGAACAACCAGTACATTTCTAAAATAATCTGAACATTTCAGAGGCAACATTGAATTACAGTAAGTTACCTATACACCACATGCACGTACTTTATTACTATGAACTTTCTCTGTGTGAAATTGTATTGTTTGACTGTGTACTTTTTTTAATCAGTTATTCTCTGAAAATCTTCCCTCATGCTCTCAAATCTCATTGATGTTACTCAGAAAAATAATATCACAGGTTTGGAGCCAATAATGCTATGCATTTTTTATAGGCTATACCTTAATCATATGCATTTGAAAATAAGACATTTGAACCCTGAATTAAAACCTCAAGTTTAGTCTTTTTCGACAAAAAAACGGAAAAAGCTATTATATTATATTATCTTTTCTGGGTAACCATTTTTACATAAATTGTTGCATTGAATTGAACTAGACAAGTGTACATAAGAATGGTTTCATGAATGAATTACACCATTTTTTTATGCTTGTGTTTCATGCAGTGATATTGAATGGTGACTGGGGTTGCATTATGTCTGAGATCTGCTTTCGGGTTCCACAGACAGAAAGTCAAACAGGTTTGGAACGTCACAAGGCTGAGGATATTATTTAAATTTCACAACTATCACTTTAATAACCTTACTAACAGTAAATGTTGTACTTTGCAGGGATCTCGGTAAGCTGAAATACAAGTTTGATCAAGAATAAAAATCCTCCTGTAGACCTGAAAATCACTGAAGTGCCTGGACCATCAACCAGAAAAGAGGAAAAACAAAGCTGAAGCTGATGCACCTTTTCACTTTTCTAACTCGTTAAAGGTAGGAATTGTCTAAAAAACTTCTTTTCCAAATTTGTTTAAACTTTATTTATATATCAATACATAATTAAAATGTAAGTACTCTGAAAAAGAAAGTATAAAAATCGAGTGTCTGTAGACCTCTCACGACTGTTTTAAAGACAGCTCATTATTTCCATTCACTCCACCCCTCCCTTCTGGGCTCCTTCCAAAGCCACGCCCCCAAAACACATGAACGCGCGACTCCGACCGCTGAGCTGGAAGACGCATTATTTACCTGAGACGAGCGGATAGGAGCGCAGTGCATGCAGTGACATCATGTCAGAATCACATGTAATAAAAAAATCTAACTTTATCATTATGAATATAAACAAATAAGATGTATTTTAGTACTCACTATCAAGCTAGCATTGGTAAAGTTTAAAATATATATTTTTTGATTCGCTAACGAGCTAGTTATATCTATAAGGCAAAGCTAAAAACAGGTTGCATTGATACACGTTTTTCCATTACCATCAGTTACACTGTGATGAAGATGAATTTCGTGTAAGATTCATAACATATATGGTGTTCTGCATGTAAGAGTTTCCATAATGAAAGAATTGTTGACTCTGATGAGGACTACACTCCAGAGACAAGTACCGCATCGTCAGCTCGAGGACAGGTCCGGGGTCGAGGGCGAAGCAGAGGAGGTCGTGCAAGAGGCCGTGCAACTAGGGTCCGAGGATATTGACACGCGTTTTATTTCTTTGTTTATCCAAAGACTTTTTGTTCATTACCTTTTCTAGTACTGTCTTCCTTTTTTTGCCTTGTTTGCCTTCGCTAACTGCATATGCCGGTAATGTGAATTTCGATTGCTCTTTCTCTGCCATTGTTTTGCTATTCCTAGGTTCCGTGCCTCTTGAATTCCTCAAATCAAACGGGTGCGCGCAAGTGGGCAGATCCTGTGGCAAAAGGGTGGTTGCCATGGTTGCGAGAGAGAGTGACAGTCGCCTAAGCCAATCCTTTGTTTCGTCCCGGATGGAAATAATGAGCTGTGTTTAATGCAGATTAAACGGTCTAGAGTCACTCGATTTGTATACTCTTTTTTTCAGAGTACTTACATTTTAATTATGTATTGATATATATATAGAAAGTTTAAACAAATTTGGAAAAAAGTTTTTTATAAAATTCCTACCTACCCTACCTTTAAGTACCTCACGTGTCCCTTGTGAAGATTTTATAATTGATTGCATTTTATGTTGCAGCGAGTAAAGGTGCATCACATTTGTGAATTTCGCGAAATTACACAGGCAAAAATGTCCATTGACCACTGTCAGCAGTGTAGCGATGTAATGTATGAAGCACCACACTAAATTGCTGATCGTGTGGATTCTTATTGAAATGACTGAATTCACCAGTGAACATTCACAGAACAACAGATCATTTTACTGCACCTTAACTCTGTTAAAATGGAAAATGTTTTCTGCTTGTTGTGCCTCTACTTCTACTTTCTCTATCTTGTTTCAAGATATTGAGAATACTCAACAACCATTTATGGGAACTGTTGATTCAAGTCACACATTTAAGCTTTTCAAAAGCCATAGTGTACATTACAGTCTCCAGTCTCACGGCTTCAACATTTTATGATTCAAAATAGCTGAATAACTAACCATCTGCGATTTCGGAATAGAGATAAAGGTTAGGATCCTAATTTTCAGGAATATTACAGCACAATGAGTGTATATTACACTGTTTGTTGTTTGTTTTTGGCATCTGATAGAGCTTTTGGACTTGGAAACGGTGACGTCAGACTTAACAAGCGGACTGAAACACATGTTTTAAAATTAAGTGAAGATGGACATTTTTAATTAGTCAAAATTGTTATTTTTTACATTGATTTATTACTTGGAACATGTTTTTTCCATGCATTTTGTTGAGATGTCTTTTCTTGTGTAACTTATTGTATACACATGGTTGATTATTCATGTTACTTATGTATTATACTATTTTTTGTGTGTGTATATTCATTGATATTAATCTATTACTAGCTTGTTTTCCCAAGTGCATGGAAGTGTATGTATTAAATTGGATCTAAAATATGTAATAAACAATTCTTATTTTGTATTTGGTTCAGTTTGTTTATTATAATAGAAGTTAATGGTGGTAACCATAGTAACAACATGAAATTAATTTAATACAAATAAAATAAAATTGAAATTTGGTTCCTGGAGGCACCCACAGTGGTTCCACACAGTGCCTGGAGTGGTTCCACAGTGGTTCCACACAGAACCGCCCCTTTTTAAAGGGTGCCTAGAGGGTCTACAGACGGTTCCGCCGGTGTGGCAAAGTGAAGAACCCCAAAAGGTTCCTCCAGGCACCTTTTATTTTTACAGTGTACACTTGATATTTCCAGGCTTAGGCCCAGAGAATGTGTAGTTGGCGTATTCTAGTTATGGAGGCGATATGATTCTTCCCATTAGCATCCCTGTGGCATTAGCTGTTGTGGCAATTGGTAAGATGTTGAAAAAGTGAACTAACTATTGAGAAATGTGCCCTAGCAACTGTTGAAAAAAATCTTAAAATGAAAAAGTTGATCCGCAAATACTTCGGTTTTGATGACTGTGTGAAAAGTTTTGACAGTGTCACTTCACTTTTTACCAATGCATTATTAGCAATAATAAAAATAAAACAAAAAATGACTGTATTACATGCTGCAGATCAAATCAAATAAGAAACCTAAAATAAATCAATAACATTAAAATAAAAAATTGTGTTTCTTTTCACATATGGGTACTCTTGTCCCAGTGGAACCTAATTTACAGACCAAGTGTGAATAACTACAAGCATATCACCCTGTTTGCACTCAGTTTGCAATTGTAAAGCAAACTCCTTTTTTTACAAAACACTTAATAAACACAATCAGACATAGCATTAGACAGATATAGCATTCAAAACTAACAGGTCTAGTTTTTCATTTGGAAAACACTGCCATTCAAAATGCCCCACTCTACTGTGTATATAATACATAATAATATTTTTTAATTAGATTTTCATGTTTTTAGATTGAAAGCACGAGGGGAAATCAGGCATTATAAGGCATTTGAAAAGACTTGTAAAAATGTTCAGTTTTAATATTAAAATGTATTAATGACTTCTATATAATAAATGGAAAAACAGACAGAAGTCTGTTAGTTTTTTTTTTTTTTTTTTTTTGGAGGGGGGGGGGGGGGGGGGGGTCAACTCCTTAAACATATGAGTGACTGAAATTTTACTGAAAACTACACAGAGGCAACAGCAACACAGATGATTTTTATTTTTTCTCTATTAAACATTTGATATTCATTTTTGGTTGTGGATGTAAAAATGTTTAGCATTTATTTCTCACTCTCACTCCTGATATATAAATCCTATATAACTCCAGTATATAAAAGCCTACCTTGCAAAGGAAAACAACAACTGCCAATCGCACAGTTTTCATTGTCTCTCATAAGTCCTTCAGGGATTCCTGTCTTGTTGGTTTTTAAGATTGTGGAGCTATTTCATCGCTTGCGTTCCCCAACATGCATACAGACGGGGCGTTTGTTAACTTTATAGGGGAGTTTTCCTAAGGGTGTGGCATACGGAGTGATGCAATGTGGCAAGAAAAATAATATAACTCGACTGGAACCAATGAGGTTTAAGACTTGATTTTCCTGCTGAGACTTAGGCTGAGATATAATACACCCTGCAATAAAAGGCACCCTGTAGAGAAGACCTCAGAGAAAGATCACAGATCAAAGACCCAAACTCTTCTCCTTCCTTATCTCTGCATCCCCCTTTCCCTGATTTAAGTCACTTAAACTTCACTAAGAAGGTCTATATACCACGTATCTTTTGAATCGACTGTTTTTTATATATATATATTTTTTTTTTTTTTTTTTATGTTTGGTATCATTTTAAAGGTCTCAGTGCAATTGGTAAAATGGTCTTAATTTCATTGCAGTCATTGGTATTATGAGAAAGATTTATTTATTTTTTTTGTTTGTTTTTTTTGGGTGGAGTCTCTTCAAGATATCTGATCATTCTCCCCTCTCCCCCGAAACCAACATGAATAGACCCAAAACAACTCACAATGTATTTATATAACAATATAATATAATACAATATTATATACACAATATATCTTTTGTTCTGGTCTGTGTATATAAGGGTGATTGGCAGAGCAATCTTGGGAACCTGTAACCAGAAAATCCCCATGCAGTGCCGAGTCCGTGTCTTACACTCGAAACACACTCACACACCACTGTGTGTCTCTGTCAGGTACATTTCTTATACTCTTAAGGTCATCTTTGAGCAATTTATGTTATGTAGCCTATTTATTATTTCTGAACTGGATTTTAATTGTGTAATTGGCATGATCCATTTCTACCTGACAAATAAAATGTTATATTTTATTTATTCTGTGTGATTCTGAAATCATTTTTTGTCTAGTATAGATTAATGTGGAGTCTGGTGTTACCTCAAATCTCTGTCCAGGATAGATCAAAAAACTGAAGGTACTAATGAATGAAGCATGAGGCACATCATTAAGGAGACCTTCTGATTTCTGACTATCACTGAGAGTTGCAGCTCGCGACCATTAAAAAAAAAAGTATACCTTTTGTTATGAGTAAGAAGAGAGTGGCCACTTAAGGGTAAAATAGTTCAACCCGCTCACACTAAATGCATCTCTATAGCACGCATTGGGCCCTATTTTAACAATCTGAAATTCAAGTATCAAGAGCGAAACGCAAGTAACTTTGTGGGCGGGTCTTGGGCGCTGTTGCTATTATTACCGGCGGGATAAATGACTCTTGCTCCCGACGCAAATCTAACATGGGTTGGTCTGAAGTAGCTTCATTACTCATAGGTGTGGTTTGGGCGTAACGTGAAATAAACCAATCAGAGCGTCACCTCACATTCCCTTTAAGAGCAGGCGCGCTTGTTCCATGGCGGATTGCTATTATAACGGCGGATTTGCCGGACGCACGCCAGGAGCGGTTCACAGCCGAGGAGACCGACGTTCTCGTCAGGGCCGTAAAACACAGAGAAGTGACATTGGGGATGGAGAAACACACCCAAATTAACTTCGGTTAAACAGGCGTATGATAATTTGGGTAAATGTGTAAGCTAGATTTATGCCTATTTTTTCACATCTTCATGGACACCACAATGATTTCCCTCATGTGTTAATATTTTTCCTTGTAATAATGTATGATCTGCTTCTGTGTAGATGAGAGAATCAAAGTGTATGTGCATTGTGCACACACTACATTGATTATGGCCAAGCATGCGCCCCTCAAATAGCATCTGAATAACATGCGCAATGCGCCACTGACTTTAGACTAGGTTTCTCCTGGTCTGTGGAGGAATTGTTTTCTGAAACTGCAAAATAGCACCAGGGAACGTTTGCGCCGGAACACGTCTCCTCTTTTCGCTGAACCGCCCCCGGGAGCGCAAGTTCATTCCCTAATTTACCGACGTGCGTCTGTGGAGGGAAAAGTCCGCTGTGCGCGGGTGCAAAATAGGAATGATACATGCGTCGGTGTACAAAGTCAATTGCACTGGGTGCAAGATAGGGATTTGTTTATCGTGTAATTTATACGCGAAAATTTGTTTTTACGTTCATATGATAAGCATGGGTAGGTTTAGTAGTGGTGTGGGTATATACGTTTGGGTAGGATTAGTGGTGTAGGCACTATATGTAGTATTACACACAATAAAGTGGTAACATGCACGCAAAAACTGTGTATCATATACATGTAAAAACTAATTTTCGCGTATAAATTGCACAATAAACAAAGTATGGGATACCCAAAATATACAAACATCTATTTTACTATTTTAAACTATTTTAAACATGGTCTTTACTAACTTTCTGGGCCGGCAAGTTTCAATTACATAGAAGCCTATAGAAGCCTATGGAGGAGTGAGACAGCTCTCAGATTTCATAAAAAAAAATATCTTAAATTGTTTTCCGAAGATGAACGAAAGTCTGACGGGGTTGGA